>NC_136264.1:193140657-193740657 GCF_964187855.1 Myxine glutinosa | reverse complement strand
CGTACGGAAAATGGTTTTGCAACACTAACACAAGTGCGAAAAGTCGTTTTGCAACACTAAGACAAATGCGACTTGTGGTTTTCAACACGAGCGCAAGTGTGAAAAGTGGATTTGCAACACTAACACAAGTGTGAAAAGTCGTTTTGCAACACTAACACAAGTGCAAAAAAGTGGTTTTCAACGCCAGCACAAGTACGAAAAGTGGTTCTGCAACACAAGCTCAAGTGCGGAAAGTGGTTTTCAATGCCAGCACAAGTGCGGAAAGTAGTTCTGCAACACAAGCTCATGTGTGGAAAGTGGTTTTCAATGCCAGCACAAGTGCGAAAAGTGGTTGTGCAACAGCAAAACAAGTGAGACAAATGGTTTTGCAGCAATAATACAAGTTCAAAAAGTGGTTTTGCAACACCAACACAAGTGTGCAAAAAGTGGTTTTCAATGCCAGCTCAAGTGACAAAAGTGGTTCTGCAACACAAACTCTAGTCTGGAAAGTGGTTTTCAATGCCAGCACAAGTGCGAAAAGTGGTTTTGCAACAACAACACAAGTGAGACAAATGGTTTTGCAACAATAACACAAGTGCAAAAACTGGTTTTCAACGCCAGCACAAGTGCGAAAAGTGGTTCTGCAACACTAACACAAGTGTGGAAAGTGGCTTTAAACAGCAGCACAAGTGGAGAAAATGGTTTTGCAACAGCAACACAAGTGAGACAAATGGTTTTGCAACAATAACACAAGTGCAAAAAGTGGTTTTCAACGCCAGCACAAGTGCGAAAAGTGGTTCTGCAACACAAGCTCAAGTGTGGAAAGTGGTTTTCAATGCCAGCACAAGTGCGGAAAGTAGTTCTGCAACACTAGCTCAAGTGTGGAAAGTGGTTTTAAACACCAGCACAAGTGCGGAAAATGGTTTTGCAACACTAACACAAGTGCAAAAAGTGGTTTTGCAACACTAACACAAGTGCAAAAAGTGGTTTTGCAACACTAACACAAGTGGGAAAAGTGGTTTTGAATGCCAGCACAAGTGTGGAAAGTGGTTTTGCAACACCAACACAAGTGTGGAAAGTGGTTTTCAATGCCAGCACAAGTGCGGAAAGTAGTTCTGCAACACTAGCTCAAGTGTGGAAAGTGGTTTTCAATGCCAGCACAAGTGCGAAAAGTGGTTTTGCAACAGCAACACAAGTGTGGAAAGTGGTTTTCAATGCCAGCACAAGTGCGGAAAGTAGTTCTGCAACAGCAACACAAGTGAGACAAATGGTTTTGCAACAATAACACAAGTGCAAAAAGTGGTTTTCAACGCCAGCACAAGTGCGAAAGTCGTTTTGCAACACTAACACAAGTGCAAAAACGTGGTTTTTAACGCCAGCACAAGTGCAGAAAGTGGTTTTGCAATACTAGTACATGTGTGAAATGTAGTTTTCAATGCCAGCACAAGTGTGGAAAGTGGTTTTGCAACACCAACACAAGTGTGGAAAGTGGTTTTCAATGCCAGCACAAGTGCGGAAAGTAGTTCTGCAACACTAGCTCAAGTGTGGAAAGTGGTTTTCAATGCCAGCACAAGTGCGAAAAGTGGTTTTGCAACAGCAACACAAGTGTGGAAAGTGGTTTTCAATGCCAGCACAAGTGCGGAAAGTAGTTCTGCAACAGCAACACAAGTGAGACAAATGGTTTTGCAACAATAACACAAGTGCAAAAAGTGGTTTTCAACGCCAGCACAAGTGCGAAAGTCGTTTTGCAACACTAACACAAGTGCGAAAAGTCGTTTTGCAACACTAACACAAGTGAGACAAATGGTTTTGCAACACTAACACAAGTGCAGAAAGTGGTTTTGAGCACTAACAGGAGCGCGAAAAGTGGTTTTCAACACTAGCAGATGTGCAAAAAGTGGTTTTCAATGCCAGCACAAGTGACAAAAGTGGTTCTGCAACACAAGCTCTAGTCTGGAAAGTGGTTTTCAATGCCAGCACAAGTGCGAAAAGTGGTTTTGCAACAGCAACACAAGTGTGGAAAGTGGTTTTCAATGCCAGCACAAGTGTGGAAAGTGGTTCTGCAACACAACCTCTCGTCTGGAAAGTGGTTTTCAATGCCAGCACAAGTGCGAAAAGTGGTTTTGCTACAGCAACACAAGTGAGACAAATGGTTTTGCAACAATAACACAAGTGCAAAAAGTGGTTTTGCAACACTAACACAAGTGTGCAAAAAGTGGTTTTCAATGCCAGCACAAGTGACAAAAGTGGTTCTGCAACACAAGCTCTAGTCTGGAAAGTGGTTTTCAATGCCAGCACAAGTGCGAAAAGTGGTTTTGCAACAGCAACACAAGTGAGACAAATGGTTTTGCAACAATAACCCAAGTGCAAAAAGTGGTTTTCAACGCCAGCACAAGTGCGAAAAGTGGTTCTGCAACACAAGCTCAAGTGTGGAAAGTGGTTTTAAACACCAGCACACGTGCGGAAAATGGTTTTGCAACACTAACACAAGTGCGAAAAGTCGTTTTGCAACACTAAGACAAATGCGAATTGTGGTTTTCAACACGAGCGCAAGTGTGAAAAGTGGATTTGCAACACTAACACAAGTGTGAAAAGTCGTTTTGCAACACGAACACAAGTGCAAAAAGTGGTTTTCAATGGCAGCACAAGTGACAAAAGTGGTTCTGCAACACAAGCTCAAGTGCTGAAAGTGGTTTTCAACGGCAGCAGAAGTGTGGAAATTGGTTTTTGCAACACTAACACAAGTGCAAAAAGTGGTTTTCAATGCCAGCACAAGTGACAAAAGTGGTTCTGCAAAACAAGCTCTAGTCTGGAAAGTGGTTTTCAATGCCAGCACAAGTGGGAAAAGTAGTTCTGCAACACTAGCTCAAGTGTGGAAAGTGGTTTTAAACACCAGCACAAATGCGATAAGAGGTTTTGCAACATGAACACAAGTGCGAAAAGTCGTTTTGCAACACTAACACAAGTGCGGAAAGTCGTTTTGCAACACTAACACAAGTGAGACAAATGGTTTTGCAACACTAACACAAGTGCAAAAAGTGGTTTTGAGCACTAATGGGAGCGTGAAAAGTGGTTTTCAACACTAGCAGATGTGCAAAAAGTGTTTTTCAATGCCAGCACAAGTGCGGAAAGTATTTCTGCAACACTGGCTCAAGTGTGGAAAGTGGTTTTAAACACCAGCACAAGTGCGGAAAATGGTTTTGCAACACTAACACAAGTGCAAAAAGTGGTTTTGCAACACTAACACAAGTGCAAAAAGTGGTTTTGCAACACTAACACAAGTGGGAAAAGTGGTTTTGCAACACAAGCACAAGTGTAAAAGTGGTTTTGCAACACCAACACAAGTGAGACAAATGGTTTTGCAACAATAACACAAGTGCAAAAAGTGGTTTTCAACGCCAGCACAAGTGCGAAAAGTGGTTCTGCAACACAAGCTCAAGTGTGGAAAGTGGTTTTCAATGCCAACACAAGTGCAGAAAGTCGTTCTGCAACACTAGCTCAAGTGTGGAAAGTGGTCTTAAAAACCAGCACAAGTGCGGAAAATGGTTTTGCAACACTAAAACAAGTGCAAAAAGTGGTTTTGCAACACCAACACAAGTGAGACAAATGGTTTTGCAATACTAACACAAGTGCAAAAAGTGGTTTTGCAACACTAACACAAGTGCAAAAAGTGGTTTTGCAACACAAACACAAGTGTAAAAGTGGTTTTGCAACACTAACACAAGTGTGAAAGTGGTTTTGCAACACAAGCACAAGTGCGATAAGAGGTTTTGCAACACAAACCCAATTGCGATTTGTGGTTTTCAACACTGGCACAAGTGCGAAAAGTGGTATTGCAACACGAACACAAGTGTGAAAAGTGGCCTTGCAACACTAAGACAAATGCGAAGTGTGGTTTTCAACACCAGCACAAGTGTGAAAAGTGGTTTGCAACACTAACACGAGTGTGAAAATTCGTTTTGCAACACTAACACAAGTGCAAAAAGTGGTTTACAACACCAGCCCGAGTGCGGAAAGTGGTTTGCAACACTAACACTAGTGTGGAAAGTGGTTTTCAATGCCAGCACAAGTGTGGAAAGTGGTTTTGCAACACTAACACAAGTGCGAAAAGTGGTTTTCAATGCCAGCACAAGTGTGGAAAGTGGTTTTGCAACACTAACACTAGTGCAAAAAGTGGTTTGCAATGCCAGCACAAGTGCGAAAAGTGGTTTTGCAACAGCAACACAAGTGAGACAAATGGTTTTGCAACAATAACACAAGTGCAAAAAGTGGTTTTCAACGCCAGCACAAGTGAGAAAAGTGGTTCTGCAACACAAGCTCTAGTCTGGAAAGTGGTTTTCAATGCCAGCACAAGTGCGAAAAGTGGTTTTGCAACAGCAACACAAGTGAGACAAATGGTTTTGCAACAATAACACAAGTGCAAAAAGTGGTTTTCAACGCCAGCACACGTGCTAAAAGTGGTTCTGCAACACAAGCTCAAGTGTGGAAAGTGGTTTTAAACACCAGCACACGTACGGAAAATGGTTTTGCAACACTAACACAAGTGCGAAAAGTCGTTTTGCAACACTAAGACAAATGCGACTTGTGGTTTTCAACACGAGCGCAAGTGTGAAAAGTGGATTTGCAACACTAACACAAGTGTGAAAAGTCGTTTTGCAACACTAACACAAGTGCAAAAAAGTGGTTTTCAACGCCAGCACAAGTACGAAAAGTGGTTCTGCAACACAAGCTCAAGTGCGGAAAGTGGTTTTCAATGCCAGCACAAGTGCGGAAAGTAGTTCTGCAACACAAGCTCATGTGTGGAAAGTGGTTTTCAATGCCAGCACAAGTGCGAAAAGTGGTTTTGCAACAGCAAAACAAGTGAGACAAATGGTTTTGCAGCAATAATACAAGTGCAAAAAGTGGTTTTGCAACACCAACACAAGTGTGCAAAAAGTGGTTTTCAATGCCAGCTCAAGTGACAAAAGTGGTTCTGCAACACAAACTCTAGTCTGGAAAGTGGTTTTCAATGCCAGCACAAGTGCGAAAAGTGGTTTTGCAACAACAACACAAGTGAGACAAATGGTTTTGCAACAATAACACAAGTGCAAAAACTGGTTTTCAACGCCAGCACAAGTGCGAAAAGTGGTTCTGCAACACTAACACAAGTGTGGAAAGTGGCTTTAAACAGCAGCACAAGTGGAGAAAATGGTTTTGCAACAGCAACACAAGTGAGACAAATGGTTTTGCAACAATAACACAAGTGCAAAAAGTGGTTTTCAACGCCAGCACAAGTGCGAAAAGTGGTTCTGCAACACAAGCTCAAGTGTGGAAAGTGGTTTTCAATGCCAGCACAAGTGCGGAAAGTAGTTCTGCAACACTAGCTCAAGTGTGGAAAGTGGTTTTAAACACCAGCACAAGTGCGGAAAATGGTTTTGCAACACTAACACAAGTGCAAAAAGTGGTTTTGCAACACTAACACAAGTGCAAAAAGTGGTTTTGCAACACTAACACAAGTGGGAAAAGTGGTTTTGCAACAATAACACAAGTGCAAAAAGTGGTTTTCAATGCCAGCACAAGTGCGAAAAGTGGTTCTGCAACACAAGCTCAAGTGTGGAAAGTGGTTTTCAATGCCTGCACAAGTGCAGAAAGTCGTTCTGCAACACTAGCTCAAGTGTGGAAAGTGGTTTTAAACACCAGCACAAGTGCGGGAAATGGTTTTGCAACACTAACACAAGTGCAAAAAGTGGTTTTGCAACACCAACACAAGTGAGACAAATGGTTTTGCAATACTAACACGAGTGTGAAAAGTCGTTTTGCAACACTAACACAAGTGCAAAAAGTGGTTTACAACACCAGCACGAGTGCGGAAAGTGGTTTGCAACACTAACACAAGTGTTGAAAGTGGTTTTCAATGCCAGCACAAGTGTGGAAAGTGGTTTTGCAACACTAACACAAGTGCAAAAAGTGGTTTTCAATGCCAGCACAAGTGAGAAAAGTGGTTCTGCAACACAAGCTCTAGTCTGGAAAGTGGTATTCAATGCCAGCACAAGTGCGAAAAGTGGTTTTGCAACAGCAACACAAGTGAGACAAATGGTTTTGCAACAATAACACAAGTGCAAAAAGTGGTTTTCAACGCCAGCACAAGTGCGAAAAGTGGTTCTGCAACACAAGCTCAAGTGTGGAAAGTGTTTTAAACACCAGCGCACATGCGGAAAATGGTTTTGCAACACTAACACAAGTGCGAAAAGTCGTTTTGCAACACTAAGACAAATGCGAATTGTGGTTTTCAACACGAGCGCAAGTGTGAAAAGTCGTTTTGCAACACTAACACAAGTGCAAAAAGTGGTTTTCAATGCCAGCACAAGTGACAAAAGTGGTTCTGCAACACAAGCTCTAGTCTGGAAAGTGGTTTTCAATGCCAGCACAAGTGCGAAAAGTGGTTTTGCAACAGCAACACATGTGCAAAAAGTGGTTTTCAACACCAGCACAAGTACGAAAAGTGGTTTTGCAACACTAAAACAAGTGCGAAAAGTCATTTTGCAACACTAACACAAGTGCAAAAAGTCGTTTTGCAACATTAACACAAGTGCGAAAGTGGTTTTGCAACACTAACACAAGTGCAAAAAGTGGTTTTCAATGGCAGCACAAGTGAGAAAAGTGGTTCTGCAACACAAGCTCGTCTGGAAAGTGGTTTTCAATGCCAGCACAAGTGCGGAAAATGGTTTTGCAACACTAACACAAGTGCAAAAAGTGGTTTTGCAACACCAACACAAGTGAGACAAATGGTTTTGCAACACTAACACAAGTGCAGAAAGTGGTTTTAAGCACCAACAGGAGCGCGAAAAGTGGTTTTCAACACTAGCAGATGTGCAAAAAGTGATTTTCAATGCCAGCACAAGTGACAAAAGTGGTTCTGCAACACAAGCTCTCGTCTGTAAAGTGGTTTTCAATGCCAGCACAAGTGCGGAAAGTAGTTCTGCAACACAAGCTCAAGTGTGGAAAGTGGTTTTAAACACCAGCACAAGTGCGGAAAATGGTTTTGCAACACTAACACAAGTGCAAAAAGTGGTTTTCAACGCCAGCACAAGTGTGGAAAGTGGTTGTGCAACACTAACACAAGTGCAAAAAGTCGTTTTCAATGCCAGCACAAGTGAGAAAAGTGGTTTTGCAACACAAGCTCTAGTCTGGAAAGTGGTTTTCAATGCCAGCACAAGTGCGAAAAGTGGTTTTGCAACAGCAACACAAGTGAGACAAATGGTTTTGCAACACTAACACAATTGCGAAAAGTCGTTTTGCAACACTAACACAGGTGCGAAAGTGGTTTTGCAACACTAACACAAGTGCGATAAGTGGTTTTCAACGTCAGCACAAGTACGAAAAGTGGTTTTGCAACACTAAAACAAGTGCGAAAAGTCATTTTGCAACACTAAAACAAGTGCGAAAAGTCGTTTTGCAACACTAACACAGGTGCGAAAGTGGTTTTGCAACACTAACACAATTGCGATAAGTGGTTTTCAACGCCACTACGAGTGCCGAAAGTGTTTTTTGCAACAATAGCACAAGTGCAAAAGTGGTTTTGCAACACGAACACAAGTGCGATAAGAGGTTTTGCAACACTAACCCAATTGCGATTTGTGGTTTTCAACACTGGCGCAAGTGCAAAAAGTGGTTTTGCAACACTAACACAAGTGTAAAATGTGGTTTTGCAACACTAAGACAAATGCGAATTGTGGTTTTCAACACTAGCGCAAGTGCGATAAGAGGTTTTGCAACACTAACCCAATTGCGATTTGTGGTTTTCAACACTGGCGCAAGTGCAAAAAGTGGTTTTGCAACACTAACACAAGTGCGAAAAGTCGTTTTGCAACACTAACACAAGTGCAAAAAGTCGTTTTGCAACACTAACACAAGTGCGATAAGTGGTTTTCAACGCCACTAGGAGTGCCGAAAGTGTTTTTTGCAACAATAACACAAGTGTGTAAGTGGTTTTGCAACACGAGCACAAGTGCGATAAGAGGTTTTGCAACACAAACCCAATTGCGATTTGTGGTTTTCAACACTGGCACAAGTGCGAAAAGTGGTATTGCAACATGAACACAAGTGTGAAAAGTGGTCTTGCAACACTAAGACAAATGCGAATTGTGGTTTTCAACACGAGCACAAGTGTGAAAAGTGGATTTGCAACACTAACACAAGTGTGAAAAGTCGTTTTGCAACACTAACACAAGTGCAAAAAGTGGTTTACAACACCAGCACGAGTGCGGAAAGTGGTTTGCAACACTAACACAAGTGTGGAAAGTGGTTTTCAATGCCAGCACAAGTGTGGAAAGTGGTTTTGCAACACTAACACAAGTGCGAAAAGTGCTTTTCAACACTAGCAGATGTGCAAAACGTGGTTTTTAACGCCAGCACAAGTGCAGAAAGTGGTTTTGCAATACTAGTACATGTGTGAAATGTAGTTTACAATGCCAGCACAAGTGTGGAAAGTGGTTTTGCAACACCAACACAAGTGTGGAAAGTGGTTTTCAATGCCAGCACAAGTGCGGAAAGTAGTTCTGCAACACTAGCTCAAGTGTGGAAAGTGGTTTTCAATGCCAGCACAAGTGCGAAAAGTGGTTTTGCAACAGCAACACAAGTGTGGAAAGTGGTTTTCAATGCCAGCACAAGTGCGGAAAGTAGTTCTGCAACACTAGCTCAAGTGTGGAAAGTGGTTTTAAACACCAGCACAAGTGCGATAAGAGGTTGTGCAACACGAACACAAGTGCGAAAGTCGTTTTGCAACACTAACACAAGTGCGAAAAGTCGTTTTGCAACACTAACACAAGTGAGACAAATGGTTTTGCAACACTAACACAAGTGCAGAAAGTGGTTTTGAGCACTAACAGGAGCGCGAAAAGTGGTTTTCAACACTAGCAGATGTGCAAAAAGTGGTTTTCAATGCCAGCACAAGTGACAAAAGTGGTTCTGCAACACAAGCTCTAGTCTGGAAAGTGGTTTTCAATGCCAGCACAAGTGCGAAAAGTGGTTTTGCAACAGCAACACAAGTGTGGAAAGTGGTTTTCAATGCCAGCACAAGTGTGGAAAGTGGTTCTGCAACACAACCTCTCGTCTGGAAAGTGGTTTTCAATGCCAGCACAAGTGCGAAAAGTGGTTTTGCTACAGCAACACAAGTGAGACAAATGGTTTTGCAACAATAACACAAGTGCAAAAAGTGGTTTTGCAACACTAACACAAGTGTGCAAAAAGTGGTTTTCAATGCCAGCACAAGTGCGAAAAGTGGTTTTGCTACAGCAACACAAGTGAGACAAATGGTTTTGCAACAATAACCCAAGTGCAAAAAGTGGTTTTCAACGCCAGCACAAGTGCGAAAAGTGGTTCTGCAACACAAGCTCAAGTGTGGAAAGTGGTTTTAAACACCAGCACACGTGCGGAAAATGGTTTTGCAACACTAACACAAGTGCGAAAAGTCGTTTTGCAACACTAAGACAAATGCGAATTGTGGTTTTCAACACGAGCGCAAGTGTGAAAAGTGGATTTGCAACACTAACACAAGTGTGAAAAGTCGTTTTGCAACACGAACACAAGTGCAAAAAGTGGTTTTAAATGGCAGCACAAGTGACAAAAGTGGTTCTGCAACACAAGCTCAAGTGCTGAAAGTGGTTTTCAACGGCAGCAGAAGTGTGGAAATTGGTTTTTGCAACACTAACACAAGTGCAAAAAGTGGTTTTCAATGCCAGCACAAGTGACAAAGGTGGTTCTGCAAAACAAGCTCTAGTCTGGAAAGTGGTTTTCAATGCCAGCACAAGTGGGAAAAGTAGTTCTGCAACACAAGCTCTAGTCTGGAAAGTGGTTTTCAATGCCAGCACAAGTGCGAAAAGTGGTTTTGCAACAGCAACACATGTGCAAAAAGTGGTTTCTAACACCAGCACAAGTACGAAAAGTGGTTTTGCAACACTAAAACAAGTGCGAAAAGTCATTTTGCAACACTAACACAAGTGCAAAAAGTCGTTTTGCAACACTAACACAAGTGCGAAAGTGGTTTTGCAACACTAACACAAGTGCAAAAAGTGGTTTTCAATGCCAGCACAAGTGAGAAAAGTGGTTCTGCAACACAAGCTCGTCTGGAAAGTGGTTTTCAATGCCAGCACAAGTGCGGAAAATGGTTTTGCAACACTAACACAAGTGCAAAAAGTGTTTTTGCAACACCAACACAAGTGAGACAAATGGTTTTGCAACACTAACACAAGTGCAGAAAGTGGTTTTAAGCACCAACAGGAGCGCGAAAAGTGGTTTTCAACACTAGCAGATGTGCAAAAAGTGATTTTCAATGCCAGCACAAGTGACAAAAGTGGTTCTGCAACACAAGCTCTAGTCTGTAAAGTGGTTTTCAATGCCAGCACAAGTGCGGAAAGTAGTTCTGCAACACAAGCTCAAGTGTGGAAAGTGGTTTTAAACACCAGCACAAGTGCGGAAAATGGTTTTGCAACACTAACACAAGTGCAAAAAGTGGTTTTCAACGCCAGCACAAGTGTGGAAAGTGGTTGTGCAACACTAACACAAGTGCAAAAAGTCGTTTTCAATGCCAGCACAAGTGAGAAAAGTGGTTCTGCAACACAAGCTCTAGTCTGGAAAGTGGTTTTCAATGCCAGCACAAGTGCGAAAAGTGGTTTTGCAACAGCAACACAAGTGAGACAAATGGTTTTGCAACACTAACACAAGTGCGAAAAGTCGTTTTGCAACACTAACACAGGTGCGAAAGTGGTTTTGCAACACTAACACAAGTGCGATAAGTGGTTTTCAACGCCAGCACAAGTACGAAAAGTGGTTTTGCAACACTAAAACAAGTGCGAAAAGTCATTTTGCAACACTAAAACAAGTGCGAAAAGTCGTTTTGCAACACTAACAAAGGTGCGAAAGTGGTTTTGCAACACTAACACAAGTGTGATAAGTGGTTTTCAACGCCACTACGAGTGCCGAAAGTGTTTTTTGCAACAATAGCACAAGTGCAAAAGTGGTTTTGCAACACGAACACAAGTGCGATAAGAGGTTTTGCAACACTAACCCAATTGCGATTTGTGGTTTTCAACACTGGCGCAAGTACGAAAAGTGGTATTGCAACACTAACACAAGTGTAAAATGTGGTTTTGCAACACTAAGACAAATGCGAATTGTGGTTTTCAACACTAGCGCAAGTGCGATAAGAGGTTTTGCAACACTAACCCAATTGCGATTTGTGGTTTTCAACACTGGCGCAAGTGCAAAAAGTGGTTTTGCAACACTAACACAAGTGCGAAAAGTCGTTTTGCAACACTAACACACGTGCAAAAAGTCGTTTTGCAACACTAACACAAGTGCGATAAGTGGTTTTCAACGCCACTAGGAGTGCCGAAAGTGTTTTTTGCAACAATAACACAAGTGTGTAAGTGGTTTTGCAACACGAGCACAAGTGCGATAAGAGGTTTTGCAACACAAACCCAATTGCGATATGTGGTTTTCAACACTGGCACAAGTGCGAAAAGTGGTATTGCAACATGAACACAAGTGTGAAAAGTGGTCTTGCAACACTAAGACAAATGCGAATTGTGGTTTTCAACACGAGCACAAGTGTGAAAAGTGGATTTGCAACACTAACACAAGTGTGAAAAGTCGTTTTGCAACACTAACACAAGTGCAAAAAGTGGTTTACAACACCAGCACGAGTGCGGAAAGTGGTTTGCAACACTAACACAAGTGTGGAAAGTGGTTTTCAATGCCAGCACAAGTGTGGAAAGTGGTTTTGCAACACTAACACAAGTGCGAAAAGTGCTTTTCAACACTAGCAGATGTGCAAAACGTGGTTTTTAACGCCAGCACAAGTGCAGAAAGTGGTTTTGCAATACTAGTACATGTGTGAAATGTAGTTTTCAATGCCAGCACAAGTGTGGAAAGTGGTTTTGCAACACCAACACAAGTGTGGAAAGTGGTTTTCAATGCCAGCACAAGTGCGGAAAGTAGTTCTGCAACACTAGCTCAAGTGTGGAAAGTGGTTTTCAATGCCAGCACAAGTGCGAAAAGTGGTTTTGCAACAGCAACACAAGTGTGGAAAGTGGTTTTCAATGCCAGCACAAGTGCGGAAAGTAGTTCTGCAACACTAGCTCAAGTGTGGAAAGTGGTTTTAAACACCAGCACAAGTGCGATAAGAGGTTGTGCAACCCGAACACAAGTGCGAAAGTCGTTTTGCAACACCAACACAAGTGCGAAAAGTCGTTTTGCAACACTTACACAAGTGAGACAAATGGTTTTGCAACACTAACACAAGTGCAGAAAGTGGTTTTGAGCACTAACAGGAGCGCGAAAAGTGGTTTTCAACACTAGCAGATGTGCAAAAAGTGGTTTTCAATGCCAGCACAAGTGACAAAAGTGGTTCTGCAACACAAGCTCTAGTCTGGAAAGTGGTTTTCAATGCCAGCACAAGTGCGAAAAGTGGTTTTGCAACAGCAACTCAAGTGTGGAAAGTGGTTTTCAATGCCAGCACAAGTGTGGAAAGTGGTTCTGCAACACAACCTCTCGTCTGGAAAGTGGTTTTCAATGCCAGCACAAGTGCGAAAAGTGGTTTTGCTACAGCAACACAAGTGAGACAAATGGTTTTGCAACAATAACACAAGTGCAAAAAGTGGTTTTGCAACACTAACACAAGTGTGCAAAAAGTGGTTTTCAATGCCAGCACAAGTGACAAAAGTGGTTCTGCAACACAAGCTCTAGTCTGGAAAGTGGTTTTCAATGCCAGCACAAGTGCGAAAAGTGGTTTTGCAACAGCAACACAAGTGAGACAAATGGTTTTGCAACAATAACCCAAGTGCAAAAAGTGGTTTTCAACGCCAGCACAAGTGCGAAAAGTGGTTCTGCAACACAAGCTCAAGTGTGGAAAGTGGTTTTAAACACCAGCACACGTGCGGAAAATGGTTTTGCAACACTAACACAAGTGCGAAAAGTCGTTTTGCAACACTAAGACAAATGCGAATTGTGGTTTTCAACACGAGCGCAAGTGTGAAAAGTGGATTTGCAACACTAACACAAGTGTGAAAAGTCGTTTTGCAACACGAACACAAGTGCAAAAGGTGGTTTTCAATGGCAGCACAAGTGACAAAAGTGGTTCTGCAACACAAGCTCAAGTGCTGAAAGTGGTTTTCAACGGCAGCAGAAGTGTGGAAATTGGTTTTTGCAACACTAACACAAGTGCAAAAAGTGGTTTTCAATGCCAGCACAAGTGACAAAAGTGGTTCTGTAAAACAAGCTCTAGTCCGGAAAGTGGTTTTCAATGCCAGCACAAGTGGGGAAAGTAGTTCTGCAACACTAGCTCAAGTGTGGAAAGTGGTTTTAAACACCAGCACAAATGCGATAAGAGGTTTTGCAACATGAACACAAGTGCGAAAAGTCGTTTTGCAACACTAACACAAGTGCGGAAAGTCGTTTTGCAACACTAACACAAGTGAGACAAATGGTTTTGCAACACTAACACAAGTGCAGAAAGTGGTTTTGAGCACTAATAGGAGCGTGAAAAGTGGTTTTCAACACTAGCAGATGTGCAAAAAGTGGTTTTCAATGCCAGCACAAGTGCGGAAAGTATTTCTGCAACACTGGCTCAAGTGTGGAAAGTGGTTTTAAACATCAGCACAAGTGCGGAAAATGGTTTTGCAACACTAACACAAGTGCAAAAAGTGGTTTTGCAACACTAACACAAGTGCAAAAAGTGGTTTTGCAACACTAACACAAGTGGGAAAAGTGGTTTTGCAACACAAGTACAAGTGTAAAAGTGGTTTTGCAACACCAACACAAGTGAGACAAATGGTTTTGCAACAATAACACAAGTCCAAAAAGTGGTTTTCAACGCCAGCACAAGTGCGAAAAGTGGTTCTGCAACACAAGCTCAAGTGTGGAAAGTGGTTTTCAATGCCAACACAAGTGCAGAAAGTCGTTCTGCAACACTAGCTCAAGTGTGGAAAGTGGTCTTAAAAACCAGCACAAGTGCGGAAAATGGTTTTGCAACACTAAAACAAGTGCAAAAAGTGGTTTTGCAACACCAACACAAGTGAGACAAATGGTTTTGCAATACTAACACAAGTGCAAAAAGTGGTTTTGCAACACTAACACAAGTGCAAAAAGTGGTTTTGCAACACAAACACAAGTGTAAAAGTGGTTTTGCAACACTAACACAAGTGTGAAAGTGGTTTTGCAACACAAGCACAAGTGCGATAAGAGGTTTTGCAACACAAACCCAATTGCGATTTGTGGTTTTCAACACTGGCACAAGTGCGAAAAGTGGTATTGCAACACGAACACAAGTGTGAAAAGTGGTCTTGCAACACTAAGACAAATGCGAAGTGTGGTTTTCAACACCAGCACAAGTGTGAAAAGTGGATTTGCAACACTAACACGAGTGTGAAAAGTCGTTTTGCAACACTAACACAAGTGCAAAAAGTGGTTTACAACACCAGCCCGAGTGCGGAAAGTGGTTTGCAACACTAACACAAGTGTGGAAAGTGGTTTTCAATGCCAGCACAAGTGTGGAAAGTGGTTTTGCAACACTAACACAAGTGCGAAAAGTGGTTTTCAATGCCAGCACAAGTGTGGAAAGTGGTTTTCAATGCCAGCAGAAGTGACAAAAGTCGTTCTGCAACACAAGCTCTAGTCTCGAAAGTGGTTTTCAATGCCAGCACAAGTGCGAAAAGTGGTTTTGCAACAGCAACACAAGTGTCTAAAGTGGTTTTCAATGCCAGCACAAGTGCGGAAAGTAGTTCTGCAACACTAGCTCAAGTGTGGAAAGTGGTTTTAAACACCAGCCCAAGTGCGATAAGAGGTTTTGCAACACTACCACAAGTGCAAAAAGTGGTTTTCAACGCCAGCACAAGTGCGAAAAGTGGTTCTGCAACACAAGCTCTAGTCTGGAAAGTGGTTTTCAATGCCAGCACAAGTGCGAAAAGTTGTTTTGCAACAGCAACACAAGTGAGACAAATGGTTTTGCAACACTAACACAAGTGCAAAAAGTGGTTTTCAACGCGGCACAAGTACGAAAAGTGGTTCTGCAACACAAGCTCAAGTGCGGAAAGTGGTTTTCAATGCCAGCACAAGTGCGGAAAGTAGTTCTGCAAAACAAGCTCATGTGTGGAAAGTGGTTTTCAATGCCAGCACAAGTGTGGAAAGTGGTTCTGCAACACAAGCTCTCGTCTGGAAAGTGGTTTTCAATGCCAGCACAAGTGCGAAAAGTGCTTTTGCAACAGCAACACAAGTGAGACAAATGGCTTTGCAACAATAACACAAGTGCAAAAAGTGGTTTTGCAACACTAACCCAAGTGTGCAAAAAGTGGTTTTCAATGCCAGCACAAGTGACAAAAGTGGTTCTGCAACACAAGCTCTAGTCTGGAAAGTGGTTTTCAATGCCAGCACAAGTGCGAAAAGTGGTTTTGCAACAGCAACACAAGTGAGACAAATGGTTTTGCAACAATAACACAAGTGCAAAAAGTGGTTTTCAACGCCAGCACACGTGCGAAAAGTGGTTCTGCAACACAAGCTCAAGTGTGGAAAGTGGTTTTAAACACCAGCACACGTGCGGAAAATGGTTTTGCAACACTAACACAAGTGCGAAAAGTCGTTTTGCAACACTAAGACAAATGCGACTTGTGGTTTTCAACACGAGCGCAAGTGTGAAAAGTGGATTTGCAACACTAACACAAGTGTGAAAAGTCGTTTTGCAACACTAACACAAGTGCAAAAAAGTGGTTTTCAACGCCAGCACAAGCACGAAAAGTGGTTCTGCAACACAAGCTCAAGTGCGGAAAGTGCTTTTCAATGCCAGCACAAGTGCGGAAAGTAGTTCTGCAACACAAGCTCATGTGTGGAAAGTGGTTTTCAATGCCAGCACAAGTGCGAAAAGTGGTTTTGCAACAGCAAAACAAGTGAGACAAATGGTTTTGCAGCAATAATACAAGTGCAAAAAGTGGTTTTGCAACACCAACACAAGTGTGCAAAAAGTGGTTTTCAATGCCAGCTCAAGTGCCAAAAGTGGTTCTGCAACACAAACTCTAGTCTGGAAAGTGGTTTTCAATGCCAGCACAAGTGCGAAAAGTGGTTTTGCAACAACAACACAAGTGAGACAAATGGTTTTGCAACAATAACACAAGTGCAAAAACTGGTTTTCAACGCCAGCACAAGTGCGAAAAGTGGTTCTGCAACACTAACACAAGTGTGGAAAGTGGCTTTAAACAGCAGCACAAGTGGAGAAAATGGTTTTGCAACAGCAACACAAGTGAGACAAATGGTTTTGCAACAATAACACAAGTGCAAAAAGTGGTTTTCAACGCCAGCACAAGTGCGAAAAGTGGTTCTGCAACACAAGCTCAAGTGTGGAAAGTGGTTTTCAATGCCAGCACAAGTGCGGAAAGTAGTTCTGCAACACTAGCTCAAGTGTGGAAAGTGGTTTTAAACACCAGCACAAGTGCGGAAAATGGTTTTGCAACACTAACACAAGTGCAAAAAGTGGTTTTGCAACACTAACACAAGTGCAAAAAGTGGTTTTGCAACACTAACACAAGTGGGAAAAGTGGTTTTGCAACACAAACACAAGTGAGACAAATGGTTTTGCAACAATAACACAAGTGCAAAAAGTGGTTTTCAATGCCAGCACAAGTGCGAAAAGTGGTTCTGCAACACAAGCTCAAGTGTGGAAAGTGGTTTTCAATGCCAGCACAAGTGCAGAAAGTCGTTCTGCAACACTAGCTCAAGTGTGGAAAGTGGTTTTAAACACCAGCACAAGTGCGGGAAATGGTTTTGCAACACTAACACAAGTGCAAAAAGTGGTTTTGCAACACCAACACAAGTGAGACAAATGGTTTTGCAACACTAACACAAGTGCAAAAAGTGGTTTTGCAACACCAACACAAGTGAGACAAATGGTTTTGCAATACTAACACAAGTGCAAAAAGTGGTTTTGCAACACTAACACAAGTGCGAAAAGTGGTTTTGCAACACAAACACAAGTGTAAAAGTGGTTTTGCAACACTAACACAAGTGTAAAAGTGGTTTTGCAACACGAGCACAAGTGCGATAAGAGGTTTTGCAACACAAACCCAATTGCGATTTGTGGTTTTCAACACTGGCACAAGTGAGAAAAGTGGTATTGCAACACGAACACAAGTGTGAAAAGTGGTCTTGCAACACTAAGACAAATGCGAAGTGTGGTTTTCAACACTAGCACAAGTGTGAAAAGTGGATTTGCAACACTAACACGAGTGTGAAAAGTCGTTTTGCAACACTAACACAAGTGCAAAAAGTGGTTTACAACACCAGCACGAGTGCGGAAAGTGGTTTGCAACACTAACACAAGTGTTGAAAGTGGTTTTCAATGCCAGCACAAGTGTGGAAAGTGGTTTTGCAACACTAACACAAGTGCAAAAAGTGGTTTTCAATGCCAGCACAAGTGAGAAAAGTGGTTCTGCAACACAAGCTCTAGTCTGGAAAGTGGTATTCAATGCCAGCACAAGTGCGAAAAGTGGTTTTGCAACAGCAACACAAGTGAGACAAATGGTTTTGCAACAATAACACAAGTGCAAAAAGTGGTTTTCAACGCCAGCACAAGTGCGAAAAGTGGTTCTGCAACACAAGCTCAAGTGTGGAAAGTGGTTTTAAACACCAGCACACATGCGGAAAATGGTTTTGCAACACTAACACAAGTGCGAAAAGTCGTTTTGCAACACTAAGACAAATGCGAATTGTGGTTTTCAACACGAGCGCAAGTGTGAAAAGTGGATTTGCAACAGTAACACAAGTGTGAAAAGTCGTTTTGCAACACTAACACAAGTGCAAAAAGTGGTTTTCAATGGCAGCACAAGTGCGAAAAGTGGTTCTGCAACACAAGCTCAAGTGTGGAAAGTGGTTTTAAACACCAGCACACATGCGGAAAATGGTTTTGCAACACTAACACAAGTGCGAAAAGTCGTTTTGCAACACTAAGACAAATGCGAATTGTGGTTTTCAACACGAGCGCAAGTGTGAAAAGTGGATTTGCAAAAGCAACACAAGTGAGACAAATGGTTTTGCAACAATAACACAAGTGCAAAAAGTGCTTTTCAACGCCAGCACAAGTGCAAAAAGTGGTTCTGCAACACTAGATCAAGTGTGGAAAGTGGTTTTAAACACCAGCACAAGTGCGAAAATGGTTTTGCAACACTAACACAAGTGAGACAAATGGTTTTGCAACACTAACACAAGTGCAAAAAGTGGTTTTGCAACACTAACACAAGTGCGAAAAGTCGTTTTGCAACACTAACACAAGTGAGACAAATGGTTTTGCAACACTAACACAAGTGCAGAAAGTGGTTTTGAGCACTAACAGGAGCGCGAAAAGTGGTTTTCAACACTAGCAGATGTGCAAAAAGTGGTTTTCAATGCCAGCACAAGTGATAAAAGTGGTTCTGCAACACAAGCTCTAGTCTGGAAAGTGGTTTTCAATGCCAGCACAAGTGCGAAAAGTGGTTTTGCAACAGCAACACAAGTGTGGAAAGTGGTTTTCAATGCCAGCACAAGTGTGGAAAGTGGTTCTGCAACACAACCTCTCGTCTGGAAAGTGGTTTTCAATGCCAGCACAAGTGCGAAAAATGGTTTTGCAACAGCAACACAAGTGAGACAAATGGCTTTGCAACAATAACACAAGTGCAAAAAGTGGTTTTGCAACACTAACCCAAGTGTGCAAAAAGTGGTTTTCAATGCCAGCACAAGTGACAAAAGTGGTTCTGCAACACAAGCTCTAGTCTGGAAAGTGGTTTTCAATGCCAGCACAAGTGCGAAAAGTGGTTTTGCAACAGCAACACAAGTGAGACAAATGGTTTTGCAACAATAACACAAGTGCAAAAAGTGGTTTTCAACGCCAGCACACGTGCGAAAAGTGGTTCTGCAACACAAGCTCAAGTGTGGAAAGTGGTTTTAAACACCAGCACACGTGCGGAAAATGGTTTTGCAACACTAACACAAGTGCGAAAAGTCGTTTTGCAACACTAAGACAAATGCGAATTGTGGTTTTCAACACGAGCGCAAGTGTGAAAAGTGGATTTGCAACACTAACACAAGTGTGAAAAGTCGTTTTGCAACACGAACACAAGTGCAAAAAGTGGTTTTCAATGGCAGCAGAAGTGTGGAAATTGGTTTTTGCAACACTAACACAAGTGCAAAAAGTGGTTTTCAATGCCAGCACAAGTGACAAAAGTGGTTCTGCAAAACAAGCTCTAGTCTGGAAAGTGGTTTTCAATGCCAGCACAAGTGGGAAAAGTAGTTCTGCAACACTAGCTCAAGTGTGGAAAGTGGTTTTAAACACCAGCACAAATGCGATAAGAGGTTTTGCAACATGAACACAAGTGCGAAAAGTCGTTTTGCAACACTAACACAAGTGCGGAAAGTCGTTTTGCAACACTAACACAAGTGAGACAAATGGTTTTGCAACACTAACACAAGTGCAGAAAGTGGTTTTGAGCACTAATAGGAGCGTGAAAAGTGGTTTTCAACACTAGCAGATGTGCAAAAAGTGGTTTTCAATGCCAGCACAAGTGCGGAAAGTATTTCTGCAACACTGGCTCAAGTGTGGAAAGTGGTTTTAAACACCAGCACAAGTGCGGAAAATGGTTTTGCAACACTAACACAAGTGCAAAAAGTGGTTTTGCAACACTAACACAAGTGCAAAAAGTGGTTTTGCAACACTAACACAAGTGGGAAAAGTGGTTTTGCAACACAAACACAAGTGTAAAAGTGGTTTTGCAACACCAACACAAGTGAGACAAATGGTTTTGCAACAATAACACAAGTGCAAAAAGTGGTTTTCAACGCCAGCACAAGTGCGAAAAGTGGTTCTGCAACACAAGCTCAAGTGTGGAAAGTGGTTTTCAATGCCAACACAAGTGCAGAAAGTCGTTCTGCAACACTAGCTCAAGTGTGGAAAGTGGTCTTAAAAACCAGCACAAGTGCGGAAAATGGTTTTGCAACACTAAAACAAGTGCAAAAAGTGGTTTTGCAACACCAACACAAGTGAGACAAATGGTTTTGCAATACTAACACAAGTGCAAAAAGTGGTTTTGCAACACTAACACAAGTGCAAAAAGTGGTTTTGCAACACAAACACAAGTGTAAAAGTGGTTTTGCAACACTAACACAAGTGTGAAAGTGGTTTTGCAACACAAGCACAAGTGCGATAAGAGGTTTTGCAACACAAACCCAATTGCGATTTGTGGTTTTCAACACTGGCACAAGTGCGAAAAGTGGTATTGCAACACGAACACAAGTGTGAAAAGTGGTCTTGCAACACTAAGACAAATGCGAAGTGTGGTTTTCAACACCAGCACAAGTGTGAAAAGTGGATTTGCAACACTAACACGAGTGTGAAAAGTCGTTTTGCAACACTAACACAAGTGCAAAAAGTGGTTTACAACACCAGCCCGAGTGCGGAAAGTGGTTTGCAACACTAACACAAGTGTGGACAGTGGTTTTCAATGCCAGCACAAGTGTGGAAAGTGGTTTTGCAACACTAACACAAGTGCGAAAAGTGGTTTTCAATGCCAGCACAAGTGTGGAAAGTGGTTTTGCAACACTAACACAAGTGCAAAAAGTGGTTTGCAATGCCAGCACAAGTGCGAAAAGTGGTTTTGCAACAGCAACACAAGTGAGACAAATGGTTTTGCAACAATAACACAAGTGCAAAAAGTGGTTTTCAACGCCAGCACAAGTGAGAAAAGTGGTTCTGCAACACAAGCTCTAGTCTGGAAAGTGGTTTTCAATGCCAGCACAAGTGCGGAAAATGGTTTTGCAACACTAACACAAGTGCAAAAAGTGGTTTTGCAACACCAACACAAGTGATACAAATGGTTTTGCAAAACTAACACTAGTGCAGAAAGTGGTTTTAAGCACTAACATGAGCGCGAAAAGTGGTTTTCAACACTAGCAGTTGTGCAAAAAGTGATTTTCAATGCCAGCACAAGTGACAAAGTGGTTCTGCAACACAAGCTCTAGTCTGTAAAGTGGTTTTCAATGCCAGTACAAGTGCGGAAAGTAGTTCTGCAACAATAGCTCAAGTGTGGAAAGTGGTTTTAAACACCAGCACAAGTGCGGAAAATGGTTTTGCAACACTAACACAAGTGCAAAAAGTGGTTTTCAACGCCAGCACAAGTGCGAAAAGTCATTTTGCAACACTAACACAAGTGCGAAAAGTCATTTTGCAACACTAACACAGGTGCGAAAGTGGTTTTGCAACACTAACACAATTGCGATAAGTGGTTTTCAACGCCACTACGAGTGCCGAAAGTGTTTTTTGCAACAATAGCACAAGTGCAAAAGTGGTTTTGCAACACTAACACAAGTGCAAAAAGTGGTTTTGCAACACGAACACAAGTGTAAAAGTGGTTTTGCAACACGAGCGCAAGTGCGATAAGAGGTTTTGCAACACTAACCCAATTGCGATTTGTGGTTTTCAACACTGGCGCAAGTACGAAAAGTGGTATTGCAACACTAACACAAGTGTAAAATGTGGTTTTGCAACACTAAGACAAATGCGAATTGTGGTTTTCAACACTAGCGCAAGTGCGATAAGAGGTTTTGCAACACTAACCCAATTGCGATTTGTGGTTTTCAACACTGGTGCAAGTGCAAAAGTGGTTTTCAACACTAACACAAGTGCGAAAAGTCGTTTTGCAACACTAACACAAGTGCGAAAAGTGGTTTTGCCACACTAACAGAAGTGTGATAAGTAGTTTTCAACACTAGCAAGTGTGCTGAAAGTGGTTTTCAACGGCAGCAGAAGTGTCGAAATTGGTTTTTTCAACACTATCACAAGTGTAAAAAGTGGTTTTCAATGCCAGCAGAAGTGACAAAAGTCGTTCTGCAACACAAGCTCTAGTCTCGAAAGTGGTTTTCAATGCCAGCACAAGTGCGAAAAGTGGTTTTGCAACAGCAACACAAGTGTCTAAAGTGGTTTTCAATGCCAGCACAAGTGCGGAAAGTAGTTCTGCAACACTAGCTCAAGTGTGGAAAGTGGTTTTAAACACCAGCCCAAGTGCGATAAGAGGTTTTGCAACACTACCACAAGTGCAAAAAGTGGTTTTCAACGCCAGCACAAGTGCGAAAAGTGGTTCTGCAACACAAGCTCTAGTCTGGAAAGTGGTTTTCAATGCCAGCACAAGTGCGAAAAGTTGTTTTGCAACAGCAACACAAGTGAGACAAATGGTTTTGCAACACTAACACAAGTGCAAAAAGTGGTTTTCAACGCGGCACAAGTACGAAAAGTGGTTCTGCAACACAAGCTCAAGTGCGGAAAGTGGTTTTCAATGCCAGCACAAGTGCGGAAAGTAGTTCTGCAAAACAAGCTCATGTGTGGAAAGTGGTTTTCAATGCCAGCACAAGTGTGGAAAGTGGTTCTGCAGCACAAGCTCTCGTCTGGAAAGTGGTTTTCAATGCCAGCACAAGTGCGAAAAATGGTTTTGCAACAGCAACACAAGTGAGACAAATGGCTTTGCAACAATAACACAAGTGCAAAAAGTGGTTTTGCAACACTAACCCAAGTGTGCAAAAAGTGGTTTTCAATGCCAGCACAAGTGACAAAAGTGGTTCTGCAACACAAGCTCTAGTCTGGAAAGTGGTTTTCAATGCCAGCACAAGTGCGAAAAGTGGTTTTGCAACAGCAACACAAGTGAGACAAATGGTTTTGCAACAATAACACAAGTGCAAAAAGTGGTTTTCAACGCCAGCACACGTGCGAAAAGTGGTTCTGCAACACAAGCTCAAGTGTGGAAAGTGGTTTTAAACACCAGCACACGTGCGGAAAATGGTTTTGCAACACTAACACAAGTGCGAAAAGTCGTTTTGCAACACTAAGACAAATGCGAATTGTGGTTTTCAACACGAGCGCAAGTGTGAAAAGTGGATTTGCAACACTAACACAAGTGTGAAAAGTCGTTTTGCAACACGAACACAAGTGCAAAAAGTGGTTTTCAATGGCAGCAGAAGTGTGGAAATTGGTTTTTGCAACACTAACACAAGTGCAAAAAGTGGTTTTCAATGCCAGCACAAGTGACAAAAGTGGTTCTGCAAAACAAGCTCTAGTCTGGAAAGTGGTTTTCAATGCCAGCACAAGTGGGAAAAGTAGTTCTGCAACACTAGCTCAAGTGTGGAAAGTGGTTTTAAACACCAGCACAAATGCGATAAGAGGTTTTGCAACATGAACACAAGTGCGAAAAGTCGTTTTGCAACACTAACACAAGTGCGGAAAGTCGTTTTGCAACACTAACACAAGTGAGACAAATGGTTTTGCAACACTAACACAAGTGCAGAAAGTGGTTTTGAGCACTAATAGGAGCGTGAAAAGTGGTTTTCAACACTAGCAGATGTGCAAAAAGTGGTTTTCAATGCCAGCACAAGTGCGGAAAGTATTTCTGCAACACTGGCTCAAGTGTGGAAAGTGGTTTTAAACACCAGCACAAGTGCGGAAAATGGTTTTGCAACACTAACACAAGTGCAAAAAGTGGTTTTGCAACACTAACACAAGTGCAAAAAGTGGTTTTGCAACACTAACACAAGTGGGAAAAGTGGTTTTGCAACACAAACACAAGTGTAAAAGTGGTTTTGCAACACCAACACAAGTGAGACAAATGGTTTTGCAACAATAACACAAGTGCAAAAAGTGGTTTTCAACGCCAGCACAAGTGCGAAAAGTGGTTCTGCAACACAAGCTCAAGTGTGGAAAGTGGTTTTCAATGCCAACACAAGTGCAGAAAGTCGTTCTGCAACACTAGCTCAAGTGTGGAAAGTGGTCTTAAAAACCAGCACAAGTGCGGAAAATGGTTTTGCAACACTAAAACAAGTGCAAAAAGTGGTTTTGCAACACCAACACAAGTGAGACAAATGGTTTTGCAATACTAACACAAGTGCAAAAAGTGGTTTTGCAACACTAACACAAGTGCAAAAAGTGGTTTTGCAACACAAACACAAGTGTAAAAGTGGTTTTGCAACACTAACACAAGTGTGAAAGTGGTTTTGCAACACAAGCACAAGTGCGATAAGAGGTTTTGCAACACAAACCCAATTGCGATTTGTGGTTTTCAACACTGGCACAAGTGCGAAAAGTGGTATTGCAACACGAACACAAGTGTGAAAAGTGGTCTTGCAACACTAAGACAAATGCGAAGTGTGGTTTTCAACACCAGCACAAGTGTGAAAAGTGGATTTGCAACACTAACACGAGTGTGAAAAGTCGTTTTGCAACACTAACACAAGTGCAAAAAGTGGTTTACAACACCAGCCCGAGTGCGGAAAGTGGTTTGCAACACTAACACAAGTGTGGACAGTGGTTTTCAATGCCAGCACAAGTGTGGAAAGTGGTTTTGCAACACTAACACAAGTGCGAAAAGTGGTTTTCAATGCCAGCACAAGTGTGGAAAGTGGTTTTGCAACACTAACACAAGTGCAAAAAGTGGTTTGCAATGCCAGCACAAGTGCGAAAAGTGGTTTTGCAACAGCAACACAAGTGAGACAAATGGTTTTGCAACAATAACACAAGTGCAAAAAGTGGTTTTCAACGCCAGCACAAGTGAGAAAAGTGGTTCTGCAACACAAGCTCTAGTCTGGAAAGTGGTTTTCAATGCCAGCACAAGTGCGGAAAATGGTTTTGCAACACTAACACAAGTGCAAAAAGTGGTTTTGCAACACCAACACAAGTGATACAAATGGTTTTGCAAAACTAACACTAGTGCAGAAAGTGGTTTTAAGCACTAACATGAGCGCGAAAAGTGGTTTTCAACACTAGCAGTTGTGCAAAAAGTGATTTTCAATGCCAGCACAAGTGACAAAGTGGTTCTGCAACACAAGCTCTAGTCTGTAAAGTGGTTTTCAATGCCAGTACAAGTGCGGAAAGTAGTTCTGCAACAATAGCTCAAGTGTGGAAAGTGGTTTTAAACACCAGCACAAGTGCGGAAAATGGTTTTGCAACACTAACACAAGTGCAAAAAGTGGTTTTCAACGCCAGCACAAGTGCGAAAAGTCATTTTGCAACACTAACACAAGTGCGAAAAGTCATTTTGCAACACTAACACAGGTGCGAAAGTGGTTTTGCAACACTAACACAATTGCGATAAGTGGTTTTCAACGCCACTACGAGTGCCGAAAGTGTTTTTTGCAACAATAGCACAAGTGCAAAAGTGGTTTTGCAACACTAACACAAGTGCAAAAAGTGGTTTTGCAACACGAACACAAGTGTAAAAGTGGTTTTGCAACACGAGCGCAAGTGCGATAAGAGGTTTTGCAACACTAACCCAATTGCGATTTGTGGTTTTCAACACTGGCGCAAGTACGAAAAGTGGTATTGCAACACTAACACAAGTGTAAAATGTGGTTTTGCAACACTAAGACAAATGCGAATTGTGGTTTTCAACACTAGCGCAAGTGCGATAAGAGGTTTTGCAACACTAACCCAATTGCGATTTGTGGTTTTCAACACTGGTGCAAGTGCAAAAGTGGTTTTCAACACTAACACAAGTGCGAAAAGTCGTTTTGCAACACTAACACAAGTGCGAAAAGTGGTTTTGCCACACTAACAGAAGTGTGATAAGTAGTTTTCAACACTAGCAAGTGTGCTGAAAGTGGTTTTCAACGGCAGCAGAAGTGTCGAAATTGGTTTTTTCAACACTATCACAAGTGTAAAAAGTGGTTTTCAATGCCAGCAGAAGTGACAAAAGTCGTTCTGCAACACAAGCTCTAGTCTCGAAAGTGGTTTTCAATGCCAGCACAAGTGCGAAAAGTGGTTTTGCAACAGCAACACAAGTGTCTAAAGTGGTTTTCAATGCCAGCACAAGTGCGGAAAGTAGTTCTGCAACACTAGCTCAAGTGTGGAAAGTGGTTTTAAACACCAGCCCAAGTGCGATAAGAGGTTTTGCAACACTACCACAAGTGCAAAAAGTGGTTTTCAACGCCAGCACAAGTGCGAAAAGTGGTTCTGCAACACAAGCTCTAGTCTGGAAAGTGGTTTTCAATGCCAGCACAAGTGCGAAAAGTTGTTTTGCAACAGCAACACAAGTGAGACAAATGGTTTTGCAACACTAACACAAGTGCAAAAAGTGGTTTTCAACGCGGCACAAGTACGAAAAGTGGTTCTGCAACACAAGCTCAAGTGCGGAAAGTGGTTTTCAATGCCAGCACAAGTGCGGAAAGTAGTTCTGCAAAACAAGCTCATGTGTGGAAAGTGGTTTTCAATGCCAGCACAAGTGTGGAAAGTGGTTCTGCAGCACAAGCTCTCGTCTGGAAAGTGGTTTTCAATGCCAGCACAAGTGCGAAAAATGGTTTTGCAACAGCAACACAAGTGAGACAAATGGCTTTGCAACAATAACACAAGTGCAAAAAGTGGTTTTGCAACACTAACCCAAGTGTGCAAAAAGTGGTTTTCAATGCCAGCACAAGTGACAAAAGTGGTTCTGCAACACAAGCTCTAGTCTGGAAAGTGGTTTTCAATGCCAGCACAAGTGCGAAAAGTGGTTTTGCAACAGCAACACAAGTGAGACAAATGGTTTTGCAACAATAACACAAGTGCAAAAAGTGGTTTTCAACGCCAGCACACGTGCGAAAAGTGGTTCTGCAACACAAGCTCAAGTGTGGAAAGTGGTTTTAAACACCAGCACACGTGCGGAAAATGGTTTTGCAACACTAACACAAGTGCGAAAAGTCGTTTTGCAACACTAAGACAAATGCGACTTGTGGTTTTCAACACGAGCGCAAGTGTGAAAAGTGGATTTGCAACACTAACACAAGTGTGAAAAGTCGTTTTGCAACACTAACACAAGTGCAAAAAAGTGGTTTTCAACGCCAGCACAAGTACGAAAAGTGGTTCTGCAACACAAGCTCAAGTGCGGAAAGTGCTTTTCAATGCCAGCACAAGTGCGGAAAGTAGTTCTGCAACACAAGCTCATGTGTGGAAAGTGGTTTTCAATGCCAGCACAAGTGCGAAAAGTGGTTTTGCAACAGCAAAACAAGTGAGACAAATGGTTTTGCAGCAATAATACAAGTGCAAAAAGTGGTTTTGCAACACCAACACAAGTGTGCAAAAAGTGGTTTTCAATGCCAGCTCAAGTGACAAAAGTGGTTCTGCAACACAAACTCTAGTCTGGAAAGTGGTTTTCAATGCCAGCACAAGTGCGAAAAGTGGTTTTGCAACAACAACACAAGTGAGACAAATGGTTTTGCAACAATAACACAAGTGCAAAAACTGGTTTTCAACGCCAGCACAAGTGCGAAAAGTGGTTCTGCAACACTAACACAAGTGTGGAAAGTGGCTTTAAACAGCAGCACAAGTGGAGAAAATGGTTTTGCAACAGCAACACAAGTGAGACAAATGGTTTTGCAACAATAACACAAGTGCAAAAAGTGGTTTTCAACGCCAGCACAAGTGCGAAAAGTGGTTCTGCAACACAAGCTCAAGTGTGGAAAGTGGTTTTCAATGCCAGCACAAGTGCGGAAAGTAGTTCTGCAACACTAGCTCAAGTGTGGAAAGTGGTTTTAAACACCAGCACAAGTGCGGAAAATGGTTTTGCAACACTAACACAAGTGCAAAAAGTGGTTTTGCAACACTAACACAAGTGCAAAAAGTGGTTTTGCAACACTAACACAAGTGGGAAAAGTGGTTTTGCAACACAAACACAAGTGAGACAAATGGTTTTGCAACAATAACACAAGTGCAAAAAGTGGTTTTCAATGCCAGCACAAGTGCGAAAAGTGGTTCTGCAACACAAGCTCAAGTGTGGAAAGTGGTTTTCAATGCCAGCACAAGTGCAGAAAGTCGTTCTGCAACACCAGCTCAAGTGTGGAAAGTGGTTTTAAACACCAGCACAAGTGCGGGAAATGGTTTTGCAACACTAACACAAGTGCAAAAAGTGGTTTTGCAACACCAACACAAGTGAGACAAATGGTTTTGCAACACTAACACAAGTGCAAAAAGTGGTTTTGCAACACCAACACAAGTGAGACAAATGGTTTTGCAATACTAACACAAGTGCAAAAAGTGGTTTTGCAACACTAACACAAGTGCGAAAAGTGGTTTTGCAACACAAACACAAGTGTAAAAGTGGTTTTGCAACACTAACACAAGTGTAAAAGTGGTTTTGCAACACGAGCACAAGTGCGATAAGAGGTTTTGCAACACAAACCCAATTGCGATTTGTGGTTTTCAACACTGGCACAAGTGAGAAAAGTGGTATTGCAACACGAACACAAGTGTGAAAAGTGGTCTTGCAACACTAAGACAAATGCGAAGTGTGATTTTCAACACTAGCACAAGTGTGAAAAGTGGATTTGCAACACTAACACGAGTGTGAAAAGTCGTTTTGCAACACTAACACAAGTGCAAAAAGTGGTTTACAACACCAGCACGAGTGCGGAAAGTGGTTTGCAACACTAACACAAGTGTTGAAAGTGGTTTTCAATGCCAGCACAAGTGTGGAAAGTGGTTTTGCAACACTAACACAAGTGCAAAAAGTGGTTTTCAATGCCAGCACAAGTGAGAAAAGTGGTTCTGCAACACAAGCTCTAGTCTGGAAAGTGGTATTCAATGCCAGCACAAGTGCGAAAAGTGGTTTTGCAACAGCAACACAAGTGAGACAAATGGTTTTGCAACAATAACACAAGTGCAAAAAGTGGTTTTCAACGCCAGCACAAGTGCGAAAAGTGGTTCTGCAACACAAGCTCAAGTGTGGAAAGTGGTTTTAAACACCAGCACACATGCGGAAAATGGTTTTGCAACACTAACACAAGTGCGAAAAGTCGTTTTGCAACACTAAGACAAATGCGAATTGTGGTTTTCAACACGAGCGCAAGTGTGAAAAGTGGATTTGCAACAGTAACACAAGTGTGAAAAGTCGTTTTGCAACACTAACACAAGTGCAAAAAGTGGTTTTCAATGGCAGCACAAGTGACAAAAGTGGTTCTGCAACACAAGCACAAGTGCGGAAAATGGTTTTGCAAAAGCAACACAAGTGAGACAAATGGTTTTGCAACAATAACACAAGTGCAAAAGTGGTTTTCAACGCCAGCACAAGTGCGGAAAATGGTTTTGCAACAATAACACAAGTGCAAAAAGTGCTTTTCAACGCCAGCACAAGTGCAAAAAGTGGTTCTGCAACACTAGATCAAGTGTGGAAAGTGGTTTTAAACACCAGCACAAGTGCGAAAATGGTTTTGCAACACTAACACAAGTGAGACAAATGGTTTTGCAACACTAACACAAGTGCAAAAAGTGGTTTTGCAACACTAACACAAGTGCGAAAAGTGGTTTTGCAACACAAACACAAGTGTAAAAGTGGTTTTGCAACACTAACACAAGTGTGAAAGTGGTTTTGCAACACGAGCACAAGTGCGATAAGAGGTTTTGCAACACAAACCCAAATGCGATTTGTGGTTTTCAACACTGGTACAAGTGCGAAAAGTGGTTTTGCAACACAAACACAAGTGTAAAAGTGGTTTTGCAACACTAACACAAGTGTGAAAATGGTTTTGCAACACGAGCACAAACAAGTGCGATAAGAGGTTTTGCAACACAAACCCAATTGCGATTTGTGGTTTTCAACACTGGCACAAGTGCGAAAAGTGGATTTGCAACACTAACACAAGTGTGAAAAGTCGTTTTGCAACACTAACACAAGTGCAAAAAGTGGTTTACAACACCAGCACGAGTGCGGAAAGTGGTTTGCAACACTAACACAAGTGTGGAAAGTGGTTTTCAATGCCAGCACAAGTGTGGAAAGTGGTTTTGCAACACTAACACAAGTGCGAAAAGTGCTTTTCAACACTCGCAGATGTGCAAAACGTGGTTTTCATCGCCAGCATAAGTGCAGAACGTGGTTTTGCAATACTAGTACATGTGTGAAAAGTGGTTTTCAATGCCAGCACAAGTGTGGAAAGTGGTTTTCAATGCCAGCACAAGTGACAAAAGTGGTTCTGCAACACAAGCTCGAGTCCGGAAAGTGGTTTTCAATGCCAGCACAAGTGGGAAAAGTGGTTTTGCAACAGCAACACAAGTGTGGAAAGTGGTTTTCAATGCCAGCACAAGTGCGGAAAGTAGTTCTGCAACACGAGCTCAAGTGTGGAAAGTGGTTTTAAACACCAGCACAAGTGCAGAAAGTGGTTCTGCAACACCAGATCAAGTGTGGAAAGTGGTTTTAAACACCAGCACAAGTGCGAAAATGGTTTTGCAACACTAACACAAGTGAGACAAATGGTTTTGCAACACTAACACAAGTGCAAAAAGTGGTTTTGCAACACTAACACAAGTGCGAAAAGTGGTTTTGCAACACGAGCACAAACAAGTGCGATAAGAGGTTTTGCAACACAAACCCAATTGCGATTTGTGGTTTTCAACACTGGCACAAGTGCGAAAAGTGGATTTGCAACACTAACACAAGTGTGAAAAGTCGTTTTGCAACACTAACACAAGTGCAAAAAGTGGTTTACAACACCAGCACGAGTGCGGAAAGTGGTTTGCAACACTAACACAAGTGTGGAAAGTGGTTTTCAATGCCAGCACAAGTGTGGAAAGTGGTTTTGCAACACTAACACAAGTGCGAAAAGTGCTTTTCAACACTCGCAGATGTGCAAAACGTGGTTTTCATCGCCAGCATAAGTGCAGAACGTGGTTTTGCAATACTAGTACATGTGTGAAAAGTGGTTTTCAATGCCAGCACAAGTGTGGAAAGTGGTTTTCAATGCCAGCACAAGTGACAAAAGTGGTTCTGCAACACAAGCTCGAGTCCGGAAAGTGGTTTTCAATGCCAGCACAAGTGGGAAAAGTGGTTTTGCAACAGCAACACAAGTGTGGAAAGTGGTTTTCAATGCCAGCACAAGTGCGGAAAGTAGTTCTGCAACACGAGCTCAAGTGTGGAAAGTGGTTTTAAACACCAGCACAAGTGCAGAAAGTGGTTCTGCAACACCAGATCAAGTGTGGAAAGTGGTTTTAAACACCAGCACAAGTGCGAAAATGGTTTTGCAACACTAACACAAGTGAGACAAATGGTTTTGCAACACTAACACAAGTGCAAAAAGTGGTTTTGCAACACTAACACAAGTGCGAAAAGTGGTTTTGCAACACAAACACAAGTGTAAAAGTGGTTTTGCAACACTAACACAAGTGTGAAAGTGGTTTTGCAACACGAGCACAAGTGCGATAAGAGGTTTTGCAACACAAACCCAATTGCGATTTGTGGTTTTCAACACTGGTACAAGTGCGAAAAGTGGTTTTGCAACACAAACACAAGTGTAAAAGTGGTTTTGCAACACTAACACAAGTGTGAAAATGGTTTTGCAACACGAGCACAAACAAGTGCGATAAGAGGTTTTGCAACACAAACCCAATTGCGATTTGTGGTTTTCAACACTGGCACAAGTGCGAAAAGTGGATTTGCAACACTAACACAAGTGTGAAAAGTCGTTTTGCAACACTAACACAAGTGCAAAAAGTGGTTTACAACACCAGCACGAGTGCGGAAAGTGGTTTGCAACACTAACACAAGTGTGGAAAGTGGTTTTCAATGCCAGCACAAGTGTGGAAAGTGGTTTTGCAACACTAACACAAGTGCGAAAAGTGCTTTTCAACACTCGCAGATGTGCAAAACGTGGTTTTCATCGCCAGCATAAGTGCAGAACGTGGTTTTGCAATACTAGTACATGTGTGAAAAGTGGTTTTCAATGCCAGCACAAGTGTGGAAAGTGGTTTTCAATGCCAGCACAAGTGACAAAAGTGGTTCTGCAACACAAGCTCGAGTCCGGAAAGTGGTTTTCAATGCCAGCACAAGTGGGAAAAGTGGTTTTGCAACAGCAACACAAGTGTGGAAAGTGGTTTTCAATGCCAGCACAAGTGCGGAAAGTAGTTCTGCAACACGAGCTCAAGTGTGGAAAGTGGTTTTAAACACCAGCACAAGTGCAGAAAATGGTTTTGCAACACTAACACAAGTGCAAAAGTGGTTTTGCAACACTAACACAAGTGCGAAAAGTGGTTTTGCAACACTAACACAAATGTGAAAGTGGTTTTGCAACACTAACACAAGTGTGAGAAGTGGTTTTCAATGCCAGTACGAGTGTGGAAAGTGGTTTTTGCAACACTAACACAAGTGCGATAAGTGGTTTTCAACACGAGCCCGAGCGCGGAATGTGGTTTTTGCAACACTAACCAAATTGCAAAAAGTGGTTTTCAACATTAGCACGTGTGGGGAAAGTGGTTTTCAATGCCAACAGAAGTGTGGAAATTGGTTTTGCAACACTAAGACAAATGCGAATTGTGGTTTTCAACACTAGCGCAAGTGCGAAAAGTGGTTTTGCAACACTAACGCAAGTGTGAAAAATGGATTTGCAACACTAACACAAGTGTGAAAAGTGGTTTTCAACGCCAGCACAAGTACGAAAAGTGGTTCTGCAACACAAGCTCAAGTGCGGAAAGTGGTTTTCAATGCCAGCACAAGTGCGAAAAGTGGTTTTGCAACAGCAAAACAAGTGAGACAAATGGTTTTGCAACAATAATACAAGTGCAAAAAGTGGTTTTGCATAACCAACACAAGTGTGCAAAAAGTGGTTTTCAATGCCAGCTCAAGTGACAAAAGTGGTTCTGCAACACAAACTCTAGTCTGGAAAGTGGTTTTCAATGCCAGCACAAGTGCGAAAAGTGGTTTTGCAACAACAACACAAGTGAGACAAATGGTTTTCCAACAATAACACAAGTGCAAAAACTGGTTTTCAGCGCCAGCACAAGCGCGAAAAGTGGTTCTGCAACACTAACACAAGTGTGGAAAGTGGTTTTGAACACCAGCACAAGTGCGGAAAATGATTTTGCAACACTAACAGCAGTGCGAAAAGTCGTTTTGCAACACGAAGACAAATGCGAATTGTGGTTTTCAACACTAGCACAAGTGTGAAAAGTGGATTTGCAACACTAACACAAGTGTGGAAAGTGGTTTTGCAACACTAACACAAGTGCAAAAAGTGGTTTTCAATGCCAGCACAAGTGAGAAAAGTGGTTCTGCAACACAAGTTCTAGTCTGGAAAGTGGTTTTCAATGCCAGCACAAGTGCGAAAAGTGGTTTTGCAACACTAACACAAGTGCAAAAAGTGGTTTTGCAACACAAACACAAGTGTAAAAGTGGTTTTGCAACACTAACACAAGTGTGAAAGTGGTTTTGCAACACAAGCACAAGTGCGATAAGAGGTTTTGCAACACAAACCCAATTGCGATTTGTGGTTTTCAACACTGGCACAAGTGCGAAAAGTGGTATTGCAACACGAACACAAGTGTGAAAAGTGGTCTTGCAACACTAAGACAAATGCGAAGTGTGGTTTTCAACACCAGCACAAGTGTGAAAAGTGGATTTGCAACACTAACACGAGTGTGAAAAGTCGTTTTGCAACACTAACACAAGTGCAAAAAGTGGTTTACAACACCAGCCCGAGTGCGGAAAGTGGTTTGCAACACTAACACAAGTGTGGAAAGTGGTTTTCAATGCCAGCACAAGTGTGGAAAGTGGTTTTGCAACACTAACACAAGTGCGAAAAGTGGTTTTCAATGCCAGCACAAGTGTGGAAAGTGGTTTTGCAACACTAACACAAGTGCAAAAAGTGGTTTGCAATGCCAGCACAAGTGCGAAAAGTGGTTTTGCAACAGCAACACAAGTGAGACAAATGGTTTTGCAACAATAACACAAGTGCAAAAAGTGGTTTTCAACGCCAGCACAAGTGAGAAAAGTGGTTCTGCAACACAAGCTCTAGTCTGGAAAGTGGTTTTCAATGCCAGCACAAGTGCGGAAAATGGTTTTGCAACACTAACACAAGTGCAAAAAGTGGTTTTGCAACACCAACACAAGTGATACAAATGGTTTTGCAAAACTAACACAAGTGCAGAAAGTGGTTTTAAGCACTAACAGGAGCGCGAAAAGTGGTTTTCAACACTAGCAGATGTGCAAAAAGTGATTTTCAATGCCAGCACAAGTGACAAAGTGGTTCTGCAACACAAGCTCTAGTCTGTAAAGTGGTTTTCAATGCCAGTACAAGTGCGGAAAGTAGTTCTGCAACAATAGCTCAAGTGTGGAAAGTGGTTTTAAACACCAGCACAAGTGCGGAAAATGGTTTTGCAACACTAACACAAGTGCAAAAAGTGGTTTTCAACGCCAGCACAAGTACGAAAAGTGGTTTTGCAACACTAAAACAAGTGCGAAAAGTCATTTTGCAACACTAACACAAGTGCGAAAAGTCATTTTGCAACACTAACACAGGTGCGAAAGTGGTTTTGCAACACTAACACAATTGCGATAAGTGGTTTTCAACGCCACTACGAGTGCCGAAAGTGTTTTTTGCAACAATAGCACAAGTGCAAAAGTGCTTTTGCAACACTAACACAAGTGCAAAAAGTGGTTTTGCAACACGAACACAAGTGTAAAAGTGGTTTTGCAACACGAGCGCAAGTGCGATAAGAGGTTTTGCAACACTAACCCAATTGCGATTTGTGGTTTTCAACACTGGCGCAAGTACGAAAAGTGGTATTGCAACACTAACACAAGTGTAAAATGTGGTTTTGCAACACTAAGACAAATGCGAATTGTGGTTTTCAACACTAGCGCAAGTGCGATAAGAGGTTTTGCAACACTAACCCAATTCCGATTTGTGGTTTTCAACACTGGTGCAAGTGCGGAAAGTAGTTCTGCAACACGAGCTCAAGTGTGGAAAGTGGTTTTAAACACCAGCACAAGTGCGGAAAATGGTTTTGCAACACTAACACAAGTGCAAAAAGTGGTTTTGCAACACTAACACAAGTGCAAAAAGTGGTTTTTCAACACTAACACAAGTGGGAAAAGTGGTTTTGCAACACAAACACAAGTGAGACAAATGGTTTTGCAACAATAACACAAGTGCAAAAAGTGGTTTTCAATGCCAGCACAAGTGCGAAAAGTGGTTCTGCAACACAAGCTCAAGTGTGGAAAGTGGTTTTCAATGCCAGCACAAGTGCAGAAAGTCGTTCTGCAACACTAGCTCAAGTGTGGAAAGTGGTTTTAAACACCAGCACAAGTGCGGGAAATGGTTTTGCAACACTAACACAAGTGCAAAAAGTGGTTTTGCAACACCAACAGAAGTGAGACAAATGGTTTTGCAATACTAACACAAGTGCAAAAAGTGGTTTTGCAACACTAACACAAGTGCGAAAAGTGGTTTTGCAACACAAACACAAGTGTAAAAGTGGTTTTGCAACACTAACACAAGTGTAAAAGTGGTTTTGCAACACGAGCACAAGTGCGATAAGAGGTTTTGCAACACAAACCCAATTGCGATTTGTGGTTTTCAACACTGGCACAAGTGCGAAAAGTGGTATTGCAACACGAACACAAGTGTGAAAAGTGGTCTTGCAACACTAAGACAAATGCGAAGTGTGGTTTTCAACACTAGCACAAGTGTGAAAAGTGGATTTGCAACACTAACACGAGTGTGAAAAGTCGTTTTGCAACACTAACACAAGTGCAAAAAGTGGTTTACAACACCAGCACGAGTGCGGAAAGTGGTTTGCAACACTAACACAAGTGTTGAAAGTGGTTTTCAATGCCAGCACAAGTGTGGAAAGTGGTTTTGCAACACTAACACAAGTGCAAAAAGTGGTTTTCAATGCCAGCACAAGTGAGAAAAGTGGTTCTGCAACACAAGCTCTAGTCTGTAAAGTGGTATTCAATGCCAGCACAAGTGCGAAAAGTGGTTTTGCAACAGCAACACAAGTGAGACAAATGGTTTTGCAACAATAACACAAGTGCAAAAAGTGGTTTTCAACGCCAGCACAAGTGCGAAAAGTGGTTCTGCAACACAAGCTCAAGTGTGGAAAGTGGTTTTAAACACCAGCACACATGCGGAAAATGGTTTTGCAACACTAACACAAGTGCGAAAAGTCGTTTTGCAACACTAAGACAAATGCGAATTGTGGTTTTCAACACGAGCGCAAGTGTGAAAAGTGGATTTGCAACAGTAACACAAGTGTGAAAAGTCGTTTTGCAACACTAACACAAGTGCAAAAAGTGGTTTTCAATGGCAGCACAAGTGACAAAAGTGGTTCTGCAACACAAGCACAAGTGCGGAAAATGGTTTTGCAAAAGCAACACAAGTGAGACAAATGGTTTTGCAACAATAACACAAGTGCAAAAAGTGGTTTTCAACGCCAGCACAAGTGCGGAAAATGGTTTTGCAACAATAACACAAGTGCAAAAAGTGCTTTTCAACGCCAGCACAAGTGCAAAAAGTGGTTCTGCAACACTAGATCAAGTGTGGAAAGTGGTTTTAAACACCAGCACAAGTGCGAAAATGGTTTTGCAACACTAACACAAGTGAGACAAATGGTTTTGCAACACTAACACAAGTGCAAAAAGTGGTTTTGCAACACTAACACAAGTGCGAAAAGTGGTTTTGCAACACAAACACAAGTGTAAAAGTGGTTTTGCAACACTAACACAAGTGTGAAAGTGGTTTTGCAACACGAGCACAAGTGCGATAAGAGGTTTTGCAACACAAACCCAATTGCGATTTGTGGTTTTCAACACTGGTACAAGTGCGAAAAGTGGTTTTGCAACACAAACACAAGTGTAAAAGTGGTTTGGCAACACGAACACAAGTGTGAAAATGGTTTTGCAACACGAGCACAAACAAGTGCGATAAGAGGTTTTGCAACACAAACCCAATTGCGATTTGTGGTTTTCAACACTGGCACAAGTGCGAAAAGTGGATTTGCAACACTAACACAAGTTTGAAAAGTCGTTTTGCAACACTAACACAAGTGCAAAAAGTGGTTTACAACACCAGCACGAGTGCGGAAAGTGGTTTGCAACACTAACACAAGTGTGGAAAGTGGTTTTCAATGCCAGCACAAGTGTGGAAAGTGGTTTTGCAACACTAACACAAGTGCGAAAAGTGCTTTTCAACACTCGCAGATGTGCAAAACGTAGTTTTCATCGCCAGCATAAGTGCAGAACGTGGTTTTGCAATACTAGTACATGTGTGAAAAGTGGTTTTCAATGCCAGCACAAGTGTGGAAAGTGGTTTTCAATGCCAGCACAAGTGACAAAAGTGGTTCTGCAACACAAGCTCGAGTCCGGAAAGTGGTTTTCAATGCCAGCACAAGTGGGAAAAGTGGTTTTGCAACAGCAACACAAGTGTGGAAAGTGGTTTTCAATGCCAGCACAAGTGCGGAAAGTAGTTCTGCAACACGAGCTCAAGTGTGGAAAGTGGTTTTCAATGCCAGCACAAGTGCGGAAAGTAGTTCTGCAACACGAGCTCAAGTGTGGAAAGTGGTTTTAAACACCAGCACAAGTGCAGAAAATGGTTTTGCAACACTAACACAAGTGCAAAAGTGGTTTTGCAACACTAACACAAGTGCGAAAAGTGGTTTTGCAACACTAAAACAAATGTGAAAGTGGTTTTGCAACACTAACACAAGTGTGAGAAGTGGTTTTCAATGCCAGTACGAGTGTGGAAAGTGGTTTTTGCAACACTAACACAAGTGCGATAAGTGGTTTTCAACACGAGCCCGAGCGCGGAATGTGGTTTTTGCAACACTAACCAAATTGCAAAAAGTGGTTTTCAACATTAGCACGTGTGGGGAAAGTGGTTTTCAATGCCAACAGAAGTGTGGAAATTGGTTTTGCAACACTAAGACAAATGCGAATTGTGGTTTTCAACACTAGCGCAAGTGCGAAAAGTGGTTTTGCAACACTAACGCAAGTGTGAAAAATGGATTTGCAACACTAACACAAGTGTGAAAAGTGGTTTTCAACGCCAGCACAAGTACGAAAAGTGGTTCTGCAACACAAGCTCAAGTGCGGAAAGTGGTTTTCAATGCCAGCACAAGTGCGAAAAGTGGTTTTGCAATAGCAAAACAAGTGAGACAAATGGTTTTGCAACAATAATACAAGTGCAAAAAGTGGTTTTGCATAACCAACACAAGTGTGCAAAAAGTGGTTTTCAATGCCAGCTCAAGTGACAAAAGTGGTTCTGCAACACAAACTCTAGTCTGGAAAGTGGTTTTCAATGCCAGCACAAGTGCGAAAAGTGGTTTTGCAACAACAACACAAGTGAGACAAATGGTTTTCCAACAATAACACAAGTGCAAAAACTGGTTTTCAGCGCCAGCACAAGTGCGAAAAGTGGTTCTGCAACACTAACACAAGTGTGGAAAGTGGTTTTGAACACCAGCACAAGTGCGGAAAATGATTTTGCAACACTAACAGCAGTGCGAAAAGTCGTTTTGCAACACGAAGACAAATGCGAATTGTGGTTTTCAACACTAGCACAAGTGTGAAAAGTGGATTTGCAACACTAACACAAGTGTGGAAAGTGGTTTTGCAACACTAACACAAGTGCAAAAAGTGGTTTTCAATGCCAGCACAAGTGAGAAAAGTGGTTCTGCAACACAAGTTCTAGTCTGGAAAGTGGTTTTCAATGCCAGCACAAGTGCGAAATGTGGTTTTGCAACAGCAACACAAGAAAGACAAATGGTTTTGCAACACTAACACATGTGCAAAAAGTGGTTTTCAACGCCAGCACAAGTACGAAAAGTGGTTTTGCAACACTAAAACAAGTGCGAAAAGTCATTTTGCAACACTAACACAAGTGCGAAAAGTCGTTTTGCAACACTAACACAAGTGCGAAAGTGGTTTTGCAACACTAACACAAGTGCGGTAAATGGTTTTCAACGCCACTACGAGTGCCGAAAGTGTTTTTTGCAACAATAACACAAGTGCAAAAGTGGTTTTGCAACACGAACACAAGTGCAAAAAGTGGTTTTGCAACACGAACACGAGTGTGAAAGTGGTTTCGCAACACAAGCGCAGGTGCGATAAGAGGTTTTGCAACACTAACCCAATTGCGATTTGTGGTTTTCAACACTGGCGCAAGTACGAAAAGTGGTATTGCAACACTAACACAAGTGTAAAATGTGGTTTTGCAACACTAAGACAAATGCGAATTGTGGTTTTCAACACTAGCGCAAGTGCGATAAGAGGTTTTGCAACAGTAACCCAATTGCGATTTGTGGTTTTCAACACTGGCGCAAGTGCAAAAAGTGGTTTTGCAACACGAACACAAGTGCGAAAAGTCGTTTTGCAACACTAACACAAGTGCGAAAAGTCGTTTTGCAACACTAACACAAGTGCGATAAGTGGTTTTCAACGCCACTAGGAGTGCCGAAAGTGTTTTTTGCAACAATAACACAAGTGCGAAAAGTGGCTTTGCAACATGAGCATGAGTCCAATAAGTGGTTTTGCAACACTAAAACAAGTGTGATAAGTAATTTTCAACACTAGCAAGTGTGCTGAAAGTGGTTTTCAACGGCAGCAGAAGTGTGGAAATTGGTTTTTTCAACACGAACACAAGTGTAAAAAGTGGTTTTCAATGCCAGCACAAGTGACAAAAGTGGTTCTGCAACACAAGCTCTAGTCTGGAAAGTGGTTTTCAATGCCAGCACAAGTGCGAAAAGTGGTTTTGCAACAGCAACACAAGTGTTTAAAGTGGTTTTCAATGCCAGCACAAGTGCGGAAAGTAGTTCTGCAACACTAGCTCAAGTGTGGAAAGTGGTTTTAAACACCAGCACAATTGCGATAAGAGGTTTTGCAACACTAACACAAGTGCAAAAAGTGGTTTTGAACGCCAGCACAAGTGCGAAAAGTGGTTCTGCAACACAAGCTCTAGTCTGGAAAGTGGTTTTCAATGCCAGCACAAGTGCGAAAAGTTGTTTTGCAACAGCAACACATGCGAGACAAATGGTTTTGCAACACTAACACAAGTGCAAAAAGTGGTTTTCAACGGCAGCACAAGTACGAAAAGTGGTTCTGCAAAACAATCTCAAGTGCAGAAAGTGGTTTTCAATGCCAGCACAATTGCGGAAAGTAGTTCTGCAAAACAAGCTCTTGTGTGGAAAGTGGTTTTCAATGCCAGCACAAGTGTGGAAAGTGGTTTTGCAACAGCAACACAAGTGAGACAAATGGCTTTGCAACAATAACACAAGTGCAAAAAGTGGTTTTGCAACACTAACCCAAGTGTGCAAAAAGTGGTTTTCAATGCCAGCACAAGTGACAAAAGTGGTTCTGCAACACAAGCTCTAGTCTGGAAAGTGGTTTTCAATGCCAGCACAAGTGCGAAAAGTGGTTTTGCAACAGCAACACAAGTGAGACAAATGGTTTTGCAACAATAAAACAAGTGCAAAAAGTGGTTTTCAACGCCAGCACAAGTGCGAAAAGTGGTTCTGCAACACAAGCTCAAGTGTGGAAAGTGGTTTTAAACACCAGCACACGTGCGGAAAATGGTTTTGCAACACTAACACCAGTGCGAAAAGTCGTTTTGCAACACTAAGACAAATGCGAATTGTGGTTTTCAACACGAGCGCAAGTGTGAAATGTGGATTTGCAACACTAACACAAGTGTGAAAAGTCGTTTTGCAACACTAACACAAGTGCAAAAAGTGGTTTTCAATGGCAGCACAAGTGACAAAAGTGGTTCTGCAACACAAGATCAAGTGTGGAAAGTGGTTTTAAACAGCAGCACAAGTGTGGAAAATGGTTTTGCAACAGCAACACAAGTGAGACAAATGGTTTTGCATCACTAACACAAGTGCAGAAAGTGGTTTTGAGCACTAACAGGAGTGCAAAAATGTAGTTTTGAACACTAGCAGATGTGCAAAAAGTGGTTTTCAATACCAGCACAAGTGAGAAAAGTGGTTCTGCAACACAAGCTCTAGTCTGGAAAGTGGTTTTTAATGCCAGCACAAGTGCGAAAAGTTGTTTTGCAACAGCAACACAAGTGAGACAAATGGTTTTGCAACACTAACACAAGTGCAAAAAGTGGTTTTCAACGCCAGCACAAGTACGAAAAGTGGTTCTGCAACACAAGCTCAAGTGCTGAAAGTGGTTTTCAACGGCAGCAGAAGTGTGGAAATTGGTTTTTGCAACACTAACACAAGTGCAAAAAGTGGTTTTCAATGCCAGCACAAGTGACAAAAGTGGTTCTGCAAAACAAGCTCTAGTCTGGAAAGTGGTTTTCAATGCCAGCACAAGTGGGAAAAGTAGTTCTGCAACACTAGCTCAAGTGTGGAAAGTGGTTTTAAACACCAGCACAAATGCGATAAGAGGTTTTGCAACATGAACACAAGTGCGAAAAGTCGTTTTGCAACACTAACACAAGTGCGGAAAGTCGTTTTGCAACACTAACACAAGTGAGACAAATGGTTTTGCAACACTAACACAAGTGCAGAAAGTGGTTTTGAGCACTAATAGGAGCGCGAAAAGTGGTTTTCAACACTAGCAGATGTGCAAAAAGTGGTTTTCAATGCCAGCACAAGTGCGGAAAGTATTTCTGTAACACTAGCTCAAGTGTGGAAAGTGGTTTTAAACACCAGCACAAGTGCGGAAAATGGTTTTGCAACACTAACACAAGTGCAAAAAGTGGTTTTGCAACACTAACACAAGTGCAAAAAGTGGTTTTGCAACACTAACACAAGTGGGAAAAGTGGTTTTGCAACACAAACACAAGTGTAAAAGTGGTTTTGCAACACCAACACAAGTGAGACAAATGGTTTTGCAACAATAACACAAGTGCAAAAAGTGGTTTTCAACGCCAGCACAAGTGCGAAAAGTGGTTCTGCAACACAAGCTCAAGTGTGGAAAGTGGTTTTAAACACCAGCACACGTGCGGAAAATGGTTTTGCAACACTAACACCAGTGCGAAAAGTCGTTTTGCAACACTAAGACAAATGCGAATTGTGGTTTTCAACACGAGCGCAAGTGTGAAATGTGGATTTGCAACACTAACACAAGTGTGAAAAGTCGTTTTGCAACACTAACACAAGTGCAAAAAGTGGTTTTCAATGGCAGCACAAGTGACAAAAGTGGTTCTGCAACACAAGCTCAAGTGTGGAAAGTGGTTTTAAACAGCAGCACAAGTGTGGAAAATGGTTTTGCAACAGCAACACAAGTGAGACAAATGGTTTTGCATCACTAACACAAGTGCAGAAAGTGGTTTTGAGCACTAACAGGAGTGCAAAAATGTGGTTTTGAACACTAGCAGATGTGCAAAAAGTGGTTTTCAATACCAGCACAAGTGAGAAAAGTGGTTCTGCAACACAAGCTCTAGTCTGGAAAGTGGTTTTTAATGCCAGCACAAGTGCGAAAAGTTGTTTTGCAACAGCAACACAAGTGAGACAAATGGTTTTGCAACACTAACACAAGTGCAAAAAGTGGTTTTCAACGCCAGCACAAGTACGAAAAGTGGTTCTGCAACACAAGCTCAAGTGCTGAAAGTGGTTTTCAACGGCAGCAGAAGTGTGGAAATTGGTTTTTGCAACACTAACACAAGTGCAAAAAGTGGTTTTCAATGCCAGCACAAGTGACAAAAGTGGTTCTGCAACACAAGCACAAGTGCGGAAATGGTTTTGCAAAAGCAACACAAGTGAGACAAATGGTTTTGCAACAATAACACAAGTGCAAAAAGTGGTTTTCAACGCCAGCACAAGTGCGGAAAATGGTTTTGCAACAATAACACAAGTGCAAAAAGTGCTTTTCAACGCCAGCACAAGTGCAAAAAGTGGTTCTGCAACACTAGATCAAGTGTGGAAAGTGGTTTTAAACACCAGCACAAGTGCGAAAACGGTTTTGCAACACTAACACAAGTGAGACAAGTGGTTTTGCAACACTAACACAAGTGCAAAAAGTGGTTTTGCAACACTAACACAAGTGCGAAAAGTGGTTTTGCAACACAAACACAAGTGTAAAAGTGGTTTTGCAACACTAACACAAGTGTGAAAGTGGTTTTGCAACACGAGCACAAGTGCGATAAGAGGTTTTGCAACACAAACCCAATTGCGATTTGTGGTTTTCAACACTGGTACAAGTGCGAAAAGTGGTTTTGCAACACAAACACAAGTGTAAAAGTGGTTTGGCAACACTAACACAAGTGTGAAAATGGTTTTGCAACACGAGCACAAACAAGTGCGATAAGAGGTTTTGCAACACAAACCCAATTGCGATTTGTGGTTTTCAACACTGGCACAAGTGCGAAAAGTGGATTTGCAACACTAACACAAGTGTGAAAAGTCGTTTTGCAACACTAACACAAGTGCAAAAAGTGGTTTACAACACCAGCACGAGTGCGGAAAGTGGTTTGCAACACTAACACAAGTGTGGAAAGTGGTTTTCAATGCCAGCACAAGTGTGGAAAGTGGTTTTGCAACACTAACACAAGTGCGAAAAGTGCTTTTCAACACTCGCAGATGTGCAAAACGTGGTTTTCATCGCCAGTATAAGTGCAGAACGTGGTTTTGCAATACTAGTACATGTGTGAAAAGTGGTTTTCAATGCCAGCACAAGTGTGGAAAGTGGTTTTCAATGCCAGCACAAGTGACAAAAGTGGTTCTGCAACACAAGCTCGAGTCCGGAAAGTGGTTTTCAATGCCAGCACAAGTGGGAAAAGTGGTTTTGCAACAGCAACACAAGTGTGGAAAGTGGTTTTCAATGCCAGCACAAGTGCGGAAAGTAGTTCTGCAACACGAGCTCAAGTGTGGAAAGTGGTTTTAAACACCAGCACAAGTGCAGAAAATGGTTTTGCAACACTAACACAAGTGCAAAAGTGGTTTTGCAACACTAACACAAGTGCGAAAAGTGGTTTTGCAACACTAACACAAATGTGAAAGTGGTTTTGCAACACTAACACAAGTGTGAGAAGTGGTTTTCAATGCCAGTACGAGTGTGGAAAGTGGTTTTTGCAACACTAACACAAGTGCGATAAGTGGTTTTCAACACGAGCCCGAGCGCGGAATGTGGTTTTTGCAACACTAACCAAATTGCAAAAAGTGGTTTTCAACATTAGCACGTGTGGGGAAAGTGGTTTTCAATGCCAACAGAAGTGTGGAAATTGGTTTTGCAACACTAAGACAAATGCGAATTGTGGTTTTCAACACTAGCGCAAGTGCGAAAAGTGGTTTTGCAACACTAACGCAAGTGTGAAAAATGGATTTGCAACACTAACACAAGTGTGAAAAGTGGTTTTCAACGCCAGCACAAGTACGAAAAGTGGTTCTGCAACACAAGCTCAAGTGCGGAAAGTGGTTTTCAATGCCAGCACAAGTGCGAAAAGTGGTTTTGCAACAGCAAAACAAGTGAGACAAATGGTTTTGCAACAATAATACAAGTGCAAAAAGTGGTTTTGCATAACCAACACAAGTGTGCAAAAAGTGGTTTTCAATGCCAGCTCAAGTGACAAAAGTGGTTCTGCAACACAAACTCTAGTCTGGAAAGTGGTTTTCAATGCCAGCACAAGTGCGAAAAGTGGTTTTGCAACAACAACACAAGTGAGACAAATGGTTTTCCAACAATAACACAAGTGCAAAAACTGGTTTTCAGCGCCAGCACAAGTGCGAAAAGTGGTTCTGCAACACTAACACAAGTGTGGAAAGTGGTTTTGAACACCAGCACAAGTGCGGAAAATGATTTTGCAACACTAACAGCAGTGCGAAAAGTCGTTTTGCAACACGAAGACAAATGCGAATTGTGGTTTTCAACACTAGCACAAGTGTGAAAAGTGGATTTGCAACACTAACACAAGTGTGGAAAGTGGTTTTGCAACACTAACACAAGTGCAAAAAGTGGTTTTCAATGCCAGCACAAGTGAGAAAAGTGGTTCTGCAACACAAGTTCTAGTCTGGAAAGTGGTTTTCAATGCCAGCACAAGTGCGAAATGTGGTTTTGCAACAGCAACACAAGAAAGACAAATGGTTTTGCAACACTAACACATGTGCAAAAAGTGGTTTTCAACGCCAGCACAAGTACGAAAAGTGGTTTTGCAACACTAAAACAAGTGCGAAAAGTCATTTTGCAACACTAACACAAGTGCGAAAAGTCGTTTTGCAACACTAACACAAGTGCGAAAGTGGTTTTGCAACACTAACACAAGTGCGGTAAATGGTTTTCAACGCCACTACGAGTGCCGAAAGTGTTTTTTGCAACAATAACACAAGTGCAAAAGTGGTTTTGCAACACGAACACAAGTGCAAAAAGTGGTTTTGCAACACGAACACGAGTGTGAAAGTGGTTTCGCAACACAAGCGCAGGTGCGATAAGAGGTTTTGCAACACTAACCCAATTGCGATTTGTGGTTTTCAACACTGGCGCAAGTACGAAAAGTGGTATTGAAACACTAACACAAGTGTAAAATGTGGTTTTGCAACACTAAGACAAATGCGAATTGTGGTTTTCAACACTAGCGCAAGTGCGATAAGAGGTTTTGCAACACTAACCCAATTGCGATTTGTGGTTTTCAACACTGGCGCAAGTGCAAAAAGTGGTTTTGCAACACTAACACAAGTGCGAAAAGTCGTTTTGCAACACTAACACAAGTGCGAAAAGTCGTTTTGCAACACTAACACAAGTGCGATAAGTGGTTTTCAACGCCACTAGGAGTGCCGAAAGTGTTTTTTGCAACAATAACACAAGTGCGAAAAGTGGCTTTGCAACAGGAGCATGAGTCCAATAAGTGGTTTTGCAACACTAAAACAAGTGTGATAAGTAATTTTCAACACTAGCAAGTGTGCTGAAAGTGGTTTTCAACGGCAGCAGAAGTGTGGAAATTGGTTTTTTCAACACGAACACAAGTGTAAAAAGTGGTTTTCAATGCCAGCACAAGTGACAAAAGTGGTTCTGCAACACAAGCTCTAGTCTGGAAAGTGGTTTTCAATGCCAGCACAAGTGCGAAAAGTGGTTTTGCAACAGCAACACAAGTGTTTAAAGTGGTTTTCAATGCCAGCACAAGTGCGGAAAGTAGTTCTGCAACACGAGCTCAAGTGTGGAAAGTGGTTTTAAACACCAGCACAATTGCGATAAGAGGTTTTGCAACACTAACACAAGTGCAAAAAGTGGTTTTGAACGCCAGCACAAGTGCGAAAAGTGGTTCTGCAACACAAGCTCTAGTCTGGAAAGTGGTTTTCAATGCCAGCGCAAGTGCGAAAAGTTGTTTTGCAACAGCAACACATGCGAGACAAATGGTTTTGCAACACTAACACAAGTGCAAAAAGTGGTTTTCAACGGCAGCACAAGTACGAAAAGTGGTTCTGCAAAACAATCTCAAGTGCAGAAAGTGGTTTTCAATGCCAGCACAAGTGCGGAAAGTAGTTCTGCAAAACAAGCTCATGTGTGGAAAGTGGTTTTCAATGCCAGCACAAGTGTGGAAAGTGGTTCTGCAACACAAGCTCTCGTCTGGAAAGTGGTTTTCAATGCCAGCACAAGTGCGAAAAGTGGTTTTGCAACAGCAACACAAGTGAGACAAATGGCTTTGCAACAATAACACAAGTGCAAAAAGTGGTTTTGCAACACTAACCCAAGTGTGCAAAAAGTGGTTTTCAATGCCAGCACAAGTGACAAAAGTGGTTCTGCAACACAAGCTCTAGTCTGGAAAGTGGTTTTCAATGCCAGCACAAGTGCGAAAAGTGGTTTTGCAACAGCAACACAAGTGAGACAAATGGTTTTGCAACAATAACGCAAGTGCAAAAAGTGGTTTTCAACGCCAGCACAAGTGCGAAAAGTGGTTCTGCAACACAAGCTCAAGTGTGGAAAGTGGTTTTAAACACCAGCACACGTGCGGAAAATGGTTTTGCAACACTAACACCAGTGCGAAAAGTCGTTTTGCAACACTAAGACAAATGCGAATTGTGGTTTTCAACACGAGCGCAAGTGTGAAATGTGGATTTGCAACACTAACGCAAGTGTGAAAAATGGATTTGCAACACTAACACAAGTGTGAAAAGTGGTTTTCAACGCCAGCACAAGTACGAAAAGTGGTTCTGCAACACAAGCTCAAGTGCGGAAAGTGGTTTTCAATGCCAGCACAAGTGCGAAAAGTGGTTTTGCAACAGCAAAACAAGTGAGACAAATGGTTTTGCAACAATAATACAAGTGCAAAAAGTGGTTTTCAATGCCAGCTCAAGTGACAAAAGTGGTTCTGCAACACAAACTCTAGTCTGGAAAGTGGTTTTCAATGCCAGCACAAGTGCGAAAAGTGGTTTTGCAACAACAACACAAGTGAGACAAATGGTTTTCCAACAATAACACAAGTGCAAAAACTGGTTTTCAGCGCCAGCACAAGTGCGAAAAGTGGTTCTGCAACACTAACACAAGTGTGGAAAGTGGTTTTGAACACCAGCACAAGTGCGGAAAATGATTTTGCAACACTAACAGCAGTGCGAAAAGTCGTTTTGCAACACGAAGACAAATGCGAATTGTGGTTTTCAACACTAGCACAAGTGTGAAAAGTGGATTTGCAACACTAACACAAGTGTGGAAAGTGGTTTTGCAACACTAACGCAAGTGCAAAAAGTGGTTTTCAATGCCAGCACAAGTGAGAAAAGTGGTTCTGCAACACAAGCTCTAGTCTGGAAAGTGGTTTTCAATGCCAGCACAAGTGCGAAAAGTGGTTTTGCAACAGCAACACAAGTGAGACAAATGGTTTTGCAACAATAAAACAAGTGCAAAAAGTGGTTTTCAACGCCAGCACAAGTGCGAAAAGTGGTTCTGCAACACAAGCTCAAGTGTGGAAAGTGGTTTTAAACACCAGCACACGTGCGGAAAATGGTTTTGCAACACTAACACCAGTGCGAAAAGTCGTTTTGCAACACTAAGACAAATGCGAATTGTGGTTTTCAACACGAGCGCAAGTGTGAAATGTGGATTTGCAACACTAACACAAGTGTGAAAAGTCGTTTTGCAACACTAACACAAGTGCAAAAAGTGGTTTTCAATGGCAGCACAAGTGACAAAAGTGGTTCTGCAACACAAGATCAAGTGTGGAAAGTGGTTTTAAACAGCAGCACAAGTGTGGAAAATGGTTTTGCAACAGCAACACAAGTGAGACAAATGGTTTTGCATCACTAACACAAGTGCAGAAAGTGGTTTTGAGCACTAACAGGAGTGCAAAAATGTAGTTTTGAACACTAGCAGATGTGCAAAAAGTGGTTTTCAATACCAGCACAAGTGAGAAAAGTGGTTCTGCAACACAAGCTCTAGTCTGGAAAGTGGTTTTTAATGCCAGCACAAGTGCGAAAAGTTGTTTTGCAACAGCAACACAAGTGAGACAAATGGTTTTGCAACACTAACACAAGTGCAAAAAGTGGTTTTCAACGCCAGCACAAGTACGAAAAGTGGTTCTGCAACACAAGCTCAAGTGCTGAAAGTGGTTTTCAACGGCAGCAGAAGTGTGGAAATTGGTTTTTGCAACACTAACACAAGTGCAAAAAGTGGTTTTCAATGCCAGCACAAGTGACAAAAGTGGTTCTGCAAAACAAGCTCTAGTCTGGAAAGTGGTTTTCAATGCCAGCACAAGTGGGAAAAGTAGTTCTGCAACACTAGCTCAAGTGTGGAAAGTGGTTTTAAACACCAGCACAAATGCGATAAGAGGTTTTGCAACATGAACACAAGTGCGAAAAGTCGTTTTGCAACACTAACACAAGTGCGGAAAGTCGTTTTGCAACACTAACACAAGTGAGACAAATGGTTTTGCAACACTAACACAAGTGCAGAAAGTGGTTTTGAGCACTAATAGGAGCGCGAAAAGTGGTTTTCAACACTAGCAGATGTGCAAAAAGTGGTTTTCAATGCCAGCACAAGTGCGGAAAGTATTTCTGTAACACTAGCTCAAGTGTGGAAAGTGGTTTTAAACACCAGCACAAGTGCGGAAAATGGTTTTGCAACACTAACACAAGTGCAAAAAGTGGTTTTGCAACACTAACACAAGTGCAAAAAGTGGTTTTGCAACACTAACACAAGTGGGAAAAGTGGTTTTGCAACACAAACACAAGTGTAAAAGTGGTTTTGCAACACCAACACAAGTGAGACAAATGGTTTTGCAACAATAACACAAGTGCAAAAAGTGGTTTTCAACGCCAGCACAAGTGCGAAAAGTGGTTCTGCAACACAAGCTCAAGTGTGGAAAGTGGTTTTAAACACCAGCACACGTGCGGAAAATGGTTTTGCAACACTAACACCAGTGCGAAAAGTCGTTTTGCAACACTAAGACAAATGCGAATTGTGGTTTTCAACACGAGCGCAAGTGTGAAATGTGGATTTGCAACACTAACACAAGTGTGAAAAGTCGTTTTGCAACACTAACACAAGTGCAAAAAGTGGTTTTCAATGGCAGCACAAGTGACAAAAGTGGTTCTGCAACACAAGCTCAAGTGTGGAAAGTGGTTTTAAACAGCAGCACAAGTGTGGAAAATGGTTTTGCAACAGCAACACAAGTGAGACAAATGGTTTTGCATCACTAACACAAGTGCAGAAAGTGGTTTTGAGCACTAACAGGAGTGCAAAAATGTGGTTTTGAACACTAGCAGATGTGCAAAAAGTGGTTTTCAATACCAGCACAAGTGAGAAAAGTGGTTCTGCAACACAAGCTCTAGTCTGGAAAGTGGTTTTTAATGCCAGCACAAGTGCGAAAAGTTGTTTTGCAACAGCAACACAAGTGAGACAAATGGTTTTGCAACACTAACACAAGTGCAAAAAGTGGTTTTCAACGCCAGCACAAGTACGAAAAGTGGTTCTGCAACACAAGCTCAAGTGCTGAAAGTGGTTTTCAACGGCAGCAGAAGTGTGGAAATTGGTTTTTGCAACACTAACACAAGTGCAAAAAGTGGTTTTCAATGCCAGCACAAGTGACAAAAGTGGTTCTGCAACACAAGCACAAGTGCGGAAATGGTTTTGCAAAAGCAACACAAGTGAGACAAATGGTTTTGCAACAATAACACAAGTGCAAAAAGTGGTTTTCAACGCCAGCACAAGTGCGGAAAATGGTTTTGCAACAATAACACAAGTGCAAAAAGTGCTTTTCAACGCCAGCACAAGTGCAAAAAGTGGTTCTGCAACACTAGATCAAGTGTGGAAAGTGGTTTTAAACACCAGCACAAGTGCGAAAACGGTTTTGCAACACTAACACAAGTGAGACAAGTGGTTTTGCAACACTAACACAAGTGCAAAAAGTGGTTTTGCAACACTAACACAAGTGCGAAAAGTGGTTTTGCAACACAAACACAAGTGTAAAAGTGGTTTTGCAACACTAACACAAGTGTGAAAGTGGTTTTGCAACACGAGCACAAGTGCGATAAGAGGTTTTGCAACACAAACCCAATTGCGATTTGTGGTTTTCAACACTGGTACAAGTGCGAAAAGTGGTTTTGCAACACAAACACAAGTGTAAAAGTGGTTTGGCAACACTAACACAAGTGTGAAAATGGTTTTGCAACACGAGCACAAACAAGTGCGATAAGAGGTTTTGCAACACAAACCCAATTGCGATTTGTGGTTTTCAACACTGGCACAAGTGCGAAAAGTGGATTTGCAACACTAACACAAGTGTGAAAAGTCGTTTTGCAACACTAACACAAGTGCAAAAAGTGGTTTACAACACCAGCACGAGTGCGGAAAGTGGTTTGCAACACTAACACAAGTGTGGAAAGTGGTTTTCAATGCCAGCACAAGTGTGGAAAGTGGTTTTGCAACACTAACACAAGTGCGAAAAGTGCTTTTCAACACTCGCAGATGTGCAAAACGTGGTTTTCATCGCCAGTATAAGTGCAGAACGTGGTTTTGCAATACTAGTACATGTGTGAAAAGTGGTTTTCAATGCCAGCACAAGTGTGGAAAGTGGTTTTCAATGCCAGCACAAGTGACAAAAGTGGTTCTGCAACACAAGCTCGAGTCCGGAAAGTGGTTTTCAATGCCAGCACAAGTGGGAAAAGTGGTTTTGCAACAGCAACACAAGTGTGGAAAGTGGTTTTCAATGCCAGCACAAGTGCGGAAAGTAGTTCTGCAACACGAGCTCAAGTGTGGAAAGTGGTTTTAAACACCAGCACAAGTGCAGAAAATGGTTTTGCAACACTAACACAAGTGCAAAAGTGGTTTTGCAACACTAACACAAGTGCGAAAAGTGGTTTTGCAACACTAACACAAATGTGAAAGTGGTTTTGCAACACTAACACAAGTGTGAGAAGTGGTTTTCAATGCCAGTACGAGTGTGGAAAGTGGTTTTTGCAACACTAACACAAGTGCGATAAGTGGTTTTCAACACGAGCCCGAGCGCGGAATGTGGTTTTTGCAACACTAACCAAATTGCAAAAAGTGGTTTTCAACATTAGCACGTGTGGGGAAAGTGGTTTTCAATGCCAACAGAAGTGTGGAAATTGGTTTTGCAACACTAAGACAAATGCGAATTGTGGTTTTCAACACTAGCGCAAGTGCGAAAAGTGGTTTTGCAACACTAACGCAAGTGTGAAAAATGGATTTGCAACACTAACACAAGTGTGAAAAGTGGTTTTCAACGCCAGCACAAGTACGAAAAGTGGTTCTGCAACACAAGCTCAAGTGCGGAAAGTGGTTTTCAATGCCAGCACAAGTGCGAAAAGTGGTTTTGCAACAGCAAAACAAGTGAGACAAATGGTTTTGCAACAATAATACAAGTGCAAAAAGTGGTTTTGCATAACCAACACAAGTGTGCAAAAAGTGGTTTTCAATGCCAGCTCAAGTGACAAAAGTGGTTCTGCAACACAAACTCTAGTCTGGAAAGTGGTTTTCAATGCCAGCACAAGTGCGAAAAGTGGTTTTGCAACAACAACACAAGTGAGACAAATGGTTTTCCAACAATAACACAAGTGCAAAAACTGGTTTTCAGCGCCAGCACAAGTGCGAAAAGTGGTTCTGCAACACTAACACAAGTGTGGAAAGTGGTTTTGAACACCAGCACAAGTGCGGAAAATGATTTTGCAACACTAACAGCAGTGCGAAAAGTCGTTTTGCAACACGAAGACAAATGCGAATTGTGGTTTTCAACACTAGCACAAGTGTGAAAAGTGGATTTGCAACACTAACACAAGTGTGGAAAGTGGTTTTGCAACACTAACACAAGTGCAAAAAGTGGTTTTCAATGCCAGCACAAGTGAGAAAAGTGGTTCTGCAACACAAGTTCTAGTCTGGAAAGTGGTTTTCAATGCCAGCACAAGTGCGAAATGTGGTTTTGCAACAGCAACACAAGAAAGACAAATGGTTTTGCAACACTAACACATGTGCAAAAAGTGGTTTTCAACGCCAGCACAAGTACGAAAAGTGGTTTTGCAACACTAAAACAAGTGCGAAAAGTCATTTTGCAACACTAACACAAGTGCGAAAAGTCGTTTTGCAACACTAACACAAGTGCGAAAGTGGTTTTGCAACACTAACACAAGTGCGGTAAATGGTTTTCAACGCCACTACGAGTGCCGAAAGTGTTTTTTGCAACAATAACACAAGTGCAAAAGTGGTTTTGCAACACGAACACAAGTGCAAAAAGTGGTTTTGCAACACGAACACGAGTGTGAAAGTGGTTTCGCAACACAAGCGCAGGTGCGATAAGAGGTTTTGCAACACTAACCCAATTGCGATTTGTGGTTTTCAACACTGGCGCAAGTACGAAAAGTGGTATTGAAACACTAACACAAGTGTAAAATGTGGTTTTGCAACACTAAGACAAATGCGAATTGTGGTTTTCAACACTAGCGCAAGTGCGATAAGAGGTTTTGCAACACTAACCCAATTGCGATTTGTGGTTTTCAACACTGGCGCAAGTGCAAAAAGTGGTTTTGCAACACTAACACAAGTGCGAAAAGTCGTTTTGCAACACTAACACAAGTGCGAAAAGTCGTTTTGCAACACTAACACAAGTGCGATAAGTGGTTTTCAACGCCACTAGGAGTGCCGAAAGTGTTTTTTGCAACAATAACACAAGTGCGAAAAGTGGCTTTGCAACAGGAGCATGAGTCCAATAAGTGGTTTTGCAACACTAAAACAAGTGTGATAAGTAATTTTCAACACTAGCAAGTGTGCTGAAAGTGGTTTTCAACGGCAGCAGAAGTGTGGAAATTGGTTTTTTCAACACGAACACAAGTGTAAAAAGTGGTTTTCAATGCCAGCACAAGTGACAAAAGTGGTTCTGCAACACAAGCTCTAGTCTGGAAAGTGGTTTTCAATGCCAGCACAAGTGCGAAAAGTGGTTTTGCAACAGCAACACAAGTGTTTAAAGTGGTTTTCAATGCCAGCACAAGTGCGGAAAGTAGTTCTGCAACACGAGCTCAAGTGTGGAAAGTGGTTTTAAACACCAGCACAATTGCGATAAGAGGTTTTGCAACACTAACACAAGTGCAAAAAGTGGTTTTGAACGCCAGCACAAGTGCGAAAAGTGGTTCTGCAACACAAGCTCTAGTCTGGAAAGTGGTTTTCAATGCCAGCGCAAGTGCGAAAAGTTGTTTTGCAACAGCAACACATGCGAGACAAATGGTTTTGCAACACTAACACAAGTGCAAAAAGTGGTTTTCAACGGCAGCACAAGTACGAAAAGTGGTTCTGCAAAACAATCTCAAGTGCAGAAAGTGGTTTTCAATGCCAGCACAAGTGCGGAAAGTAGTTCTGCAAAACAAGCTCATGTGTGGAAAGTGGTTTTCAATGCCAGCACAAGTGTGGAAAGTGGTTCTGCAACACAAGCTCTCGTCTGGAAAGTGGTTTTCAATGCCAGCACAAGTGCGAAAAGTGGTTTTGCAACAGCAACACAAGTGAGACAAATGGCTTTGCAACAATAACACAAGTGCAAAAAGTGGTTTTGCAACACTAACCCAAGTGTGCAAAAAGTGGTTTTCAATGCCAGCACAAGTGACAAAAGTGGTTCTGCAACACAAGCTCTAGTCTGGAAAGTGGTTTTCAATGCCAGCACAAGTGCGAAAAGTGGTTTTGCAACAGCAACACAAGTGAGACAAATGGTTTTGCAACAATAACGCAAGTGCAAAAAGTGGTTTTCAACGCCAGCACAAGTGCGAAAAGTGGTTCTGCAACACAAGCTCAAGTGTGGAAAGTGGTTTTAAACACCAGCACACGTGCGGAAAATGGTTTTGCAACACTAACACCAGTGCGAAAAGTCGTTTTGCAACACTAAGACAAATGCGAATTGTGGTTTTCAACACGAGCGCAAGTGTGAAATGTGGATTTGCAACACTAACGCAAGTGTGAAAAATGGATTTGCAACACTAACACAAGTGTGAAAAGTGGTTTTCAACGCCAGCACAAGTACGAAAAGTGGTTCTGCAACACAAGCTCAAGTGCGGAAAGTGGTTTTCAATGCCAGCACAAGTGCGAAAAGTGGTTTTGCAACAGCAAAACAAGTGAGACAAATGGTTTTGCAACAATAATACAAGTGCAAAAAGTGGTTTTCAATGCCAGCTCAAGTGACAAAAGTGGTTCTGCAACACAAACTCTAGTCTGGAAAGTGGTTTTCAATGCCAGCACAAGTGCGAAAAGTGGTTTTGCAACAACAACACAAGTGAGACAAATGGTTTTCCAACAATAACACAAGTGCAAAAACTGGTTTTCAGCGCCAGCACAAGTGCGAAAAGTGGTTCTGCAACACTAACACAAGTGTGGAAAGTGGTTTTGAACACCAGCACAAGTGCGGAAAATGATTTTGCAACACTAACAGCAGTGCGAAAAGTCGTTTTGCAACACGAAGACAAATGCGAATTGTGGTTTTCAACACTAGCACAAGTGTGAAAAGTGGATTTGCAACACTAACACAAGTGTGGAAAGTGGTTTTGCAACACTAACGCAAGTGCAAAAAGTGGTTTTCAATGCCAGCACAAGTGAGAAAAGTGGTTCTGCAACACAAGTTCTAGTCTGGAAAGTGGTTTTCAATGCCAGCACAAGTGCGAAATGTGGTTTTGCAACAGCAACACAAGAAAGACAAATGGTTTTGCAACACTAACACATGTGCAAAAAGTGGTTTTCAACGCCAGCACAAGTACGAAAAGTGGTTTTGCAACACTAAAACAAGTGCGAAAAGTCATTTTGCAACACTAACACAAGTGCGAAAAGTCGTTTTGCAACACTAACACAAGTGCGAAAGTGGTTTTGCAACACTAACACAAGTGCGGTAAATGGTTTTCAACGCCACTACGAGTGCCGAAAGTGTTTTTTGCAACAATAACACAAGTGCAAAAGTGGTTTTGCAACACGAACACAAGTGCAAAAAGTGGTTTTGCAACACGAACACGAGTGTGAAAGTGGTTTCGCAACACAAGCGCAGGTGCGATAAGAGGTTTTGCAACACTAACCCAATTGCGATTTGTGGTTTTCAACACTGGCGCAAGTACGAAAAGTGGTATTGCAACACTAACACAAGTGTAAAATGTGGTTTTGCAACACTAAGACAAATGCGAATTGTGGTTTTCAACACTAGCGCAAGTGCGATAAGAGGTTTTGCAACACTAACCCAATTGCGATTTGTGGTTTTTAACACTGGCGCAAGTGCAAAAAGTGGTTTTGCAACACTAACACAAGTGCGAAAAGTCGTTTTGCAACACTAACACAAGTGCGAAAAGTCGTTTTGCAACACTAACACAAGTGCGATAAGTGGTTTTCAACGCCACTAGGAGTGCCGAAAGTGTTTTTTGCAACAATAACACAAGTGCGAAAAGTGGCTTTGCAACACGAGCATGAGTCCAATAAGTGGTTTTGCAACACTAAAACAAGTGTGATAAGTAATTTTCAACACTAGCAAGTGTGCTGAAAGTGGTTTTCAACGGCAGCAGAAGTGTGGAAATTGGTTTTTTCAACACGAACACAAGTGTAAAAAGTGGTTTTCAATGCCAGCACAAGTGACAAAAGTGGTTCTGCAACACAAGCTCTAGTCTGGAAAGTGGTTTTCAATGCCAGCACAAGTGCGAAAAGTGGTTTTGCAACAGCAACACAAGTGTTTAAAGTGGTTTTCAATGCCAGCACAAGTGCGGAAAGTAGTTCTGCAACACTAGCTCAAGTGTGGAAAGTGGTTTTAAACACCAGCACAATTGCGATAAGAGGTTTTGCAACACTAACACAAGTGCAAAAAGTGGTTTTGAACGCCAGCACAAGTGCGAAAAGTGGTTCTGCAACACAAGCTCTAGTCTGGAAAGTGGTTTTCAATGCCAGCGCAAGTGCGAAAAGTTGTTTTGCAACAGCAACACATGCGAGACAAATGGTTTTGCAACACTAACACAAGTGCAAAAAGTGGTTTTCAACGGCAGCACAAGTACGAAAAGTGGTTCTGCAAAACAATCTCAAGTGCAGAAAGTGGTTTTCAATGCCAGCACAAGTGCGGAAAGTAGTTCTGCAAAACAAGCTCATGTGTGGAAAGTGGTTTTCAATGCCAGCACAAGTGTGGAAAGTGGTTCTGCAACACAAGCTCTCGTCTGGAAAGTGGTTTTCAATGCCAGCACAAGTGCGAAAAGTGGTTTTGCAACAGCAACACAAGTGAGACAAATGGCTTTGCAACAATAACACAAGTGCAAAAAGTGGTTTTGCAACACTAACCCAAGTGTGCAAAAAGTGGTTTTCAATGCCAGCACAAGTGACAAAAGTGGTTCTGCAACACAAGCTCTAGTCTGGAAAGTGGTTTTCAATGCCAGCACAAGTGCGAAAAGTGGTTTTGCAACAGCAACACAAGTGAGACAAATGGTTTTGCAACAATAACACAAGTGCAAAAAGTGGTTTTCAACGCCAGCACAAGTGCGAAAAGTGGTTCTGCAACACAAGCTCAAGTGTGGAAAGTGGTTTTAAACACCAGCACACGTGCGGAAAATGGTTTTGCAACACTAAGACCAGTGCGAAAAGTCGTTTTGCAACACTAAGACAAATGCGAATTGTGGTTTTCAACACGAGCGCAAGTGTGAAATGTGGATTTGCAACACTAACACAAATGTGAAAAGTCGTTTTGCAACACTAACACAAGTGCAAAAAGTGGTTTTCAATGGCAGCACAAGTGACAAAAGTGGTTCTGCAACACAAGCTCAAGTGTGGAAAGTGGTTTTAAACAGCAGCACAAGTGTGGAAAATGGTTTTGCAACAGCAACACAAGTGAGACAAATGGTTTTGCATCACTAACACAAGTGCAGAAAGTGGTTTTGAGCACTAACAGGAGTGCAAAAATGTGGTTTTGAACACTAGCAGATGTGCAAAAAGTGGTTTTCAATACCAGCACAAGTGAGAAAAGTGGTTCTGCAACACAAGCTCTAGTCTGGAAAGTGGTTTTTAATGCCAGCACAAGTGCGAAAAGTTGTTTTGCAACAGCAACACAAGTGAGACAAATGGTTTTGCAACACTAACACAAGTGCAAAAAGTGGTTTTCAACGCCAGCACAAGTACGAAAAGTGGTTCTGCAACACAAGCTCAAGTGCTGAAAGTGGTTTTCAACGGCAGCAGAAGTGTGGAAATTGGTTTTTGCAACACTAACACAAGTGCAAAAAGTGGTTTTCAATGCCAGCACAAGTGACAAAAGTGGTTCTGCAACACAAGCACAAGTGCGGAAATGGTTTTGCAAAAGCAACACAAGTGAGACAAATGGTTTTGCAACAATAACACAAGTGCAAAAAGTGGTTTTCAACGCCAGCACAAGTGCGGAAAATGGTTTTGCAACAATAACACAAGTGCAAAAAGTGCTTTTCAACGCCAGCACAAGTGCAAAAAGTGGTTCTGCAACACTAGATCAAGTGTGGAAAGTGGTTTTCAACACCAGCACAAGTGCGAAAATGGTTTTGCAACACTAACACAAGTGAGACAAGTGGTTTTGCAACACTAACACAAGTGCAAAAAGTGGTTTTGCAACACTAACACAAGTGCGAAAAGTGGTTTTGCAACACAAACACAAGTGTAAAAGTGGTTTTGCAACACTAACACAAGTGTGAAAGTGGTTTTGCAACACGAGCACAAGTGCGATAAGAGGTTTTGCAACACAAACCCAATTGCGATTTGTGGTTTTCAACACTGGTACAAGTGCGAAAAGTGGTTTTGCAACACAAACACAAGTGTAAAAGTGGTTTGGCAACACTAACACAAGTGTGAAAATGGTTTTGCAACACGAGCACAAACAAGTGCGATAAGAGGTTTTGCAACACAAACCCAATTGCGATTTGTGGTTTTCAACACTGGCACAAGTGCGAAAAGTGGATTTGCAACACTAACACAAGTGTGAAAAGTCGTTTTGCAACACTAACACAAGTGCAAAAAGTGGTTTACAACACCAGCACGAGTGCGGAAAGTGGTTTGCAACACTAACACAAGTGTGGAAAGTGGTTTTCAATGCCAGCACAAGTGTGGAAAGTGGTTTTGCAACACTAACACAAGTGCGAAAAGTGCTTTTCAACACTCGCAGATGTGCAAAACGTGGTTTTCATCGCCAGTATAAGTGCAGAACGTGGTTTTGCAATACTAGTACATGTGTGAAAAGTGGTTTTCAATGCCAGCACAAGTGTGGAAAGTGGTTTTCAATGCCAGCACAAGTGACAAAAGTGGTTCTGCAACACAAGCTCGAGTCCGGAAAGTGGTTTTCAATGCCAGCACAAGTGGGAAAAGTGGTTTTGCAACAGCAACACAAGTGTGGAAAGTGGTTTTCAATGCCAGCACAAGTGGGGAAAGTAGTTCTGCAACACGAGCTCAAGTGTGGAAAGTGGTTTTCAATGCCAGCACAAGTGCGGAAAGTAGTTCTGCAACACGAGCTCAAGTTTGGAAAGTGGTTTTAAACACCAGCACAAGTGCAGAAAATGGTTTTGCAACACTAACACAAGTGCAAAAGTGGTTTTGCAACACTAACACAAGTGCGAAAAGTGGTTTTGCAACACTAACACAAATGTGAAATTGGTTTTGCAACACTAACACAAGTGTGAGAAGTGGTTTTCAATGCCAGTACGAGTGTGGAAAGTGGTTTTTGCAACACTAACACAAGTGCGATAAGTGGTTTTCAACACGAGCCCGAGCGCGGAATGTGGTTTTTGCAACACTAACCAAATTGCAAAAAGTGGTTTTCAACATTAGCACGTGTGGGGAAAGTGGTTTTCAATGCCAACAGAAGTGTGGAAATTGGTTTTGCAACACTAAGACAAATGCGAATTGTGGTTTTCAACACTAGCGCAAGTGCGAAAAGTGGTTTTGCAACACTAACGCAAGTGTGAAAAATGGATTTGCAACACTAACACAAGTGTGAAAAGTGGTTTACAACGCCAGCACAAGTACGAAAAGTGGTTCTGCAACACAAGCTCAAGTGCGGAAAGTGGTTTTCAATGCCAGCACAAGTGCGAAAAGTGGTTTTGCAACAGCAAAACAAGTGAGACAAATGGTTTTGCAACAATAATACAAGTGCAAAAAGTGGTTTTGCATAACCAACACAAGTGTGCAAAAAGTGGTTTTCAATGCCAGCTCAAGTGACAAAAGTGGTTCTGCAACACAAACTCTAGTCTGGAAAGTGGTTTTCAATGCCAGCACAAGTGCGAAAAGTGGTTTTGCAACAACAACACAAGTGAGTCAAATGGTTTTCCAACAATAACACAAGTGCAAAAACTGGTTTTCAGCGCCAGCACAAGTGCGAAAAGTGGTTCTGCAACACTAACACAAGTGTGGAAAGTGGTTTTGAACACCAGCACAAGTGCGGAAAATGATTTTGCAACACTAACAGCAGTGCGAAAAGTCGTTTTGCAACACGAAGACAAATGCGAATTGTGGTTTTCAACACTAGCACAAGTGTGAAAAGTGGATTTGCAACACTAACACAAGTGTGGAAAGTGGTTTTGCAACACTAACACAAGTGCAAAAAGTGGTTTTCAATGCCAGCACAAGTGAGAAAAGTGGTTCTGCAACACAAGTTCTAGTCTGGAAAGTGGTTTTCAATGCCAGCACAAGTGCGAAATGTGGTTTTGCAACAGCAACACAAGAAAGACAAATGGTTTTGCAACACTAACACATGTGCAAAAAGTGGTTTTCAACGCCAGCACAAGTACGAAAAGTGGTTTTGCAACACTAAAACAAGTGCGAAAAGTCATTTTGCAACACTAACACAAGTGCGAAAAGTCGTTTTGCAACACTAACACAAGTGCGAAAGTGGTTTTGCAACACTAACACAAGTGCGGTAAATGGTTTTCAACGCCACTACGAGTGCCGAAAGTGTTTTTTGCAACAATAACACAAGTGCAAAAGTGGTTTTGCAACACGAACACAAGTGCAAAAAGTGGTTTTGCAACACGAACACGAGTGTGAAAGTGGTTTCGCAACACAAGCGCAGGTGCGATAAGAGGTTTTGCAACACTAACCCAATTGCGATTTGTGGTTTTCAACACTGGCGCAAGTACGAAAAGTGGTATTGAAACACTAACACAAGTGTAAAATGTGGTTTTGCAACACTAAGACAAATGCGAATTGTGGTTTTCAACACTAGCGCAAGTGCGATAAGAGGTTTTGCAACACTAACCCAATTGCGATTTGTGGTTTTCAACACTGGCGCAAGTGCAAAAAGTGGTTTTGCAACACTAACACAAGTGCGAAAAGTCGTTTTGCAACACTAACACAAGTGCGAAAAGTCGTTTTGCAACACTAACACAAGTGCGATAAGTGGTTTTCAACGCCACTAGGAGTGCCGAAAGTGTTTTTTGCAACAATAACACAAGTGCGAAAAGTGGCTTTGCAACAGGAGCATGAGTCCAATAAGTGGTTTTGCAACACTAAAACAAGTGTGATAAGTAATTTTCAACACTAGCAAGTGTGCTGAAAGTGGTTTTCAACGGCAGCAGAAGTGTGGAAATTGGTTTTTTCAACACGAACACAAGTGTAAAAAGTGGTTTTCAATGCCAGCACAAGTGACAAAAGTGGTTCTGCAACACAAGCTCTAGTCTGGAAAGTGGTTTTCAATGCCAGCACAAGTGCGAAAAGTGGTTTTGCAACAGCAACACAAGTGTTTAAAGTGGTTTTCAATGCCAGCACAAGTGCGGAAAGTAGTTCTGCAACACTAGCTCAAGTGTGGAAAGTGGTTTTAAACACCAGCACAATTGCGATAAGAGGTTTTGCAACACTAACACAAGTGCAAAAAGTGGTTTTGAACGCCAGCACAAGTGCGAAAAGTGGTTCTGCAACACAAGCTCTAGTCTGGAAAGTGGTTTTCAATGCCAGCGCAAGTGCGAAAAGTTGTTTTGCAACAGCAACACATGCGAGACAAATGGTTTTGCAACACTAACACAAGTGCAAAAAGTGGTTTTCAACGGCAGCACAAGTACGAAAAGTGGTTCTGCAAAACAATCTCAAGTGCAGAAAGTGGTTTTCAATGCCAGCACAAGTGCGGAAAGTAGTTCTGCAAAACAAGCTCATGTGTGGAAAGTGGTTTTCAATGCCAGCACAAGTGTGGAAAGTGGTTCTGCAACACAAGCTCTCGTCTGGAAAGTGGTTTTCAATGCCAGCACAAGTGCGAAAAGTGGTTTTGCAACAGCAACACAAGTGAGACAAATGGCTTTGCAACAATAACACAAGTGCAAAAAGTGGTTTTGCAACACTAACCCAAGTGTGCAAAAAGTGGTTTTCAATGCCAGCACAAGTGACAAAAGTGGTTCTGCAACACAAGCTCTAGTCTGGAAAGTGGTTTTCAATGCCAGCACAAGTGCGAAAAGTGGTTTTGCAACAGCAACACAAGTGAGACAAATGGTTTTGCAACAATAACACAAGTGCAAAAAGTGGTTTTCAACGCCAGCACAAGTGCGAAAAGTGGTTCTGCAACACAAGCTCAAGTGTGGAAAGTGGTTTTAAACACCAGCACACGTGCGGAAAATGGTTTTGCAACACTAACACCAGTGCGAAAAGTCGTTTTGCAACACTAAGACAAATGCGAATTGTGGTTTTCAACACGAGCGCAAGTGTGAAATGTGGATTTGCAACACTAACGCAAGTGTGAAAAATGGATTTGCAACACTAACACAAGTGTGAAAAGTGGTTTTCAACGCCAGCACAAGTACGAAAAGTGGTTCTGCAACACAAGCTCAAGTGCGGAAAGTGGTTTTCAATGCCAGCACAAGTGCGAAAAGTGGTTTTGCAACAGCAAAACAAGTGAGACAAATGGTTTTGCAACAATAATACAAGTGCAAAAAGTGGTTTTGCATAACCAACACAAGTGTGCAAAAAGTGGTTTTCAATGCCAGCTCAAGTGACAAAAGTGGTTCTGCAACACAAACTCTAGTCTGGAAAGTGGTTTTCAATGCCAGCACAAGTGCGAAAAGTGGTTTTGCAACAACAACACAAGTGAGACAAATGGTTTTCCAACAATAACACAAGTGCAAAAACTGGTTTTCAGCGCCAGCACAAGTGCGAAAAGTGGTTCTGCAACACTAACACAAGTGTGGAAAGTGGTTTTGAACACCAGCACAAGTGCGGAAAATGATTTTGCAACACTAACAGCAGTGCGAAAAGTCGTTTTGCAACACGAAGACAAATGCGAATTGTGGTTTTCAACACTAGCACAAGTGTGAAAAGTGGATTTGCAACACTAACACAAGTGTGGAAAGTGGTTTTGCAACACTAACGCAAGTGCAAAAAGTGGTTTTCAATGCCAGCACAAGTGAGAAAAGTGGTTCTGCAACACAAGTTCTAGTCTGGAAAGTGGTTTTCAATGCCAGCACAAGTGCGAAATGTGGTTTTGCAACAGCAACACAAGAAAGACAAATGGTTTTGCAACACTAACACATGTGCAAAAAGTGGTTTTCAACGCCAGCACAAGTACGAAAAGTGGTTTTGCAACACTAAAACAAGTGCGAAAAGTCATTTTGCAACACTAACACAAGTGCGAAAAGTCGTTTTGCAACACTAACACAAGTGCGAAAGTGGTTTTGCAACACTAACACAAGTGCGGTAAATGGTTTTCAACGCCACTACGAGTGCCGAAAGTGTTTTTTGCAACAATAACACAAGTGCAAAAGTGGTTTTGCAACACGAACACAAGTGCAAAAAGTGGTTTTGCAACACGAACACGAGTGTGAAAGTGGTTTCGCAACACAAGCGCAGGTGCGATAAGAGGTTTTGCAACACTAACCCAATTGCGATTTGTGGTTTTCAACACTGGCGCAAGTACGAAAAGTGGTATTGCAACACTAACACAAGTGTAAAATGTGGTTTTGCAACACTAAGACAAATGCGAATTGTGGTTTTCAACACTAGTGCAAGTGCGATAAGAGGTTTTGCAACACTAACCCAATTGCGATTTGTGGTTTTTAACACTGGCGCAAGTGCAAAAAGTGGTTTTGCAACACTAACACAAGTGCGAAAAGTCGTTTTGCAACACTAACACAAGTGCGAAAAGTCGTTTTGCAACACTAACACAAGTGCGATAAGTGGTTTTCAACGCCACTAGGAGTGCCGAAAGTGTTTTTTGCAACAATAACACAAGTGCGAAAAGTGGCTTTGCAACACGAGCATGAGTCCAATAAGTGGTTTTGCAACACTAAAACAAGTGTGATAAGTAATTTTCAACACTAGCAAGTGTGCTGAAAGTGGTTTTCAACGGCAGCAGAAGTGTGGAAATTGGTTTTTTCAACACGAACACAAGTGTAAAAAGTGGTTTTCAATGCCAGCACAAGTGACAAAAGTGGTTCTGCAACACAAGCTCTAGTCTGGAAAGTGGTTTTCAATGCCAGCACAAGTGCGAAAAGTGGTTTTGCAACAGCAACACAAGTGTTTAAAGTGGTTTTCAATGCCAGCACAAGTGCGGAAAGTAGTTCTGCAACACTAGCTCAAGTGTGGAAAGTGGTTTTAAACACCAGCACAATTGCGATAAGAGGTTTTGCAACACTAACACAAGTGCAAAAAGTGGTTTTGAACGCCAGCACAAGTGCGAAAAGTGGTTCTGCAACACAAGCTCTAGTCTGGAAAGTGGTTTTCAATGCCAGCGCAAGTGCGAAAAGTTGTTTTGCAACAGCAACACATGCGAGACAAATGGTTTTGCAACACTAACACAAGTGCAAAAAGTGGTTTTCAACGGCAGCACAAGTACGAAAAGTGGTTCTGCAAAACAATCTCAAGTGCAGAAAGTGGTTTTCAATGCCAGCACAAGTGCGGAAAGTAGTTCTGCAAAACAAGCTCATGTGTGGAAAGTGGTTTTCAATGCCAGCACAAGTGTGGAAAGTGGTTCTGCAACACAAGCTCTCGTCTGGAAAGTGGTTTTCAATGCCAGCACAAGTGCGAAAAGTGGTTTTGCAACAGCAACACAAGTGAGACAAATGGCTTTGCAACAATAACACAAGTGCAAAAAGTGGTTTTGCAACACTAACCCAAGTGTGCAAAAAGTGGTTTTCAATGCCAGCACAAGTGACAAAAGTGGTTCTGCAACACAAGCTCTAGTCTGGAAAGTGGTTTTCAATGCCAGCACAAGTGCGAAAAGTGGTTTTGCAACAGCAACACAAGTGAGACAAATGGTTTTGCAACAATAACACAAGTGCAAAAAGTGGTTTTCAACGCCAGCACAAGTGCGAAAAGTGGTTCTGCAACACAAGCTCAAGTGTGGAAAGTGGTTTTAAACACCAGCACACGTGCGGAAAATGGTTTTGCAACACTAAGACCAGTGCGAAAAGTCGTTTTGCAACACTAAGACAAATGCGAATTGTGGTTTTCAACACGAGCGCAAGTGTGAAATGTGGATTTGCAACACTAACACAAATGTGAAAAGTCGTTTTGCAACACTAACACAAGTGCAAAAAGTGGTTTTCAATGGCAGCACAAGTGACAAAAGTGGTTCTGCAACACAAGCTCAAGTGTGGAAAGTGGTTTTAAACAGCAGCACAAGTGTGGAAAATGGTTTTGCAACAGCAACACAAGTGAGACAAATGGTTTTGCATCACTAACACAAGTGCAGAAAGTGGTTTTGAGCACTAACAGGAGTGCAAAAATGTGGTTTTGAACACTAGCAGATGTGCAAAAAGTGGTTTTCAATACCAGCACAAGTGAGAAAAGTGGTTCTGCAACACAAGCTCTAGTCTGGAAAGTGGTTTTTAATGCCAGCACAAGTGCGAAAAGTTGTTTTGCAACAGCAACACAAGTGAGACAAATGGTTTTGCAACACTAACACAAGTGCAAAAAGTGGTTTTCAACGCCAGCACAAGTACGAAAAGTGGTTCTGCAACACAAGCTCAAGTGCTGAAAGTGGTTTTCAACGGCAGCAGAAGTGTGGAAATTGGTTTTTGCAACACTAACACAAGTGCAAAAAGTGGTTTTCAATGCCAGCACAAGTGACAAAAGTGGTTCTGCAAAACAAGCTCTAGTCTGGAAAGTGGTTTTAAACACCAGCACAAATGCGATAAGAGGTTTTGCAACACGAACACAAGTGCGAAAAGTCGTTTTGCAACACTAACACAAGTGCGGAAAGTCGTTTTGCAATACTAACACAAGTGAGACAAAGGGTTTTGCAACACTAACACAAGTGCAGAAAGTGGTTTTGAGCACTCATAGGAGCGCGAAAAGTGGTTTTCAACACTAGCAAATGTGCAAAAAGTGGTTTTCAATGCCAGTACAAGTGCGGAAAGTATTTCTGCAACACTAGCTCAAGTGTGGAAAGTGGTTTTAAACACCAGCACAAGTGCGGAAAATGGTTTTGCAACACTAACACAAGTGCAAAAAGTGGTTTTGCAACACTAACACAAGTGCAAAAAGTGGTTTTGCAACACTAACACAAGTGGGAAAAGTGGTTTTGCAACACAAACACAAGTGTAAAAGTGGTTTTGCAACACCAACACAAGTGAGACAAATGGTTTTGCAACAATAACACAAGTGCAAAAAGTGGTTTTCAACGCCAGCACAAGTGCGAAAAGTGGTTCTGCAACACAAGCTCAAATGTGGAAAGTGGTTTTAAACACCAGCACACGTGCGGAAAATGGTTTTGCAACACTAACACCAGTGCGAAAAGTCGTTTTGCAACACTAAGACAAATGCGAATTGTGGTTTTCAACACGAGCGCAAGTGTGAAATGTGGATTTGCAACACTAACACAAGTGTGAAAAGTCGTTTTGCAACACTAACACAAGTGCAAAAAGTGGTTTTCAATGGCAGCACAAGTGACAAAAGTGGTTCTGCAACACAAGCTCAAGTGTGGAAAGTGGTTTTAAACAGCAGCACAAGTGTGGAAAATGGTTTTGCAACACAAACACAAGTGTAAAAGTGGTTTTGCAACACCAACACAAGTGAGACAAATGGTTTTGCAACAATAACACAAGTGCAAAAAGTGGTTTTCAACGCCAGCACAAGTGCGAAAAGTGGTTCTGCAACACAAGCTCAAGTGTGGAAAGTGGTTTTCAATGCCAACACAAGTGCAGAAAGTCGTTCTGCAACACTAGCTCAAGTGTGGAAAGTGGTCTTAAAAACCAGCACAAGTGCGGAAAATGGTTTTGCAACACTAAAACAAGTGCAAAAAGTGGTTTTGCAACACCAACACAAGTGAGACAAATGGTTTTGCAATACTAACACAAGTGCAAAAAGTGGTTTTGCAACACTAACACAAGTGCAAAAAGTGGTTTTGCAACACAAACACAAGTGTAAAAGTGGTTTTGCAACACTAACACAAGTGTGAAAGTGGTTTTGCAACACAAGCACAAGTGCGATAAGAGGTTTTGCAACACAAACCCAATTGCGATTTGTGGTTTTCAACACTGGCACAAGTGCGAAAAGTGGTATTGCAACACGAACACAAGTGTGAAAAGTGGTCTTGCAACACTAAGACAAATGCGAAGTGTGGTTTTCAACACCAGCACAAGTGTGAAAAGTGGATTTGCAACACTAACACGAGTGTGAAAAGTCGTTTTGCAACACTAACACAAGTGCAAAAAGTGGTTTACAACACCAGCCCGAGTGCGGAAAGTGGTTTGCAACACTAACACAAGTGTGGAAAGTGGTTTTCAATGCCAGCACAAGTGTGGAAAGTGGTTTTGCAACACTAACACAAGTGCGAAAAGTGGTTTTCAATGCCAGCACAAGTGTGGAAAGTGGTTTTGCAACACTAACACAAGTGCAAAAAGTGGTTTGCAATGCCAGCACAAGTGCGAAAAGTGGTTTTGCAACAGCAACACAAGTGAGACAAATGGTTTTGCAACAATAACACAAGTGCAAAAAGTGGTTTTCAACGCCAGCACAAGTGAGAAAAGTGGTTCTGCAACACAAGCTCTAGTCTGGAAAGTGGTTTTCAATGCCAGCACAAGTGCGGAAAATGGTTTTGCAACACTAACACAAGTGCAAAAAGTGGTTTTGCAACACCAACACAAGTGATACAAATGGTTTTGCAAAACTAACACAAGTGCAGAAAGTGGTTTTAAGCATTAACAGGAGCGCGAAAAGTGGTTTTCAACACTAGCAGATGTGCAAAAAGTGATTTTCAATGCCAGCACAAGTGACAAAAGTGGTTCTGCAACACAAGCTCTAGTCTGTAAAGTGGTTTTCAATGCCAGTACAAGTGCGAAAATGGTTTTGCAACACTAACACAAGTGAGACAAGTGGTTTTGCAACACTAACACAAGTGAGACAAGTGGTTTTGCAACACTAACACAAGTGCAAAAAGTGGTTTTGCAACACTAACACAAGTGCGAAAAGTGGTTTTGCAACACAAACACAAGTGTAAAAGTGGTTTTGCAACACTAACACAAGTGTGAAAGTGGTTTTGCAACACGAGCACAAGTGCGATAAGAGGTTTTGCAACACAAACCCAATTGCGATTTGTGGTTTTCAACACTGGTACAAGTGCGAAAAGTGGTTTTGCAACACAAACACAAGTGTAAAAGTGGTTTGGCAACACTAACACAAGTGTGAAAATGGTTTTGCAACACGAGCACAAACAAGTGCGATAAGAGGTTTTGCAACACAAACCCAATTGCGATTTGTGGTTTTCAACACTGGCACAAGTGCGAAAAGTGGATTTGCAACACTAACACAAGTGTGAAAAGTCGTTTTGCAACACTAACACAAGTGCAAAAAGTGGTTTACAACACCAGCACGAGTGCGGAAAGTGGTTTGCAACACTAACACAAGTGTGGAAAGTGGTTTTCAATGCCAGCACAAGTGTGGAAAGTGGTTTTGCAACACTAACACAAGTGCGAAAAGTGCTTTTCAACACTCGCAGATGTGCAAAACGTGGTTTTCATCGCCAGTATAAGTGCAGAACGTGGTTTTGCAATACTAGTACATGTGTGAAAAGTGGTTTTCAATGCCAGCACAAGTGTGGAAAGTGGTTTTCAATGCCAGCACAAGTGACAAAAGTGGTTCTGCAACACAAGCTCGAGTCCGGAAAGTGGTTTTCAATGCCAGCACAAGTGGGAAAAGTGGTTTTGCAACAGCAACACAAGTGTGGAAAGTGGTTTTCAATGCCAGCACAAGTGGGGAAAGTAGTTCTGCAACACGAGCTCAAGTGTGGAAAGTGGTTTTCAATGCCAGCACAAGTGCGGAAAGTAGTTCTGCAACACGAGCTCAAGTTTGGAAAGTGGTTTTAAACACCAGCACAAGTGCAGAAAATGGTTTTGCAACACTAACACAAGTGCAAAAGTGGTTTTGCAACACTAACACAAGTGCGAAAAGTGGTTTTGCAACACTAACACAAATGTGAAATTGGTTTTGCAACACTAACACAAGTGTGAGAAGTGGTTTTCAATGCCAGTACGAGTGTGGAAAGTGGTTTTTGCAACACTAACACAAGTGCGATAAGTGGTTTTCAACACGAGCCCGAGCGCGGAATGTGGTTTTTGCAACACTAACCAAATTGCAAAAAGTGGTTTTCAACATTAGCACGTGTGGGGAAAGTGGTTTTCAATGCCAACAGAAGTGTGGAAATTGGTTTTGCAACACTAAGACAAATGCGAATTGTGGTTTTCAACACTAGCGCAAGTGCGAAAAGTGGTTTTGCAACACTAACGCAAGTGTGAAAAATGGATTTGCAACACTAACACAAGTGTGAAAAGTGGTTTTCAACGCCAGCACAAGTACGAAAAGTGGTTCTGCAACACAAGCTCAAGTGCGGAAAGTGGTTTTCAATGCCAGCACAAGTGCGAAAAGTGGTTTTGCAACAGCAAAACAAGTGAGACAAATGGTTTTGCAACAATAATACAAGTGCAAAAAGTGGTTTTGCATAACCAACACAAGTGTGCAAAAAGTGGTTTTCAATGCCAGCTCAAGTGACAAAAGTGGTTCTGCAACACAAACTCTAGTCTGGAAAGTGGTTTTCAATGCCAGCACAAGTGCGAAAAGTGGTTTTGCAACAACAACACAAGTGAGACAAATGGTTTTCCAACAATAACACAAGTGCAAAAACTGGTTTTCAGCGCCAGCACAAGTGCGAAAAGTGGTTCTGCAACACTAACACAAGTGTGGAAAGTGGTTTTGAACACCAGCACAAGTGCGGAAAATGATTTTGCAACACTAACAGCAGTGCGAAAAGTCGTTTTGCAACACGAAGACAAATGCGAATTGTGGTTTTCAACACTAGCACAAGTGTGAAAAGTGGATTTGCAACACTAACACAAGTGTGGAAAGTGGTTTTGCAACACTAACACAAGTGCAAAAAGTGGTTTTCAATGCCAGCACAAGTGAGAAAAGTGGTTCTGCAACACAAGTTCTAGTCTGGAAAGTGGTTTTCAATGCCAGCACAAGTGCGAAATGTGGTTTTGCAACAGCAACACAAGAAAGACAAATGGTTTTGCAACACTAACACATGTGCAAAAAGTGGTTTTCAACGCCAGCACAAGTACGAAAAGTGGTTTTGCAACACTAAAACAAGTGCGAAAAGTCATTTTGCAACACTAACACAAGTGCGAAAAGTCGTTTTGCAACACTAACACAAGTGCGAAAGTGGTTTTGCAACACTAACACAAGTGCGGTAAATGGTTTTCAACGCCACTACGAGTGCCGAAAGTGTTTTTTGCAACAATAACACAAGTGCAAAAGTGGTTTTGCAACACGAACACAAGTGCAAAAAGTGGTTTTGCAACACGAACACGAGTGTGAAAGTGGTTTCGCAACACAAGCGCAGGTGCGATAAGAGGTTTTGCAACACTAACCCAATTGCGATTTGTGGTTTTCAACACTGGCGCAAGTACGAAAAGTGGTATTGAAACACTAACACAAGTGTAAAATGTGGTTTTGCAACACTAAGACAAATGCGAATTGTGGTTTTCAACACTAGCGCAAGTGCGATAAGAGGTTTTGCAACACTAACCCAATTGCGATTTGTGGTTTTCAACACTGGCGCAAGTGCAAAAAGTGGTTTTGCAACACTAACACAAGTGCGAAAAGTCGTTTTGTAACACTAACACAAGTGCGAAAAGTCGTTTTGCAACACTAACACAAGTGCGATAAGTGGTTTTCAACGCCACTAGGAGTGCCGAAAGTGTTTTTTGCAACAATAACACAAGTGCGAAAAGTGGCTTTGCAACAGGAGCATGAGTCCAATAAGTGGTTTTGCAACACTAAAACAAGTGTGATAAGTAATTTTCAACACTAGCAAGTGTGCTGAAAGTGGTTTTCAACGGCAGCAGAAGTGTGGAAATTGGTTTTTTCAACACGAACACAAGTGTAAAAAGTGGTTTTCAATGCCAGCACAAGTGACAAAAGTGGTTCTGCAACACAAGCTCTAGTCTGGAAAGTGGTTTTCAATGCCAGCACAAGTGCGAAAAGTGGTTTTGCAACAGCAACACAAGTGTTTAAAGTGGTTTTCAATGCCAGCACAAGTGCGGAAAGTAGTTCTGCAACACTAGCTCAAGTGTGGAAAGTGGTTTTAAACACCAGCACAATTGCGATAAGAGGTTTTGCAACACTAACACAAGTGCAAAAAGTGGTTTTGAACGCCAGCACAAGTGCGAAAAGTGGTTCTGCAACACAAGCTCTAGTCTGGAAAGTGGTTTTCAATGCCAGCGCAAGTGCGAAAAGTTGTTTTGCAACAGCAACACATGCGAGACAAATGGTTTTGCAACACTAACACAAGTGCAAAAAGTGGTTTTCAACGGCAGCACAAGTACGAAAAGTGGTTCTGCAAAACAATCTCAAGTGCAGAAAGTGGTTTTCAATGCCAGCACAAGTGCGGAAAGTAGTTCTGCAAAACAAGCTCATGTGTGGAAAGTGGTTTTCAATGCCAGCACAAGTGTGGAAAGTGGTTCTGCAACACAAGCTCTCGTCTGGAAAGTGGTTTTCAATGCCAGCACAAGTGCGAAAAGTGGTTTTGCAACAGCAACACAAGTGAGACAAATGGCTTTGCAACAATAACACAAGTGCAAAAAGTGGTTTTGCAACACTAACCCAAGTGTGCAAAAAGTGGTTTTCAATGCCAGCACAAGTGACAAAAGTGGTTCTGCAACACAAGCTCTAGTCTGGAAAGTGGTTTTCAATGCCAGCACAAGTGCGAAAAGTGGTTTTGCAACAGCAACACAAGTGAGACAAATGGTTTTGCAACAATAACACAAGTGCAAAAAGTGGTTTTCAACGCCAGCACAAGTGCGAAAAGTGGTTCTGCAACACAAGCTCAAGTGTGGAAAGTGGTTTTAAACACCAGCACACGTGCGGAAAATGGTTTTGCAACACTAACACCAGTGCGAAAAGTCGTTTTGCAACACTAAGACAAATGCGAATTGTGGTTTTCAACACGAGCGCAAGTGTGAAATGTGGATTTGCAACACTAACGCAAGTGTGAAAAATGGATTTGCAACACTAACACAAGTGTGAAAAGTGGTTTTCAACGCCAGCACAAGTACGAAAAGTGGTTCTGCAACACAAGCTCAAGTGCGGAAAGTGGTTTTCAATGCCAGCACAAGTGCGAAAAGTGGTTTTGCAACAGCAAAACAAGTGAGACAAATGGTTTTGCAACAATAATACAAGTGCAAAAAGTGGTTTTGCATAACCAACACAAGTGTGCAAAAAGTGGTTTTCAATGCCAGCTCAAGTGACAAAAGTGGTTCTGCAACACAAACTCTAGTCTGGAAAGTGGTTTTCAATGCCAGCACAAGTGCGAAAAGTGGTTTTGCAACAACAACACAAGTGAGACAAATGGTTTTCCAACAATAACACAAGTGCAAAAACTGGTTTTCAGCGCCAGCACAAGTGCGAAAAGTGGTTCTGCAACACTAACACAAGTGTGGAAAGTGGTTTTGAACACCAGCACAAGTGCGGAAAATGATTTTGCAACACTAACAGCAGTGCGAAAAGTCGTTTTGCAACACGAAGACAAATGCGAATTGTGGTTTTCAACACTAGCACAAGTGTGAAAAGTGGATTTGCAACACTAACACAAGTGTGGAAAGTGGTTTTGCAACACTAACGCAAGTGCAAAAAGTGGTTTTCAATGCCAGCACAAGTGAGAAAAGTGGTTCTGCAACACAAGTTCTAGTCTGGAAAGTGGTTTTCAATGCCAGCACAAGTGCGAAATGTGGTTTTGCAACAGCAACACAAGAAAGACAAATGGTTTTGCAACACTAACACATGTGCAAAAAGTGGTTTTCAACGCCAGCACAAGTACGAAAAGTGGTTTTGCAACACTAAAACAAGTGCGAAAAGTCATTTTGCAACACTAACACAAGTGCGAAAAGTCGTTTTGCAACACTAACACAAGTGCGAAAGTGGTTTTGCAACACTAACACAAGTGCGGTAAATGGTTTTCAACGCCACTACGAGTGCCGAAAGTGTTTTTTGCAACAATAACACAAGTGCAAAAGTGGTTTTGCAACACGAACACAAGTGCAAAAAGTGGTTTTGCAACACGAACACGAGTGTGAAAGTGGTTTCGCAACACAAGCGCAGGTGCGATAAGAGGTTTTGCAACACTAACCCAATTGCGATTTGTGGTTTTCAACACTGGCGCAAGTACGAAAAGTGGTATTGCAACACTAACACAAGTGTAAAATGTGGTTTTGCAACACTAAGACAAATGCGAATTGTGGTTTTCAACACTAGCGCAAGTGCGATAAGAGGTTTTGCAACACTAACCCAATTGCGATTTGTGGTTTTTAACACTGGCGCAAGTGCAAAAAGTGGTTTTGCAACACTAACACAAGTGCGAAAAGTCGTTTTGCAACACTAACACAAGTGCGAAAAGTCGTTTTGCAACACTAACACAAGTGCGATAAGTGGTTTTCAACGCCACTAGGAGTGCCGAAAGTGTTTTTTGCAACAATAACACAAGTGCGAAAAGTGGCTTTGCAACACGAGCATGAGTCCAATAAGTGGTTTTGCAACACTAAAACAAGTGTGATAAGTAATTTTCAACACTAGCAAGTGTGCTGAAAGTGGTTTTCAACGGCAGCAGAAGTGTGGAAATTGGTTTTTTCAACACGAACACAAGTGTAAAAAGTGGTTTTCAATGCCAGCACAAGTGACAAAAGTGGTTCTGCAACACAAGCTCTAGTCTGGAAAGTGGTTTTCAATGCCAGCACAAGTGCGAAAAGTGGTTTTGCAACAGCAACACAAGTGTTTAAAGTGGTTTTCAATGCCAGCACAAGTGCGGAAAGTAGTTCTGCAACACTAGCTCAAGTGTGGAAAGTGGTTTTAAACACCAGCACAATTGCGATAAGAGGTTTTGCAACACTAACACAAGTGCAAAAAGTGGTTTTGAACGCCAGCACAAGTGCGAAAAGTGGTTCTGCAACACAAGCTCTAGTCTGGAAAGTGGTTTTCAATGCCAGCGCAAGTGCGAAAAGTTGTTTTGCAACAGCAACACATGCGAGACAAATGGTTTTGCAACACTAACACAAGTGCAAAAAGTGGTTTTCAACGGCAGCACAAGTACGAAAAGTGGTTCTGCAAAACAATCTCAAGTGCAGAAAGTGGTTTTCAATGCCAGCACAAGTGCGGAAAGTAGTTCTGCAAAACAAGCTCATGTGTGGAAAGTGGTTTTCAATGCCAGCACAAGTGTGGAAAGTGGTTCTGCAACACAAGCTCTCGTCTGGAAAGTGGTTTTCAATGCCAGCACAAGTGCGAAAAGTGGTTTTGCAACAGCAACACAAGTGAGACAAATGGCTTTGCAACAATAACACAAGTGCAAAAAGTGGTTTTGCAACACTAACCCAAGTGTGCAAAAAGTGGTTTTCAATGCCAGCACAAGTGACAAAAGTGGTTCTGCAACACAAGCTCTAGTCTGGAAAGTGGTTTTCAATGCCAGCACAAGTGCGAAAAGTGGTTTTGCAACAGCAACACAAGTGAGACAAATGGTTTTGCAACAATAACACAAGTGCAAAAAGTGGTTTTCAACGCCAGCACAAGTGCGAAAAGTGGTTCTGCAACACAAGCTCAAGTGTGGAAAGTGGTTTTAAACACCAGCACACGTGCGGAAAATGGTTTTGCAACACTAAGACCAGTGCGAAAAGTCGTTTTGCAACACTAAGACAAATGCGAATTGTGGTTTTCAACACGAGCGCAAGTGTGAAATGTGGATTTGCAACACTAACACAAATGTGAAAAGTCGTTTTGCAACACTAACACAAGTGCAAAAAGTGGTTTTCAATGGCAGCACAAGTGACAAAAGTGGTTCTGCAACACAAGCTCAAGTGTGGAAAGTGGTTTTAAACAGCAGCACAAGTGTGGAAAATGGTTTTGCAACAGCAACACAAGTGAGACAAATGGTTTTGCATCACTAACACAAGTGCAGAAAGTGGTTTTGAGCACTAACAGGAGTGCAAAAATGTGGTTTTGAACACTAGCAGATGTGCAAAAAGTGGTTTTCAATACCAGCACAAGTGAGAAAAGTGGTTCTGCAACACAAGCTCTAGTCTGGAAAGTGGTTTTTAATGCCAGCACAAGTGCGAAAAGTTGTTTTGCAACAGCAACACAAGTGAGACAAATGGTTTTGCAACACTAACACAAGTGCAAAAAGTGGTTTTCAACGCCAGCACAAGTACGAAAAGTGGTTCTGCAACACAAGCTCAAGTGCTGAAAGTGGTTTTCAACGGCAGCAGAAGTGTGGAAATTGGTTTTGCAACACTAACACCAGTGCGAAAAGTCGTTTTGCAACACTAAGACAAATGCGAATTGTGGTTTTCAACACGAGCGCAAGTGTGAAATGTGGATTTGCAACACTAACGCAAGTGTGAAAAATGGATTTGCAACACTAACACAAGTGTGAAAAGTGGTTTTCAACGCCAGCACAAGTACGAAAAGTGGTTCTGCAACACAAGCTCAAGTGCTGAAAGTGGTTTTAAACACCAGCACACGTGCGGAAAATGGTTTTGCAACACTAACACCAGTGCGAAAAGTCGTTTTGCAACACTAAGACAAATGCGAATTGTGGTTTTCAACACGAGCGCAAGTGTGAAATGTGGATTTGCAACACTAACGCAAGTGTGAAAAATGGATTTGCAACACTAACACAAGTGTGAAAAGTGGTTTTCAACGCCAGCACAAGTACGAAAAGTGGTTCTGCAACACAAGCTCAAGTGCGGAAAGTGGTTTTCAATGCCAGCACAAGTGCGAAAAGTGGTTTTGCAACAGCAAAACAAGTGAGACAAATGGTTTTGCAACAATAATACAAGTGCAAAAAGTGGTTTTGCATAACCAACACAAGTGTGCAAAAAGTGGTTTTCAATGCCAGCTCAAGTGACAAAAGTGGTTCTGCAACACAAACTCTAGTCTGGAAAGTGGTTTTCAATGCCAGCACAAGTGCGAAAAGTGGTTTTGCAACAACAACACAAGTGAGACAAATGGTTTTCCAACAATAACACAAGTGCAAAAACTGGTTTTCAGCGCCAGCACAAGTGCGAAAAGTGGTTCTGCAACACTAACACAAGTGTGGAAAGTGGTTTTGAACACCAGCACAAGTGCGGAAAATGATTTTGCAACACTAACAGCAGTGCGAAAAGTCGTTTTGCAACACGAAGACAAATGCGAATTGTGGTTTTCAACACTAGCACAAGTGTGAAAAGTGGATTTGCAACACTAACACAAGTGTGGAAAGTGGTTTTGCAACACTAACGCAAGTGCAAAAAGTGGTTTTCAATGCCAGCACAAGTGAGAAAAGTGGTTCTGCAACACAAGTTCTAGTCTGGAAAGTGGTTTTCAATGCCAGCACAAGTGCGAAATGTGGTTTTGCAACAGCAACACAAGAAAGACAAATGGTTTTGCAACACTAACACATGTGCAAAAAGTGGTTTTCAACGCCAGCACAAGTACGAAAAGTGGTTTTGCAACACTAAAACAAGTGCGAAAAGTCATTTTGCAACACTAACACAAGTGCGAAAAGTCGTTTTGCAACACTAACACAAGTGCGAAAGTGGTTTTGCAACACTAACACAAGTGCGGTAAATGGTTTTCAACGCCACTACGAGTGCCGAAAGTGTTTTTTGCAACAATAACACAAGTGCAAAAGTGGTTTTGCAACACGAACACAAGTGCAAAAAGTGGTTTTGCAACACGAACACGAGTGTGAAAGTGGTTTCGCAACACAAGCGCAGGTGCGATAAGAGGTTTTGCAACACTAACCCAATTGCGATTTGTGGTTTTCAACACTGGCGCAAGTACGAAAAGTGGTATTGCAACACTAACACAAGTGTAAAATGTGGTTTTGCAACACTAAGACAAATGCGAATTGTGGTTTTCAACACTAGCGCAAGTGCGATAAGAGGTTTTGCAACACTAACCCAATTGCGATTTGTGGTTTTTAACACTGGCGCAAGTGCAAAAAGTGGTTTTGCAACACTAACACAAGTGCGAAAAGTCGTTTTGCAACACTAACACAAGTGCGAAAAGTCGTTTTGCAACACTAACACAAGTGCGATAAGTGGTTTTCAACGCCACTAGGAGTGCCGAAAGTGTTTTTTGCAACAATAACACAAGTGCGAAAAGTGGCTTTGCAACACGAGCATGAGTCCAATAAGTGGTTTTGCAACACTAAAACAAGTGTGATAAGTAATTTTCAACACTAGCAAGTGTGCTGAAAGTGGTTTTCAACGGCAGCAGAAGTGTGGAAATTGGTTTTTTCAACACGAACACAAGTGTAAAAAGTGGTTTTCAATGCCAGCACAAGTGACAAAAGTGGTTCTGCAACACAAGCTCTAGTCTGGAAAGTGGTTTTCAATGCCAGCACAAGTGCGAAAAGTGGTTTTGCAACAGCAACACAAGTGTTTAAAGTGGTTTTCAATGCCAGCACAAGTGCGGAAAGTAGTTCTGCAACACTAGCTCAAGTGTGGAAAGTGGTTTTAAACACCAGCACAATTGCGATAAGAGGTTTTGCAACACTAACACAAGTGCAAAAAGTGGTTTTGAACGCCAGCACAAGTGCGAAAAGTGGTTCTGCAACACAAGCTCTAGTCTGGAAAGTGGTTTTCAATGCCAGCGCAAGTGCGAAAAGTTGTTTTGCAACAGCAACACATGCGAGACAAATGGTTTTGCAACACTAACACAAGTGCAAAAAGTGGTTTTCAACGGCAGCACAAGTACGAAAAGTGGTTCTGCAAAACAATCTCAAGTGCAGAAAGTGGTTTTCAATGCCAGCACAAGTGCGGAAAGTAGTTCTGCAAAACAAGCTCATGTGTGGAAAGTGGTTTTCAATGCCAGCACAAGTGTGGAAAGTGGTTCTGCAACACAAGCTCTCGTCTGGAAAGTGGTTTTCAATGCCAGCACAAGTGCGAAAAGTGGTTTTGCAACAGCAACACAAGTGAGACAAATGGCTTTGCAACAATAACACAAGTGCAAAAAGTGGTTTTGCAACACTAACCCAAGTGTGCAAAAAGTGGTTTTCAATGCCAGCACAAGTGACAAAAGTGGTTCTGCAACACAAGCTCTAGTCTGGAAAGTGGTTTTCAATGCCAGCACAAGTGCGAAAAGTGGTTTTGCAACAGCAACACAAGTGAGACAAATGGTTTTGCAACAATAACACAAGTGCAAAAAGTGGTTTTCAACGCCAGCACAAGTGCGAAAAGTGGTTCTGCAACACAAGCTCAAGTGTGGAAAGTGGTTTTAAACACCAGCACACGTGCGGAAAATGGTTTTGCAACACTAAGACCAGTGCGAAAAGTCGTTTTGCAACACTAAGACAAATGCGAATTGTGGTTTTCAACACGAGCGCAAGTGTGAAATGTGGATTTGCAACACTAACACAAATGTGAAAAGTCGTTTTGCAACACTAACACAAGTGCAAAAAGTGGTTTTCAATGGCAGCACAAGTGACAAAAGTGGTTCTGCAACACAAGCTCAAGTGTGGAAAGTGGTTTTAAACAGCAGCACAAGTGTGGAAAATGGTTTTGCAACAGCAACACAAGTGAGACAAATGGTTTTGCATCACTAACACAAGTGCAGAAAGTGGTTTTGAGCACTAACAGGAGTGCAAAAATGTGGTTTTGAACACTAGCAGATGTGCAAAAAGTGGTTTTCAATACCAGCACAAGTGAGAAAAGTGGTTCTGCAACACAAGCTCTAGTCTGGAAAGTGGTTTTTAATGCCAGCACAAGTGCGAAAAGTTGTTTTGCAACAGCAACACAAGTGAGACAAATGGTTTTGCAACACTAACACAAGTGCAAAAAGTGGTTTTCAACGCCAGCACAAGTACGAAAAGTGGTTCTGCAACACAAGCTCAAGTGCTGAAAGTGGTTTTCAACGGCAGCAGAAGTGTGGAAATTGGTTTTTGCAACACTAACACAAGTGCAAAAAGTGGTTTTCAATGCCAGCACAAGTGACAAAAGTGGTTCTGCAAAACAAGCTCTAGTCTGGAAAGTGGTTTTCAATGCCAGCACAAGTGGGAAAAGTAGTTCTGCAACACTAGCTCAAGTGTGGAAAGTGGTTTTAAACACCAGCACAAATGCGATAAGAGGTTTTGCAACACGAACACAAGTGCGAAAAGTCGTTTTGCAACACTAACACAAGTGCGGAAAGTCGTTTTGCAATACTAACACAAGTGAGACAAAGGGTTTTGCAACACTAACACAAGTGCAGAAAGTGGTTTTGAGCACTCATAGGAGCGCGAAAAGTGGTTTTCAACACTAGCAAATGTGCAAAAAGTGGTTTTCAATGCCAGTACAAGTGCGGAAAGTATTTCTGCAACACTAGCTCAAGTGTGGAAAGTGGTTTTAAACACCAGCACAAGTGCGGAAAATGGTTTTGCAACACTAACACAAGTGCAAAAAGTGGTTTTGCAACACTAACACAAGTGCAAAAAGTGGTTTTGCAACACTAACACAAGTGGGAAAAGTGGTTTTGCAACACAAACACAAGTGTAAAAGTGGTTTTGCAACACCAACACAAGTGAGACAAATGGTTTTGCAACAATAACACAAGTGCAAAAAGTGGTTTTCAACGCCAGCACAAGTGCGAAAAGTGGTTCTGCAACACAAGCTCAAATGTGGAAAGTGGTTTTAAACACCAGCACACGTGCGGAAAATGGTTTTGCAACCCTAACACCAGTGCGAAAAGTCGTTTTGCAACACTAAGACAAATGCGAATTGTGGTTTTCAACACGAGCGCAAGTGTGAAATGTGGATTTGCAACACTAACACAAGTGTGAAAAGTCGTTTTGCAACACTAACACAAGTGCAAAAAGTGGTTTTCAATGGCAGCACAAGTGACAAAAGTGGTTCTGCAACACAAGCTCAAGTGTGGAAAGTGGTTTTAAACAGCAGCACAAGTGTGGAAAATGGTTTTGCAACACAAACACAAGTGTAAAAGTGGTTTTGCAACACCAACACAAGTGAGACAAATGGTTTTGCAACAATAACACAAGTGCAAAAAGTGGTTTTCAACGCCAGCACAAGTGCGAAAAGTGGTTCTGCAACACAAGCTCAAGTGTGGAAAGTGGTTTTCAATGCCAACACAAGTGCAGAAAGTCGTTCTGCAACACTAGCTCAAGTGTGGAAAGTGGTCTTAAAAACCAGCACAAGTGCGGAAAATGGTTTTGCAACACTAAAACAAGTGCAAAAAGTGGTTTTGCAACACCAACACAAGTGAGACAAATGGTTTTGCAATACTAACACAAGTGCAAAAAGTGGTTTTGCAACACTAACACAAGTGCAAAAAGTGGTTTTGCAACACAAACACAAGTGTAAAAGTGGTTTTGCAACACTAACACAAGTGTGAAAGTGGTTTTGCAACACAAGCACAAGTGCGATAAGAGGTTTTGCAACACAAACCCAATTGCGATTTGTGGTTTTCAACACTGGCACAAGTGCGAAAAGTGGTATTGCAACACGAACACAAGTGTGAAAAGTGGTCTTGCAACACTAAGACAAATGCGAAGTGTGGTTTTCAACACCAGCACAAGTGTGAAAAGTGGATTTGCAACACTAACACGAGTGTGAAAAGTCGTTTTGCAACACTAACACAAGTGCAAAAAGTGGTTTACAACACCAGCCCGAGTGCGGAAAGTGGTTTGCAACACTAACACAAGTGTGGAAAGTGGTTTTCAATGCCAGCACAAGTGTGGAAAGTGGTTTTGCAACACTAACACAAGTGCGAAAAGTGGTTTTCAATGCCAGCACAAGTGTGGAAAGTGGTTTTGCAACACTAACACAAGTGCAAAAAGTGGTTTGCAATGCCAGCACAAGTGCGAAAAGTGGTTTTGCAACAGCAACACAAGTGAGACAAATGGTTTTGCAACAATAACACAAGTGCAAAAAGTGGTTTTCAACGCCAGCACAAGTGAGAAAAGTGGTTCTGCAACACAAGCTCTAGTCTGGAAAGTGGTTTTCAATGCCAGCACAAGTGCGGAAAATGGTTTTGCAACACTAACACAAGTGCAAAAAGTGGTTTTGCAACACCAACACAAGTGATACAAATGGTTTTGCAAAACTAACACAAGTGCAGAAAGTGGTTTTAAGCATTAACAGGAGCGCGAAAAGTGGTTTTCAACACTAGCAGATGTGCAAAAAGTGATTTTCAATGCCAGCACAAGTGACAAAAGTGGTTCTGCAACACAAGCTCTAGTCTGTAAAGTGGTTTTCAATGCCAGTACAAGTGCGGAAAGTAGTTCTGCAACAATAGCTCAAGTGTGGAAAGTGGTTTTAAACACCAGCACAAGTGCGGAAAATGGTTTTGCAACACTAACACAAGTGCAAAAAGTGGTTTTCAACGCCAGCACAAGTACGAAAAGTGGTTTTGCAACACTAAAACAAGTGCGAAAAGTCATTTTGCAACACTAACACAAGTGCGAAAAGTCATTTTGCAACACTAACACAGGTGCGAAAGTGGTTTTGCAACACTAACACAATTGCGATAAGTGGTTTTCAACGCCACTACGAGTGCCGAAAGTGTTTTTTGCAACAATAGCACAAGTGCAAAAGTGGTTTTGCAACACTAACACAAGTGCAAAAAGTGGTTTTGCACACGAACACAAGTGTAAAAGTGGTTTTGCAACACGAGCGCAAGTGCGATAAGAGGTTTTGCAACACTAACCCAATTGCGATTTGTGGTTTTCAACACTGGTGCAAGTACAAAAAGTGGTTTTACAACACTAACACAAGTGCGAAAAGTCGTTTTGCCACACTAACATAAGTGTGATAAGTAGTTTTCAACAGTAGCAAGTGTGCTGAAAGTGGTTTTCAACGGCAGCAGAAGTGTCGAAATTGGTTTTTTCAAGACTATCACAAGTGTAAAAAGTGGTTTTCAATGCCAGCAGAAGTGACAAAAGTCGTTCTGCAACACAAGCTCTAGTCTGGAAAGTGGTTTTCAATGCCAGCACAAGTGCGAAAAGTGGTTTTGCAACAGCAACACAAGTGTCTAAAGTGGTTTTCAATGCCAGCACAAGTGCGGAAAGTAGTTCTGCAACACTAGCTCAAGTGTGGAAAGTGGTTTTAAACACCAGCCCAAGTGCGATAAGAGGTTTTGCAACACTACCACAAGTGCAAAAAGTGGTTTTCAACGCCAGCACAAGTGCGAAAAGTGGTTCTGCAACACAGGCTCTAGTCTGGAAAGTGGTTTTCAATGCCAGCACAAGTGCGAAAAGTTGTTTTGCAACAGCAACACAAGTGAGACAAATGGTTTTGCAACACTAACACAAGTGCAAAAAGTGGTTTTCAACGCGGCACAAGTGCGAAAAGTGGTTCTGCAACACAAGCTCAAGTGCGGAAAGTGGTTTTCAATGCCAGCACAAGTGCGGAAAGTAGTTCTGCAAAACAAGCTCATGTGTGGAAAGTGGTTTTCAATGCCAGCACAAGTGTGGAAAGTGGTTCTGCAACACAAGCTCTCGTCTGGAAAGTGGTTTTCAATGCCAGCACAAGTGCGAAAAGTGGTTTTGCAACAGCAACACAAGTGAGACAAATGGCTTTGCAACAATAACACAAGTGCAAAAAGTGGTTTTGCAACACTAACCCAAGTGTGCAAAAAGTGGTTTTCAATGCCAGCACAAGTGACAAAAGTGGTTCTGCAACACAAGCTCTAGTCCGGAAAGTGGTTTTCAATGCCAGCACAAGTGCGAAAAGTGGTTTTGCAACAGCAACACAAGTGAGACAAATGGTTTTGCAACAATAACACAAGTGCAAAAAGTGGTTTTCAACGCCAGCACACGTGCGAAAAGTGGTTCTGCAACACAAGCTCAAGTGTGGAAAGTGGTTTTAAACACCAGCACACGTGCGGAAAATGGTTTTGCAACACTAACACAAGTGCGAAAAGTCGTTTTGCAACACTAAGACAAATGCGACTTGTGGTTTTCAACACGAGCGCAAGTGTGAAAAGTGGATTTGCAACACTAACACAAGTGTGAAAAGTCGTTTTGCAACACTAACACAAGTGCAAAAAAGTGGTTTTCAACGCCAGCACAAGTACGAAAAGTGGTTCTGCAACACAAGCTCAAGTGCGGAAAGTGGTTTTCAATGCCAGCACAAGTGCGGAAAGTAGTTCTGCAACACAAGCTCATGTGTGGAAAGTGGTTTTCAATGCCAGCACAAGTGCGAAAAGTGGTTTTGCAACAGCAAAACAAGTGAGACAAATGGTTTTGCAACAATAATACAAGTGCAAAAAGTGGTTTTGCAACACCAACACAAGTGTGCAAAAAGTGGTTTTCAATGCCAGCTCAAGTGACAAAAGTGGTTCTGCAACACAAACTCTAGTCTGGAAAGTGGTTTTCAATGCCAGCACAAGTGCGAAAAGTGGTTTTGCAACAACAACACAAGTGAGACAAATGGTTTTGCAACAATAACACAAGTGCAAAAACTGGTTTTCAACGCCAGCACAAGTGCGAAAAGTGGTTCTGCAACACTAACACAAGTGTGGAAAGTGGATTTAAACAGCAGCACAAGTGGAGAAAATGGTTTTGCAACAGCAACACAAGTGAGACAAATGGTTTTGCAACAATAACACAAGTGCAAAAAGTGGTTTTCAACGCCAGCACAAGTGCGAAAAGTGGTTCTGCAACACAAGCTCAAGTGTGGAAAGTGGTTTTCAATGCCAGCACAAGTGCGGAAAGTAGTTCTGCAACACTAGCTCAAGTGTGGCAAGTGGTTTTAAACACTAGCACAAGTGCGGAAAATGGTTTTGCAACACTAACACAAGTGCAAAAAGTGGTTTTCAATTCCAGCACAAGTGCGAAAAGTGGTTCTGCAACACAAGCTAAAGTGTGGAAAGTGGTTTTGAATGCCAGCACAAGTGCAGAAAGTCGTTCTGCAACACTAGCTCAAGTGTGGAAAGTGCTTTTAAACACCAGCACAAGTGCGGAAAATGGTTTTGCAACACTAACACAAGTGCAAAAAGTGGTTTTGCAACACCAACACAAGTGAGACAAATGGTTTTGCAATACTAACACAAGTGCAAAAAGTGGTTTTGCAACACTAACACAAGTGCGAAAAGTGGGTTTTGCAACACAAACCCAATTGCGATTTGTGGTTTTCAACACTGGCACAAGTGCGAAAAGTGGTATTGCAACACGAACACAAGTGTGAAAAGTGGTCTTGCAACACTAAGACAAATGCGAAGTGTGGTTTTCAACACTAGCACAAGTGTGAAAAGTGGATTTGCAACACTAACACGAGTGTGAAAAGTCGTTTTGCAACACTAACACAAGTGCAAAAAGTGGTTTACAACACCAGCACGAGTGCGGAAAGTGGTTTGCAACACTAACACAAGTGTTGAAAGTGGTTTTCAATGCCATCACAAGTGTGGAAAGTGGTTTTGCAACACAAGCTCTAGTCTGGAAAGTGGTATTCAATGCCAGCACAAGTGCAAAAATTGGTTTTCAATGCCAGCACAAGTGAGAAAAGTGGTTCTGCAACACAAGCTCTAGTCTGGAAAGTGGTATTCAATGCCAGCACAAGTGCGAAAAGTGGTTTTGCAACAGCAACACAAGTGAGACAAATGGTTTTGCAACAATAACACAAGTGCAAAAAGTGGTTTTCAACGCCAGCACAAGTGCGAAAAGTGGTTCTGCAACACAAGCTCAAGTGTGGAAAGTGGTTTTAAACACCAGCACACATGCGGAAAATGGTTTTGCAACACTAACACAAGTGCAAAAAGTCGTTTTGCAACACTAAGACAAATGCGAATTGTGGTTTTGCAACACGAACACGAGTGTGAAAGTGGTTTCGCAACACAAGCGCAGGTGCGATAAGAGGTTTTGCAACACTAACCCAATTGCGATTTGTGGTTTTCAACACTGGCGCAAGTACGAAAAGTGGTATTGCAACACTAACACAAGTGTAAAATGTGGTTTTGCAACACTAAGACAAATGCGAATTGTGGTTTTCAACACTAGCGCAAGTGCGATAAGAGGTTTTGCAACACTAACCCAATTGCGATTTGTGGTTTTCAACACTGGCGCAAGTGCAAAAAGTGGTTTTGCAACACTAACACAAGTGCGAAAAGTCGTTTTGCAACACTAACACAAGTGCGAAAAGTCGTTTTGCAAAACTAACACAAGTGCGATAAGTGGTTTTGCAACAGCAACACAAGAGTTTAAAGTGGTTTTCAATGCCAGCACAAGTGCGGAAAGTAGTTCTGCAACACTAGCTCAAGTGTGGAAAGTGGTTTTAAACACCAGCACAATTGCGATAAGAGGTTTTGCAACACTAACACAAGTGCAAAAAGTGGTTTTGAACGCCAGCACAAGTGCGAAAAGTGGTTCTGCAACACAAGCTCTAGTCTGGAAAGTGGTTTTCAATGCCAGCACAAGTGCGAAAAGTTGTTTTGCAACAGCAACACAAGCGAGACAAATGGTTTTGCAACACTAACACAAGTGCAAAAAGTGGTTTTCAACGGCAGCACAAGTACGAAAAGTGGTTCTGCAAAACAATCTCAAGTGCGGAAAGTGGTTTTCAATGCCAGCACAAGTGCGGAAAGTAGTTCTGCAAAACAAGCTCATGTGTGGAAAGTGGTTTTCAATGCCAGCACAAGTGTGGAAAGTGGTTCTGCAACACAAGCTCTCGTCTGGAAAGTGGTTTTCAATGCCAGCACAAGTGCGAAAAGTGGTTTTGCAACAGCAACACAAGTGAGACAAATGGCTTTGCAACAATAACACAAGTGCAAAAAGTGGTTTTGCAACACTAACCCAAGTGTGCAAAAAGTGGTTTTCAATGCCAGCACAAGTGACAAAAGTGGTTCTGCAACACAAGCTCTAGTCCGGAAAGTGGTTTTCAATGCCAGCACAAGTGCGAAAAGTGGTTTTGCAACAGCAACACAAGTGAGACAAATGGTTTTGCAACAATAACACAAGTGCAAAAAGTGGTTTTCAACGCCAGCACACGTGCGAAAAGTGGTTCTGCAACACAAGCTCAAGTGTGGAAAGTGGTTTTAAACACCAGCACACGTGCGGAAAATGGTTTTGCAACACTAACACAAGTGCGAAAAGTCGTTTTGCAACACTAGCTCAAGTGTGGAAAGTGGTTTTAAACACCAGCCCAAGTGCGATAAGAGGTTTTGCAACACTACCACAAGTGCAAAAAGTGGTTTTCAACGCCAGCACAAGTGCGAAAAGTGGTTCTGCAACACAAGCTCTAGTCTGGAAAGTGGTTTTCAATGCCAGCACAAGTGCGAAAAGTTGTTTTGCAACAGCAACACAAGTGAGACAAATGGTTTTGCAACACTAACACAAGTGCAAAAAGTGGTTTTCAACGCGGCACAAGTGCGAAAAGTGGTTCTGCAACACAAGCTCAAGTGCGGAAAGTGGTTTTCAATGCCAGCACAAGTGCGGAAAGTAGTTCTGCAAAACAAGCTCATGTGTGGAAAGTGGTTTTCAATGCCAGCACAAGTGTGGAAAGTGGTTCTGCAACACAAGCTCTCGTCTGGAAAGTGGTTTTCAATGCCAGCACAAGTGCGAAAAGTGGTTTTGCAACAGCAACACAAGTGAGACAAATGGCTTTGCAACAATAACACAAGTGCAAAAAGTGGTTTTGCAACACTAACCCAAGTGTGCAAAAAGTGGTTTTCAATGCCAGCACAAGTGACAAAAGTGGTTCTGCAACACAAGCTCTAGTCCAGAAAGTGGTTTTCAATGCCAGCACAAGTGCGAAAAGTGGTTTTGCAACAGCAACACAAGTGAGACAAATGGTTTTGCAACAATAACACAAGTGCAAAAAGTGGTTTTCAACGCCAGCACACGTGCGAAAAGTGGTTCTGCAACACAAGCTCAAGTGTGGAAAGTGGTTTTAAACACCACACACGTGCGGAAAATGGTTTTGCAACACTAACACAAGTGCGAAAAGTCGTTTTGCAACACTAAGACAAATGCGACTTGTGGTTTTCAACACGAGCGCAAGTGTGAAAAGTGGATTTGCAACACTAACACAAGTGTGAAAAGTCGTTTTGCAACACTAACACAAGTGCAAAAAAGTGGTTTTCAACGCCAGCACAAGTACGAAAAGTGGTTCTGCAACACAAGCTCAAGTGCGGAAAGTGGTTTTCAATGCCAGCACAAGTGCGGAAAGTAGTTCTGCAACACAAGCTCATGTGTGGAAAGTGGTTTTCAATGCCAGCACAAGTGCGAAAAGTGGTTTTGCAACAGCAAAACAAGTGAGACAAATGGTTTTGCAACAATAATACAAGTGCAAAAAGTGGTTTTGCAACACCAACACAAGTGTGCAAAAAGTGGTTTTCAATGCCAGCTCAAGTGACAAAAGTGGTTCTGCAACACAAACTCTAGTCTGGAAAGTGGTTTTCAATGCCAGCACAAGTGCGAAAAGTGGTTTTGCAACAACAACACAAGTGAGACAAATGGTTTTGCAACAATAACACAAGTGCAAAAACTGGTTTTCAACGCCAGCACAAGTGCGAAAAGTGGTTCTGCAACACTAACACAAGTGTGGAAAGTGGATTTAAACAGCAGCACAAGTGGAGAAAATGGTTTTGCAACAGCAACACAAGTGAGACAAATGGTTTTGCAACAATAACACAAGTGCAAAAAGTGGTTTTCAACGCCAGCACAAGTGCGAAAAGTGGTTCTGCAACACAAGCTCAAGTGTGGAAAGTGGTTTTCAATGCCAGCACAAGTGCGGAAAGTAGTTCTGCAACACTAGCTCAAGTGTGGCAAGTGGTTTTAAACACCAGCACAAGTGCGGAAAATGGTTTTGCAACACCAACACAAGTGCAAAAAGTGGTTTTGCAACACTAACACAAGTGCAAAAAGTGGTTTTGCAACACTAACACAAGTGGGAAAAGTGGTTTTGCAACACAAACACAGGTGCAAAAGTGGTTTTGCAACACCAACACAAGTGAGACAAATGGTTTTGCAACAATAACACAAGTGCAAAAAGTGGTTTTCAATTCCAGCACAAGTGCGAAAAGTGGTTCTGCAACACAAGCTAAAGTGTGGAAAGTGGTTTTGAATGCCAGCACAAGTGCAGAAAGTCGTTCTGCAACACTAGCTCAAGTGTGGAAAGTGCTTTTAAACACCAGCACAAGTGCGGAAAATGGTTTTGCAACACTAACACAAGTGCAAAAAGTGGTTTTGCAACACCAACACAAGTGAGACAAATGGTTTTGCAATACTAACACAAGTGCAAAAAGTGGTTTTGCAACACTAACACAAGTGCGAAAAGTGGGTTTTGCAACACAAACCCAATTGCGATTTGTGGTTTTCAACACTGGCACAAGTGCGAAAAGTGGTATTGCAACACGAACACAAGTGTGAAAAGTGGTCTTGCAACACTAAGACAAATGCGAAGTGTGGTTTTCAACACTAGCACAAGTGTGAAAAGTGGATTTGCAACACTAACACGAGTGTGAAAAGTCGTTTTGCAACACTAACACAAGTGCAAAAAGTGGTTTACAACACCAGCACGAGTGCGGAAAGTGGTTTGCAACACTAACACAAGTGTTGAAAGTGGTTTTCAATGCCAGCACAAGTGTGGAAAGTGGTTTTGCAACACAAGCTCTAGTCTGGAAAGTGGTATTCAATGCCAGCACAAGTGCAAAAATTGGTTTTCAATGCCAGCACAAGTGAGAAAAGTGGTTCTGCAACACAAGCTCTAGTCTGGAAAGTGGTATTCAATGCCAGCACAAGTGCGAAAAGTGGTTTTGCAACAGCAACACAAGTGAGACAAATGGTTTTGCAACAATAACACAAGTGCAAAAAGTGGTTTTCAACGCCAGCACAAGTGCGAAAAGTGGTTCTGCAACACAAGCTCAAGTGTGGAAAGTGGTTTTAAACACCAGCACACATGCGGAAAATGGTTTTGCAACACTAACACAAGTGCAAAAAGTCGTTTTGCAACACTAAGACAAATGCGAATTGTGGTTTTGCAACACGAACACGAGTGTGAAAGTGGTTTCGCAACACAAGCGCAGGTGCGATAAGAGGTTTTGCAACACTAACCCAATTGCGATTTGTGGTTTTCAACACTGGCACAAGTACGAAAAGTGGTATTGCAACACTAACACAAGTGTAAAATGTGGTTTTGCAACACTAAGACAAATGCGAATTGTGGTTTTCAACACTAGCGCAAGTGCGATAAGAGGTTTTGCAACACTAACCCAATTGCGATTTGTGGTTTTCAACACTGGCGCAAGTGCAAAAAGTGGTTTTGCAACACTAACACAAGTGCGAAAAGTCGTTTTGCAACACTAACACAAGTGCGAAAAGTCGTTTTGCAACACTAACACAAGTGCGATAAGTGGTTTTGCAACAGCAACACAAGAGTTTAAAGTGGTTTTCAATGCCAGCACAAGTGCGGAAAGTAGTTCTGCAACACTAGCTCAAGTGTGGAAAGTGGTTTTAAACACCAGCACAATTGCGATAAGAGGTTTTGCAACACTAACACAAGTGCAAAAAGTGGTTTTGAACGCCAGCACAAGTGCGAAAAGTGGTTCTGCAACACAAGCTCTAGTCTGGAAAGTGGTTTTCAATGCCAGCACAAGTGCGAAAAGTTGTTTTGCAACAGCAACACAAGCGAGACAAATGGTTTTGCAACACTAACACAAGTGCAAAAAGTGGTTTTCAACGGCAGCACAAGTACGAAAAGTGGTTCTGCAAAACAATCTCAAGTGCGGAAAGTGGTTTTCAATGCCAGCACAAGTGCGGAAAGTAGTTCTGCAAAACAAGCTCATGTGTGGAAAGTGGTTTTCAATGCCAGCACAAGTGTGGAAAGTGGTTCTGCAACACAAGCTCTCGTCTGGAAAGTGGTTTTCAATGCCAGCACAAGTGCGAAAAGTGGTTTTGCAACAGCAACACAAGTGAGACAAATGGCTTTGCAACAATAACACAAGTGCAAAAAGTGGTTTTGCAACACTAACCCAAGTGTGCAAAAAGTGGTTTTCAATGCCAGCACAAGTGACAAAAGTGGTTCTGCAACACAAGCTCTAGTCCGGAAAGTGGTTTTCAATGCCAGCACAAGTGCGAAAAGTGGTTTTGCAACAGCAACACAAGTGAGACAAATGGTTTTGCAACAATAACACAAGTGCAAAAAGTGGTTTTCAACGCCAGCACACGTGCGAAAAGTGGTTCTGCAACACAAGCTCAAGTGTGGAAAGTGGTTTTAAACACCAGCACACGTGCGGAAAATGGTTTTGCAACACTAACACAAGTGCGAAAAGTCGTTTTGCAACACTAAGACAAATGCGACTTGTGGTTTTCAACACGAGCGCAAGTGTGAAAAGTGGATTTGCAACACTAACACAAGTGTGAAAAGTCGTTTTGCAACACTAACACAAGTGCAAAAAAGTGGTTTTCAACGCCAGCACAAGTACGAAAAGTGGTTCTGCAACACAAGCTCAAGTGCGGAAAGTGGTTTTCAATGCCAGCACAAGTGCGGAAAGTAGTTCTGCAACACAAGCTCATGTGTGGAAAGTGGTTTTCAATGCCAGCACAAGTGCGAAAAGTGGTTTTGCAACAGCAAAACAAGTGAGACAAATGGTTTTGCAACAATAATACAAGTGCAAAAAGTGGTTTTGCAACACCAACACAAGTGTGCAAAAAGTGGTTTTCAATGCCAGCTCAAGTGACAAAAGTGGTTCTGCAACACAAACTCTAGTCTGGAAAGTGGTTTTCAATGCCAGCACAAGTGGGAAAAGTGGTTTTGCAACAACAACACAAGTGAAACAAATGGTTTTGCAACAATAACACAAGTGCAAAAACTGGTTTTCAACGCCAGCACAAGTGCGAAAAGTGGTTCTGCAACACTAACACAAGTGTGGAAAGTGGATTTAAACAGCAGCACAAGTGGAGAAAATGGTTTTGCAACAGCAACACAAGTGAGACAAATGGTTTTGCAACAATAACACAAGTGCAAAAAGTGGTTTTCAACGCCAGCACAAGTGCGAAAAGTGGTTCTGCAACACAAGCTCAAGTGTGGAAAGTGGTTTTCAATGCCAGCACAAGTGCGGAAAGTAGTTCTGCAACACTAGCTCAAGTGTGGCAAGTGGTTTTAAACACCAGCACAAGTGCGGAAAATGGTTTTGCAACACTAACACAAGTGCAAAAAGTGGTTTTGCAACACTAACACAAGTGCAAAAAGTGGTTTTGCAACACTAACACAAGTGGGAAAAGTGGTTTTGCAACACAAACACAGGTGCAAAAGTGGTTTTGCAACACCAACACAAGTGAGACAAATGGTTTTGCAACAATAACACAAGTGCAAAAAGTGGTTTTCAATTCCAGCACAAGTGCGAAAAGTGGTTCTGCAACACAAGCTAAAGTGTGGAAAGTGGTTTTGAATGCCAGCACAAGTGCAGAAAGTCGTTCTGCAACACTAGCTCAAGTGTGGAAAGTGCTTTTAAACACCAGCACAAGTGCGGAAAATGGTTTTGCAACACTAACACAAGTGCAAAAAGTGGTTTTGCAACACCAACACAAGTGAGACAAATGGTTTTGCAATACTAACACAAGTGCAAAAAGTGGTTTTGCAACACTAACACAAGTGCGAAAAGTGGGTTTTGCAACACAAACCCAATTGCGATTTGTGGTTTTCAACACTGGCACAAGTGCGAAAAGTGGTATTGCAACACGAACACAAGTGTGAAAAGTGGTCTTGCAACACTAAGACAAATGCGAAGTGTGGTTTTCAACACTAGCACAAGTGTGAAAAGTGGATTTGCAACACTAACACGAGTGTGAAAAGTCGTTTTGCAACACTAACACAAGTGCAAAAAGTGGTTTACAACACCAGCACGAGTGCGGAAAGTGGTTTGCAACACTAACACAAGTGTTGAAAGTGGTTTTCAATGCCAGCACAAGTGTGGAAAGTGGTTTTGCAACACAAGCTCTAGTCTGGAAAGTGGTATTCAATGCCAGCACAAGTGCAAAAATTGGTTTTCAATGCCAGCACAAGTGAGAAAAGTGGTTCTGCAACACAAGCTCTAGTCTGGAAAGTGGTATTCAATGCCAGCACAAGTGCGAAAAGTGGTTTTGCAACAGCAACACAAGTGAGACAAATGGTTTTGCAACAATAACACAAGTGCAAAAAGTGGTTTTCAACGCCAGCACAAGTGCGAAAAGTGGTTCTGCAACACAAGCTCAAGTGTGGAAAGTGGTTTTAAACACCAGCACACATGCGGAAAATGGTTTTGCAACACTAACACAAGTGCAAAAAGTCGTTTTGCAACACTAAGACAAATGCGAATTGTGGTTTTGCAACACGAACACGAGTGTGAAAGTGGTTTCGCAACACAAGCGCAGGTGCGATAAGAGGTTTTGCAACACTAACCCAATTGCGATTTGTGGTTTTCAACACTGGCGCAAGTACGAAAAGTGGTATTGCAACACTAACACAAGTGTAAAATGTGGTTTTGCAACACTAAGACAAATGCGAATTGTGGTTTTCAACACTAGCGCAAGTGCGATAAGAGGTTTTGCAACACTAACCCAATTGCGATTTGTGGTTTTCAACACTGGCGCAAGTTCAAAAAGTGGTTTTGCAACACTAACACAAGTGCGAAAAGTCGTTTTGCAACACTAACACAAGTGCGAAAAGTCGTTTTGCAACACTAACACAAGTGCGATAAGTGGTTTTGCAACAGCAACACAAGTGTTTAAAGTGGTTTTCAATGCCAGCACAAGTGCGGAAAGTAGTTCTGCAACACTAGCTCAAGTGTGGAAAGTGGTTTTAAACACCAGCACAATTGCGATAAGAGGTTTTGCAACACTAACACAAGTGCAAAAAGTGGTTTTGAACGCCAGCACAAGTGCGAAAAGTGGTTCTGCAACACAAGCTCTAGTCTGGAAAGTGGTTTTCAATGCCAGCACAAGTGCGAAAAGTTGTTTTGCAACAGCAACACAAGCGAGACAAATGGTTTTGCAACACTAACACAAGTGCAAAAAGTGGTTTTCAACGGCAGCACAAGTACGAAAAGTGGTTCTGCAAAACAATCTCAAGTGCGGAAAGTGGTTTTCAATGCCAGCACAAGTGCGAAAAGTGGTTTTGCAAAACAAGCTCATGTGTGGAAAGTGGTTTTCAATGCCAGCACAAGTGTGGAAAGTGGTTCTGCAACACAAGCTCTCGTCTAGAAAGTGGTTTTCAATGCCAGCACAAGTGCGAAAAGTGGTTTTGCAACAGCAACACAAGTGAGACAAATGGCTTTGCAACAATAACACAAGTGCAAAAAGTGGTTTTGCAACACTAACCCAAGTGTGCAAAAAGTGGTTTTCAATGCCAGCACAAGTGACAAAAGTGGTTCTGCAACACAAGCTCTAGTCCGGAAAGTGGTTTTCAATGCCAGCACAAGTGCGAAAAGTGGTTTTGCAACAGCAACACAAGTGAGACAAATGGTTTTGCAACAATAACACAAGTGCAAAAAGTGGTTTTCAACGCCAGCACACGTGCGAAAAGTGGTTCTGCAACACAAGCTCAAGTGTGGAAAGTGGTTTTAAACACCAGCACACGTGCGGAAAATGGTTTTGCAACACTAACACAAGTGCGAAAAGTCGTTTTGCAACACTAGCTCAAGTGTGGAAAGTGGTTTTAAACACCAGCCCAAGTGCGATAAGAGGTTTTGCAACACTACCACAAGTGCAAAAAGTGGTTTTCAACGCCAGCACAAGTGCGAAAAGTGGTTCTGCAACACAAGCTCTAGTCTGGAAAGTGGTTTTCAATGCCAGCACAAGTGCGAAAAGTTGTTTTGCAACAGCAACACAAGTGAGACAAATGGTTTTGCAACACTAACACAAGTGCAAAAAGTGGTTTTCAACGCGGCACAAGTGCGAAAAGTGGTTCTGCAACACAAGCTCAAGTGCGGAAAGTGGTTTTCAATGCCAGCACAAGTGCGGAAAGTAGTTCTGCAAAACAAGCTCATGTGTGGAAAGTGGTTTTCAATGCCAGCACAAGTGCGAAAAGTGGTTTTGCAACAGCAACACAAGTGAGACAAATGGTTTTGCAACAATAACACAAGTGCAAAAAGTGGTTTTCAACGCCAGCACACGTGCGAAAAGTGGTTTTGCAACAGCAACACAAGTGAGACAAATGGTTTTGCAACAATAACACAAGTGCAAAAAGTGGTTTTCAACGCCAGCACACGTGCGAAAAGTGGTTCTGCAACACAAGCTCAAGTGTGGAAAGTGGTTTTAAACACCAGCACACGTGCGGAAAATGGTTTTGCAACACTAACACAAGTGCGAAAAGTCGTTTTGCAACACTAAGACAAATGCGACTTGTGGTTTTCAACACGAGCGCAAGTGTGAAAAGTGGATTTGCAACACTAACACAAGTGTGAAAAGTCGTTTTGCAACACTAACACAAGTGCAAAAAAGTGGTTTTCAACGCCAGCACAAGTACGAAAAGTGGTTCTGCAACACAAGCTCAAGTGCGGAAAGTGGTTTTCAATGCCAGCACAAGTGCGGAAAGTAGTTCTGCAACACAAGCTCATGTGTGGAAAGTGGTTTTCAATGCCAGCACAAGTGCGAAAAGTGGTTTTGCAACAGCAAAACAAGTGAGACAAATGGTTTTGCAACAATAATACAAGTGCAAAAAGTGGTTTTGCAACACCAACACAAGTGTGCAAAAAGTGGTTTTCAATGCCAGCTCAAGTGACAAAAGTGGTTCTGCAACACAAACTCTAGTCTGGAAAGTGGTTTTCAATGCCAGCACAAGTGCGAAAAGTGGTTTTGCAACAACAACACAAGTGAGACAAATGGTTTTGCAACAATAACACAAGTGCAAAAACTGGTTTTCAACGCCAGCACAAGTGCGAAAAGTGGTTCTGCAACACTAACACAAGTGTGGAAAGTGGATTTAAACAGCAGCACAAGTGGAGAAAATGGTTTTGCAACAGCAACACAAGTGAGACAAATGGTTTTGCAACAATAACACAAGTGCAAAAAGTGGTTTTCAACGCCAGCACAAGTGCGAAAAGTGGTTCTGCAACACAAGCTCAAGTGTGGAAAGTGGTTTTCAATGCCAGCACAAGTGCGGAAAGTAGTTCTGCAACACTAGCTCAAGTGTGGCAAGTGGTTTTAAACACCAGCACAAGTGCGGAAAATGGTTTTGCAACACTAACACAAGTGCAAAAAGTGGTTTTGCAACACTAACACAAGTGCAAAAAGTGGTTTTGCAACACTAACACAAGTGGGAAAAGTGGTTTTGCAACACAAACACAGGTGCAAAAGTGGTTTTGCAACACCAACACAAGTGAGACAAATGGTTTTGCAACAATAACACAAGTGCAAAAAGTGGTTTTCAATTCCAGCACAAGTGCGAAAAGTGGTTCTGCAACACAAGCTAAAGTGTGGAAAGTGGTTTTGAATGCCAGCACAAGTGCAGAAAGTCGTTCTGCAACACTAGCTCAAGTGTGGAAAGTGCTTTTAAACACCAGCACAAGTGCGGAAAATGGTTTTGCAACACTAACACAAGTGCAAAAAGTGGTTTTGCAACACCAACACAAGTGAGACAAATGGTTTTGCAATACTAACACAAGTGCAAAAAGTGGTTTTGCAACACTAACACAAGTGCGAAAAGTGGGTTTTGCAACACAAACCCAATTGCGATTTGTGGTTTTCAACACTGGCACAAGTGCGAAAAGTGGTATTGCAACACGAACACAAGTGTGAAAAGTGGTCTTGCAACACTAAGACAAATGCGAAGTGTGGTTTTCAACACTAGCACAAGTGTGAAAAGTGGATTTGCAACACTAACACGAGTGTGAAAAGTCGTTTTGCAACACTAACACAAGTGCAAAAAGTGGTTTACAACACCAGCACGAGTGCGGAAAGTGGTTTGCAACACTAACACAAGTGTTGAAAGTGGTTTTCAATGCCAGCACAAGTGTGGAAAGTGGTTTTGCAACACAAGCTCTAGTCTGGAAAGTGGTATTCAATGCCAGCACAAGTGCAAAAATTGGTTTTCAATGCCAGCACAAGTGAGAAAAGTGGTTCTGCAACACAAGCTCTAGTCTGGAAAGTGGTATTCAATGCCAGCACAAGTGCGAAAAGTGGTTTTGCAACAGCAACACAAGTGAGACAAATGGTTTTGCAACAATAACACAAGTGCAAAAAGTGGTTTTCAACGCCAGCACAAGTGCGAAAAGTGGTTCTGCAACACAAGCTCAAGTGTGGAAAGTGGTTTTAAACACCAGCACACATGCGGAAAATGGTTTTGCAACACTAACACAAGTGCAAAAAGTCGTTTTGCAACACTAAGACAAATGCGAATTGTGGTTTTGCAACACGAACACAAGTGCGAAAGTGGTTTTGCAACACTAACACAGTGCGGTAAATGGTTTTCAACGCCACTACGAGTGCCGAAAGTGTTTTTTGCAACTATAACACAAGTGCAAAAGTGGTTTTGCAACACTAACACAAGTGCAAAAAGTGGTTTTGCAACACGAACACGAGTGTGAAAGTGGTTTCGCAACACAAGCGCAGGTGCGATAAGAGGTTTTGCAACACTAACCCAATTGCGATTTGTGGTTTTCAACACTGGCGCAAGTACGAAAAGTGGTATTGCAACACTAACACAAGTGTAAAATGTGGTTTTGCAACACTAAGACAAATGCGAATTGTGGTTTTCAACACTAGCGCAAGTGCGATAAGAGGTTTTGCAACACTAACCCAATTGCGATTTGTGGTTTTCAACACTGGCGCAAGTGCAAAAAGTGGTTTTGCAACACTAACACAAGTGCGAAAAGTCGTTTTGCAACACTAACACAAGTGCGAAAAGTCGTTTTGCAACACTAACACAAGTGCGATAAGTGGTTTTGCAACAGCAACACAAGAGTTTAAAGTGGTTTTCAATGCCAGCACAAGTGCGGAAAGTAGTTCTGCAACACTAGCTCAAGTGTGGAAAGTGGTTTTAAACACCAGCACAATTGCGATAAGAGGTTTTGCAACACTAACACAAGTGCAAAAAGTGGTTTTGAACGCCAGCACAAGTGCGAAAAGTGGTTCTGCAACACAAGCTCTAGTCTGGAAAGTGGTTTTCAATGCCAGCACAAGTGCGAAAAGTTGTTTTGCAACAGCAACACAAGCGAGACAAATGGTTTTGCAACACTAACACAAGTGCAAAAAGTGGTTTTCAACGGCAGCACAAGTACGAAAAGTGGTTCTGCAAAACAATCTCAAGTGCGGAAAGTGGTTTTCAATGCCAGCACAAGTGCGGAAAGTAGTTCTGCAAAACAAGCTCATGTGTGGAAAGTGGTTTTCAATGCCAGCACAAGTGTGGAAAGTGGTTCTGCAACACAAGCTCTCGTCTGGAAAGTGGTTTTCAATGCCAGCACAAGTGCGAAAAGTGGTTTTGCAACAGCAACACAAGTGAGACAAATGGCTTTGCAACAATAACACAAGTGCAAAAAGTGGTTTTGCAACACTAACCCAAGTGTGCAAAAAGTGGTTTTCAATGCCAGCACAAGTGACAAAAGTGGTTCTGCAACACAAGCTCTAGTCCGGAAAGTGGTTTTCAATGCCAGCACAAGTGCGAAAAGTGGTTTTGCAACAGCAACACAAGTGAGTAGTGTAATAATGTTGCTTCTGGGACACCTCCGTTTAACATGGGAAATCCCTATCTAATGTCATTTACCCCCTTGTCTTTTTCAAAAATCATAAACACCTCTATTTCTCCCACCCTCATCTTTATGAACCTTTTGTCTGTAGTACCTATCCTTAATGTTGTTCATTAGACCACTCAAACACTACAAATATTTGTTTTCTCTTATAGACCTATCATCCTTCTTCTACATATCATCTGGCAGATTAATCTTTGACCCATTCACTTCCATATTAATTCTTTCCCTCCCTCATTGCCCCTAAAGACCTCTATTTCTCTCACCCTGTTCTTTACGAACCTTCTAACCTTTTGACATGTTATCCTTATTCATTAGACCACTTAAACACCTGTGATCCTTCTGACCTTATGAACCTTTTAACCTTTTACTCTTAATATCATCTGGTGAATATAACCCACTCAAACAACGACCCTACAAATATTTGTTTATGCGTGGGAAATAATTTAATTCTCTTGCCACTCTCTTCACCATCTAATATATTAACAAAAAATATGTTTGAGTTTGGTTCTTTATTAAGATATTTTAACTGAGCTAAGATAAAATGGTAAACCTCCCTCAATGTTCTTGTTTGAGCACCTCCAGTGCCACATACCATTTTAAAATTAAAGTATATATTTTCCTGACAACCATCAAAGTTTTCCGTCCACTCAAAAATATTTCCATCTTTTTTACCCAATTCACCGGTATTTAAATTAATTCTCTTATTTGTTTTGTGAATTTTTTTACCAGTTGCCTTTTCAATTATACCTATTTGATATTTTTCACATTCATTATGTTTTCCATTTATATACCAAGGTTGATTACACCTCCACTCTTTAGTCTGGTTGATACTTGGTTCTATCATTTATATAATAGTAAAAAAGGCGGCGGTAGCCCGTTAAAATCCCCAACCCCCCCCCCCCCCCTTTTTAACTTATCACTTATATATATCTTATCACTTATATATATCTTATCACTTATGTATATCTTATCACTTATATATATCTTATCACTTATATATATATCTTATCACTTATATACTTATATAACCATAAGGGAGACTATCAATTCCATTTTCTAAAATAAACCTCTTATCATCAAAAGCCCCCAATGCTTTCTTATTTATCTCTTCTGAATATAATTGATGTTTATAACTTCTTATTCCATTAATCTTTCTAAACTCTTCTTTCTTTGTTGTTAAACAGTTATAATAATCCTTAAAGTTTATTGTTTCTTTAATAACATTTTTCTTTACACCTTTTAACTTCTTATCAGTCTTTTCAACGTTATTCACAATGTATTTATAAGCATAAGCCTTTGACCTCAATCCCACAAATTCACTCATAACATTTCCTCCTAATTCATCCTTGAACTTTCCAATCACCTTTTTATTTTTAGAAGAGAACAACTCACTCTCTGGACTGTAATTACTCGTGTCATAGATATTAATGTCTCTTTTCATGTCTGAATAAACATCGTTGGTATTAATTTTCAAAATAAAACTATCTGTATCCATATAAAGTAGATTAACATCATTTTGATATTTCTTCCTCAAGTTATTATAAAAGTAATCATACATTAATGACTTTGATAAATCAAGAATTGTTGTTCCAATATAAATAGGTTTGTTCATTTCAATACTCTCTTTAATCAAATGGATCGCACAAAAGTTCTCAGTAAAGACCTCAGCTCGAGTAAAACTCGGTCTATTAATTAATTTTGATGCTTGTTCCCAAGATGTTGATAGTCTGATATTTTGTCTTTTCCTCACATTCTCCATAGTCTTACCAAAGACCGCATTATTCATCAATTTATAAAAGTCTTTCTCAAAATCTGTTTTTGACTCTGTTCTTCTTTGTGTATTAAAATCAATGTACCCCTTTAACCAATGACTTTGATTGAACTTTAGAACCCTATGGATCTTCTCTACTCTTAGACCTTTTGATAAATATTGTCGCAAATTTCTTTGGTGTAGAACATAATTTTTCTTGTTATATAATGTAGTAAGTAATTTTTCTGTTGATTCACCTATATCAAACGATCTTTGATAATCACTCAACCATTCTTTCTTTGGACTTTCTTTCTCACAAGCAAATGGGAGATCTTTGTGTAGGTTATGGAGTTCCTCTGGATATTTTAAATCAATTTCAAAATAATAACCAACTTTTTCTTCATCCAATTCTTTTTGTGTAGAGATACATACATCTTGTAAAACGTTTTTGTAGTCTTTTTCCTTTACCCATCTAAGTTTTCCATAAGGAAGAGCCTGAGACATTGCCCAGCCATACAGGTTGTTCGCGTCATAGTACATCAAGTAAGAACTCTCTTTCGTTGGATCATAATTTGGAAGATATTTGTTATTTGCTTTTGCGTATCTACTCGAGCAGACTTGTGAAATTCCACCTCTTTTTGCCTTTTCAATCATCAAAAGCATATCAACATCGGTTATCAAATCCAAATCTTGTTTTGTCATTTTCAACATCGCACTCCAGGCCAATCCAGGTGCTGTGTAGTAGTGAGCAGGATCCAATCCATATCCAGTGCGACAAACAGATCTAAAGGCTTCAAATACATCGGCCAATAAAAGCACATCAGTTTTGAGATACAAATCGTGATACTCGCCAAGATTCTTGATGTTATATTTTTCCCAAACATTTTGTGCGTGTACATAATCTTTATCAGATATATGACTATTATTTAATTTGTTATAGAAATTTTCTTTTGAAGGAAGTTGTGTTTCATTGAATCTCTCAAATGAGTCCATATAGTCATAGGGGTAAATTCCCTTTTGTGTTAGAAAATCTTTATCTAAAAAATACTCTGAAAGACATGGAAACTCTTTTAGATTTTGAACCAAGTTAACCAATGGACTTGCCATGAATTTAAATGTATCAAGAAATCTGATATGAGTAATAGGAGATGTGTGAATTGTTTTTGTGAATGAAATGTATTTCTGATCCGTGTTTGGAATTGCTGAGATACTTCCAGAAGTCTTTGAGAGTTCCTTGATAAATAGATGTGTATCATAATGAGCGTTGTTATGAAGAAAGACAGGAATGAAAGAGGGGAGTTGATAATTAATATTACAACTTTGATGAGCCGGACCTCTATATTTACCAGTGAGATGACAATGGTCTCTAACCTTTAGACCTTTACCAATTTTCTCCTCACAAATATGACAGACATTGTTTTTTATAAATTCCCTTTTTTCTTTACTTGTTAAGGACATTGGTTTATTGGTTTCTCTCATTATCTTGGTTAATCGAACACAGTCTTTTTCTAGTCGTTTCACAAACTCCTCTGGGGTATTTGAGCCTCTATACATCTCTAACTTGTTATATTTATCACCAACGGATGATTTGATATAATAACAAAAACCACAAGGAGTATGTTTTTGATATTTATTTGTGTATGATTCTTTTGGATCTTGAGAAGCAGTATCAATTTTTTCTAAAATACTTTCAAAATCAGCATATATAACAAATGGATGTTTGATCTTTTTATTTTCATCTTTGAATGTGATCTTTGAGCCTTCTTTAGGCATATTGATTACCGTTGATTTATGTTCGCCACAATAATTTGAATGTTTATCTAATCTTTCTTGTGAATTGAAGAAGTTAAGACAACGCAAACAAATATATATTTTATTTGTTCTCTTACAGACTTGTGGTTTTATTAATTTAGCAATATCTTTGATGTATGTATAATGTGAATTTTCGTCTGAATTAAAATATAGAAGATTAATATGAGTTTGTTTACAATTGTCAGAAAGCTTTAAAACCTGAATGTTGTTTGTTTCTGTTAGACCATAAACATTAACTGATAAATTATTCATCTTTTCAAATTTAGGAATATCATTTAAAGTCATCGGAAACTTTAGATCTTTCGTATTTAATGTATTCTCATATTTTTTATAATGAGATACTCTTTCATCATGAAAATGTGGAGGATGTAAGTGTGCTAAAATAGACCAGAGAAAACATTTATTGTCTTTATTTTTGATATTGATAACTGCTTTTCTATTTTTGATAACACTGGGTAAATCAATGTAAGAAGAAGCTTTTAGAGGATCTGATTTAAGAATATGAATGTCTATGTAAATAATTTTTCCTATATTGAATCCACTTCCTACGATTGAATTATCCACATCTTGCTCTTGTTTAATAAGTTCATCATAGACTCCTGATGTTTTAAAATCTTGATATGAAGATATAAAGTGTGGCTCAGTTCTCATGTATGGTGCATCTATAACTCCTTCATCCTTTGTCATTTCTAATTTTACTCCCATATAAAATTTAAGTGGTTTCATTTCCTTTAGTGTTTTTTCAATCAACGTTTGAACAGCAGGTTTAACTATTTCTACAGCATCAACTATAGACTCTGGTTCAGGAGGTTTGAAGTTAAAGACTCTTATTTTAATATGTCCTTTGAATGCTCCATCAGAGTTTTTAGTTGTGATAAAATTTGATAAATGTAGATTTGTTTTAAGATGTATTTTGAAGCCTTTCTTGAGGATATTTTTATTACATGTAGAACAGTGTTTTGTTTCAGGTGGAAGAGGGGAAAGTTTGTTTAAAATGTTGTATGTATGTTTTGCGGTGAGAATATGTTGTTTATAATATTTTACTTCCTTCTCGCAAGTATCACAATAAACCATATTTATAGCGTGAGAAAACGTGGTGTTTTATATATATCACTGTGCTTAAAATAAAACACTTTTGAGCTTTACAGCTCCGTTTTATATATATCGCTGTGCTTAAACTAAAACACTTTTTCACTCAGAATCATCTAAGTCATAACTATCACATGAATACTCAGAATCATACTCAGAGTCATCAATAAAGCTACTCTCATAACTATCATTTGAGCACAAACTATTAGTATCATAACTATCATCTGTGTTCAATGAAATACTATCATCACCATCAGCCAAGTTCAATGAAATACTATCATCACTATCGTCCGAGTTCAATGAAATAGTAAAATCTTCACTGCTGTATTGACTCATATTTAATTAGCAAGAAAAATATTCCCATCAATATCTATATACTTTCTTTCATTAACAGATTCAATCTCTACAATTTTTATATCAAAAGTTATCTTTAAATAATCTCTAACTATCATAGAACGAAATGACATTTCACCAGAAATATTAACATCATTCATTTTACTTAGATCTACACCCTTTGGATTATTAAAGAAAATACAAATGTCTCCTCTAGAATTATTAATGGTCTTATCATTCTTTTTCAAAGTATCGTGGTCAATCACTTTTTCAAGCTTTGAATAAATTGCCAGGAGTAGAGGAGAAACTTTTGTTAGATTTACTTTAATGGATGTCTTTCCAGGTATAGTTAGAGCTCTTCCTTTAAATGAAATAGAGGGGCTCATGTTATTTTCCATAACTGGTTTTACCCAAAAATTTCCATATTTATCTTTGTTCAATTTAACATCTTTGACATATTTTTCTATATCTTCCACCGAAGTAGAGATTGATTGAAATTTGTCTTTTGTGCTTTGAAACATTGTATTTATTAATGAATAAACTTGCGTTTAGTTTAAGTAAAAATTTACCACATAAATATGATAAGTTCTGAAGGATATTTAGAATTTCCAGACTCTCCATATGATAAATTAGAGAATTGTCCGGCTTGTGATAGAGTGGGGCTTAATGATGAGGATTCATATAAACAATGTTTATTCTGTGATTATATTCTAATTAATGATAATAAGAAATATAAAAAAACATATAACTCTTTTAAATTAGAACCAAAAATGAATTACTTTACAAGATTAATAAGAGAGATGAATGTTAAGCATTATGGTGATAATACACCATTTCTTACAAGGAAAGAGACTCTTTGTATTGAGGAAATGTATAAGGGTTTAATGATATTTATTATTCAAAATAATTTTAATGGAAATGTTAATACAAGATACTACATAAATAAAATAATGAATTATTTTGAAATTAAACCAGAACTCAGGATAAAATATAGAGTTTCTAAAATAGCTCAAAAAAAGTTGGATGACTTGTTTTCCAAATATATAAATGAATGATTTTTTACCCGTTTGGGAAAATAAGATAAAATTTAATAACCATAAAAACATTCCAAATTCATTGAGATGTCTAATAGTTGGTTCAAGCGGATGTGGGAAAACCTGTTTACTTTTAAAGATGCTCCTTGGTCCTAATTTTTTAGATTATGATAATTTAATAATTTTTACAAAGTCAAGTTTTCAACCCGAGTATCAACTACTCTCACAGGGTTTTAATGCAGGTCTTAAAAAGGAAGACATTATCGGTTTATTTAAACTTCAAAACAAACTGAATGATTATAATATTGAAGATATAATACAATTATTTTGTGATACACAGAAATCAAAATCGAAACCCATAACTTGTATTCTCAGTGATAATATGGATGATATACCTTCACCTCAAGATTTAGATAAATCAAAAAAGAACCTCGTCATCTTTGATGATTGTGTTAATGAGAGAAACCAAACAGTAATGGATAGCTACTATACAAGAGGGAGACATTCTTCTTGTAATTGTATATATCTTAGTCAATCATATTTTCAACTCCCTCGACGCTCAATAAGAAACAATGCCAATACTTTTATTTTATTTAAGTTAAATTCAATAGATGTAAATAATTTTTGGAGAGATAATTGCTCTACGTTATGTAGTAAAAAAGAATTTGAAAATTATATGAAACACACGATTGGAAAATATAAATATATTGTTGTGAAACAAGATGAGATACTAAATGATATTTTTCAATAAATAAATACAGAAAATGAATACTGAAGAAAGAGAAAGAAAGTTTAAGGAACATCAACAATTAGTTTCAAAAGTTGTTAAACAACAGGAAGAGATAAAGAAGAAACGGAGACAGAAACTAACTGGTGAAGAAGCCTTTGAAAGAAAACAAGAGAAATTCTTTAAACCACTTTTGAAAACTCAACACTCACCTACAGTACCCACGGTAGAATTTACTCCAAAAAAACTTCAAATGCTCAAAGATTTTAGTCAGATAACAAAACAAGAACTTGGTGAATTAGAATATGATGACGAGGGATTATTTCGGAAACTTGAGGAGGTAAATCAACCCCCTAATTATGTTGTGGAAGCTCTTCAAAACAATGAATATTCGGCGGGTTCAAAAACCAGAGCAGGTCTCATTCCAACAGAAGAACCAGCAGTGTTTCATCTTGTGGAAGAAAAGGTATTGATATTTAATGATGAATTGATGTTCTTGAGTTCTACTCAACCAAATGTTAAATTAACTCCAAGATTAATGTTTCTTCTAACAAACCCCGGATTCAGCGGTTCAAAATATTTTGAGGAACCACTTGATATGGAAAGAGAGGAAGATAGGGTATATATTGAGTTGCTAAATGCACTTGATTATGGAGTTTCTGTTGCTGGTAAAAGTAAGAAGAATGAGAAGGAGAAACATATTATTGATGCTTTAAGTAAGCTTGGTTCGGGTGTTAGTTTTCTTCCAAATGACCCATCACAATTAGTTAATAGGCTATTATTGTTGTTAGGTAGTAAGAAGGCTGGAAACAACAATTGTTTTAATGAATCCTCAGCCATTTTAGATCAGTTGATGAACATGAAAATAATTAATAAATGTCAATACAAAGATATTTTATTAGATATTAAATAAGATGAGAAGCACAATTCTTAGTTTTAATTTCACAACGAGCGATTACACAGCTTCATTCCCTTACCCACTACAACTTGACCCCCTTACCTCATATGAGGCATCTTTGTTGTCAATGGAAACTTACAATACCCTTTTTAATATCACAGAGAAAAACAACAAGTTTAGTTATAATCCAGGAAGTGGATATAAAACTATAACCGTTTCACCTGGAGCTTACGAGATTTCTCAAATATCTTCAGAAGTCTCTCGCCTTATGAAAGAAAAAGGTGATGAACCAAAAAATATTGTAATAGATATTCAAAAACACACTTCAAAATCAACTATTAAACTTAAAAATAATTATAAAGTTGATTTCACGATTGAAAATTCGTTTAGAGAGCTATTGGGTTTCTCTTCAAAAAAGATTGAAAATAACGGGACGTTTTACAGTGATAATGTTATCCAAATATCCTCCGGTATAAATTCAGTATTAATTCATTGTGATTTGATTGATGGTGCTTATAACGATGGAATAAGAACAAATACAATATTTTCATTCAGTGCATACTCAACCCCGATTGGTTATAAATTTAATATGGAACCAAAAAATCTTGTCTATTTACCTGTGTCAGGAAAAACCATATACAGAGTAAATTTTAGGATAACCGACCAAGATAATCGTATGATATCCTTTAATGATGAAATTATATCCATCAGAATTCACCTACGTGAAGTTTTTCAATAAATAAATAATGGTTATTGTGAGAAAACACGAGTTGGGAAAATATAAAATAATTACAGGGGAGGGCATGTTCCTTTCACCAGACTATACAAGGTATGTGGGTAGAGGATACTATAAACCTAAGAGACAACGAGGTGTAGGTCATCAATTTCGAAATAAAGGAGATGGGATAATTGATACTCTAATGGGTATTGGTTCAACCATCCTTAAACATAAAGACCTAATTGGTTCAACTGCTTCTGCCGTGGGCTCCGTTGCGGGTGCTATAAAGAGTATAAAAGATGCTCAAAAGGAGTCTCATAAATTACAAGCAATCAAAGAAATAAAAAAAGGTAAAACTCAACTATCTTCACAAGAACGACAAAAAATCATTAAAATACTTGGGTCAGGGTTTCAACAATTTTAATGCTATATAAATACAAGTATGGAAGCGATTGATAGTATCTATGATTTGGATGATACGATTATCATTTCAAACTCCACTAAAAAGGAAGACTATTTTAAGGTAAATGCTATAACAGGAACAGACTGGAATTCAAACGGAACAAAAAGTTTTGAAATAAATAATCAACAAACTTACTTGAATATAGCTGATAGTTTCTTGCTGTGTAAATTTAAATTCACTAAGGCTGCGAATAATACTAATGCTACACTCGTAAATGATTTCTTCTGGAAAATGTTTGACAGTGTCCGCCTGTATATTGGAACACAAGAGGTTGAAGCGGTTGATTATGTCTCTGCTACATCTGAAATGATGAAATTTACACTATATTCGTTTAGTGATAGAATGGGTAAGGGAGCTGTTGAGGGTTTTATTCCTGATATGTCAACGGGTACAAACGCAGACCCTGGTTATAGTCAAAGGAAGTCAATGTATAATGATGACGCAAAAGCTGAGAATAGTTTTACCGTAGCAGTACCTCTGAAAGGTATATTTGGATTTTGTGATTATGATAAAGTTTTGTATGGGCTTAAAATTAGATTTCAACTACAAAGGAATGATAATGTAAATAGATTGCTTTTTGGGGATGAAAATGCTTTTGGAGAAAATAATAAATTTGTTATTAATGATTTGTGTTGGTATATCAGTGAATATACTCCTAATCTTAAAACGGAAGAGATGTTAAATAGAAGACTTAACTCAAAGAAACCGCTAAATGTATCATACCTTAAAAGAAGATGTCAACACGTTAAACTGGAACACACTACCTACACTTGGAATTTAGGTGTTCTTCAAGGAAAGCCACGATACCTCTGGCTCATTTTTAAAAAACCAGATGGAGAGGACGGTACTAATAAGAATAATGCCCTGAGTGATAATGCAAAGGTGAAACAACTTCGGGTTTCTCTTGATGGCACATTTTATCCGCGAGATAGATTGGAAATTGATTGGGAAAAAAATGATTATGCGGAAGCCTACAAGTCCTACCAAAAGGTGTGTGAAAGTAATGGTAATAATGATCCTATTTTGGATATGGTTGCGTTTCAAAAACTTTATACAATCTACGCAATTGACCTGAGTTCTCAAAAGGAAACTATAAAGTCTAATCGAGTGGATACTTCTCTATACATTGAAAGAGGGGAGAGTGAAGAGGTTAATGCATATTGTTTGCTTTTGGAGGAAACAGAATTACAGATTAATACAGATAATGGTGTTATGATTAATATCACATAGGTTTTTTCTCATAAATAAATGGTTGGGGTATATGTTAATCAAATCAATCTTAATAAATTAACATCTTGTATTCAAAATCAAAAGCCTTGTATTATTAATGTTAATACAATTCAAAGAAAAGGAGCTGTAAGAATTGATGTTTTACTCACACACACACAAGTAAAAACACTAAATGATGTTGGATCACTTAAAATTAAAATGACGAAACCTATGTTAAAGAAATATTCAATAGACGAGTCAAGAGGAGGATTTCTCCCGTTTCTAATTCCTTTATTTGCTGGTTTAAGTGCGGCGGGAGCATTGACTGGTGGTATTTCAGCAGCGGTAAAAACTGCTAACGAAAGGAAGGCACAACTAAAAGCTCAAAAAGAATTGGAAAGACATAACAAGGAGTTGGAGAAACAAATTAGTGGAAGTGGTGTAATTGTAGATTTTGCTCAAAAACTTGAAAGTCTACCTGATAAAGCTAGATTGTTGGTTGGAGATATGCTTTCCTCTATCGCTCAAGCGGGTGTTAAACTAACTAAACGGGGTAATGGATTGTATCTTTCTCATAAATAAATGGATAAATGGTTTAAACAATTTGGAAAGAATACAACGTCAAATATAGAACTAGCTAAGTATTGTAAAACACTAAAAATTGATAATGTGGTTATTTGTATGAGAGATGAATTAACACATATAAATAAGAATACAAAGAATATTATTATGAATTTAGACACACAGAATGGTTCTCATTGGGTTTGTATTCATAATAGTCAGGATAAATATTATTTTGATAGTTATGGTATGCCACCACCTGTTGAAGTAATACAATTCTTACAGAATGGTGTTTATCAAACATTCCAAGTTCAAGAAATTAATTCTAAATGTTGTGGCCAATTATGTTTATATGTATTATTTCAACTCAACAATAATGAAAATTTTTATGATATCATTTTTTATCTAATATAAATGACCTATGTTGGAAAAGATGGTTCTATCTTTGGAAAATCCTCTCAGGATATTGATTTATCAAATTATTATACAAAGGCACAGGCTGAACGACAAAAATATAGTGTAAGTAAAAATATTAATATGAAGAATACTTATAAATTAATCAATTATCCAAACCCTACAGATGCGAATGACTTGATTAGATTCAGTGATTTATCACAATATATATCTTTAAAGAAAACAGCACGTTTTGTGAAACAAGTAAAATTTACAACCACAACACCTGGTTATACTGACCATACACCTTTCCTCATTGAATTTAACTACCTGCTTACAATTAAATTTTATAAAGAAGGACATTTAGTTAATATGCGAATTAATAAATGGGGGTATGATATGCCTGATTTAGGGTATAATTGGTCTTTTTCAATAAACATAGAAGACCTACATGATTTAAATCAGTCTCGTAAAGAAGAATATTATCCACTTGGTGAAGATAAGGATTTATGTGGAAGTACAATTAGTAAACAACAAATACGTGATTTTAAGAAAATAAAAATATATGATAGTATAGCGATGGTTCGCATGACAAAGAAGGAAGGTAATGAGATAAGGATAGAAAGCCGAGGAATACAAACCGATTTGGTAGTGGGAAGATGGGGTGGTATTACCTGTCATAATATTAATCTCACATATATTTCTGATACATAAATGGCAGGAAGAAGACTACAAGAGAATTATAATTTTTGTATTCAAGGATACCTACAAGAAAAGGGTGCTCGGTATTACATACCTTATGATTTGGAGCATATACATGGGAATTTTGTCATAAAAAACTGGCCTTATACTGATATTGTTAAACCCACAAATAGAGACTTGTTTAAAATATTAAATAAAAATGAACTTCTCAAAGTTATGAAATATAAAACTCTTTTAGAAATCGTCAACAAATCTTATTGGTATCCTATTATGAGAAAAATAATTATAGATACAAGAATATCTCAAAATCCAGATGAGTATATGTATAATATTCTTTGGGGTTCAAACTCAAGGGTAGCAAGGGATGAGGAAGGAGTTGAAGAAGAGAAGGAGGAAAGAGAGAAAAAGGAGAAGGAGGAAAGGGAGAGGGAGGAGAAGGAGGAGAGGGAGAAAAAGGAGAAGGAGGAGAGGGAGAAAATGGAGGAGGAGGAGAGGGAGCAAAGAGAGAGGGAGGAAAAATATAAAAAGATGGAAATCACTGAGATTCATAAAAGATTGAGTGTATTAAAGCAAATAAATCAATCTCAACGCACCGAAGAGGAAATTAAAGAATTAACAACTCTTATGAAGATAATGGTTTCAAAAATAAGAACGTCAATGTCTTCAATTTCAGGGAGGAGATTTAAACGAGAAAGTGGTGAAGAAGAAGAAGAAGAAGAAGGAAAAGATTATGTGATTGATGATGTTGGTGTCATTGACTTTAGTTAGTTTTTATTTGTAAATAAATGGAGGAGAGAGTGAAGGCATTCCTTAGGATTCTTTATGTTTTAAAAATAAAGATTGAAATGTATATGTTGAAAACCAAAAAGGTTTTGATACTCTGTCGGAATTTTTCTGATAAATAAATATGAGTTATTGTCTCAAATGTAAAAAGAAAACTAAATCTAAAAATATCTCTTATGTTAAAGCTAAAAATAATAGAGTTTATCAAAAAGGAATATGTCAAGTATGTGGCTCTAAAAAGTGCCAATTCATCTCTCCTAAAAGAGGAGGAGACATACAAAAGTTTCTGTCAGGAAGTAAATTTACAACAACTGGAATTCCAGGGGAATTACACCTTCCAGGGTATTCTTTCTGTGGTCCAGGAACAAACTTGGATAAAAGATTAGATGAGGCTGACAATCCTAAACCTTGGTCTAAACCTACAAATAGGGTTGACGAAGTGTGTATGAAGCATGATATTGCTTATGGGAAAACCACTACGTTGACTGAAAAACATAAAGCCGACAGCGAAATGTTGTATAATTTGTCTTTGATACAAAATCCAACGTTGAGAGAGAAAGTTGATAGGTTTATTGTGAGAAATTTGATAAATGCTAAATTGAAACTTGGTCTTGGTTATTCCTCAAAAAACTATTAGGCTCTAATGATGCCATCAAGACTGAGGAGCTTTTGGCTGAAGAATTACACAAACCTATAATCACAAAGTTTAAAAGAAGGAAGGTTTATTCTAAATACACTGACCACATATGGTCCGCTGATTTAATTGAATTGAATAATGACAGGGGATACAGGTATGCTTTAACCGTTATTGATTTGAGGAGTAGATTTGCCTGGGTTGTCCCTTTAAAAAATAAAAGGGGTGATACTTTAATGTTAGCCTTTAAGCTAATATTTGATCGGGATAAAAGGAAACCAAAGAAGTTATGGACTGATGAGGGAACAGAGTTCTATAACAAAATATTCATGAAATTTCTTAAGGGGAAGGGTATTAAATTATACAGCACCTTTAATGAAGGAAAGGCAGTTGTTATTGAGCGTTTTAATCGTACTTTAAAAGAGAAATTATATAAAAAATTCACACAACTCGGTTCTCAAAAATGGGTGTATTTAATTCAGGATATTGTAGATAATTACAATAATACAGTTCATTCATCAACACAATCAAAACCATCAGAAACATTTACAAAATTAGAATATGAAAAGGAGATTAATTTGAGAAAGCCCAAGTTTAAAGTTGGTGATATTGTAAGAATATACAAATGGAAAAGTCATTTTGAGAAAGGTTATACACAAAAATGGACTCGTGAATTATTTAAAATCATTGATGTAATGGATACAGTCCCTTGGACCTACAAATTATATGATTTAAATGGAGAAGAAATCTTGGGTTCATTTTACTCACAAGAATTACAAAAAACACAAGTAAGCAGATAATACCCTTGAAAATAATAAATAAATAAATAAAATGTAATGGGGATACGTTTTTAAATCTGTGAACCCCAAACACAGAATCCCACAACTTTTTAGTTGGGGCTTAACTTTTGTGTGTGTATAATGGGGATACGTTTTTAAATCTGTGAACCCCAAACACAGAATCCCACAACTTTTTAGTTGGGGCTTAACTTTTGTGTGTGTATAATGGGGATACGTTTTTAAATCTGTGAACCCCAAACACAGAATCCCACAACTTTTTAGTTGGGGCTTAACTTTTGTGTGTGTATAATGGGGATACGTTTTTAAATCTGTGAACCCCAAACACAGAATCCCACAACTTTTTAGTTGGGGCTTAACTTTTGTGTGTGTGTGTATGTGCGAGTGAGTCATAATAATATACAAACCCTAACCCAACCCAAGCCCTAACCCAACCCCATCCCTAACCCAAACCCATCCCTAACCCAACCCATCCCTAACCCAACCCCATCCCTAACCCAACCCCATCCCTAACCCAACCCCATCCCTAACCCAACCCCATCCCTAACCCAACCCCATCCCTAACCCAACCCCAACCCTAACCCAACCCCATCCCTAACCCAACCCCATCCCTAACCCAACCCATCCCTAACCCTCACATTCAAAATCCCAACCCTAACCCAATCCCATCCCTAACCCAACCCCAACCCTAACCCTCACATTCAAAATCCCAACCCTAACCCAACCCATCCCTAACCCAACCCCATCCCTAACCCAACCCCATCCCTAACCCAACCCCATCCCTAACCCAACCCCAACCCTAACCCAACCCCATCCCTAACCCAACCCCATCCCTAACCCAACCCATCCCTAACCCTCACATTCAAAATCCCAACCCTAACCCAATCCCATCCCTAACCCAACCCCAACCCTAACCCTCACATTCAAAATCCCAACCCTAACCCAACCCATCCCTAACCCAACCCCATCCCTAACCCAACCCCATCCCTAACCCAACCCCAACCCTAACCCTCACATTCAAAATCCCAACCCTAACCCAACCCCATCCCTAACCCTCACATTCAAAATCCCACCCAAACCCTAACATAATCTTTCTTTTCTTCTTTTTTAAATACGTATTTCTTTTTTTTTTTTTCCTCTTCCTCCAATTCTGTCTTTCAAGGCTTTTAAGTTTGAAGAAGTAGAAATGGGAAGAAAGAATTTTCCAGCATTTTCTTCCTCGAACTTTCTTGATATTGCTTAAATCAAGCGTCATTAAATAAAGAACATTGTTCATTGCTTTAGAATCCAAAGAGTCTCCAAGAGGAACCCCACAGGTAGAGTCTCCAAAATAAAACCAACTTTCCAAGTTCCCAAGGTATAACCACATTCCTGTTGAGCCTCCAAGATAGGTATCACATTCCGAGTCATCAAAACAAAACCCCCATTCCGAGTCTCCAAAACGAAACCAGTTTTCAAAGTCTCCAAGGTAAAACTCTTTTCCTAATTTTATGAAATTTAGTGAGTCTCCAAGGTAGGCTCCACAGTTAGAACCATCTAGGCAGACCTCATAATTAGTTTTTCCCAAATTTAGTGAGTCTCCAAGGTAGGCTCCACAGTTAGAACCATCTAGGCAAACCTCATAATTTGTTTTTCCCAAATTTAGTGAGTCTCCAAGGTAGGCTCCACAGTTAGAACCATCTAGGCAGACCTCATAATTTGTTTTTCCCAAATTTAGTGAGTCTCCAAGGTAGGCTCCACAGTTAGAACCATCTAGGCAGACCTCATAATTTGTTTTTCCCAAATTCAGTGAGTCTCCAAGGTAGGCTCCACAGTTAGAACCATCTAGGCAAACCTCATAATTTGTTTTTCCCAAATTTAGTGAGTCTCCAAGGTAGGCTCCACAGTTAGAACCATCTAGGCAGACCTCATAATTTGTTTTTCCCAAATTTAGTGAGTCTCCAAGGTATAACTCTTTGGCTGGGTCATCAAGGTAGAACTCGTTCAGTGGGTTTTGTTTTGATAACTCACAATAAGTATCATCATGGTAGAACTCTTTTTCAGGATTTTGTGGATCTCCAAGGTATAACTCTTTGGCTGGGTCATCAAGGTAGAACTCGTTCTGTGGGTCTTGGTTGTTCAAAAGATCTTCAAACAAAAAAATAACTTTATCCCAAGTTGTGTTAAAAGTAGAATTTTCATTTCGTAGCTCAGATACAATTTCCTCCATCGACAAGAGGTTCGAGTCCAGTTCATCAATCTGAAGGTTGAGCGCTACACAGGTAGTAGGACTCCAAGGAATAGCAAAGTTATCCCATTCCATTTCGGCATAGGAGTCCATTCTCAAGTGAAGCAGAAAGCGTGTTTGAAAAAGCCTGTGTGGTCGGTGCCTTTTATAAGAATGGCTGGGTGTGTGTCATTTCCTGTGGAAATTCCCTGGGCGTGTCTTAACTGGAAATGATGTGATGGAAATTCCCTGAAAATGATGTTATGTATTACCTGGAAATGATACAATGCTGAAGAGTTTATAAAGTGGGTGGGACTTAGCAAAAGTGGGAGGAGCTTAGCAAAAGTGGGCGGGGCTTAGTAAAAAGTGGGCGTGGCTTAACAAAAGTGGGCGGGCTTAGTAAAATGGGCGTGGTTTACCAAAAAGTGGGCGGGGCTTACCAAAAAATGGTATGTGGCACTGGAGGCGCTCAAACAAGAACATTGAGGGAGGTTTACCATTTTATCTTAGCTCAGTTAAAATATCTTAATAAAGAACCAAACTCAAACATATTTTTTGTTAATATATTAGATGGTGAAGAGAGTGGCAAGAGAATTAAATTATTTCCCACGCATAAACAAATATTTGTAGGGTCGTTGTTTGAGTGGGTTATATTCACCAGATGATATTAAGAGTAAAAGGTTAAAAGGTTCATAAGGTCAGAAGGATCACAGGTGTTTAAGTGGTCTAATGAATAAGGATAACATGTCAAAAGGTTAGAAGGTTCGTAAAGAACAGGGTGAGAGAAATAGAGGTCTTTAGGGGCAATGAGGGAGGGAAAGAATTAATATGGAAGTGAATGGGTCAAAGATTAATCTGCCAGATGATATGTAGAAGAAGGATGATAGGTCTATAAGAGAAAACAAATATTTGTAGTGTTTGAGTGGTCTAATGAACAACATTAAGGATAGGTACTACAGACAAAAGGTTCATAAAGATGAGGGTGGGAGAAATAGAGGTGTTTATGATTTTTGAAAAAGACAAGGGGGTAAATGACATTAGATAGGGATTTCCCATGTTAAACGGAGGTGTCCCAGAAGCAACATTATTACACTACTCAAGTGAGACAAATGGTTTTGCAACAATAACACAAGTGCAAAAAGTGGTTTTCAACGCCAGCACACGTGCGAAAAGTGGTTCTGCAACACAAGCTCAAGTGTGGAAAGTGGTTTTAAACACCAGCACACGTGCGGAAAATGGTTTTGCAACACTAACACAAGTGCGAAAAGTCGTTTTGCAACACTAAGACAAATGCGACTTGTGGTTTTCAACACGAGCGCAAGTGTGAAAAGTGGATTTGCAACACTAACACAAGTGTGAAAAGTCGTTTTGCAACACTAACACAAGTGCAAAAAAGTGGTTTTCAACGCCAGCACAAGTACGAAAAGTGGTTCTGCAACACAAGCTCAAGTGCGGAAAGTGGTTTTCAATGCCAGCACAAGTGCGGAAAGTAGTTCTGCAACACAAGCTCATGTGTGGAAAGTGGTTTTCAATGCCAGCACAAGTGCGAAAAGTGGTTTTGCAACAGCAAAACAAGTGAGACAAATGGTTTTGCAACAATAATACAAGTGCAAAAAGTGGTTTTGCAACACCAACACAAGTGTGCAAAAAGTGGTTTTCAATGCCAGCTCAAGTGACAAAAGTGGTTCTGCAACACAAACTCTAGTCTGGAAAGTGGTTTTCAATGCCAGCACAAGTGGGAAAAGTGGTTTTGCAACAACAACACAAGTGAAACAAATGGTTTTGCAACAATAACACAAGTGCAAAAACTGGTTTTCAACGCCAGCACAAGTGCGAAAAGTGGTTCTGCAACACTAACACAAGTGTGGAAAGTGGATTTAAACAGCAGCACAAGTGGAGAAAATGGTTTTGCAACAGCAACACAAGTGAGACAAATGGTTTTGCAACAATAACACAAGTGCAAAAAGTGGTTTTCAACGCCAGCACAAGTGCGAAAAGTGGTTCTGCAACACAAGCTCAAGTGTGGAAAGTGGTTTTCAATGCCAGCACAAGTGCGGAAAGTAGTTCTGCAACACTAGCTCAAGTGTGGCAAGTGGTTTTAAACACCAGCACAAGTGCGGAAAATGGTTTTGCAACACTAACACAAGTGCAAAAAGTGGTTTTGCAACACTAACACAAGTGCAAAAAGTGGTTTTGCAACACTAACACAAGTGGGAAAAGTGGTTTTGCAACACAAACACAGGTGCAAAAGTGGTTTTGCAACACCAACACAAGTGAGACAAATGGTTTTGCAACAATAACACAAGTGCAAAAAGTGGTTTTCAATTCCAGCACAAGTGCGAAAAGTATTTCTGCAACACAAGCTAAAGTGTGGAAAGTGGTTTTGAATGCCAGCACAAGTGCAGAAAGTCGTTCTGCAACACTAGCTCAAGTGTGGAAAGTGCTTTTAAACACCAGCACAAGTGCGGAAAATGGTTTTGCAACACTAACACAAGTGCAAAAAGTGGTTTTGCAACACCAACACAAGTGAGACAAATGGTTTTGCAATACTAACACAAGTGCAAAAAGTGGTTTTGCAACACTAACACAAGTGCGAAAAGTGGGTTTTGCAACACAAACCCAATTGCGATTTGTGGTTTTCAACACTGGCACAAGTGCGAAAAGTGGTATTGCAACACGAACACAAGTGTGAAAAGTGGTCTTGCAACACTAAGACAAATGCGAAGTGTGGTTTTCAACACTAGCACAAGTGTGAAAAGTGGATTTGCAACACTAACACGAGTGTGAAAAGTCGTTTTGCAACACTAACACAAGTGCAAAAAGTGGTTTACAACACCAGCACGAGTGCGGAAAGTGGTTTGCAACACTAACACAAGTGTTGAAAGTGGTTTTCAATGCCAGCACAAGTGTGGAAAGTGGTTTTGCAACACAAGCTCTAGTCTGGAAAGTGGTATTCAATGCCAGCACAAGTGCAAAAATTGGTTTTCAATGCCAGCACAAGTGAGAAAAGTGGTTCTGCAACACAAGCTCTAGTCTGGAAAGTGGTATTCAATGCCAGCACAAGTGCGAAAAGTGGTTTTGCAACAGCAACACAAGTGAGACAAATGGTTTTGCAACAATAACACAAGTGCAAAAAGTGGTTTTCAACGCCAGCACAAGTGCGAAAAGTGGTTCTGCAACACAAGCTCAAGTGTGGAAAGTGGTTTTAAACACCAGCACACATGCGGAAAATGGTTTTGCAACACTAACACAAGTGCAAAAAGTCGTTTTGCAACACTAAGACAAATGCGAATTGTGGTTTTGCAACACGAACACCAGTGTGAAAGTGGTTTCGCAACACAAGCGCAGGTGCGATAAGAGGTTTTGCAACACTAACCCAATTGCGATTTGTGGTTTTCAACACTGGCGCAAGTACGAAAAGTGGTATTGCAACACTAACACAAGTGTAAAATGTGGTTTTGCAACACTAAGACAAATGCGAATTGTGGTTTTCAACACTAGCGCAAGTGCGATAAGAGGTTTTGCAACACTAACCCAATTGCGATTTGTGGTTTTCAACACTGGCGCAAGTTCAAAAAGTGGTTTTGCAACACTAACACAAGTGCGAAAAGTCGTTTTGCAACACTAACACAAGTGCGAAAAGTCGTTTTGCAACACTAACACAAGTGCGATAAGTGGTTTTGCAACAGCAACACAAGTGTTTAAAGTGGTTTTCAATGCCAGCACAAGTGCGGAAAGTAGTTCTGCAACACTAGCTCAAGTGTGGAAAGTGGTTTTAAACACCAGCACAATTGCGATAAGAGGTTTTGCAACACTAACACAAGTGCAAAAAGTGGTTTTGAACGCCAGCACAAGTGCGAAAAGTGGTTCTGCAACACAAGCTCTAGTCTGGAAAGTGGTTTTCAATGCCAGCACAAGTGCGAAAAGTTGTTTTGCAACAGCAACACAAGCGAGACAAATGGTTTTGCAACACTAACACAAGTGCAAAAAGTGGTTTTCAACGGCAGCACAAGTACGAAAAGTGGTTCTGCAAAACAATCTCAAGTGCGGAAAGTGGTTTTCAATGCCAGCACAAGTGCGAAAAGTGGTTTTGCAACAGCAACACAAGTGAGACAAATGGTTTTGCAACAATAACACAAGTGCAAAAAGTGGTTTTCAACGCCAGCACAAGTGCGAAAAGTGGTTCTGCAACACAAGCTCAAGTGTGGAAAGTGGTTTTAAACACCAGCACACGTGCGGAAAATGGTTTTGCAACACTAACACAAGTGCGAAAAGTCGTTTTGCAACACTAAGACAAATGCGAATTGTGGTTTTCAACACGAGCGCAAGTGTGAAATGTGGATTTGCAACACTAACACAAGTGTGAAAAGTCGTTTTGCAACACTAACACAAGTGCAAAAAGTGGTTTTCAATGGCAGCACAAGTGACAAAAGTGGTTCTGCAACACAAGCTGAAGTGTGGAAAGTGGTTTTAAACAGCAGCACAAGTGTGGAAAATGGTTTTGCAACAGCAACACAAGTGAGACAAATGGTTTTGTAAGAATAACACAAGTGCAAAAAGTGGTTTTCAACGCCAGCACAAGTGCGGAAAGTAGTTCTGCAACACTAGATCAAGTGTGGAAAGTGGTTTTAAACACCAGCACAAGTGCAGAAAATGGTTTTGCAACAATAACACAAGTGCAAAAAGTGCTTTTCAACGCCAGCACAGGTGAGAAAAGTGGTTCTGCAACACAAGCTCTAGTCTGTAAAGTCGTTTTCAATGCCAGCACAAGTGCGAAAAGTGGTTTTGCAACAGCAACACAAGTGAGACAAATGGTTTTGCATCACTAACACAAGTGCAGAAAGTGGTTTTGAGCACTAACAGGAGTGCAAAAATGTGGTTTTCAACACCAGCAGATGTGCAAAAAGTGGTTTTCAATACCAGCACAAGTGAGAAAAGTGGTTCTGCAACACAAGCTCTAGTCTGGAAAGTGGTTTTTAATGCCAGCACAAGTGCGAAAAGTTGTTTTGCAACAGCAACACAAGTGAGACAAATGGTTTTGCAACACTAACACAAGTGCAAAAAGTGGTTTTCAACGCCAGCACAAGTACGAAAAGTGGTTCTGCAACACAAGCTCAAGTGCTGAAAGTGGTTTTCAACGGCAGCAGAAGTGTGGAAATTGGTTTTTGCAACACTAACACAAGTGCAAAAAGTGGTTTTCAATGCCAGCACAAGTGACAAAAGTGGTTCTGCAAAACAAGCGCTAGTCTGGAAAGTGGTTTTCAATGCCAGCACAAGTGGGAAAAGTAGTTCTGCAACACTAGCTCAAGTGTGGAAAGTGGTTTTAAACCCCAGCACAAATGCGATAAGAGGTTTTGCAACATGAACACAAGTGCGAAAAGTCGTTTTGCAACACTAACACAAGTGCGGAAAGTCGTTTTGCAACACTAACACAAGTGAGACAAATGGTTTTGCAACACTAACACAAGTGCAGAATGTGGTTTTGAGCACTAATAGGAGCGCGAAAAGTGGTTTTCAACACTAGCAGATGTGCAAAAAGTGATTTTCAATGCCAGCACAAGTGCAGAAAGTATTTCTGCAACACTAGCTCAAGTGTGGAAAGTGGTTTTAAACACCAGCACAAGTGCGGAAAATGGTTTTGCAACACTAACACAAGTGCAAAAAGTGGTTTTGCAACACTAACACAAGTGCAAAAAGTGGTTTTGCAACACTAACACAAGTGGGAAAAGTGGTTTTGCAACACAAACACAAGTGTAAAAGTGGTTTTGCAACACCAACACAAGTGAGACAAATGGTTTTGCAACAATAACACAAGTGCAAAAAGTGGTTTTCAACGCCAGCACAAGTGCGAAAAGTGGTTCTGCAACACAAGCTCAAGTGTGGAAAGTGGTTTTCAATGCCAACACAAGTGCAGAAAGTCGTTCTGCAACACTAGCTCAAGTGTGGAAAGTGGTCTTAAAAACCAGCACAAGTGCGGAAAATGGTTTTGCAACACTAAAACAAGTGCAAAAAGTGGTTTTGCAACACCAACACAAGTGAGACAAATGGTTTTGCAATACTAACACAAGTGCAAAAAGTGGTTTTGCAACACTAACACAAGTGCAAAAAGTGGTTTTGCAACACAAACACAAGTGTAAAAGTGGTTTTGCAACACTAACACAAGTGTGAAAGTGGTTTTGCAACACAAGCACAAGTGCGATAAGAGGTTTTGCAACACAAACCCAATTGCGATTTGTGGTTTTCAGCACTGGCACAAGTGCGAAAAGTGGTATTGCAACACGAACACAAGTGTGAAAAGTGGTCTTGCAACACTAAGACAAATGCGAAGTGTGGTTTTCAACACCAGCACAAGTGTGAAAAGTGGATTTGCAACACTAACACGAGTGTGAAAAGTCGTTTTGCAACACTAACACAAGTGCAAAAAGTGGTTTACAACACCAGCCCGAGTGCGGAAAGTGGTTTGCAACACTAACACAAGTGTGGAAAGTGGTTTTCAATGCCAGCACAAGTGTGGAAAGTGGTTTTGCAACACTAACACAAGTGCGAAAAGTGGTTTTCAATGCCAGCACAAGTGTGGAAAGTGGTTTTGCAACACTAACACAAGTCCAAAAAGTGGTTTGCAATGCCAGCACAAGTGCGAAAAGTGGTTTTGCAACAGCAACACAAGTGAGACAAATGGTTTTGCAACAATAACACAAATGCAAAAAGTGGTTTTCAACGCCAGCACAAGTGAGACAAATGGTTTTGCAACAGCAACACAAGTGTCTAAAGTGGTTTTCAATGCCAGCACAAGTGCGGAAAGTATTTCTGCAACACTAGCTCAAGTGTGGAAAGTGGTTTTAAACACCAGCCCAAGTGCGATAAGAGGTTTTGCAACACTACCACAAGTGCAAAAAGTGGTTTTCAACGCCAGCACAAGTGCGAAAAGTGGTTCTGCAACACAAGCTCTAGTCTGGAAAGTGGTTTTCAATGCCAGCACAAGTGCGAAAAGTTGTTTTGCAACAGCAACACAAGTGAGACAAATGGTTTTGCAACACTAACACAAGTGCAAAAAGTGGTTTTCAACGCGGCACAAGTACGAAAAGTGGTTCTGCAACACAAGCTCAAGTGCGGATAGTGGTTTTCAATGCCAGCACAAGTGTGGAAAGTGGTTCTGCAACACAACCTCTCGTCTGGAAAGTGGTTTTCAATGCCAGCACAAGTGCGAAAAGTGGTTTTGCAACACAAGCTCTCGTCTGGAAAGTGGTTTTGCAACAGCAACACAAGTGAGACAAATGGCTTTGCAACAATAACACAAGTGCAAAAAGTGGTTTTGCAACACTAACCCAAGTGTGCAAAAAGTGGTTTTCAATGCCAGCACAAGTGACAAAAGTGGTTCTGCAACACAAGCTCTAGTCCGGAAAGTGGTTTTCAATGCCAGCACAAGTGCGAAAAGTGGTTTTGCAACAGCAACACAAGTGAGACAAATGGTTTTGCAACAATAACACAAGTGCAAAAAGTGGTTTTCAACGCCAGCACACGTGCGAAAAGTGGTTCTGCAACACAAGCTCAAGTGTGGAAAGTGGTTTTAAACACCAGCACACGTGCGGAAAATGGTTTTGCAACACTAACACAAGTGCGAAAAGTCGTTTTGCAACACTAAGACAAATGCGACTTGTGGTTTTCAACACGAGCGCAAGTGTGAAAAGTGGATTTGCAACACTAACACAAGTGTGAAAAGTCGTTTTGCAACACTAACACAAGTGCAAAAAAGTGGTTTTCAACGCCAGCACAAGTACGAAAAGTGGTTCTGCAACACAAGCTCAAGTGCGGAAAGTGGTTTTCAATGCCAGCACAAGTGCGGAAAGTAGTTCTGCAACACAAGCTCATGTGTGGAAAGTGGTTTTCAATGCCAGCACAAGTGCGAAAAGTGGTTTTGCAACAGCAAAACAAGTGAGACAAATGGTTTTGCAACAATAATACAAGTGCAAAAAGTGGTTTTGCAACACCAACACAAGTGTGCAAAAAGTGGTTTTCAATGCCAGCTCAAGTGACAAAAGTGGTTCTGCAACACAAACTCTAGTCTGGAAAGTGGTTTTCAATGCCAGCACAAGTGCGAAAAGTGGTTTTGCAACAACAACACAAGTGAGACAAATGGTTTTGCAACAATAACACAAGTGCAAAAACTGGTTTTCAACGCCAGCACAAGTACGAAAAGTGGTTCTGCAACACTAACACAAGTGTGGAAAGTGGATTTAAACAGCAGCACAAGTGGAGAAAATGGTTTTGCAACAGCAACACAAGTGAGACAAATGGTTTTGCAACAATAACACAAGTGCAAAAAGTGGTTTTCAATGCCAGCACAAGTGCGGAAAGTAGTTCTGCAACACTAGCTCAAGTGTGGCAAGTGGTTTTAAACACCATCACAAGTGCGGAAAATGGTTTTGCAACACTAACACAAGTGCAAAAAGTGGTTTTGCAACACCAACACAAGTGAGACAAATGGTTTTGCAATACTAACACAAGTGCAAAAAGTGGTTTTGCAACACTAACACAAGTGCGAAAAGTGGGTTTTGCAACACAAACACAAGTGTAAAAGTGGTTTTGCAACACTAACACAAGTGTAAAAGTGGTTTTGCAACATGAGCACAAGTGCGATAAGAGGTTTTGCAACACAAACCCAATTGCGATTTGTGGTTTTCAACACTGGCACAAGTGCGAAAAGTGGTATTGCAACACGAGCACAAGTGTGAAAAGTGGTCTTGCAACACTAAGACAAATGCGAAGTGTGGTTTTCAACACTAGCACAAGTGTGAAAAGTGGATTTGCAACACTAACACGAGTGTGAAAAGTCGTTTTGCCACACTAACACAAGTGCAAAAAGTGGTTTTCAACGCCAGCACAAGTGCGAAAAGTGGTTCTGCAACACAAGCTCTAGTCTGGAAAGTGGTTTTCAATGCCAGCACAAGTGCGAAAAGTGGTTTTGCAACAGCAACACAAGTGAGACAAATGGCTTTGCAACAATAACACAAGTGCAAAAAGTGGTTTTGCAACACTAACCCAAGTGTGCAAAAAGTGGTTTTCAATGCCAGCACAAGTGACAAAAGTGGTTCTGCAACACAAGCTCTAGTCCGGAAAGTGGTTTTCAATGCCAGGACAAGTGCGAAAAGTGGTTTTGCAACAGCAACACAAGTGAGACAAATGGTTTTGCAACAATAACACAAGTGCAAAAAGTGGTTTTCAACGCCAGCACACGTGCGAAAAGTGGTTCTGCAACACAAGCTCAAGTGTGGAAAGTGGTTTTAAACACCAGCACACGTGCGGAAAATGGTTTTGCAACACTAACACAAGTGCGAAAAGTCGTTTTGCAACACTAAGACAAATGCGACTTGTGGTTTTCAACACGAGCGCAAGTGTGAAAAGTGGATTTGCAACACTAACACAAGTGTGAAAAGTCGTTTTGCAACACTAACACAAGTGCAAAAAAGTGGTTTTCAACGCCAGCACAAGTACGAAAAGTGGTTCTGCAACACAAGCTCAAGTGCGGAAAGTGGTTTTCAATGCCAGCACAAGTGCGGAAAGTAGTTCTGCAACACAAGCTCATGTGTGGAAAGTGGTTTTCAATGCCAGCACAAGTGCGAAAAGTGGTTTTGCAACAGCAAAACAAGTGAGACAAATGGTTTTGCAACAATAATACAAGTGCAAAAAGTGGTTTTGCAACACCAACACAAGTGTGCAAAAAGTGGTTTTCAATGCCAGCTCAAGTGACAAAAGTGGTTCTGCAACACAAACTCTAGTCTGGAAAGTGGTTTTCAATGCCAGCACAAGTGCGAAAAGTGGTTTTGCAACAACAACACAAGTGAGACAAATGGTTTTGCAACAATAACACAAGTGCAAAAACTGGTTTTCAACGCCAGCACAAGTGCGAAAAGTGGTTCTGCAACACTAACACAAGTGTGGAAAGTGGATTTAAACAGCAGCACAAGTGGAGAAAATGGTTTTGCAACAGCAACACAAGTGAGACAAATGGTTTTGCAACAATAACACAAGTGCAAAAAGTGGTTTTCAATGCCAGCACAAGTGCGGAAAGTAGTTCTGCAACACTAGCTCAAGTGTGGCAAGTGGTTTTAAACACCAGCACAAGTGCGGAAAATGGTTTTGCAACACTAACACAAGTGCAAAAAGTGGTTTTGCAACACCAACACAAGGGAGACAAATGGTTTTGCAATACTAACACAAGTGCAAAAAGTGGTTTTGCAACACTAACACAAGTGCGAAAAGTGGGTTTTGCAACACAAACACAAGTGTAAAAGTGGTTTTGCAACACTAACACAAGTGTAAAAGTGGTTTTGCAACATGAGCACAAGTGCGATAAGAGGTTTTGCAACACAAACCCAATTGCGATTTGTGGTTTTCAACACTGGCACAAGTGCGAAAAGTGGTATTGCAACACGAGCACAAGTGTGAAAAGTGGTCTTGCAACACTAAGACAAATGCGAAGTGTGGTTTTCAACACTAGCACAAGTGTGAAAAGTGGATTTGCAACACTAACACGAGTGTGAAAAGTCGTTTTGCCACACTAACACAAGTGCAAAAAGTGGTTTACAACACCAGCACGAGTGCGGAAAGTGGTTTGCAACACAATCTCAAGTGCAGAAAGTGGTTTTCAATGCCAGCACAAGTGCGGAAAGTAGTTCTGCAAAACAAGCTCATGTGTGGAAAGTGGTTTTCAATGCCAGCACAAGTGTGGAAAGTGGTTCTGCAACACAAGCTCTCGTCTGGAAAGTGGTTTTCAATGCCAGCACAAGTGCGAAAAGTGGTTTTGCAACAGCAACACAAGTGAGACAAATGGCTTTGCAACAATAACACAAGTGCAAAAAGTGGTTTTGCAACACTAACCCAAGTGTGCAAAAAGTGGTTTTCAATGCCAGCACAAGTGACAAAAGTGGTTCTGCAACACAAGCTCTAGTCTGGAAAGTGGTTTTCAATGCCAGCACAAGTGCGAAAAGTGGTTTTGCAACAGCAACACAAGTGAGACAAATGGTTTTGCAACAATAACACAAGTGCAAAAAGTGGTTTTCAACGCCAGCACAAGTGCGAAAAGTGGTTCTGCAACACAAGCTCAAGTGTGGAAAGTGGTTTTAAACACCAGCACACGTGCGGAAAATGGTTTTGCAACACTAACACCAGTGCGAAAAGTCGTTTTGCAACACTAAGACAAATGCGAATTGTGGTTTTCAACACGAGCGCAAGTGTGAAATGTGGATTTGCAACACTAACGCAAGTGTGAAAAATGGATTTGCAACACTAACACAAGTGTGAAAAGTGGTTTTCAACGCCAGCACAAGTACGAAAAGTGGTTCTGCAACACAAGCTCAAGTGCGGAAAGTGGTTTTCAATGCCAGCACAAGTGCGAAAAGTGGTTTTGCAACAGCAAAACAAGTGAGACAAATGGTTTTGCAACAATAATACAAGTGCAAAAAGTGGTTTTGCATAACCAACACAAGTGTGCAAAAAGTGGTTTTCAATGCCAGCTCAAGTGACAAAAGTGGTTCTGCAACACAAACTCTAGTCTGGAAAGTGGTTTTCAATGCCAGCACAAGTGCGAAAAGTGGTTTTGCAACAACAACACAAGTGAGACAAATGGTTTTCCAACAATAACACAAGTGCAAAAACTGGTTTTCAGCGCCAGCACAAGTGCGAAAAGTGGTTCTGCAACACTAACACAAGTGTGGAAAGTGGTTTTGAACACCAGCACAAGTGCGGAAAATGATTTTGCAACACTAACAGCAGTGCGAAAAGTCGTTTTGCAACACGAAGACAAATGCGAATTGTGGTTTTCAACACTAGCACAAGTGTGAAAAGTGGATTTGCAACACTAACACAAGTGTGGAAAGTGGTTTTGCAACACTAACACAAGTGCAAAAAGTGGTTTTCAATGCCAGCACAAGTGAGAAAAGTGGTTCTGCAACACAAGTTCTAGTCTGGAAAGTGGTTTTCAATGCCAGCACAAGTGCGAAATGTGGTTTTGCAACAGCAACACAAGAAAGACAAATGGTTTTGCAACACTAACACATGTGCAAAAAGTGGTTTTCAACGCCAGCACAAGTACGAAAAGTGGTTTTGCAACACTAAAACAAGTGCGAAAAGTCATTTTGCAACACTAACACAAGTGCGAAAAGTCGTTTTGCAACACTAACACAAGTGCGAAAGTGGTTTTGCAACACTAACACAAGTGCGGTAAATGGTTTTCAACGCCACTACGAGTGCCGAAAGTGTTTTTTGCAACAATAACACAAGTGCAAAAGTGGTTTTGCAACACGAACACAAGTGCAAAAAGTGGTTTTGCAACACGAACACGAGTGTGAAAGTGGTTTCGCAACACAAGCGCAGGTGCGATAAGAGGTTTTGCAACACTAACCCAATTGCGATTTGTGGTTTTCAACACTGGCGCAAGTACGAAAAGTGGTATTGCAACACTAACACAAGTGTAAAATGTGGTTTTGCAACACTAAGACAAATGCGAATTGTGGTTTTCAACACTAGCGCAAGTGCGATAAGAGGTTTTGCAACACTAACCCAATTGCGATTTGTGGTTTTTAACACTGGCGCAAGTGCAAAAAGTGGTTTTGCAACACTAACACAAGTGCGAAAAGTCGTTTTGCAACACTAACACAAGTGCGAAAAGTCGTTTTGCAACACTAACACAAGTGCGATAAGTGGTTTTCAACGCCACTAGGAGTGCCGAAAGTGTTTTTTGCAACAATAACACAAGTGCGAAAAGTGGCTTTGCAACACGAGCATGAGTCCAATAAGTGGTTTTGCAACACTAAAACAAGTGTGATAAGTAATTTTCAACACTAGCAAGTGTGCTGAAAGTGGTTTTCAACGGCAGCAGAAGTGTGGAAATTGGTTTTTTCAACACGAACACAAGTGTAAAAAGTGGTTTTCAATGCCAGCACAAGTGACAAAAGTGGTTCTGCAACACAAGCTCTAGTCTGGAAAGTGGTTTTCAATGCCAGCACAAGTGCGAAAAGTGGTTTTGCAACAGCAACACAAGTGTTTAAAGTGGTTTTCAATGCCAGCACAAGTGCGGAAAGTAGTTCTGCAACACTAGCTCAAGTGTGGAAAGTGGTTTTAAACACCAGCACAATTGCGATAAGAGGTTTTGCAACACTAACACAAGTGCAAAAAGTGGTTTTGAACGCCAGCACAAGTGCGAAAAGTGGTTCTGCAACACAAGCTCTAGTCTGGAAAGTGGTTTTCAATGCCAGCGCAAGTGCGAAAAGTTGTTTTGCAACAGCAACACATGCGAGACAAATGGTTTTGCAACACTAACACAAGTGCAAAAAGTGGTTTTCAACGGCAGCACAAGTACGAAAAGTGGTTCTGCAAAACAATCTCAAGTGCAGAAAGTGGTTTTCAATGCCAGCACAAGTGCGGAAAGTAGTTCTGCAAAACAAGCTCATGTGTGGAAAGTGGTTTTCAATGCCAGCACAAGTGTGGAAAGTGGTTCTGCAACACAAGCTCTCGTCTGGAAAGTGGTTTTCAATGCCAGCACAAGTGCGAAAAGTGGTTTTGCAACAGCAACACAAGTGAGACAAATGGCTTTGCAACAATAACACAAGTGCAAAAAGTGGTTTTGCAACACTAACCCAAGTGTGCAAAAAGTGGTTTTCAATGCCAGCACAAGTGACAAAAGTGGTTCTGCAACACAAGCTCTAGTCTGGAAAGTGGTTTTCAATGCCAGCACAAGTGCGAAAAGTGGTTTTGCAACAGCAACACAAGTGAGACAAATGGTTTTGCAACAATAACACAAGTGCAAAAAGTGGTTTTCAACGCCAGCACAAGTGCGAAAAGTGGTTCTGCAACACAAGCTCAAGTGTGGAAAGTGGTTTTAAACACCAGCACACGTGCGGAAAATGGTTTTGCAACACTAAGACCAGTGCGAAAAGTCGTTTTGCAACACTAAGACAAATGCGAATTGTGGTTTTCAACACGAGCGCAAGTGTGAAATGTGGATTTGCAACACTAACACAAGTGTGAAAAGTCGTTTTGCAACACTAACACAAGTGCAAAAAGTGGTTTTCAATGGCAGCACAAGTGACAAAAGTGGTTCTGCAACACAAGCTCAAGTGTGGAAAGTGGTTTTAAACAGCAGCACAAGTGTGGAAAATGGTTTTGCAACAGCAACACAAGTGAGACAAATGGTTTTGCATCACTAACACAAGTGCAGAAAGTGGTTTTGAGCACTAACAGGAGTGCAAAAATGTGGTTTTGAACACTAGCAGATGTGCAAAAAGTGGTTTTCAATACCAGCACAAGTGAGAAAAGTGGTTCTGCAACACAAGCTCTAGTCTGGAAAGTGGTTTTTAATGCCAGCACAAGTGCGAAAAGTTGTTTTGCAACAGCAACACAAGTGAGACAAATGGTTTTGCAACACTAACACAAGTGCAAAAAGTGGTTTTCAACGCCAGCACAAGTACGAAAAGTGGTTCTGCAACACAAGCTCAAGTGCTGAAAGTGGTTTTCAACGGCAGCAGAAGTGTGGAAATTGGTTTTTGCAACACTAACACAAGTGCAAAAAGTGGTTTTCAATGCCAGCACAAGTGACAAAAGTGGTTCTGCAAAACAAGCTCTAGTCTGGAAAGTGGTTTTCAATGCCAGCACAAGTGGGAAAAGTAGTTCTGCAACACTAGCTCAAGTGTGGAAAGTGGTTTTAAACACCAGCACAAATGCGATAAGAAGTTTTGCAACATGAACACAAGTGCGAAAAGTCGTTTTGCAACACTAACACAAGTGCGGAAAGTCGTTTTGCAATACTAACACAAGTGAGACAAAGGGTTTTGCAACACTAACACAAGTGCAGAAAGTGGTTTTGAGCACTCATAGGAGCGCGAAAAGTGGTTTTCAACACTAGCAAATGTGCAAAAAGTGGTTTTCAATGCCAGCACAAGTGCGGAAAGTATTTCTGCAACACTAGCTCAAGTGTGGAAAGTGGTTTTAAACACCAGCACAAGTGCGGAAAATGGTTTTGCAACACTAACACAAGTGCAAAAAGTGGTTTTGCAACACTAACACAAGTGCAAAAAGTGGTTTTGCAACACTAACACAAGTGGGAAAAGTGGTTTTGCAACACAAACACAAGTGTAAAAGTGGTTTTGCAACACCAACACAAGTGAGACAAATGGTTTTGCAACAATAACACAAGTGCAAAAAGTGGTTTTCAACGCCAGCACAAGTGCGAAAAGTGGTTCTGCAACACAAGATCAAATGTGGAAAGTGGTTTTAAACACCAGCACACGTGCGGAAAATGGTTTTGCAACACTAACACCAGTGCGAAAAGTCGTTTTGCAACACTAAGACAAATGCGAATTGTGGTTTTCAACACGAGCGCAAGTGTGAAATGTGGATTTGCAACACTAACACAAGTGTGAAAAGTCGTTTTGCAACACTAACACAAGTGCAAAAAGTGGTTTTCAATGGCAGCACAAGTGACAAAAGTGGTTCTGCAACACAAGCTCAAGTGTGGAAAGTGGTTTTAAACAGCAGCACAAGTGTGGAAAATGGTTTTGCAACACAAACACAAGTGTAAAAGTGGTTTTGCAACACCAACACAAGTGAGACAAATGGTTTTGCAACAATAACACAAGTGCAAAAAGTGGTTTTCAACGCCAGCACAAGTGCGAAAAGTGGTTCTGCAACACAAGCTCAAGTGTGGAAAGTGGTTTTCAATGCCAACACAAGTGCAGAAAGTCGTTCTGCAACACTAGCTCATGTGTGGAAAGTGGTCTTAAAAACCAGCACAAGTGCGGAAAATGGTTTTGCAACACTAAAACAAGTGCAAAAAGTGGTTTTGCAACACCAACACAAGTGAGACAAATGGTTTTGCAATACTAACACAAGTGCAAAAAGTGGTTTTGCAACACTAACACAAGTGCAAAAAGTGGTTTTGCAACACAAACACAAGTGTAAAAGTGGTTTTGCAACACTAACACAAGTGTGAAAGTGGTTTTGCAACACAAGCACAAGTGCGATAAGAGGTTTTGCAACACAAACCCAATTGCGATTTGTGGTTTTCAACACTGGCACAAGTGCGAAAAGTGGTATTGCAACACGAACACAAGTGTGAAAAGTGGTCTTGCAACACTAAGACAAATGCGAAGTGTGGTTTTCAACACCAGCACAAGTGTGAAAAGTGGATTTGCAACACTAACACGAGTGTGAAAAGTGGTATTGCAACACGAACACAAGTGCGGAAAGTGGTTTGCAACACTAACACAAGTGTGGAAAGTGGTTTTCAATGCCAGCACAAGTGTGGAAAGTGGTTTTGCAACACTAACACAAGTGCGAAAAGTGGTTTTCAATGCCAGCACAAGTGTGGAAAGTGGTTTTGCAACACTAACACAAGTGCAAAAAGTGGTTTGCAATGCCAGCACAAGTGCGAAAAGTGGTTTTGCAACAGCAACACAAGTGAGACAAATGGTTTTGCAACAATAACACAAGTGCAAAAAGTGGTTTTCAACGCCAGCACAAGTGAGAAAAGTGGTTCTGCAACACAAGCTCTAGTCTGGAAAGTGGTTTTCAATGCCAGCACAAGTGCGGAAAATGGTTTTGCAACACTAACACAAGTGCAAAAAGTGGTTTTGCAACACCAACACAAGTGATACAAATGGTTTTGCAAAACTAACACAAGTGCAGAAAGTGGTTTTAAGCACTAACAGGAGCGCGAAAAGTGGTTTTCAACACTAGCAGATGTGCAAAAAGTGATTTTCAATGCCAGCACAAGTGACAAAAGTGGTTCTGCAACACAAGCTCTAGTCTGTAAAGTGGTTTTCAATGCCAGTACAAGTGCGGAAAGTAGTTCTGCAACAATAGCTCAAGTGTGGAAAGTGGTTTTAAACACCAGCACAAGTGCGGAAAATGGTTTTGCAACACTAACACAAGTGCAAAAAGTGGTTTTCAACGCCAGCACAAGTACGAAAAGTGGTTTTGCAACACTAAAACAAGTGCGAAAAGTCATTTTGCAACACTAACACAAGTGCGAAAAGTCATTTTGCAACACTAACACAGGTGCGAAAGTGGTTTTGCAACACTAACACAATTGCGATAAGTGGTTTTCAACGCCACTACGAGTGCCGAAAGTGTTTTTTGCAACAATAGCACAAGTGCAAAAGTGGTTTTGCAACACTAACACAAGTGCAAAAAGTGGTTTTGCACACGAACACAAGTGTAAAAGTGGTTTTGCAACACGAGCGCAAGTGCGATAAGAGGTTTTGCAACACTAACCCAATTGCGATTTGTGGTTTTCAACACTGGCGCAAGTACGAAAAGTGGTATTGCAACACTAACACAAGTGTAAAATGTGGTTTTGCAACACTAAGACAAATGCGAATTGTGGTTTTCAACACTAGCGCAAGTGCGATAAGAGGTTTTGCAACAATAACCCAATTGCGATTTGTGGTTTTCAACACTGGTGCAAGTGCAAAAAGTGGTTTTACAACACTAACACAAGTGCGAAAAGTCGTTTTGCCACACTAACATAAGTGTGATAAGTAGTTTTCAACAGTAGCAAGTGTGCTGAAAGTGGTTTTCAACGGCAGCAGAAGTGTCGAAATTGGTTTTTTCAAGACTATCACAAGTGTAAAAAGTGGTTTTCAATGCCAGCAGAAGTGACAAAAGTCGTTCTGCAACACAAGCTCTAGTCTGGAAAGTGGTTTTCAATGCCAGCACAAGTGCGAAAAGTGGTTTTGCAACAGCAACACAAGTGTCTAAAGTGGTTTTCAATGCCAGCACAAGTGCGGAAAGTAGTTCTGCAACACTAGCTCAAGTGTGGAAAGTGGTTTTAAACACCAGCCCAAGTGCGATAAGAGGTTTTGCAACACTACCACAAGTGCAAAAAGTGGTTTTCAACGCCAGCACAAGTGCGAAAAGTGGTTCTGCAACACAAGCTCTAGTCTGGAAAGTGGTTTTCAATGCCAGCACAAGTGCGAAAAGTTGTTTTGCAACAGCAACACAAGTGAGACAAATGGTTTTGCAACACTAACACAAGTGCAAAAAGTGGTTTTCAACGCGGCACAAGTGCGAAAAGTGGTTCTGCAACACAAGCTCAAGTGCGGAAAGTGGTTTTCAATGCCAGCACAAGTGCGGAAAGTAGTTCTGCAAAACAAGCTCATGTGTGGAAAGTGGTTTTCAATGCCAGCACAAGTGTGGAAAGTGGTTCTGCAACACAAGCTCTCGTCTGGAAAGTGGTTTTCAATGCCAGCACAAGTGCAAAAAGTGGTTTTGCAACACTAACCCAAGTGTGCAAAAAGTGGTTTTCAATGCCAGCACAAGTGACAAAAGTGGTTCTGCAACACAAGCTCTAGTCCGGAAAGTGGTTTTCAATGCCAGCACAAGTGCGAAAAGTGGTTTTGCAACAGCAACACAAGTGAGACAAATGGTTTTGCAACAATAACACAAGTGCAAAAAGTGGTTTTCAACGCCAGCACACGTGCGAAAAGTGGTTCTGCAACACAAGCTCAAGTGTGGAAAGTGGTTTTAAACACCAGCACACGTGCGGAAAATGGTTTTGCAACACTAACACAAGTGCGAAAAGTCGTTTTGCAACACTAAGACAAATGCGACTTGTGGTTTTCAACACGAGCGCAAGTGTGAAAAGTGGATTTGCAACACTAACACAAGTGTGAAAAGTCGTTTTGCAACACTAACACAAGTGCAAAAAAGTGGTTTTCAACGCCAGCACAAGTACGAAAAGTGGTTCTGCAACACAAGCTCAAGTGCGGAAAGTGGTTTTCAATGCCAGCACAAGTGCGGAAAGTAGTTCTGCAACACAAGCTCATGTGTGGAAAGTGGTTTTCAATGCCAGCACAAGTGCGAAAAGTGGTTTTGCAACAGCAAAACAAGTGAGACAAATGGTTTTGCAACAATAATACAAGTGCAAAAAGTGGTTTTGCAACACCAACACAAGTGTGCAAAAAGTGGTTTTCAATGCCAGCTCAAGTGACAAAAGTGGTTCTGCAACACAAACTCTAGTCTGGAAAGTGGTTTTCAATGCCAGCACAAGTGCGAAAAGTGGTTTTGCAACAACAACACAAGTGAGACAAATGGTTTTGCAACAATAACACAAGTGCAAAAACTGGTTTTCAACGCCAGCACAAGTGCGAAAAGTGGTTCTGCAACACTAACACAAGTGTGGAAAGTGGATTTAAACAGCAGCACAAGTGGAGAAAATGGTTTTGCAACAGCAACACAAGTGAGACAAATGGTTTTGCAACAATAACACAAGTGCAAAAAGTGGTTTTCAACGCCAGCACAAGTGCGAAAAGTGGTTCTGCAACACAAGCTCAAGTGTGGAAAGTGGTTTTCAATGCCAGCACAAGTGCGGAAAGTAGTTCTGCAACACTAGCTCAAGTGTGGCAAGTGGTTTTAAACACCAGCACAAGTGCGGAAAATGGTTTTGCAACACTAACACAAGTGCAAAAAGTGGTTTTGCAACACTAACACAAGTGCAAAAAGTGGTTTTGCAACACTAACACAAGTGGGAAAAGTGGTTTTGCAACACAAACACAGGTGCAAAAGTGGTTTTGCAACACCAACACAAGTGAGACAAATGGTTTTGCAACAATAACACAAGTGCAAAAAGTGGTTTTCAATTCCAGCACAAGTGCGAAAAGTGGTTCTGCAACACAAGCTAAAGTGTGGAAAGTGGTTTTGAATGCCAGCACAAGTGCAGAAAGTCGTTCTGCAACACTAGCTCAAGTGTGGAAAGTGCTTTTAAACACCAGCACAAGTGCGGAAAATGGTTTTGCAACACTAACACAAGTGCAAAAAGTGGTTTTGCAACACCAACACAAGTGAGACAAATGGTTTTGCAATACTAACACAAGTGCAAAAAGTGGTTTTGCAACACTAACACAAGTGCGAAAAGTGGGTTTTGCAACACAAACCCAATTGCGATTTGTGGTTTTCAACACTGGCACAAGTGCGAAAAGTGGTATTGCAACACGAACACAAGTGTGAAAAGTGGTCTTGCAACACTAAGACAAATGCGAAGTGTGGTTTTCAACACTAGCACAAGTGTGAAAAGTGGATTTGCAACACTAACACGAGTGTGAAAAGTCGTTTTGCAACACTAACACAAGTGCAAAAAGTGGTTTACAACACCAGCACGAGTGCGGAAAGTGGTTTGCAACACTAACACAAGTGTTGAAAGTGGTTTTCAATGCCAGCACAAGTGTGGAAAGTGGTTTTGCAACACAAGCTCTAGTCTGGAAAGTGGTATTCAATGCCAGCACAAGTGCAAAAATTGGTTTTCAATGCCAGCACAAGTGAGAAAAGTGGTTCTGCAACACAAGCTCTAGTCTGGAAAGTGGTATTCAATGCCAGCACAAGTGCGAAAAGTGGTTTTGCAACAGCAACACAAGTGAGACAAATGGTTTTGCAACAATAACACAAGTGCAAAAAGTGGTTTTCAACACCAGCACAAGTGCGAAAAGTGGTTCTGCAACACAAGCTCAAGTGTGGAAAGTGGTTTTAAACACCAGCACACATGCGGAAAATGGTTTTGCAACACTAACACAAGTGCAAAAAGTCTTTTTGCAACACTAAGACAAATGCGAATTGTGGTTTTGCAACACGAACACGAGTGTGAAAGTGGTTTCGCAACACAAGCGCAGGTGCGATAAGAGGTTTTGCAACACTAACCCAATTGCGATTTGTGGTTTTCAACACTGGCGCAAGTACGAAAAGTGGTATTGCAACACTAACACAAGTGTAAAATGTGGTTTTGCAACACTAAGACAAATGCGAATTGTGGTTTTCAACACTAGCGCAAGTGCGATAAGAGGTTTTGCAACACTAACCCAATTGCGATTTGTGGTTTTCAACACTGGCGCAAGTGCAAAAAGTGGTTTTGCAACACTAACACAAGTGCGAAAAGTCGTTTTGCAACACTAACACAAGTGCGAAAAGTCGTTTTGCAACACTAACACAAGTGCGATAAGTGGTTTTGCAACAGCAACACAAGAGTTTAAAGTGGTTTTCAATGCCAGCACAAGTGCGGAAAGTAGTTCTGCAACACTAGCTCAAGTGTGGAAAGTGGTTTTAAACACCAGCACAATTGCGATAAGAGGTTTTGCAACACTAACACAAGTGCAAAAAGTGGTTTTGAACGCCAGCACAAGTGCGAAAAGTGGTTCTGCAACACAAGCTCTAGTCTGGAAAGTGGTTTTCAATGCCAGCACAAGTGCGAAAAGTTGTTTTGCAACAGCAACACAAGCGAGACAAATGGTTTTGCAACACTAACACAAGTGCAAAAAGTGGTTTTCAACGGCAGCACAAGTACGAAAAGTGGTTCTGCAAAACAATCTCAAGTGCGGAAAGTGGTTTTCAATGCCAGCACAAGTGCGGAAAGTAGTTCTGCAAAACAAGCTCATGTGTGGAAAGTGGTTTTCAATGCCAGCACAAGTGTGGAAAGTGGTTCTGCAACACAAGCTCTCGTCTGGAAAGTGGTTTTCAATGCCAGCACAAGTGCGAAAAGTGGTTTTGCAACAGCAACACAAGTGAGACAAATGGCTTTGCAACAATAACACAAGTGCAAAAAGTGGTTTTGCAACACTAACCCAAGTGTGCAAAAAGTGGTTTTCAATGCCTGCACAAGTGACAAAAGTGGTTCTGCAACACAAGCTCTAGTCCGGAAAGTGGTTTTCAATGCCAGCACAAGTGCGAAAAGTGGTTTTGCAACAGCAACACAAGTGAGACAAATGGTTTTGCAACAATAACACAAGTGCAAAAAGTGGTTTTCAACGCCAGCACACGTGCGAAAAGTGGTTCTGCAACACAAGCTCAAGTGTGGAAAGTGGTTTTAAACACCAGCACACGTGCGGAAAATGGTTTTGCAACACTAACACAAGTGCGAAAAGTCGTTTTGCAACACTAAGACAAATGCGACTTGTGGTTTTCAACACGAGCGCAAGTGTGAAAAGTGGATTTGCAACACTAACACAAGTGTGAAAAGTCGTTTTGCAACACTAACACAAGTGCAAAAAAGTGGTTTTCAACGCCAGCACAAGTACGAAAAGTGGTTCTGCAACACAAGCTCAAGTGCGGAAAGTGGTTTTCAATGCCAGCACAAGTGCGGAAAGTAGTTCTGCAACACAAGCTCATGTGTGGAAAGTGGTTTTCAATGCCAGCACAAGTGCGAAAAGTGGTTTTGCAACAGCAAAACAAGTGAGACAAATGGTTTTGCAACAATAATACAAGTGCAAAAAGTGGTTTTGCAACACCAACACAAGTGTGCAAAAAGTGGTTTTCAATGCCAGCTCAAGTGACAAAAGTGGTTCTGCAACACAAACTCTAGTCTGGAAAGTGGTTTTCAATGCCAGCACAAGTGCGAAAAGTGGTTTTGCAACAACAACACAAGTGAAACAAATGGTTTTGCAACAATAACACAAGTGCAAAAACTGGTTTTCAACGCCAGCACAAGTGCGAAAAGTGGTTCTGCAACACTAACACAAGTGTGGAAAGTGGATTTAAACAGCAGCACAAGTGGAGAAAATGGTTTTGCAACAGCAACACAAGTGAGACAAATGGTTTTGCAACAATAACACAAGTGCAAAAAGTGGTTTTCAACGCCAGCACAAGTGCGAAAAGTGGTTCTGCAACACAAGTTCAAGTGTGGAAAGTGGTTTTCAATGCCAGCACAAGTGCGGAAAGTAGTTCTGCAACACTAGCTCAAGTGTGGCAAGTGGTTTTAAACACCAGCACAAGTGCGGAAAATGGTTTTGCAACACTAACACAAGTGCAAAAAGTGGTTTTGCAACACTAACACAAGTGCAAAAAGTGGTTTTGCAACACTAACACAAGTGGGAAAAGTGGTTTTGCAACACAAACACAGGTGCAAAAGTGGTTTTGCAACACCAACACAAGTGAGACAAATGGTTTTGCAACAATAACACAAGTGCAAAAAGTGGTTTTCAATTCCAGCACAAGTGCGAAAAGTGGTTCTGCAACACAAGCTAAAGTGTGGAAAGTGGTTTTGAATGCCAGCACAAGTGCAGAAAGTCGTTCTGCAACACTAGCTCAAGTGTGGAAAGTGCTTTTAAACACCAGCACAAGTGCGGAAAATGGTTTTGCAACACTAACTCAAGTGCAAAAAGTGGTTTTGCAACACCAACACAAGTGAGACAAATGGTTTTGCAATACTAACACAAGTGCAAAAAGTGGTTTTGCAACACTAACACAAGTGCGAAAAGTGGGTTTTGCAACACAAACCCAATTGCGATTTGTGGTTTTCAACACTGGCACAAGTGCGAAAAGTGGTATTGCAACACGAACACAAGTGTGAAAAGTGGTCTTGCAACACTAAGACAAATGCGAAGTGTGGTTTTCAACACGAGCACAAGTGTGAAAAGTGGATTTGCAACACTAACACGAGTGTGAAAAGTCGTTTTGCAACACTAACACATGTGCAAAAAGTGGTTTACAACACCAGCACGAGTGCGGAAAGTGGTTTGCAACACTAACACAAGTGTTGAAAGTGGTTTTCAATGCCAGCACAAGTGTGGAAAGTGGTTTTGCAACACAAGCTCTAGTCTGGAAAGTGGTATTCAATGCCAGCACAAGTGCAAAAATTGGTTTTCAATGCCAGCACAAGTGAGAAAAGTGGTTCTGCAACACAAGCTCTAGTCTGGAAAGTGGTATTCAATGCCAGCACAAGTGCGAAAAGTGGTTTTGCAACAGCAACACAAGTGAGACAAATGGTTTTGCAACAATAACACAAGTGCAAAAAGTGGTTTTCAACGCCAGCACAAGTGCGAAAAGTGGTTCTGCAACACAAGCTCAAGTGTGGAAAGTGGTTTTAAACACTGGCACAAGTGCGAAAAGTGGTATTGCAACACGAACACAAGTGTTGAAAGTGGTTTTCAATGCCAGCACAAGTGTGAAAGTGGTTTCGCAACACAAGCGCAGGTGCGATAAGAGGTTTTGCAACACTAACCCAATTGCGATTTGTGGTTTTCAACACTGGCGCAAGTACGAAAAGTGGTATTGCAACACTAACACAAGTGTAAAATGTGGTTTTGCAACACTAAGACAAATGCGAATTGTGGTTTTCAACACTAGCGCAAGTGCGATAAGAGGTTTTGCAACACTAACCCAATTGCGATTTGTGGTTTTCAACACTGGCGCAAGTTCAAAAAGTGGTTTTGCAACACTAACACAAGTGCGAAAAGTCGTTTTGCAACACTAACACAAGTGCGAAAAGTCGTTTTGCAACACTAACACAAGTGCGATAAGTGGTTTTGCAACAGCAACACAAGTGTTTAAAGTGGTTTTCAATGCCAGCACAAGTGCGGAAAGTAGTTCTGCAACACTAGCTCAAGTGTGGAAAGTGGTTTTAAACACCAGCACAATTGCGATAAGAGGTTTTGCAACACTAACACAAGTGCAAAAAGTGGTTTTGAACGCCAGCACAAGTGCGAAAAGTGGTTCTGCAACACAAGCTCTAGTCTGGAAAGTGGTTTTCAATGCCAGCACAAGTGCGAAAAGTTGTTTTGCAACAGCAACACAAGCGAGACAAATGGTTTTGCAACACTAACACAAGTGCAAAAAGTGGTTTTCAACGGCAGCACAAGTACGAAAAGTGGTTCTGCAAAACAATCTCAAGTGCGGAAAGTGGTTTTCAATGCCAGCACAAGTGCGGAAAGTAGTTCTGCAAAACAAGCTCATGTGTGGAAAGTGGTTTTCAATGCCAGCACAAGTGTGGAAAGTGGTTCTGCAACACAAGCTCTCGTCTGGAAAGTGGTTTTCAATGCCAGCACAAGTGCGAAAAGTGGTTTTGCAACAGCAACACAAGTGAGACAAATGGCTTTGCAACAATAACACAAGTGCAAAAAGTGGTTTTGCAACACTAACCCAAGTGTGCAAAAAGTGGTTTTCAATGCCAGCACAAGTGACAAAAGTGGTTCTGCAACACAAGCTCTAGTCTGGAAAGTGGTTTTCAATGCCAGCACAAGTGCGAAAAGTGGTTTTGCAACAGCAACACAAGTGAGACAAATGGTTTTGCAACAATAACACAAGTGCAAAAAGTGGTTTTCAACGCCAGCACAAGTGCGAAAAGTGGTTCTGCAACACAAGCTCAAGTGTGGAAAGTGGTTTTAAACACCAGCACACGTGCGGAAAATGGTTTTGCAACACTAACACAAGTGCGAAAAGTCGTTTTGCAACACTAAGACAAATGCGAATTGTGGTTTTCAACACGAGCGCAAGTGCAAAAAGTGGTTTTCAATGGCAGCACAAGTGACAAAAGTGGTTCTGCAACACAAGCTCAAGTGTGGAAAGTGGTTTTAAACAGCAGCACAAGTGTGGAAAATGGTTTTGCAACACTAACACAAGTGTGAAATGTGGATTTGCAACACTAACACAAGTGTGAAAAGTCGTTTTGCAACACTAACACAAGTGCAAAAAGTGGTTTTCAATGGCAGCACAAGTGACAAAAGTGGTTCTGCAACACAAGCTCAAGTGTGGAAAGTGGTTTTAAACAGCAGCACAAGTGTGGAAAATGGTTTTGCAACAGCAACACAAGTGAGACAAATGATTTTGCAAGAATAACACAAGTGCAAAAAGTGGTTTTCAACGCCAGCACAAGTGCGGAAAGTAGTTCTGCAACACTAGATCAAGTGTGGAAAGTGGTTTTAAACACCAGCACAAGTGCAGAAAATGGTTTTGCAACAATAACACAAGTGCAAAAAGTGCTTTTCAACGCCAGCACAGGTGGGAAAAGTGGTTCTGCAACACAAGCTCTAGTCTGTAAAGTCGTTTTCAATGCCAGCACAAGTGCGAAAAGTGGTTTTGCAACAGCAACACAAGTGAGACAAATGGTTTTGCATCACTAACACAAGTGCAGAAAGTGGTTTTGAGCACTAACAGGAGTGCAAAAATGTGGTTTTCAACACCAGCAGATGTGCAAAAAGTGGTTTTCAATACCAGCACAAGTGAGAAAAGTGGTTCTGCAACACAAGCTCTAGTCTGGAAAGTGGTTTTTAATGCCAGCACAAGTGCGAAAAGTTGTTTTGCAACAGCAACACAAGTGAGACAAATGGTTTTGCAACACTAACACAAGTGCAAAAAGTGGTTTTCAACGCCAGCACAAGTACGAAAAGTGGTTCTGCAACACAAGCTCAAGTGCTGAAAGTGGTTTTCAACGGCAGCAGAAGTGTGGAAATTGGTTTTTGCAACACTAACACAAGTGCAAAAAGTGGTTTTCAATGCCAGCACAAGTGACAAAAGTGGTTCTGCAAAACAAGCTCTAGTCTGGAAAGTGGTTTTCAATGCCAGCACAAGTGGGAAAAGTAGTTCTGCAACACTAGCTCAAGTGTGGAAAGTGGTTTTAAACACCAGCACAAATGCGATAAGAGGTTTTGCAACATGAACACAAGTGCGAAAAGTCGTTTTGCAACACTAACACAAGTGCGGAAAGTCGTTTTGCAACACTAACACAAGTGAGACAAATGGTTTTGCAACACTAACACAAGTGCAGAATGTGGTTTTGAGCACTAATAGGAGCGCGAAAAGTGGTTTTCAACACTAGCAGATGTGCAAAAAGTGATTTTCAATGCCAGCACAAGTGCAGAAAGTATTTCTGCAACACTAGCTCAAGTGTGGAAAGTGGTTTTAAACACCAGCACAAGTGCGGAAAATGGTTTTGCAACACTAACACAAGTGCAAAAAGTGGTTTTGCAACACTAACACAAGTGCAAAAAGTGGTTTTGCAACACTAACACAAGTGGGAAAAGTGGTTTTGCAACACAAACACAAGTGTAAAAGTGGTTTTGCAACACCAACACAAGTGAGAGAAATGGTTTTGCAACAATAACACAAGTGCAAAAAGTGGTTTTCAACGCCAGCACAAGTGCGAAAAGTGGTTCTGCAACACAAGCTCAAGTGTGGAAAGTGGTTTTCAATGCCAACACAAGTGCAGAAAGTCGTTCTGCAACACTAGCTCAAGTGTGGAAAGTGGTCTTAAAAACCAGCACAAGTGCGGAAAATGGTTTTGCAACACTAAAACAAGTGCAAAAAGTGGTTTTGCAACACCAACACAAGTGAGACAAATGGTTTTGCATTACTAACACAAGTGCAAAAAGTGGTTTTGCAACACTAACACAAGTGCAAAAAGTGGTTTTGCAACACAAACACAAGTGTAAAAGTGGTTTTGCAACACTAACACAAGTGTGAAAGTGGTTTTGCAACACAAGCACAAGTGCGATAAGAGGTTTTGCAACACAAACCCAATTGCGATTTGTGGTTTTCAGCACTGGCACAAGTGCGAAAAGTGGTATTGCAACACGAACACAAGTGTGAAAAGTGGTCTTGCAACACTAAGACAAATGCGAAGTGTGGTTTTCAACACCAGCACAAGTGTGAAAAGTGGATTTGCAACACTAACACGAGTGTGAAAAGTCGTTTTGCAACACTAACACAAGTGCAAAAAGTGGTTTACAACACCAGCCCGAGTGCGGAAAGTGGTTTGCAACACTAACACAAGTGTGGAAAGTGGTTTTCAATGCCAGCACAAGTGTGGAAAGTGGTTTTGCAACACTAACACAAGTGCGAAAAGTGGTTTTCAATGCCAGCACAAGTGTGGAAAGTGGTTTTGCAACACTAACACAAGTCCAAAAAGTGGTTTGCAATGCCAGCACAAGTGCGAAAAGTGGTTTTGCAACAGCAACACAAGTGAGACAAATGGTTTTGCAACAATAACACAAGTGCAAAAAGTGGTTTTCAACGCCAGCACAAGTGAGACAAATGGTTTTGCAACAGCAACACAAGTGTCTAAAGTGGTTTTCAATGCCAGCACAAGTGCGGAAAGTATTTCTGCAACACTAGCTCAAGTGTGGAAAGTGGTTTTAAACACCAGCCCAAGTGCGATAAGAGGTTTTGCAACACTACCACAAGTGCAAAAAGTGGTTTTCAACGCCAGCACAAGTGCGAAAAGTGGTTCTGCAACACAAGCTCTAGTCTGGAAAGTGGTTTTCAATGCCAGCACAAGTGCGAAAAGTTGTTTTGCAACAGCAACACAAGTGAGACAAATGGTTTTGCAACACTAACACAAGTGCAAAAAGTGGTTTTCAACGCGGCACAAGTACGAAAAGTGGTTCTGCAACACAAGCTCAAGTGCGGATAGTGGTTTTCAATGCCAGCACAAGTGTGGAAAGTGGTTCTGCAACACAAGCTCTCGTCTGGAAAGTGGTTTTCAATGCCAGCACAAGTGCGAAAAGTGGTTTTGCAACACAAGCTCTCGTCTGGAAAGTGGTTTTGCAACAGCAACACAAGTGAGACAAATGGCTTTGCAACAATAACACAAGTGCAAAAAGTGGTTTTGCAACACTAACCCAAGTGTGCAAAAAGTGGTTTTCAATGCCAGCACAAGTGACAAAAGTGGTTCTGCAACACAAGCTCTAGTCCGGAAAGTGGTTTTCAATGCCAGCACAAGTGCGAAAAGTGGTTTTGCAACAGCAACACAAGTGAGACAAATGGTTTTGCAACAATAACACAAGTGCAAAAAGTGGTTTTCAACGCCAGCACACGTGCGAAAAGTGGTTCTGCAACACAAGCTCAAGTGTGGAAAGTGGTTTTAAACACCAGCACACGTGCGGAAAATGGTTTTGCAACACTAACACAAGTGCGAAAAGTCGTTTTGCAACACTAAGACAAATGCGACTTGTGGTTTTCAACACGAGCGCAAGTGTGAAAAGTGCATTTGCAACACTAACACAAGTGTGAAAAGTCGTTTTGCAACACTAACACAAGTGCAAAAAAGTGGTTTTCAACGCCAGCACAAGTACGAAAAGTGGTTCTGCAACACAAGCTCAAGTGCGGAAAGTGGTTTTCAATGCCAGCACAAGTGCGGAAAGTAGTTCTGCAACACAAGCTCATGTGTGGAAAGTGGTTTTCAATGCCAGCACAAGTGCGAAAAGTGGTTTTGCAACAGCAAAACAAGTGAGACAAATGGTTTTGCAACAATAATACAAGTGCAAAAAGTGGTTTTGCAACACCAACACAAGTGTGCAAAAAGTGGTTTTCAATGCCAGCTCAAGTGACAAAAGTGGTTCTGCAACACAAACTCTAGTCTGGAAAGTGGTTTTCAATGCCAGCACAAGTGCGAAAAGTGGTTTTGCAACGCCAGCACAAGTGCGAAAAGTGGTTCTGCAACACTAACACAAGTGTGGAAAGTGGATTTAAACAGCAGCACAAGTGGAGAAAATGGTTTTGCAACAGCAACACAAGTGAGACAAATGGTTTTGCAACAATAACACAAGTGCAAAAAGTGGTTTTCAATGCCAGCACAAGTGCGGAAAGTAGTTCTGCAACACTAGCTCAAGTGTGGCAAGTGGTTTTAAACACCAGCACAAGTGCGGAAAATGGTTTTGCAACACTAACACAAGTGCAAAAAGTGGTTTTGCAACACCAACACAAGTGAGACAAATGGTTTTGCAATACTAACACAAGTGCAAAAAGTGGTTTTGCAACACTAACACAAGTGCGAAAAGTGGGTTTTGCAACACAAACACAAGTGTAAAAGTGGTTTTGCAACACTAACACAAGTGTAAAAGTGGTTTTGCAACATGAGCACAAGTGCGATAAGAGGTTTTGCAACACAAACCCAATTGCGATTTGTGGTTTTCAACACTGGCACAAGTGCGAAAAGTGGTATTGCAACACGAGCACAAGTGTGAAAAGTGGTCTTGCAACACTAAGACAAATGCGAAGTGTGGTTTTCAACACTAGCACAAGTGTGAAAAGTGGATTTGCAACACTAACACGAGTGTGAAAAGTCGTTTTGCCACACTAACACAAGTGCAAAAAGTGGTTTTCAACGCCAGCACAAGTGCGAAAAGTGGTTCTGCAACACAAGCTCTAGTCTGGAAAGTGGTTTTCAATGCCAGCACAAGTGCGAAAAGTGGTTTTGCAACAGCAACACAAGTGAGACAAATGGCTTTGCAACAATAACACAAGTGCAAAAAGTGGTTTTGCAACACTAACCCAAGTGTGCAAAAAGTGGTTTTCAATGCCAGCACAAGTGACAAAAGTGGTTCTGCAACACAAGCTCTAGTCCGGAAAGTGGTTTTCAATGCCAGCACAAGTGCGAAAAGTGGTTTTGCAACAGCAACACAAGTGAGACAAATGGTTTTGCAACAATAACACAAGTGCAAAAAGTGGTTTTCAACGCCAGCACACGTGCGAAAAGTGGTTCTGCAACACAAGCTCAAGTGTGGAAAGTGGTTTTAAACACCAGCACACGTGCGGAAAATGGTTTTGCAACACTAACACAAGTGCGAAAAGTCGTTTTGCAACACTAAGACAAATGCGACTTGTGGTTTTCAACACGAGCGCAAGTGTGAAAAGTGGATTTGCAACACTAACACAAGTGTGAAAAGTCGTTTTGCAACACTAACACAAGTGCAAAAAAGTGGTTTTCAACGCCAGCACAAGTACGAAAAGTGGTTCTGCAACACAAGCTCAAGTGCGGAAAGTGGTTTTCAATGCCAGCACAAGTGCGGAAAGTAGTTCTGCAACACAAGCTCATGTGTGGAAAGTGGTTTTCAATGCCAGCACAAGTGCGAAAAGTGGTTTTGCAACAGCAAAACAAGTGAGACAAATGGTTTTGCAACAATAATACAAGTGCAAAAAGTGGTTTTGCAACACCAACACAAGTGTGCAAAAAGTGGTTTTCAATGCCAGCTCAAGTGACAAAAGTGGTTCTGCAACACAAACTCTAGTCTGGAAAGTGGTTTTCAATGCCAGCACAAGTGCGAAAAGTGGTTTTGCAACAACAACACAAGTGAGACAAATGGTTTTGCAACAATAACACAAGTGCAAAAACTGGTTTTCAACGCCAGCACAAGTGCGAAAAGTGGTTCTGCAACACTAACACAAGTGTGGAAAGTGGATTTAAACAGCAGCACAAGTGGAGAAAATGGTTTTGCAACAGCAACACAAGTGAGACAAATGGTTTTGCAACAATAACACAAGTGCAAAAAGTGGTTTTCAACGCCAGCACAAGTGCGAAAAGTGGTTCTGCAACACAAGCTCAAGTGTGGAAAGTGGTTTTCAATGCCAGCACAAGTGCGGAAAGTAGTTCTGCAACACTAGCTCAAGTGTGGCAAGTGGTTTTAAACACCAGCACAAGTGCGGAAAATGGTTTTGCAACACTAACACAAGTGCAAAAAGTGGTTTTGCAACACTAACACAAGTGCAAAAAGTGGTTTTGCAACACTAACACAAGTGGGAAAAGTGGTTTTGCAACACAAACACAGGTGCAAAAGTGGTTTTGCAACACCAACACAAGTGAGACAAATGGTTTTGCAACAATAACACAAGTGCAAAAAGTCGTTCTGCAACACTAGCTCAAGTGTGGAAAGTGCTTTTAAACACCAGCACAAGTGCGGAAAATGGTTTTGCAACACTAACACAAGTGCAAAAAGTGGTTTTGCAACACCAACACAAGTGAGACAAATGGTTTTGCAATACTAACACAAGTGCAAAAAGTGGTTTTGCAACACTAACACAAGTGCGAAAAGTGGGTTTTGCAACACAAACCCAATTGCGATTTGTGGTTTTCAACACTGGCACAAGTGCGAAAAGTGGTATTGCAACACGAACACAAGTGTGAAAGTGGTCTTGCAACACTAAGACAAATGCGAAGTGTGGTTTTCAACACTAGCACAAGTGTGAAAAGTGGATTTGCAACACTAACACGAGTGTGAAAAGTCGTTTTGCAACACTAACACAAGTGCAAAAAGTGGTTTACAACACCAGCACGAGTGCGGAAAGTGGTTTGCAACACTAACACAAGTGTTGAAAGTGGTTTTCAATGCCAGCACAAGTGTGGAAAGTGGTTTTGCAACACAAGCTCTAGTCTGGAAAGTGGTATTCAATGCCAGCACAAGTGCAAAAATTGGTTTTCAATGCCAGCACAAGTGAGAAAAGTGGTTCTGCAACACAAGCTCTAGTCTGGAAAGTGGTATTCAATGCCAGCACAAGTGCGAAAAGTGGTTTTGCAACAGCAACACAAGTGAGACAAATGGTTTTGCAACAATAACACAAGTGCAAAAAGTGGTTTTCAACGCCAGCACAAGTGCGAAAAGTGGTTCTGCAACACAAGCTCAAGTGTGGAAAGTGGTTTTAAACACCAGCACACATGCGGAAAATGGTTTTGCAACACTAACACAAGTGCAAAAAGTCTTTTTGCAACACTAAGACAAATGCGAATTGTGGTTTTGCAACACGAACACGAGTGTGAAAGTGGTTTCGCAACACAAGCGCAGGTGCGATAAGAGGTTTTGCAACACTAACCCAATTGCGATTTGTGGTTTTCAACACTGGCGCAAGTACGAAAAGTGGTATTGCAACACTAACACAAGTGTAAAATGTGGTTTTGCAACACTAAGACAAATGCGAATTGTGGTTTTCAACACTAGCGCAAGTGCGATAAGAGGTTTTGCAACACTAACCCAATTGCGATTTGTGGTTTTCAACACTGGCGCAAGTGCAAAAAGTGGTTTTGCAACACTAACACAAGTGCGAAAAGTCGTTTTGCAACACTAACACAAGTGCGAAAAGTCGTTTTGCAACACTAACACAAGTGCGATAAGTGGTTTTGCAACAGCAACACAAGAGTTTAAAGTGGTTTTCAATGCCAGCACAAGTGCGGAAAGTAGTTCTGCAACACTAGCTCAAGTGTGGAAAGTGGTTTTAAACACCAGCACAATTGCGATAAGAGGTTTTGCAACACTAACACAAGTGCAAAAAGTGGTTTTGAACGCCAGCACAAGTGCGAAAAGTGGTTCTGCAACACAAGCTCTAGTCTGGAAAGTGGTTTTCAATGCCAGCACAAGTGCGAAAAGTTGTTTTGCAACAGCAACACAAGCGAGACAAATGGTTTTGCAACACTAACACAAGTGCAAAAAGTGGTTTTCAACGGCAGCACAAGTACGAAAAGTGGTTCTGCAAAACAATCTCAAGTGCGGAAAGTGGTTTTCAATGCCAGCACAAGTGCGGAAAGTAGTTCTGCAAAACAAGCTCATGTGTGGAAAGTGGTTTTCAATGCCAGCACAAGTGTGGAAAGTGGTTCTGCAACACAAGCTCTCGTCTGGAAAGTGGTTTTCAATGCCAGCACAAGTGCGAAAAGTGGTTTTGCAACAGCAACACAAGTGAGACAAATGGCTTTGCAACAATAACACAAGTGCAAAAAGTGGTTTTGCAACACTAACCCAAGTGTGCAAAAAGTGGTTTTCAATGCCAGCACAAGTGACAAAATTGGTTCTGCAACACAAGCTCTAGTCCGGAAAGTGGTTTTCAATGCCAGCACAAGTGCGAAAAGTGGTTTTGCAACAGCAACACAAGTGAGACAAATGGTTTTGCAACAATAACACAAGTGCAAAAAGTGGTTTTCAACGCCAGCACACGTGCGAAAAGTGGTTCTGCAACACAAGCTCAAGTGTGGAAAGTGGTTTTAAACACCAGCACACGTGCGGAAAATGGTTTTGCAACACTAACACAAGTGCGAAAAGTCGTTTTGCAACACTAAGACAAATGCGACTTGTGGTTTTCAACACGAGCGCAAGTGTGAAAAGTGGATTTGCAACACTAACACAAGTGTGAAAAGTCGTTTTGCAACACTAACACAAGTGCAAAAAAGTGGTTTTCAACGCCAGCACAAGTACGAAAAGTGGTTCTGCAACACAAGCTCAAGTGCGGAAAGTGGTTTTCAATGCCAGCACAAGTGCGGAAAGTAGTTCTGCAACACAAGCTCATGTGTGGAAAGTGGTTTTCAATGCCAGCACAAGTGCGAAAAGTGGTTTTGCAACAGCAAAACAAGTGAGACAAATGGTTTTGCAACAATAATACAAGTGCAAAAAGTGGTTTTGCAACACCAACACAAGTGTGCAAAAAGTGGTTTTCAATGCCAGCTCAAGTGACAAAAGTGGTTCTGCAACACAAACTCTAGTCTGGAAAGTGGTTTTCAATGCCAGCACAAGTGCGAAAAGTGGTTTTGCAACAACAACACAAGTGAAACAAATGGTTTTGCAACAATAACACAAGTGCAAAAACTGGTTTTCAACGCCAGCACAAGTGCGAAAAGTGGTTCTGCAACACTAACACAAGTGTGGAAAGTGGATTTAAACAGCAGCACAAGTGGAGAAAATGGTTTTGCAACAGCAACACAAGTGAGACAAATGGTTTTGCAACAATAACACAAGTGCAAAAAGTGGTTTTCAACGCCAGCACAAGTGCGAAAAGTGGTTCTGCAACACAAGTTCAAGTGTGGAAAGTGGTTTTCAATGCCAGCACAAGTGCGGAAAGTAGTTCTGCAACACTAGCTCAAGTGTGGCAAGTGGTTTTAAACACCAGCACAAGTGCGGAAAATGGTTTTGCAACACTAACACAAGTGCAAAAAGTGGTTTTGCAACACTAACACAAGTGCAAAAAGTGGTTTTGCAACACTAACACAAGTGGGAAAAGTGGTTTTGCAACACAAACACAGGTGCAAAAGTGGTTTTGCAACACCAACACAAGTGAGACAAATGGTTTTGCAACAATAACACAAGTGCAAAAAGTGGTTTTCAATTCCAGCACAAGTGCGAAAAGTGGTTCTGCAACACAACCTAAAGTGTGGAAAGTGGTTTTGAATGCCAGCACAAGTGCAGAAAGTCGTTCTGCAACACTAGCTCAAGTGTGGAAAGTGCTTTTAAACACCAGCACAAGTGCGGAAAATGGTTTTGCAACACTAACACAAGTGCAAAAAGTGGTTTTGCAACACCAACACAAGTGAGACAAATGGTTTTGCAATACTAACACAAGTGCAAAAAGTGGTTTTGCAACACTAACACAAGTGCGAAAAGTGGGTTTTGCAACACAAACCCAATTGCGATTTGTGGTTTTCAACACTGGCACAAGTGCGAAAAGTGGTATTGCAACACGAACACAAGTGTGAAAAGTGGTCTTGCAACACTAAGACAAATGCGAAGTGTGGTTTTCAACACGAGCACAAGTGTGAAAAGTGGATTTGCAACACTAACACGAGTGTGAAAAGTCGTTTTGCAACACTAACACAAGTGCAAAAAGTGGTTTACAACACCAGCACGAGTGCGGAAAGTGGTTTGCAACACTAACACAAGTGTTGAAAGTGGTTTTCAATGCCAGCACAAGTGTGGAAAGTGGTTTTGCAACACAAGCTCTAGTCTGGAAAGTGGTATTCAATGCCAGCACAAGTGCAAAAATTGGTTTTCAATGCCAGCACAAGTGAGAAAAGTGGTTCTGCAACACAAGCTCTAGTCTGGAAAGTGGTATTCAATGCCAGCACAAGTGCGAAAAGTGGTTTTGCAACAGCAACACAAGTGAGACAAATGGTTTTGCAACAATAACACAAGTGCAAAAAGTGGTTTTCAACGCCAGCACAAGTGCGAAAAGTGGTTCTGCAACACAAGCTCAAGTGTGGAAAGTGGTTTTAAACACTGGCACAAGTGCGAAAAGTGGTATTGCAACACGAACACAAGTGTTGAAAGTGGTTTTCAATGCCAGCACAAGTGTGAAAGTGGTTTCGCAACACAAGCGCAGGTGCGATAAGAGGTTTTGCAACACTAACCCAATTGCGATTTGTGGTTTTCAACACTGGCGCAAGTACGAAAAGTGGTATTGCAACACTAACACAAGTGTAAAATGTGGTTTTGCAACACTAAGACAAATGCGAATTGTGGTTTTCAACACTAGCGCAAGTGCGATAAGAGGTTTTGCAACACTAACCCAATTGCGATTTGTGGTTTTCAACACTGGCGCAAGTTCAAAAAGTGGTTTTGCAACACTAACACAAGTGCGAAAAGTCGTTTTGCAACACTAACACAAGTGCGAAAAGTCGTTTTGCAACACTAACACAAGTGCGATAAGTGGTTTTGCAACAGCAACACAAGTGTTTAAAGTGGTTTTCAATGCCAGCACAAGTGCGGAAAGTAGTTCTGCAACACTAGCTCAAGTGTGGAAAGTGGTTTTAAACACCAGCACAATTGCGATAAGAGGTTTTGCAACACTAACACAAGTGCAAAAAGTGGTTTTGAACGCCAGCACAAGTGCGAAAAGTGGTTCTGCAACACAAGCTCTAGTCTGGAAAGTGGTTTTCAATGCCAGCACAAGTGCGAAAAGTTGTTTTGCAACAGCAACACAAGCGAGACAAATGGTTTTGCAACACTAACACAAGTGCAAAAAGTGGTTTTCAACGGCAGCACAAGTACGAAAAGTGGTTCTGCAAAACAATCTCAAGTGCGGAAAGTGGTTTTCAATGCCAGCACAAGTGCGGAAAGTAGTTCTGCAAAACAAGCTCATGTGTGGAAAGTGGTTTTCAATGCCAGCACAAGTGTGGAAAGTGGTTCTGCAACACAAGCTCTCGTCTGGAAAGTGGTTTTCAATGCCAGCACAAGTGCGAAAAGTGGTTTTGCAACAGCAACACAAGTGAGACAAATGGCTTTGCAACAATAACACAAGTGCAAAAAGTGGTTTTGCAACACTAACCCAAGTGTGCAAAAAGTGGTTTTCAATGCCAGCACAAGTGACAAAAGTGGTTCTGCAACACAAGCTCTAGTCTGGAAAGTGGTTTTCAATGCCAGCACAAGTGCGAAAAGTGGTTTTGCAACAGCAACACAAGTGAGACAAATGGTTTTGCAACAATAACACAAGTGCAAAAAGTGGTTTTCAACGCCAGCACAAGTGCGAAAAGTGGTTCTGCAACACAAGCTCAAGTGTGGAAAGTGGTTTTAAACACCAGCACACGTGCGGAAAATGGTTTTGCAACACTAACACAAGTGCGAAAAGTCGTTTTGCAACACTAAGACAAATGCGAATTGTGGTTTTCAACACGAGCGCAAGTGTGAAATGTGGATTTGCAACACTAACACAAGTGTGAAAAGTCGTTTTGCAACACTAACACAAGTGCAAAAAGTGGTTTTCAATGGCAGCACAAGTGACAAAAGTGGTTCTGCAACACAAGCTCAAGTGTGGAAAGTGGTTTTAAACAGCAGCACAAGTGTGGAAAATGGTTTTGCAACAGCAACACAAGTGAGACAAATGATTTTGCAAGAATAACACAAGTGCAAAAAGTGGTTTTCAACGCCAGCACAAGTGCGGAAAGTAGTTCTGCAACACTAGATCAAGTGTGGAAAGTGGTTTTAAACACCAGCACAAGTGCAGAAAATGGTTTTGCAACAATAACACAAGTGCAAAAAGTGCTTTTCAACGCCAGCACAGGTGAGAAAAGTGGTTCTGCAACACAAGCTCTAGTCTGTAAAGTCGTTTTCAATGCCAGCACAAGTGCGAAAAGTGGTTTTGCAACAGCAACACAAGTGAGACAAATGGTTTTGCATCACTAACACAAGTGCAGAAAGTGGTTTTGAGCACTAACAGGAGTGCAAAAATGTGGTTTTCAACACCAGCAGATGTGCAAAAAGTGGTTTTCAATACCAGCACAAGTGAGAAAAGTGGTTCTGCAACACAAGCTCTAGTCTGGAAAGTGGTTTTTAATGCCAGCACAAGTGCGAAAAGTTGTTTTGCAACAGCAACACAAGTGAGACAAATGGTTTTGCAACACTAACACAAGTGCAAAAAGTGGTTTTCAACGCCAGCACAAGTACGAAAAGTGGTTCTGCAACACAAGCTCAAGTGCTGAAAGTGGTTTTCAACGGCAGCAGAAGTGTGGAAATTGGTTTTTGCAACACTAACACAAGTGCAAAAAGTGGTTTTCAATGCCAGCACAAGTGACAAAAGTGGTTCTGCAAAACAAGCTCTAGTCTGGAAAGTGGTTTTCAATGCCAGCACAAGTGGGAAAAGTAGTTCTGCAACACTAGCTCAAGTGTGGAAAGTGGTTTTAAACACCAGCACAAATGCGATAAGAGGTTTTGCAACATGAACACAAGTGCGAAAAGTCGTTTTGCAACACTAACACAAGTGCGGAAAGTCGTTTTGCAACACTAACACAAGTGAGACAAATGGTTTTGCAACACTAACACAAGTGCAGAATGTGGTTTTGAGCACTAATAGGAGCGCGAAAAGTGGTTTTCAACACTAGCAGATGTGCAAAAAGTGATTTTCAATGCCAGCACAAGTGCAGAAAGTATTTCTGCAACACTAGCTCAAGTGTGGAAAGTGGTTTTAAACACCAGCACAAGTGCGGAAAATGGTTTTGCAACACTAACACAAGTGCAAAAAGTGGTTTTGCAACACTAACACAAGTGCAAAAAGTGGTTTTGCAACACTAACACAAGTGGGAAAAGTGGTTTTGCAACACAAACACAAGTGTAAAAGTGGTTTTGCAACACCAACACAAGTGAGACAAATGGTTTTGCAACAATAACACAAGTGCAAAAAGTGGTTTTCAACGCCAGCACAAGTGCGAAAAGTGGTTCTGCAACACAAGCTCAAGTGTGGAAAGTGGTTTTCAATGCCAACACAAGTGCAGAAAGTCGTTCTGCAACACTAGCTCAAGTGTGGAAAGTGGTCTTAAAAACCAGCACAAGTGCGGAAAATGGTTTTGCAACACTAAAACAAGTGCAAAAAGTGGTTTTGCAACACCAACACAAGTGAGACAAATGGTTTTGCAATACTAACACAAGTGCAAAAAGTGGTTTTGCAACACTAACACAAGTGCAAAAAGTGGTTTTGCAACACAAACACAAGTGTAAAAGTGGTTTTGCAACACTAACACAAGTGTGAAAGTGGTTTTGCAACACAAGCACAAGTGCGATAAGAGGTTTTGCAACACAAACCCAATTGCGATTTGTGGTTTTCAGCACTGGCACAAGTGCGAAAAGTGGTATTGCAACACGAACACAAGTGTGAAAAGTGGTCTTGCAACACTAAGACAAATGCGAAGTGTGGTTTTCAACACCAGCACAAGTGTGAAAAGTGGATTTGCAACACTAACACGAGTGTGAAAAGTCGTTTTGCAACACTAACACAAGTGCAAAAAGTGGTTTACAACACCAGCCCGAGTGCGGAAAGTGGTTTGCAACACTAACACAAGTGTGGAAAGTGGTTTTCAATGCCAGCACAAGTGTGGAAAGTGGTTTTGCAACACTAACACAAGTGCGAAAAGTGGTTTTCAATGCCAGCACAAGTGTGGAAAGTGGTTTTGCAACACTAACACAAGTCCAAAAAGTGGTTTGCAATGCCAGCACAAGTGCGAAAAGTGGTTTTGCAACAGCAACACAAGTGAGACAAATGGTTTTGCAACAATAACACAAGTGCAAAAAGTGGTTTTCAACGCCAGCACAAGTGAGACAAATGGTTTTGCAACAGCAACACAAGTGTCTAAAGTGGTTTTCAATGCCAGCACAAGTGCGGAAAGTATTTCTGCAACACTAGCTCAAGTGTGGAAAGTGGTTTTAAACACCAGCCCAAGTGCGATAAGAGGTTTTGCAACACTACCACAAGTGCAAAAAGTGGTTTTCAACGCCAGCACAAGTGCGAAAAGTGCTTCTGCAACACAAGCTCTAGTCTGGAAAGTGGTTTTCAATGCCAGCACAAGTGCGAAAAGTTGTTTTGCAACAGCAACACAAGTGAGACAAATGGTTTTGCAACACTAACACAAGTGCAAAAAGTGGTTTTCAACGCGGCACAAGTACGAAAAGTGGTTCTGCAACACAAGCTCAAGTGCGGATAGTGGTTTTCAATGCCAGCACAAGTGTGGAAAGTGGTTCTGCAACACAAGCTCTCGTCTGGAAAGTGGTTTTCAATGCCAGCACAAGTGCGAAAAGTGGTTTTGCAACACAAGCTCTCGTCTGGAAAGTGGTTTTGCAACAGCAACACAAGTGAGACAAATGGCTTTGCAACAATAACACAAGTGCAAAAAGTGGTTTTGCAACACTAACCCAAGTGTGCAAAAAGTGGTTTTCAATGCCAGCACAAGTGACAAAAGTGGTTCTGCAACACAAGCTCTTGTCCGGAAAGTGGTTTTCAATGCCAGCACAAGTGCGAAAAGTGGTTTTGCAACAGCAACACAAGTGAGACAAATGGTTTTGCAACAATAACACAAGTGCAAAAAGTGGTTTTCAACGCCAGCACACGTGCGAAAAGTGGTTCTGCAACACAAGCTCAAGTGTGGAAAGTGGTTTTAAACACCAGCACACGTGCGGAAAATGGTTTTGCAACACTAACACAAGTGCGAAAAGTCGTTTTGCAACACTAAGACAAATGCGACTTGTGGTTTTCAACACGAGCGCAAGTGTGAAAAGTGCATTTGCAACACTAACACAAGTGTGAAAAGTCGTTTTGCAACACTAACACAAGTGCAAAAAAGTGGTTTTCAACGCCAGCACAAGTACGAAAAGTGGTTCTGCAACACAAGCTCAAGTGCGGAAAGTGGTTTTCAATGCCAGCACAAGTGCGGAAAGTAGTTCTGCAACACAAGCTCATGTGTGGAAAGTGGTTTTCAATGCCAGCACAAGTGCGAAAAGTGGTTTTGCAACAGCAAAACAAGTGAGACAAATGGTTTTGCAACAATAATACAAGTGCAAAAAGTGGTTTTGCAACACCAACACAAGTGTGCAAAAAGTGGTTTTCAATGCCAGCTCAAGTGACAAAAGTGGTTCTGCAACACAAACTCTAGTCTGGAAAGTGGTTTTCAATGCCAGCACAAGTGCGAAAAGTGGTTTTGCAACAACAACACAAGTGAGACAAATGGTTTTGCAACAATAACACAAGTGCAAAAACTGGTTTTCAACGCCAGCACAAGTGCGAAAAGTGGTTCTGCAACACTAACACAAGTGTGGAAAGTGGATTTAAACAGCAGCACAAGTGGAGAAAATGGTTTTGCAACAGCAACACAAGTGAGACAAATGGTTTTGCAACAATAACACAAGTGCAAAAAGTGGTTTTCAATGCCAGCACAAGTGCGGAAAGTAGTTCTGCAACACTAGCTCAAGTGTGGCAAGTGGTTTTAAACACCAGCACAAGTGCGGAAAATGGTTTTGCAACACTAACACAAGTGCAAAAAGTGGTTTTGCAACACCAACACAAGTGAGACAAATGGTTTTGCAATACTAACACAAGTGCAAAAAGTGGTTTTGCAACACTAACACAAGTGCGAAAAGTGGGTTTTGCAACACAAACACAAGTGTAAAAGTGGTTTTGCAACACTAACACAAGTGTAAAAAGTGGTTTTGCAACATGAGCACAAGTGCGATAAGAGGTTTTGCAACACAAACCCAATTGCGATTTGTGGTTTTCAACACTGGCACAAGTGCGAAAAGTGGTATTGCAACACGAGCACAAGTGTGAAAAGTGGTCTTGCAACACTAAGACAAATGCGAAGTGTGGTTTTCAACACTAGCACAAGTGTGAAAAGTGGATTTGCAACACTAACACGAGTGTGAAAAGTCGTTTTGCCACACTAACACAAGTGCAAAAAGTGGTTTACAACACCAGCACGAGTGCGGAAAGTGGTTTGCAACACTAACACAAGTGTTGAAAGTGGTTTTCAATGCCAGCACAAGTGTGGAAAGTGGTTTTGCAACACAAGCTCTAGTCTGGAAAGTGGTATTCAATGCCAGCACAAGTGCAAAAATTGGTTTTCAATGCCAGCACAAGTGAGAAAAGTGGTTCTGCAACACAAGCTCTAGTCTGGAAAGTGGTATTCAATGCCAGCACAAGTGCGAAAAGTGGTTTTGCAACAGCAACACAAGTGAGACAAATGGTTTTGCAACAATAACACAAGTGCAAAAAGTGGTTTTCAACGCCAGCACAAGTGCGAAAAGTGGTTCTGCAACACAAGCTCAAGTGTGGAAAGTGGTTTTAAACACCAGCACACATGCGGAAAATGGTTTTGCAACACTAACACAAGTGCGAAAAGTCGTTTTGCAACACTAAGACAAATGCGAATTGTGGTTTTCAACACGAGCGCAAGTGTGAAAAGTGGATTTGCAACAGTAACACAAGTGTGAAAAGTCGTTTTGCAACACTAACACAAGTGCAAAAAGTGGTTTTCAATGGCAGCACAAGTGACAAAAGTGGTTCTGCAACACAAGCACAAGTGCGGAAAATGGTTTTGCAACAGCAACACAAGTGAGACAAATGGTTTTGCAACAATAACACAAGTGCAAAAAGTGGTTTTCAACGCCAGCACAAGTGCAGAAAATGGTTTTGCAACAATAACACAAGTGCAAAAAGTGCTTTTCAACGCCAGCACAAGTGCAAAAAGTGGTTCTGCAACACTAGATCAAGTGTGGAAAGTGGTTTTAAACACCAGCACAAGTGCGAAAATGGTTTTGCAACACTAACACAAGTGAGACAAATGGTTTTGCAACACTAACACAAGTGCAAAAAGTGGTTTTGCAACACTAACACAAGTGCGAAAAGTGGTTTTGCAACACAAACACAAGTGTAAAAGTGGTTTTGCAACACTAACACAAGTGTGAAAGTGGTTTTGCAACACGAGCACAAGTGCGATAAGAGGTTTTGCAACACAAACCCAATTGCGATTTGTGGTTTTCAACACTGGTACAAGTGCGAAAAGTGGTTTTGCAACACAAACACAAGTGTAAAAGTGGTTTTGCAACACTAACACAAGTGTGAAAATGGTTTTGCAACACGAGCACAAACAAGTGCGATAAGAGGTTTTGCAACACAAACCCAATTGCGATTTGTGGTTTTCAACACTGGCACAAGTGCGAAAAGTGGATTTGCAACACTAACACAAGTGTGAAAAGTCGTTTTGCAACACTAACACAAGTGCAAAAAGTGGTTTACAACACCAGCACGAGTGCGGAAAGTGGTTTGCAACACTAACACAAGTGTGGAAAGTGGTTTTCAATGCCAGCACAAGTGTGGAAAGTGGTTTTGCAACACTAACACAAGTGCGAAAAGTGCTTTTCAACACTCGCAGATGTGCAAAACGTGGTTTTCATCGCCAGCATAAGTGCAGAACGTGGTTTTGCAATACTAGTACATGTGTGAAAAGTGGTTTTCAATGCCAGCACAAGTGTGGAAAGTGGTTTTCAATGCCAGCACAAGTGACAAAAGTGGTTCTGCAACACAAGCTCGAGTCCGGAAAGTGGTTTTCAATGCCAGCACAAGTGCGAAAAGTGGTTTTGCAACAGCAACACAAGTGTGGAAAGTGGTTATCAATGCCAGCACAAGTGCGGAAAGTAGTTCTGCAACACGAGCTCAAGTGTGGAAAGTGGTTTTAAACACCAGCACAAGTGCAGAAAATGGTTTTGCAACACTAACACAAGTGCAAAAGTGGTTTTGCAACACTAACACAAGTGCGAAAAGTGGTTTTGCAACACTAACACAAATGTGAAAGTGGTTTTGCAACACTAACACAAGTGTGAGAAGTGGTTTTCAATGCCAGTACGAGTGTGGAAAGTGGTTTTTGCAACACTAACACAAGTGCGATAAGTGGTTTTCAACACGAGCCCGAGCGCGGAATGTGGTTTTTGCAACACTAACCAAATTGCAAAAAGTGGTTTTCAACATTAGCACGTGTGGGGAAAGTGGTTTTCAATGCCAACAGAAGTGTGGAAATTGGTTTTGCAACACTAAGACAAATGCGAATTGTGGTTTTCAACACTAGCGCAAGTGCGAAAAGTGGTTTTGCAACACTAACGCAAGTGTGAAAAATGGATTTGCAACACTAACACAAGTGTGAAAAGTGGTTTTCAACGCCAGCACAAGTACGAAAAGTGGTTCTGCAACACAAGCTCAAGTGCAGAAAGTGGTTTTCAATGCCAGCACAAGTGCGAAAAAGTGGTTTTGCAACAGCAAAACAAGTGAGACAAATGGTTTTGCAACAATAATACAAGTGCAAAAAGTGGTTTTGCATAACCAACACAAGTGTGCAAAAAGTGGTTTTCAATGCCAGCTCAAGTGACAAAAGTGGTTCTGCAACACAAACTCTAGTCTGGAAAGTGGTTTTCAATGCCAGCACAAGTGCGAAAAGTGGTTTTGCAACAACAACACAAGTGAGACAAATGGTTTTCCAACAATAACACAAGTGCAAAAACTGGTTTTCAGCGCCAGCACAAGTGCGAAAAAAGTGGTTCTGCAACACTAACACAAGTGTGGAAAGTGGTTTTGAACACCAGCACAAGTGCGGAAAATGATTTTGCAACACTAACAGCAGTGCGAAAAGTCGTTTTGCAACACAAAGACAAATGCGAATTGTGGTTTTCAACACTAGCACAAGTGTGAAAAGTGGATTTGCAACACTAACACAAGTGTGGAAAGTGGTTTTGCAACACTAACACAAGTGCAAAAAGTGGTTTTCAATGCCAGCACAAGTGAGAAAAGTGGTTCTGCAACACAAGCTCTAGTCTGGAAAGTGGTTTTCAATGCCAGCACAAGTGCGAAAAGTGGTTTTGCAACAGCAACACAAGTAAGACAAATGGTTTTGCAACACTAACACATGTGCAAAAAGTGGTTTTCAACGCCAGCACAAGTACGAAAAGTGGTTTTGCAACACTAAAACAAGTGCGAAAAGTCATTTTGCAACACTAACACAAGTGCGAAAAGTCGTTTTGCAACACTAACACAAGTGCGAAAGTGGTTTTGCAACACTAACACAGTGCGGTAAATGGTTTTCAACGCCACTACGAGTGCCGAAAGTGTTTTTTGCAACAATAACACAAGTGCAAAAGTGGTTTTGCAACACTAACACAAGTGCAAAAAGTGGTTTTGCAACACGAACACGAGTGTGAAAGTGGTTTCGCAACACAAGCGCAGGTGCGATAAGAGGTTTTGCAACACTAACCCAATTGCGATTTGTGGTTTTCAACACTGGCGCAAGTACGAAAAGTGGTATTGCAACACTAACACAAGTGTAAAATGTGGTTTTGCAACACTAAGACAAATGCGAATTGTGGTTTTCAACACTAGCGCAAGTGCGATAAGAGGTTTTGCAACACTAACCCAATTGCGATTTGTGGTTTTCAATACTGGCGCAAGTGCAAAAAGTGGTTTTGCAACACTAACACAAGTGCGAAAAGTCGTTTTGCAACACTAACAGAAGTGCGAAAAGTCGTTTTGCAACACTAACACAAGTGCGATACGTGGTTTTCAACGCCACTAGGATTGCCGAAAGTGTTTTTTGCAACAATAACACAAGTGCGAAAAGTGGCTTTGCAACACCTGCATGAGTCCAATAAGTGGTTTTGCAACACTAACACAAGTGTGATAAGTAATTTTCAACACTAGCAAGTGTGCTGAAAGTGGTTTTCAACGGCAGCAGAAGTGTGGAAATTGGTTTTTTCAACACGAACACAAGTGTAAAAAGTGGTTTTCAATGCCAGCACAAGTGACAAAAGTGGTTCTGCAACACAAGCTCTAGTCTGGAAAGTGGTTTTCAATGCCAGCACAAGTGCGAAAAGTGGTTTTGCAACAGCAACACAAGTGTTTAAAGTGGTTTTCAATGCCAGCACAAGTGCGGAAAGTAGTTCTGCAACACTAGCTCAAGTGTGGAAAGTGGTTTTAAACACCAGCACAATTGCGATAAGAGGTTTTGCAACACTAACACAAGTGCAAAAAGTGGTTTTGAACGCCAGCACAAATGCGAAAAGTGGTTCTGCAACACAAGCTCTAGTCTGGAAAGTGGTTTTCAATGCCAGCACAAGTGCGAAAAGTTGTTTTGCAACAGCAACACAAGCGAGACAAATGGTTTTGCAACACTAACACAAGTGCAAAAAGTGGTTTTCAACGGCAGCACAAGTACGAAAAGTGGTTCTGCAAAACAATCTCAAGTGCGGAAAGTGGTTTTCAATGCCAGTACAAGTGCGGAAAGTAGTTCTGCAAAACAAGCTCATGTGTGGAAAGTGGTTTTCAATGCCAGCACAAGTGTGGAAAGTGGTTCTGCAACACAAGCTCTCGTCTGGAAAGTGGTTTTCAATGCCAGCACAAGTGCGAAAAGTGGTTTTGCAACAGCAACACAAGTGAGACAAATGGCTTTGCAGCAATAACACAAGTGCAAAAAGTGGTTTTGCAACACTAACCCAAGTGTGCAAAAAGTGGTTTTCAATGCCAGCACAAGTGACAAAAGTGGTTCTGCAACACAAGCTCTAGTCTGGAAAGTGGTTTTCAATGCCAGCACAAGGGCGAAAAGTGGTTTTGCAACAGCAACACAAGTGAGACAAATGGTTTTGCAACAATAACACAAGTGCAAAAAGTGGTTTTCAACGCCAGCACAAGTGCGAAAAGTGGTTCTGCAACACAAGCTCAAGTGTGGAAAGTGGTTTTAAACACCAGCACACGTGCGGAAAATGGTTTTGTAACACTAACACAAGTGCGAAAAGTCGTTTTGCAACACTAAGACAAATGCGAATTGTGGTTTTCAACACGAGCGCAAGTGTGAAATGTGGATTTGCAACATTAACACAAGTGTGAAAAGTCGTTTTGCAACACTAACACAAGTGCAAAAAGTGGTTTTCAATGGCAGCACAAGTGACAAAAGTGGTTCTGCAACACAAGCTCAAGTGTGGAAAGTGGTTTTAAACAGCAGCACAAGTGTGGAAAATGGTTTTGCAACAGCAACACAAGTGAGACAAATGGTTTTGCAACAATAACACAAGTGCAAAAAGTGGTTTTCAACGCCAGCACAAGTGCGGAAAGTAGTTCTGCAACACTAGATCAAGTGTGGAAAGTGGTTTTAAACACCAGCACAAGTGCAGAAAATGGTTTTGCAACAATAACACAAGTGCAAAAAGTGCTTTTCAACGCCAGCACAGGTGAGAAAAGTGGTTCTGCAACACAAGCTCTAGTCTGTAAAGTCGTTTTCAATGCCAGCACAAGTGCGAAAAGTGGTTTTGCAACAGCAACACAAGTGAGACAAATGGTTTTGCATCACTAACACAAGTGCAGAAAGTGGTTTTGAGCACTAACAGGAGTGCAAAAATGTGGTTTTCAACACTAGCAGATGTGCAAAAAGTGGTTTTCAATACCAGCACAAGTGAGAAAAGTGGTTCTGCAACACAAGCTCTAGTCTGGAAAGTGGTTTTTAATGCCAGCACAAGTGCGAAAAGTTGTTTTGCAACAGCAACACAAGTGAGACAAATGGTTTTGCAACACTAACACAAGTGCAAAAAGTGGTTTTCAACGCCAGCACAAGTACGAAAAGTGGTTCTGCAACACAAGCTCAAGTGCTGAAAGTGGTTTTCAACACTAGCAGATGTGCAAAAAGTGGTTTTCAATGCCAGCACAAGTGACAAAAGTGGTTCTGCAAAACAAGCTCTAGTCTGGAAAGTGGTTTTCAATGCCAGCACAAGTGGGAAAAGTAGTTCTGCAACACTAGCTCAAGTGTGGAAAGTGGTTTTAAACACCAGCACAAATGCGATAAGAGGTTTTGCAACATGAACACAAGTGCGAAAAGTCGTTTTGCAACACTAACACAAGTGCGGAAAGTCGTTTTGCAACACTAACACAAGTGAGACAAATGGTTTTGCAACACTAACACAAGTGCAGAAAGTGGTTTTGAGCACTAATAGGAGCGCGAAAAGTGGTTTTCAACACTAGCAGATGTGCAAAAAGTGATTTTCAATGCCAGCACAAGTGCGGAAAGTATTTCTGCAACACTAGCTCAAGTGTGGAAAGTGGTTTTAAACACCAGCACAAGTGCGGAAAATGGTTTTGCAACACTAACACAAGTGCAAAAAGTGGTTTTGCAACACTAACACAAGTGCAAAAAGTGGTTTTGCAACACTAACACAAGTGGGAAAAGTGGTTTTGCAACACAAACACAAGTGTAAAAGTGGTTTTGCAACACCAACACAAGTGAGACAAATGGTTTTGCAACAATAACACAAGTGCAAAAAGTGGTTTTCAACGCCAGCACAAGTGCGAAAAGTGGTTCTGCAACACAAGCTCAAGTGTGGAAAGTGGTTTTCAATGCCAACACAAGTGCAGAAAGTCGTTCTGCAACACTAGCTCAAGTGTGGAAAGTGGTCTTAAAAACCAGCACAAGTGCGGAAAATGGTTTTGCAACACTAAAACAAGTGCAAAAAGTGGTTTTGCAACACCAACACAAGTGAGACAAATGGTTTTGCAATACTAACACAAGTGCAAAAAGTGGTTTTGCAACACTAACACAAGTGCAAAAAGTGGTTTTGCAACACAAACACAAGTGTAAAAGTGGTTTTGCAACACTAACACAAGTGTGAAAGTGGTTTTGCAACACAAGCACAAGTGCGATAAGAGGTTTTGCAACACAAACCCAATTGCGATTTGTGGTTTTCAACACTGGCACAAGTGCGAAAAGTGGTATTGCAACACGAACACAAGTGTGAAAAGTGGTCTTGCAACACTAAAACAAATGCGAAGTGTGGTTTTCAACACCAGCACAAGTGTGAAAAGTGGATTTGCAACACTAACACGAGTGTGAAAAGTCGTTTTGCAACACTAACACAAGTGCAAAAAGTGGCTTACAACACCAGCCCGAGTGCGGAAAGTGGTTTGCAACACTAACACAAGTGTGGAAAGTGGTTTTCAATGCCAGCACAAGTGTGGAAAGTGATTTTGCAACACTAACACAAGTGCGAAAAGTGGTTTTCAATGCCAGCACAAGTGTGGAAAGTGGTTTTGCAACACTAACACAAGTGCAAAAAGTGGTTTGCAATGCCAGCACAAGTGCGAAAAGTGGTTTTGCAACAGCAACACAAGTGAGACAAATGGTTTTGCAACAATAACACAAGTGCAAAAAGTGGTTTTCAACGCCAGCACAAGTGAGAAAAGTGGTTCTGCAACACAAGCTCTAGTCTGGAAAGTGGTTTTCAATGCCAGCACAAGTGCGGAAAATGGTTTTGCAACACTAACACAAGTGCAAAAAGTGGTTTTGCAACACCAACACAAGTGATACAAATGGTTTTGCAAAACTAACACAAGTGCAGAAAGTGGTTTTAAGCACTAACAGGAGCGCGAAAAGTGGTTTTCAACACTAGCAGATGTGCAAAAAGTGATTTTCAATGCCAGCACAAGTGACAAAAGTGGTTCTGCAACACAAGCTCTAGTCTGTAAAGTGGTTTTCAATGCCAGCACAAGTGTGGAAAGTGGTTTTGCAACACTAACACAAGTGCAAAAAGTGGTTTGCAATGCCAGCACAAGTGCGAAAAGTAGTTCTGCAACAATAGCTCAAGTGTGGAAAGTGGTTTTAAACACCAGCACAAGTGCGGAAAATGGTTTTGCAACACTAACACAAGTGCAAAAAGTGGTTTTCAACGCCAGCACAAGTACGAAAAGTGGTTTTGCAACACTAAAACAAGTGCGAAAAGTCATTTTGCAACACTAACACAAGTGCAAAAAGTGGTTTTCAACGCCAGCACAAGTACGAAAAGTGGTTTTGCAACACTAAAACAAGTGCGAAAAGTCATTTTGCAACACTAACACAAGTGCGAAAAGTCATTTTGCAACACTAACACAGGTGCGAAAGTGGTTTTGCAACACTAACACAATTGCGATAAGTGGTTTTCAACGCCACTACGAGTGCCGAAAGTGTTTTTTACAACAATAGCACAAGTGCAAAAGTGGTTTTGCAACACTAACAGAAGTGCAAAAAGTGGTTTTGCAACACGAACACAAGTGTAAAAGTGGTTTTGCAACACGAGCGCAAGTGCGATAAGAGGTTTTGCAACACTAACCCAATTGCGATTTGTGGTTTTCAACACTGGCGCAAGTACGAAAAGTGGTATTGCAACACTAACACAAGTGTAAAATGTGGTTTTGCAACACTAAGACAAATGCGAATTGTGGTTTTCAACACTAGCGCAAGTGCGATAAGAGGTTTTGCAACACTAACCCAATTGCGATTTGTGGTTTTCAACACTGGTGCAAGTGCAAAAAGTGGTTTTACAACACTAACACAAGTGCGAAAAGTCGTTTTGCAACACTAACACAAGTGCGAAAAGTGGTTTTGCCACACTAACATAAGTGTGATAAGTAGTTTTCAACACTAGCAAGTGTGCTGAAAGTGGTTTTCAACGGCAGCAGAAGTGTCGAAATTGGTTTTTTCAACACTATCACAAGTGTAAAAAGTGGTTTTCAATGCCAGCAGAAGTGACAAAAGTCGTTCTGCAACACAAGCTCTAGTCTGGAAAGTGGTTTTCAATGCCAGCACAAGTGCGAAAAGTGGTTTTGCAACAGCAACACAAGTGTCTAAAGTGGTTTTCAATGCCAGCACAAGTGCGGAAAGTAGTTCTGCAACACTAGCTCAAGTGTGGAAAGTGGTTTTAAACACCAGCCCAAGTGCGATAAGAGGTTTTGCAACACTACCACAAGTGCAAAAAGTGGTTTTCAACGCCAGCACAAGTGCGAAAAGTGGTTCTGCAACACAAGCTCTAGTCTGGAAAGTGGTTTTCAATGCCAGCACAAGTGCGAAAAGTTGTTTTGCAACAGCAACTCAAGTGAGACAAATGGTTTTGCAACACTAACACAAGTGCAAAAAGTGGTTTTCAACGCGGCACAAGTACGAAAAGTGGTTCTGCAACACAAGCTCAAGTGCGGAAAGTGGTTTTCAATGCCAGCACAAGTGCGGAAAGTAGTTCTGCAAAACAAGCTCATGTGTGGAAAGTGGTTTTCAATGCCAGCACAAGTGTGGAAAGTGGTTCTGCAACACAAGCTCTCGTCTGGAAAGTGGTTTTCAATGCCAGCACAAGTGCGAAAAGTGGTTTTGCAACAGCAACACAAGTGAGACAAATGGTTTTGCAACAATAACACAAGTGCAAAATGTGGTTTTGCAACACTAAGACAAATGCGAATTGTGGTTTTCAACACTAGCGCATGTGCGATAAGAGGTTTTGCAACACTAACCCAATTGCGATTTGTGGTTTTCAACACTGGTGCAAGTGCAAAAAGTGGTTTTACAACACTAACACAAGTGCGAAAAGTCGTTTTGCAACACTAACACAAGTGCGAAAAGTGGTTTTGCCACACTAACATAAGTGTGATAAGTAGTTTTCAACACTAGCAAGTGTGCTGAAAGTGGTTTTCAACGGCAGCAGAAGTGTCGAAATTGGTTTTTTCAACACTATCACAAGTGTAAAAAGTGGTTTTCAATGCCAGCAGAAGTGACAAAAGTCGTTCTGCAACACAAGCTCTAGTCTGGAAAGTGGTTTTCAATGCCAGCACAAGTGCGAAAAGTGGTTTTGCAACAGCAACACAAGTGTCTAAAGTGGTTTTCAATGCCAGCACAAGTGCGGAAAGTAGTTCTGCAACACTAGCTCAAGTGTTGAAAGTGGTTTTAAACACCAGCCCAAGTGCGATAAGAGGTTTTGCAACACTACCACAAGTGCAAAAAGTGGTTTTCAACGCCAGCACAAGTGCGAAAAGTGGTTCTGCAACACAAGCTCTAGTCTGGAAAGTGGTTTTCAATGCCAGCACAAGTGCGAAAAGTTGTTTTCCAACAGCAACACAAGTGAGACAAATGGTTTTGCAACACGAACACAAGTGCAAAAAGTGGTTTTCAACGCGGCACAAGTACGAAAAGTGGTTCTGCAACACAAGCTCAAGTGCGGAAAGTGGTTTTCAATGCCAGCACAAGTGCGGAAAGTAGTTCTGCAAAACAAGCTCATGTGTGGAAAGTGGTTTTCAATGCCAGCACAAGTGTGGAAAGTGGTTCTGCAACACAAGCTCTCGTCTGGAAAGTGGTTTTCAATGCCAGCACAAGTGCCAAAAGTGGTTTTGCAACAGCAACACAAGTGAGACAAATGGCTTTGCAACAATAACACAAGTGCAAAAAGTGGTTTTGCAACACTAACCCAAGTGTGCAAAAAGTGGTTTTCAATGCCAGCACAAGTGACAAAAGTGGTTCTGCAACACAAGCTCTAGTCCGGAAAGTGGTTTTCAATGCCAGAACAAGTGCGAAAAGTGGTTTTGCAACAGCAACACAAGTGAGACAAATGGTTTTGCAACAATAACACAACTGCAAAAAGTGGTTTTCAACGCCAGCACACGTGCGAAAAGTGGTTCTGCAACACAAGCTCAAGTGTGGAAAGTGGTTTTAAACACCAGCACACGTGCGGAAAATGGTTTTGCAACACTAACACAAGTGCGAAAAGTCGTTTTGCAACACTAAAACAAATGCGACTTGTGGTTTTCAACACGAGTGCAAGTGTGAAAAGTGGATTTGCAACACTAACACAAGTGTGAAAAGTCGTTTTGCAACACTAACACAAGTGCAAAAAAGTGGTTTTCAACGCCAGCACAAGTACGAAAAGTGGTTCTGCAACACAAGCTCAAGTGTGGAAAGTGGTTTTCAATGCCAGCACAAGTGCGGAAAGTAGTTCTGCAACACAAGGTCATGTGTGGAAAGTGGTTTTCAATGCCAGCACAAGTGCGAAAAGTGGTTTTGCAACAACAACACAAGTGAGACAAATGGTTTTGCAACAATAACACAAGTGCAAAAACTGGTTTTCAACGCCAGCACAAGTGCGAAAAGTGGTTCTGCAACACTAACACAAGTGTGGAAAGTGGATTTAAACAGCAGCACAAGTGGAGAAAATGGTTTTGCAACAGCAACACAAGTGAGACAAATGGTTTTGCAACAATAACACAAGTGCAAAAAGTGGTTTTCAACGCCAGCACAAGTGCGAAAAGTGGTTCTGCAACACAAGCTCAAGTGTGGAAAGTGGTTTTCAATGCCAGCACAAGTGCGGAAAGTAGTTCTGCAACACTAGCTCAAGTGTGGAACGTGGTTTTAAACACCAGCACAAGTGCGGAAAATGGTTTTGCAACACTAACACAAGTGCAAAAAGTGGTTTTGCAACACTAACACAAGTGCAAAAAGTGGTTTTGCAACACTAACACAAGTGGGAAAAGTGGTTTTGCAACACAAACACAGGTGCAAAAGTGGTTTTGCAACACCAACACAAGTGAGACTAATGGTTTTGCAACAATAACACAAGTGCAAAAAGTGGTTTTCAATGCCAGCACAAGTGCGAAAAGTGGTTCTGCAACACAACCTCTAGTCTGTAAAGTGGTTTTCAATGCCAGCACAAGTGTGGAAAGTGGTTTTGCAACACTAACACAAGTGCAAAAAGTGGTTTGCAATGCCAGCACAAGTGCGAAAAGTAGTTCTGCAACAATAGCTCAAGTGTGGAAAGTGGTTTTAAACACCAGCACAAGTGCGGAAAATGGTTTTGCAACACTAACACAAGTGCAAAAAGTGGTTTTCAACGCCAGCACAAGTACGAAAAGTGGTTTTGCAACACTAAAACAAGTGCGAAAAGTCATTTTGCAACACTAACACAAGTGCAAAAAGTGGTTTTCAACGCCAGCACAAGTACGAAAAGTGGTTTTGCAACACTAAAACAAGTGCGAAAAGTCATTTTGCAACACTAACACAAGTGCGAAAAGTCATTTTGCAACACTAACACAGGTGCGAAAGTGGTTTTGCAACACTAACACAATTGCGATAAGTGGTTTTCAACGCCACTACGAGTGCCGAAAGTGTTTTTTACAACAATAGCACAAGTGCAAAAGTGGTTTTGCAACACTAACAGAAGTGCAAAAAGTGGTTTTGCAACACGAACACAAGTGTAAAAGTGGTTTTGCAACACGAGCGCAAGTGCGATAAGAGGTTTTGCAACACTAACCCAATTGCGATTTGTGGTTTTCAACACTGGCGCAAGTACGAAAAGTGGTATTGCAACACTAACACAAGTGTAAAATGTGGTTTTGCAACACTAAGACAAATGCGAATTGTGGTTTTCAACACTAGCGCAAGTGCGATAAGAGGTTTTGCAACACTAACCCAATTGCGATTTGTGGTTTTCAACACTGGTGCAAGTGCAAAAAGTGGTTTTACAACACTAACACAAGTGCGAAAAGTCGTTTTGCAACACTAACACAAGTGCGAAAAGTGGTTTTGCCACACTAACATAAGTGTGATAAGTAGTTTTCAACACTAGCAAGTGTGCTGAAAGTGGTTTTCAACGGCAGCAGAAGTGTCGAAATTGGTTTTTTCAACACTATCACAAGTGTAAAAAGTGGTTTTCAATGCCAGCAGAAGTGACAAAAGTCGTTCTGCAACACAAGCTCTAGTCTGGAAAGTGGTTTTCAATGCCAGCACAAGTGCGAAAAGTGGTTTTGCAACAGCAACACAAGTGTCTAAAGTGGTTTTCAATGCCAGCACAAGTGCGGAAAGTAGTTCTGCAACACTAGCTCAAGTGTGGAAAGTGGTTTTAAACACCAGCCCAAGTGCGATAAGAGGTTTTGCAACACTACCACAAGTGCAAAAAGTGGTTTTCAACGCCAGCACAAGTGCGAAAAGTGGTTCTGCAACACAAGCTCTAGTCTGGAAAGTGGTTTTCAATGCCAGCACAAGTGCGAAAAGTTGTTTTGCAACAGCAACTCAAGTGAGACAAATGGTTTTGCAACACTAACACAAGTGCAAAAAGTGGTTTTCAACGCGGCACAAGTACGAAAAGTGGTTCTGCAACACAAGCTCAAGTGCGGAAAGTGGTTTTCAATGCCAGCACAAGTGCGGAAAGTAGTTCTGCAAAACAAGCTCATGTGTGGAAAGTGGTTTTCAATGCCAGCACAAGTGTGGAAAGTGGTTCTGCAACACAAGCTCTCGTCTGGAAAGTGGTTTTCAATGCCAGCACAAGTGCGAAAAGTGGTTTTGCAACAGCAACACAAGTGAGACAAATGGCTTTGCAACAATAACACAAGTGCAAAAAGTGGTTTTGCAACACTAACCCAAGTGTGCAAAAAGTGGTTTTCAATGCCAGCACAAGTGACAAAAGTGGTTCTGCAACACAAGCTCTAGTCCGGAAAGTGGTTTTCAATGCCAGCACAAGTGCGAAAAGTGGTTTTGCAACAGCAACACAAGTGAGACAAATGGTTTTGCAACAATAACACAAGTGCAAAAAGTGGTTTTAAACACCAGCACACGTGCGGAAAATGGTTTTGCAACACTAACACAAGTGCGAAAAGTCGTTTTGCAACACTAAAACAAATGCGACTTGTGGTTTTCAACACGAGTGCAAGTGTGAAAAGTGGATTTGCAACACTAACACAAGTGTGAAAAGTCGTTTTGCAACACTAACACAAGTGCAAAAAAGTGGTTTTCAACGCCAGCACAAGTACGAAAAGTGGTTCTGCAACACAAGCTCAAGTGCGGAAAGTGGTTTTCAATGCCAGCACAAGTGCGGAAAGTAGTTCTGCAACACAAGCTCATGTGTGGAAAGTGGTTTTCAATGCCAGCACAAGTGCGAAAAGTGGTTTTGCAATAGCAAAACAAGTGAGACAAATGGTTTTGCCACAATAATACAAGTGCAAAAAGTGGTTTTGCAACACCAACACAAGTGTGCAAAAAGTGGTTTTCAATGCCAGCTCAAGTGACAAAAGTGGTTCTGCAACACAAACTCTAGTCTGGAAAGTGGTTTTCAATGCCAGCACAAGTGCGAAAAGTGGTTTTGCAACAACAACACAAGTGAGACAAATGGTTTTGCAACAATAACACAAGTGCAAAAACTGGTTTTCAACGCCAGCACAAGTGCGAAAAGTGGTTCTGCAACACTAACACAAGTGTGGAAAGTGGATTTAAACAGCAGCACAAGTGGAGAAAATGGTTTTGCAACAGCAACACAAGTGAGACAAATGGTTTTGCAACAATAACACAAGTGCAAAAAGTGGTTTTCAACGCCAGCACAAGTGCGAAAAGTGGTTCTGCAACACAAGCTCAAGTGTGGAAAGTGGTTTTCAATGCCAGCACAAGTGCGGAAAGTAGTTCTGCAACACTAGCGCAAGTGTGGAAAGTGGTTTTAAACACCAGCACAAGTGCGGAAAATGGTTTTGCAACACTAACACAAGGGCAAAAAGTGGTTTTGCAACACTAACACAAGTGCAAAAAGTGGTTTTGCAACACTAAAACAAGTGCGAAAAGTCATTTTGCAACACTAACACAAGTGCGAAAAGTCATTTTGCAACACTAACACAGGTGCGAAAGTGGTTTTGCAACACTAACACAATTGCGATAAGTGGTTTTCAACGCCACTATGAGTGCCGAAAGTGTTTTTTGCAACAATAGCACAAGTGCAAAAGTGGTTTTGCAACACTAACACAAGTGCAAAAAGTGGTTTTGCAACACGAACACAAGTGTAAAAGTGGTTTTGCAACACGAGCGCAAGTGCGATAAGAGGTTTTGCAACACTAACCCAATTGCGATTTGTGGTTTTCAACACTGGCGCAAGTACGAAAAGTGGTATTGCAACACTAACACAAGTGTAAAATGTGGTTTTGCAACACTAAGACAAATGCGAATTGTGGTTTTCAACACTAGCGCATGTGCGATAAGAGGTTTTGCAACACTAACCCAATTGCGATTTGTGGTTTTCAACACTGGTGCAAGTGCAAAAAGTGGTTTTGCAACACTAACACAAGTGCGAAAAGTGGTTTTGCCACACTAACATAAGTGTGATAAGTAGTTTTCAACACTAGCAAGTGTGCTGAAAGTGGTTTTCAACGGCAGCAGAAGTGTCGAAATTGGTTTTTTCAACACTATCACAAGTGTAAAAAGTGGTTTTCAATGCCAGCAGAAGTGAAAAAAGTCGTTCTGCAACACAAGCTCTAGTCTGGAAAGTGGTTTTCAATGCCAGCACAAGTGCGAAAAGTGGTTTTGCAACAGCAACTCAAGTGTCTAAAGTGGTTTTCAATGCCAGCACAAGTGCGGAAAGTAGTTCTGCAACACTAGCTCAAGTGTGGAAAGTGGTTTTAAACACCAGCCCAAGTGCGATAAGAGGTTTTGCAACACTACCACAAGTGCAAAAAGTGGTTTTCAACGCCAGCACAAGTGCGAAAAGTGGTTCTGCAACACAAGCTCTAGTCTGGAAAGTGGTTTTCAATGCCAGCACAAGTGCGAAAAGTTGTTTTGCAACAGCAACACAACTGAGACAAATGGTTTTGCAACACTAACACAAGTGCAAAAAGTGGTTTTCAACGCGGCACAAGTACGAAAAGTGGTTCTGCAACACAAGCTCAAGTGTGGAAAGTGGTTTTCAATGCCAGCACAAGTGCGGAAAGTAGTTCTGCAAAACAAGCTCATGTGTGGAAAGTGGTTTTCAATGCCAGCACAAGTGTGGAAAGTGGTTCTGCAACACAAGCTCTCGTCTGGAAAGTGGTTTTCAATGCCAGCACAAGTGCGAAAAGTGGTTTTGCAACAGCAACACAAGTGAGACAAATGGCTTTGCAACAATAACACAAGTGCAAAAAGTGGTTTTGCAACACGAACCCAAGTGTGCAAAAAGTGGTTTTCAATGCCAGCACAAGTGACAAAAGTGGTTCTGCAACACAAGCTCTAGTCCGGAAAGTGGTTTTCAATGCCAGAACAAGTGCGAAAAGTGGTTTTGCAACAGCAACACAAGTGAGACAAATGGTTTTGCAACAATAACACAAGTGCAAAAAGTGGTTTTCAACGCCAGCACACGTGCGAAAAGTGGTTCTGCAACACAAGCTCAAGTGTGGAAAGTGGTTTTAAACACCAGCACACGTGCGGAAAATGGTTTTGCAACACTAACACAAGTGCGAAAAGTCGTTTTGCAACACTAAAACAAATGCGACTTGTGGTTTTCAACACGAGTGCAAGTGTGAAAAGTGGATTTGCAACACTAACACAAGTGTGAAAAGTCGTTTTGCAACACTAACACAAGTGCAAAAAAGTGGTTTTCAACGCCAGCACAAGTACGAAAAGTGGTTCTGCAACACAAGCTCAAGTGCGGAAAGTGGTTTTCAATGCCAGCACAAGTGCGGAAAGTAGTTCTGCAACACAAGGTCATGTGTGGAAAGTGGTTTTCAATGCCAGCACAAGTGCGAAAAGTGGTTTTGCAACAGCAAAACAAGTGAGACAAATGGTTTTGCAACAATAATACAAGTGCAAAAAGTGGTTTTGCAACACCAACACAAGTGTGCAAAAAGTGGTTTTCAATGCCAGCTCAAGTGACAAAAGTGGTTCTGCAACACAAACTCTAGTCTGGAAAGTGGTTTTCAATGCCAGCACAAGTGCGAAAAGTGGTTTTGCAACAACAACACAAGTGAGACAAATGGTTTTGCAACAATAACACAAGTGCAAAAACTGGTTTTCAACGCCAGCACAAGTGCGAAAAGTGGTTCTGCAACACTAACACAAGTGTGGAAAGTGGATTTAAACAGCAGCACAAGTGGAGAAAATGGTTTTGCAACAGCAACACAAGTGAGACAAATGGTTTTGCAACAATAACACAAGTGCAAAAAGTGGTTTTCAACGCCAGCACAAGTGCGAAAAGTGGTTCTGCAACACAAGCTCAAGTGTGGAAAGTGGTTTTCAATGCCAGCACAAGTGCGGAAAGTAGTTCTGCAACACTAGCTCAAGTGTGGAAAGTGGTTTTAAACACCAGCACAAGTGCGGAAAATGGTTTTGCAACACTAACACAAGTGCAAAAAGTGGTTTTGCAACACTAACACAAGTGCAAAAAGTGGTTTTGCAACACTAACACAAGTGGGAAAAGTGGTTTTGCAACACAAACACAGGTGCAAAAGTGGTTTTGCAACACCAACACAAGTGAGACAAATGGTTTTGCAACAATAATACAAGTGCAAAAAGTGGTTTTCAATGCCAGCACAAGTGCGAAAAGTGGTTCTGCAACACAACCTCTAGTCTGTAAAGTGGTTTTCAATGCCAGCACAAGTGTGGAAAGTGGTTTTGCAACACTAACACAAGTGCAAAAAGTGGTTTGCAATGCCAGCACAAGTGCGAAAAGTAGTTCTGCAACAATAGCTCAAGTGTGGAAAGTGGTTTTAAACACCAGCACAAGTGCGGAAAATGGTTTTGCAACACTAACACAAGTGCAAAAAGTGGTTTTCAACGCCAGCACAAGTACGAAAAGTGGTTTTGCAACACTAAAACAAGTGCGAAAAGTCATTTTGCAACACTAACACAAGTGCAAAAAGTGGTTTTCAACGCCAGCACAAGTACGAAAAGTGGTTTTGCAACACTAAAACAAGTGCGAAAAGTCATTTTGCAACACTAACACAAGTGCGAAAAGTCATTTTGCAACACTAACACAGGTGCGAAAGTGGTTTTGCAACACTAACACAATTGCGATAAGTGGTTTTCAACGCCACTACGAGTGCCGAAAGTGTTTTTTACAACAATAGCACAAGTGCAAAAGTGGTTTTGCAACACTAACAGAAGTGCAAAAAGTGGTTTTGCAACACGAACACAAGTGTAAAAGTGGTTTTGCAACACGAGCGCAAGTGCGATAAGAGGTTTTGCAACACTAACCCAATTGCGATTTGTGGTTTTCAACACTGGCGTAAGTACGAAAAGTGGTATTGCAACACTAACACGAGTGTAAAATGTGGTTTTGCAACACTAAGACAAATGCGAATTGTGGTTTTCAACACGAGCGCAAGTGCGATAAGAGGTTTTGCAACACTAACCCAATTGCGATTTGTGGTTTTCAACACTGGTGCAAGTGCAAAAAGTGGTTTTACAACACTAACACAAGTGCGAAAAGTCGTTTTGCAACACTAACACAAGTGCGAAAAGTGGTTTTGCCACACTAACATAAGTGTGATAAGTAGTTTTCAACACTAGCAAGTGTGCTGAAAGTGGTTTTCAACGGCAGCAGAAGTGTCGAAATTGGTTTTTTCAACACTATCACAAGTGTAAAAAGTGGTTTTCAATGCCAGCAGAAGTGACAAAAGTCGTTCTGCAACACAAGCTCTAGTCTGGAAAGTGGTTTTCAATGCCAGCACAAGTGCGAAAAGTGGTTTTGCAACAGCAACACAAGTGTCTAAAGTGGTTTTCAATGCCAGCACAAGTGCGGAAAGTAGTTCTGCAACACTAGCTCAAGTGTGGAAAGTGGTTTTAAACACCAGCCCAAGTGCGATAAGAGGTTTTGCAACACTACCACAAGTGCAAAAAGTGGTTTTCAACGCCAGCACAAGTGCGAAAAGTGGTTCTGCAACACAAGCTCTAGTCTGGAAAGTGGTTTTCAATGCCAGCACAAGTGCGAAAAGTTGTTTTGCAACAGCAACTCAAGTGAGACAAATGGTTTTGCAACACTAACACAAGTGCAAAAAGTGGTTTTCAACGCGGCACAAGTACGAAAAGTGGTTCTGCAACACAAGCTCAAGTGCGGAAAGTGGTTTTCAATGCCAGCACAAGTGCGGAAAGTAGTTCTGCAAAACAAGCTCATGTGTGGAAAGTGGTTTTCAATGCCAGCACAAGTGTGGAAAGTGGTTCTGCAACACAAGCTCTCGTCTGGAAAGTGGTTTTCAATGCCAGCACAAGTCCGAAAAGTGGTTTTGCAACAGCAACACAAGTGAGACAAATGGCTTTGCAACAATAACACAAGTGCAAAAAGTGGTTTTGCAACACTAACCCAAGTGTGCAAAAAGTGGTTTTCAATGCCAGCACAAGTGACAAAAGTGGTTCTGCAACACAAGCTCTAGTCCGGAAAGTGGTTTTCAATGCCAGCACAAGTGCGAAAAGTGGTTTTGCAACAGCAACACAAGTGAGACAAATGGTTTTGCAACAATAACGCAAGTGCAAAAAGTGGTTTTAAACACCAGCACACGTGCGGAAAATGGTTTTGCAACACTAACACAAGTGCGAAAAGTCGTTTTGCAACACTAAAACAAATGCGACTTGTGGTTTTCAACACGAGTGCAAGTGTGAAAAGTGGATTTGCAACACTAACACAAGTGTGAAAAGTCGTTTTGCAACACTAACACAAGTGCAAAAAAGTGGTTTTCAACGCCAGCACAAGTACGAAAAGTGGTTCTGCAACACAAGCTCAAGTGCGGAAAGTGGTTTTCAATGCCAGCACAAGTGCGGAAAGTAGTTCTGCAACACAAGCTCATGTGTGGAAAGTGGTTTTCAATGCCAGCACAAGTGCGAAAAGTGGTTTTGCAATAGCAAAACAAGTGAGACAAATGGTTTTGCAACAATAATACAAGTGCAAAAAGTGGTTTTGCAACACCAACACAAGTGTGCAAAAAGTGGTTTTCAATGCCAGCTCAAGTGACAAAAGTGGTTCTGCAACACAAACTCTAGTCTGGAAAGTGGTTTTCAATGCCAGCACAAGTGCGAAAAGTGGTTTTGCAACAACAACACAAGTGAGACAAATGGTTTTGCAACAATAACACAAGTGCAAAAACTGGTTTTCAACGCCAGCACAAGTGCGAAAAGTGGTTCTGCAACACTAACACAAGTGTGGAAAGTGGATTTAAACAGCAGCACAAGTGGAGAAAATGGTTTTGCAACAGCAACACAAGTGAGACAAATGGTTTTGCAACAATAAAACAAGTGCAAAAAGTGGTTTTCAACGCCAGCACAAGTGCGAAAAGTGGTTCTGCAACACAAGCTCAAGTGTGGAAAGTGGTTTTCAATGCCAGCACAAGTGCGGAAAGTAGTTCTGCAACACTAGCGCAAGTGTGGAAAGTGGTTTTAAACACCAGCACAAGTGCGGAAAATGGTTTTGCAACACTAACACAAGGGCAAAAAGTGGTTTTGCAACACTAACACAAGTGCAAAAAGTGGTTTTGCAACACTAACACAAGTGGGAAAAGTGGTTTTGCAACACAAACACAGGTGCAAAAGTGGTTTTGCAACACCAACACAAGTGAGACAAATGGTTTTGCAACAATAACACAAGTGCAAAAAGTGGTTTTCAATGCCAGCACAAGTGCGAAAAGTGGTTCTGCAACACAAGCTCAAGTGTGGAAAGTGGTTTTCAATGCCAGCACAAGTGCAGAAAGTCGTTCTGCAACACTAGCTCAAGTGTGGAAAGTGGTTTTAAACACCAGCACAAGTGCGGAAAATGGTTTTGCAACACTAACACAAGTGCAAAAAGTGGTTTTGCAACACCAACACAAGTGAGACAAATGGTTTTGCAATACTAACACAAGTGCAAAAAGTGGTTTTGCAACACTAACACAAGTGCGAAAAGTGGTTTTGCAACACAAACACAAGTGGAAAAGTGGTTTTGCAACACTAACACAAGTGTAAAAGTGGTTTTGCAACACGAGCACAAGTGCGATAAGAGGTTTTGCAACACAAACCCAATTGCGATTTGTGGTTTTCAACACTGGCACAAGTGCGAAAAGTGGTATTGCAACACGAACACAAGTGTGAAAAGTGGTCTTGCAACACTAAGACAAATGCGAAGTGTGGTTTTCAACACTAGCACAAGTGTGAAAAGTGGATTTGCAACACTAACACGAGTATGAAAAGTCGTTTTGCAACACTAACACAAGTGCAAAAAGTGGTTTACAACACCAGCACGAGTGCGGAAAGTGGTTTGCAACACTAACACAAGTGTTGAAAGTGGTTTTCAATGCCAGCACAAGTGTGGAAAGTGGTTTTGCAACACTAACACAAGTGCAAAAAGTGGTTTTCAATGCCAGCACAAGTGAGAAAAGTGGTTCTGCAACACAAGCTCTAGTCTGGAAAGTGGTATTCAATGCCAGCACAAGTGCGAAAAGTGGTTTTGCAACAGCAACACAAGTGAGACAAATGGTTTTGCAACAATAACACAAGTGCAAAAAGTGGTTTTCAACGCCAGCACAAGTGCGAAAAGTGGTTCTACAACACAAGCTCAAGTGTGGAAAGTGGTTTTAAACACCAGCACACATGCGGAAAATGGTTTTGCAACACTAACACAAGTGCAAAAAGTCGTTTTGCAACACTAAGACAAATGCAAATTGTGGTTTTCAACACGAGCGCAAGTGTGAAAAGTGGATTTGCAACAGTAACACAAGTGTGAAAAGTCGTTTTGCAACACTAACACAAGTGCAAAAAGTGGTTTTCAATGGCAGCACAAGTGACAAAAGTGGTTCTGCAACACAAGCACAAGTGCAGAAAATGGTTTTGCAACAGCAACACAAGTGAGACAAATGGTTTTGCAACAATAACACAAGTGCAAAAAGTGGTTTTCAACGCCAGCACAAGTGCGGAAAATGGTTTTGCAACAATAACACAAGTGCAAAAAGTGCTTTTCAACGCCAGCACAAGTGTAAAAAGTGGTTCTGCAACACTAGATCAAGTGTGGAAAGTGGTTTTAAACACCAGCACAAGTGCGAAAATGGTTTTGCAACACCAACACAAGTGAGACAAATGGTTTTGCAACACTAACACAAGTGCAAAAAGTGGTTTTGCAACACTAACACAAGTGCGAAAAGTGGTTTTGCAACACAAACACAAGTGTAAAAGTGGTTATGCAACACTAACACAAGTGTGAAAGTGGTTTTGCAACACGAGCACAAGTGCGATAAGAGGTTTTGCAACACAAACCCAATTGCGATTTGTGGTTTTCATCACTGGTACAAGTGCGAAAAGTGGTTTTGCAACACAAACACAAGTGTAAAAGTGGTTTTGCAACACTAACACAAGTGTGAAAATGGTTTTGCAACACGAGCACAAACAAGTGCGATAAGAGGTTTTGCAACACAAACCCAATTGCGATTTGTGGTTTTCAACACTGGCACAAGTGCGAAAAGTGGATTTGCAACACTAACACAAGTGTGAAAAGTCGTTTTGCAACACTAACACAAGTGCAAAAAGTGGTTTACAACACCAGCACGAGTGCGGAAAGTGGTTTGCAACACTAACACAAGTGTGGAAAGTGGTTTTTAATGCCAGCACAAGTGTGGAAAGTGGTTTTGCAACACTAACACAAGTGCGAAAAGTGCTTTTCAACACTCGCAGATGTGCAAAACGTGGTTTTCATCGCCAGCATAAGTGCAGAACGTGGTTTTGCAATACTAGTACATGTGTGAAAAGTGGTTTTCAATGCCAGCACAAGTGTGGAAAGTGGTTTTCAATGCCAGCACAAGTGACAAAAGTGGTTCTGCAACACAAGCTCGAGTCCGGAAAGTGGATTTCAATGCCAGCACAAGTGCGAAAAGTGGTTTTGCAACAGCAACACAAGTGTGGAAAGTGGTTTTCAATGCCAGCACAAGTGCGGAAAGTAGTTCTGCAACACGAGCTCAAGTGTGGAAAGTGGTTTTAAACACCAGCACAAGTGCAGAAAATGGTTTTGCAACACTAACACAAGTGCAAAAGTGGTTTTGCAACACTAACACAAGTGCGAAAAGTGGTTTTGCAACACTAACACAAATGTGAAAGTGGTTTTGCAACACTAACACAAGTGTGAGAAGTGGTTTTCAATGCCAGTACGAGTGTGGAAAGTGGTTTTTGCAACACTAACACAAGTGCGATAAGTGGTTTTCAACACGAGCCCGAGCGCAGAATGTGGTTTTTGCAACACTAACCAAATTGCAAAAAGTGGTTTTCAACATTAGCACGTGTGGGGAAAGTGGTTTTCAATGCCAACAGAAGTGTGGAAATTGGTTTTGCAACACTAAGACAAATGCGAATTGTGGTTTTCAACACTAGCGCAAGTGCGAAAAGTGGTTTTGCAACACTAACGCAAGTGTGAAAAATGGATTTGCAACACTAACACAAGTGTGAAAAGTGGTTTTCAACGCCAGCACAAGTACGAAAAGTGGTTCTGCAACACAAGCTCAAGTGCGGAAAGTGGTTTTCAATGCCAGCACAAGTGCGAAAAGTGGTTTTGCAACAGCAAAACAAGTGAGACAAATGGTTTTGCAACAATAATACAAGTGCAAAAAGTGGTTTTGCATAACCAACACAAGTGGGCAAAAAGTGGTTTTCAATGCCAGCTCAAGTGACAAAAGTGGTTCTGCAACACAAACTCTAGTCTGGAAAGTGGTTTTCAATGCCAGCACAAGTGCGAAAAGTGGTTTTGCAACAACAACACAAGTGAGACAAATGGTTTTCCAACAATAACACAAGTGCAAAAACTGGTTTTCAGCGCCAGCACAAGTGCGAAAAGTGGTTCTGCAACACTAACACAAGTGTGGAAAGTGGTTTTGAACACCAGCACAAGTGCGGAAAATGATTTTGCAACACTAACAGCAGTGCGAAAAGTCGTTTTGCAACACGAAGACAAATGCGAATTGTGGTTTTCAACACTAGCACAAGTGTGAAAAGTGGATTTGCAACACTAACACAAGTGTGGAAAGTGGTTTTGCAACACTAACACAAGTGCAAAAAGTGGTTTTCAATGCCAGCACAAGTGAGAAAAGTGGTTCTGAAACACAAGCTCTTGTCTGGAAAGTGGTTTTCAATGCCAGCACAAGTGCGAAAAGTGGTTTTGCAACAGCAACACAAGTAAGACAAATGGTTTTGCAACACTAACACATGTGCAAAAAGTGGTTTTCAACGCCAGCACAAGTACGAAAAGTGGTTTTGCAACACTAAAACAAGTGCGAAAAGTCATTTTGCAACACTAACACAAGTGCGAAAAGTCGTTTTGCAACACTAACACAAGTGCGAAAGTGGTTTTGCAACACTAACACAAGTGCGGTAAATGGTTTTCAACGCCACTACGAGTGCCGAAAGTGTTTTTTGCAACAATAACACAAGTGCAAAAGTGGTTTTGCAACACTAACACAAGTGCAAAAAGTGGTTTTGCAACACGAACACGAGTGTGAAAGTGGTTTCGCAACACAAGCGCAGGTGCGATAAGAGGTTTTGCAACACTAACCCAATTGCGATTTGTGGTTTTCAACACTGGCGCAAGTACGAAAAGTGGTATTGCAACACTAACACAAGTGTAAAATGTGGTTTTGCAACACTAAGACAAATGCGAATTGTGGTTTTCAACACTAGCGCAAGTGCGATAAGAGGTTTTGCAACACTAACCCAATTGCGATTTGTGGTTTTCAACACTGGCGCAAGTGCAAAAAGTGGTTTTGCAACACTAACACAAGTGCGAAAAGTCGTTTTGCAACACTAACACAAGTGCGAAAAGTCGTTTTGCAACACTAACACAAGTGCGATAAGTGGTTTTCAATGCGACTAGGAGTGCCGAAAGTGTTTTTTGCAACAATAACACAAGTGCGAAAAGTGGCTTTGCAACACGAGCATGAGTCCAATAAGTGGTTTTGCAACACTAACACAAGTGTGATAAGTAATTTTCAACACTAGCAAGTGTGCTGAAAGTGGTTTTCAACGGCAGCAGAAGTGTGGAAATTGGTTTTTTCAACACGAACACAAGTGTAAAAAGTGGTTTTGCAACACTAACACAAGTGCAAAAAGTGGTTTTGCAACACAAACACAAGTGTAAAAGTGGTTTTGCAACACTAACACAAGTGTAAAAGTGGTTTTGCAACACGAGCACAAGTGCGATAAGAGGTTTTGCAACACAAACCCAATTGCGATTTGTGGTTTTCAACACTGGCACAAGTGCGAAAAGTGGTATTGCAACACGAACACAAGTGTGAAAAGTGGTCTTGCAACACTAAGACAAATGCGAAGTGTGGTTTTCAACACTAGCACAAGTGTGAAAAGTGGATTTGCAACACTAACACGAGTATGAAAAGTCGTTTTGCAACACTAACACAAGTGCAAAAAGTGGTTTACAACACCAGCACGAGTGCGGAAAGTGGTTTGCAACACTAACACAAGTGTTGAAAGTGGTTTTCAATGCCAGCACAAGTGTGGAAAGTGGTTTTGCAACACTAACACAAGTGCAAAAAGTGGTTTTCAATGCCAGCACAAGTGAGAAAAGTGGTTCTGCAACACAAGCTCAAGTGTGGAAAGTGGTTTTAAACACCAGCAGAAGTGCGGAAAATGGTTTTGCAACACTAACACAAGTGCAAAAAGTGGTTTTGCAACACCAACACAAGTGAGACAAATGGTTTTGCAATATTAACACAAGTGCAAAAAGTGGTTTTGCAACACTAACACAAGTGCGAAAAGTGGTTTTGCAACACAAACACAAGTGGAAAAGTGGTTTTGCAACACTAACACAAGTGTAAAAGTGGTTTTGCAACACGAGCACAAGTGCGATAAGAGGTTTTGCAACACAAACCCAATTGCGATTTGTGGTTTTCAACACTGGCACAAGTGCGAAAAGTGGTATTGCAACACGAACACAAGTGTGAAAAGTGGTCTTGCAACACTAAGACAAATGCGAAGTGTGGTTTTCAACACTAGCACAAGTGTGAAAAGTGGATTTGCAACACTAACACGAGTATGAAAAGTCGTTTTGCAACACTAACACAAGTGCAAAAAGTGGTTTACAACACCAGCACGAGTGCGGAAAGTAGTTTGCAACACTAACACAAGTGTTGAAAGTGGTTTTCAATGCCAGCACAAGTGTGGAAAGTGGTTTTGCAACACTAACACAAGTGCAAAAAGTGGTTTTCAATGCCAGCACAAGTGAGAAAAGTGGTTCTGCAACACAAGCTCTAGTCTGGAAAGTGGTATTCAATGCCAGCACAAGTGCGAAAAGTGGTTTTGCAACAGCAACACAAGTGAGACAAATGGTTTTGCAACAATAACACAAGTGCAAAAAGTGGTTTTCAACGCCAGCACAAGTGCGAAAAGTGGTTCTACAACACAAGCTCAAGTGTGGAAAGTGGTTTTAAACACCAGCACACATGCGGAAAATGGTTTTGCAACACTAACACAAGTGCAAAAAGTCGTTTTGCAACACTAAGACAAATGCGAATTGTGGTTTTCAACACGAGCGCAAGTGTGAAAAGTGGATTTGCAACAGTAACACAAGTGTGAAAAGTCGTTTTGCAACACTAACACAAGTGCAAAAAGTGGTTTTCAATGGCAGCACAAGTGACAAAAGTGGTTCTGCAACACAAGCACAAGTGCAGAAAATGGTTTTGCAACAGCAACACAAGTGAGACAAATGGTTTTGCAACAATAACACAAGTGCAAAAAGTGGTTTTCAACGCCAGCACAAGTGCGGAAAATGGTTTTGCAACAATAACACAAGTGCAAAAAGTGCTTTTCAACGCCAGCACAAGTGCAAAAAGTGGTTCTGCAACACTAGATCAAGTGTGGAAAGTGGTTTTAAACACCAGCACAAGTGCGAAAATGGTTTTGCAACACCAACACAAGTGAGACAAATGGTTTTGCAACACTAACACAAGTGCAAAAAGTGGTTTTGCAACACTAACACAAGTGCGAAAAGTGGTTTTGCGACACAAACACAAGTGTAAAAGTGGTTATGCAACACTAACACAAGTGTGAAAGTGGTTTTGCAACACGAGCACAAGTGCGATAAGAGGTTTTGCAACACAAACCCAATTGCGATTTGTGGTTTTCATCACTGGTACAAGTGCGAAAAGTGGTTTTGCAACACAAACACAAGTGTAAAAGTGGTTTTGCAACACTAACACAAGTGTGAAAATGGTTTTGCAACACGAGCACAAACAAGTGCGATAAGAGGTTTTGCAACACAAACCCAATTGCGATTTGTGGTTTTCAACACTGGCACAAGTGCGAAAAGTGGATTTGCAACACTAACACAAGTGTGAAAAGTCGTTTTGCAACACTAACACAAGTGCAAAAAGTGGTTTACAACACCAGCACGAGTGCGGAAAGTGGTTTGCAACACTAACACAAGTGTGGAAAGTGGTTTTTAATGCCAGCACAAGTGTGGAAAGTGGTTTTGCAACACTAACACAAGTGCGAAAAGTGCTTTTCAACACTCGCAGATGTGCAAAACGTGGTTTTCATCGCCAGCATAAGTGCAGAACGTGGTTTTCCAATACAAGTACATGTGTGAAAAGTGGTTTTCAATGCCAGCACAAGTGTGGAAAGTGGTTTTCAATGCCAGCACAAGTGACAAAAGTGGTTCTGCAACACGAGCTCGAGTCCGGAAAGTGGTTTTCAATGCCAGCACAAGTGCGAAAAGTGGTTTTGCAACAGCAACACAAGTGTGGAAAGTGGTTTTCAATGCCAGCACAAGTGCGGAAAGTAGTTCTGCAACACGAGCTCAAGTGTGGAAAGTGGTTTTAAACACCAGCACAAGTGCAGAAAATGGTTTTGCAACACTAACACAATAGTGGGGGGGCCAATGTAGCAGATTGAAATGCCCGGTGAAATTGCTTGTTAATTTTTGGACACTGGTTGGGCTGTCTTTAGGGATGATATAAGTTCTAGAAAAAATATGTCTCCAATTGTTTCAAGTTCTTTATGGCGGCCATTTTGGATTTTCAAAATGGCGGATGTCGAAAACGTAAAATTCCATTATCTTGGCTTCTAAATGACCTAGAGTTTCGATTCTGGTGTCCAGTTGTACATTTTTGGGGATAGAGAATTGAATGAAACCTTCTTTAATAACCTACAAGGGATAAAAATAGGTTTTTATGGCACAGCCGAACCAGTGTCCAAAATCTAACTTAATGCACATCTATCTTAATTGTTATTTGTTATTTGTATGTTCCAGATTCGTGACCCTGAGCTATGATGGAGCCAAAAAGCAAGAAAACCAAGAAAGAAACTGATTTCACACTTTGCATTCAGTGCCAGGATCCCCAAGGTGCACTAGTGACTGAGCCAGCACTGGGCTCATATGCAAAGTTTCTCCAGTTCATCCAGGAGAGGGCACGATATGGTGATGCCGACTTCAAACAGATCAGCGAACGATTAAGCTGTTTCACTGCCACTGACTTGAGGAACAATAAAGCAAAGTGGCACCGGGCATGTTATGGATCTACATGCAACACTGCTCACCTGGAGCGTGCTAGAGTTCGCCACCAGAAAGCCTGCGAACATGGCGACACCCAGCATCTTCATAAGAGGTGTGGACGTCCTTCTTCTGCACCTGCCGCTGCAAGTACCTCAGGTTCTACGCAAGACGAGACTCTTCGCTTCACACGTTCATCATCAACTCCATTCAACAGAGACCTTTGTTTCTTCTGTCAAGAGGTCACTAAGGAAAGTGTACATGTTGTATGCACGTTCAACGCAGGTAAACAGCTGAAGAAAGCTGTTGAAGAAGGCAGCAACCACAAGTGGAAAGTTCAGCTGAGTGCTGCCATCAGTGCACATGATGCTCATGCGATCGACGTCAAGTATCATCTCCCATGCTGGGTGCAGAATGTCTAACGTGCTCCCAAGAGTGGGACATCAAGTGATGACAAAGAACACATACTGCAAGAAACTAATGTTATCAAAATAGCCGCAGACATTGAGTTTGTCAGCCTTGTTCGCTCTCTACTCCAAGCTGGTGAAATTCTCAACATGTCTGACCTGAAGTCGGTTTACTCCAGGATTCTTGACAATAATGGTGTGCACAATGTCCCATCACCTACTACCCAAGGCATGAAGGAGAAAATCAACTCTCACATTGATGACGTTCACTTCATGAAACCAAAACGTCGAAACGAGTCAGACTGTGTATTCTCCACTGCCGTGCGTGATGCAGCTGTCGAAGATGCAATGACGAAGACAAATGAAAAAAACATCGAACAACTGTTTGAGAGTGCCTCTGTTCTCCGCAGTGCCATTGCTTGTCAGAACAAGCACCCATGGCAATTTGAAGGAGAAATGAACACTGATGATGCTGAAAAGCATGTACCCAAAGTACTCTATGCTTTCCTCCGCTGGCTACTGGAAGGACCAGCCACGAGCATTGAGCCAGAGACTATGCGCTCAGCCACTATTCATCGAGATGTTATAACCATCAGTCAGAACATCATGTACGGCTACAAGTCAAAACGCCAAGTCACGTACAAGCCCAAAGAGCCAGATGCACCATTCCGCCATCGCTTAGAATGGCCACAGCAGCTTGCCGTTGCCATTGTAGTCCATCAGTCCACCAGAAACAAGAAGCTTCTGGATTTCCTGCATGGGTTCGGTCTGTCTGTTGATTATAGTCGGATCTTGCGGTTGGAGACACAGCTGGCCAACTCAGTCATAGAGTCTACGACAGAACAGGGTGTATACTTTCCAAGAACCATGCGCATAGGGACGTTTGTCTTCTTTGCAGTGGACAACAGTGACTTCAATGAAGACACACCTGATGGGAAGCGGACACTCCATGCTACAGCCTGGGCACTCTACCAACGACGGGAACATGCACCCTCCACAGATGAACATAGAACACTGACACTACATGACCGAAAGGCCAGACACCGCTCACTCAAGGTTCTGACTGCTCCAGACTTTGTTCCTTGCCAAGCACCAAACAAACAATCTGCCACAGGTACCACGTATAGCTTCAAGACACGGTCAAACCCAGATGTCACCAAGCCGTACTCTGCGACGGACACAGTGTGGCTACTTTCACGCACAATCATGCGAACAGCTGAAGCTGAGGACGTACAAGACGACATCACCCCACCAGATGACCAGCTGCAAGCTGCAGAACCCCAGCATGCTGACCCTGTTGGGTCACTCGTCCACGATCCAAAACAACCACCTGGCAGTAGGATCAAGCATCACGATATCCCAACTTGGACAGCCTACAACTCACTGCTCTCCTCTTCGAAGCCTCTGACAGAGGTCAACGCCCTGCCATTGGTAGCAGCACCAGCCCATGAATGGCAAACACTGATAACAGTCTTGAAACAGACACAGCAAATCAACTGCATGGTCATGGGTCCCGATAGGAAGACAGTGATCACCTTAGACATGGCCCTGTATGAGCGAGCCAAACAGCTGGAGATGACCAGAGATGACTGCAAAGGCAAGTGGGTACTGCGACTAGGGGAGATGCACACTGTGATGGCTGCACTGAGGGCTGCTGGGAATGCCATAGAGGACCATCCTAGAAGATCTACCCAAGAAGTCAACTGGCACCGGTCAGCAGCCAGACGACGACAATCCTGAACATACTCCACCCCCTCCCAAGAAGGTGACTGTCATAGACGGCATGGCATTAGTGCAAGCAATGGGTAAGCCACAATGGGTCAAAACATGTGCCCAGTGGGCTGGCCATTTCAATGCAACACTGGACTGCAAGACCAACGGGTATGATGAAGTCCACCTCGTGTTTGACCGATATGATCTGCCAAATTCACTGAAAGAGGCCACACGGGAGAGGCGCCAAGGTGGCAAGCCGCCCACTGCTTACCACGTTCAAGACAGCACCCCGATTGGGAAACTGACAGCAAAACAGTTCCTGTCGCACACCAACACCAAAGATGAGCTAACTGTCTATCTGGCAAAGAAAGCTCTGTGTCACTTTGAGGGGACTACCAAGGTCTTCATCGTCACTTCAAGGCAGGATGTCTTCTCCAACTGCATGGATGTACAGCATCTCCGTAGCTCCCAGGAGGAGGCTGATACGAGGATCTTTCTTCACAGTCTAGATGCCGTCCGAAGAGGTGCAACACAGCTGTACATTCAGTCACCTGATACTGATGTATTCATCCTAGCACTCCACCGGTACCATGAACTATGCAAAGACACATACTTCATCACGGGTGTGGGGAACAAGAAGAGGCAAATCTCACTGGAACCAATAGTACATGAACTTGGTGTCAGGAAGGCTGCAGCCCTACCAGGATTCCATGCATTCACGGGAGCAGACCAGACTGGTCGGTTTGCCGGCAAGGGAAAGCTCACATGTTGGCAAGCCCTCAATAGGTGCTCTGTTGAGGTGGTATCTGCGTTTCATGACCTTGGGGCCTCTGAGGAGCTGAGAGCTGACACAGAAAGTGACATTGAGGCATTTGTATGCCAGCTGTATGAGCCTCGTACTACAGTTGTGGATGTGGGCAAGCTGAGGTGGAGACTGTTTACCAAGAAACAGCTAGAGGCACAGAAGCTGCCACCAACACGGGGAGCTTTACATGAAGCCATTGCTCGTGCACATTTCCAGGCCATGGTGTGGCATCAGGCTGATGTACCGGACCCCCAGCTTCCACAACCAACAGAACATGGATGGAGAGCAGAAGGAGATCAGCTGGTGCCCATCACAACCAAGGACCCTCCAGCCCCAGCTGCCATCACACATCTAATCAAATGTAACTGCAAGAAGACCCAATGCATGTCTCACTGCTCATGCAGGTCTCAGCATCTCAACTGTTCTGAGATGTGTATGTGTGGGGCAGATGAAGAGGTGTGTGGTAACACGGGTCAGGAGCGCCCCATGGGAATCGATAACACTGATGATGAGGAGGATGGAGATCCTTCAATGTAACAATGAACACTGCCAACTAAAAATATTGCACAAAGACATTATAAGTGTACATTTGAACACTAAAGTCCAGCCTTTATGTGATTTAGAAGTGAAAATGATGGAAAAAAAAATATATATGTGTTGGCATAAGTGCGTGAAAATCCAAGATGGCTGCCATAAGAACCCTTTTGATCATATGTAGGTGTATAAATGTGTGTTTATTGGATTAAGTATCCGCAAATATGTACATTTGGACACCAAAATTAACACTCTAGGTCATTTAGAAGCCAAGATAATGACAATTTCGGTTTTCAACAAACGCCATTTTGATAATCCAAAATGGCCGCTATAAAGAACTTGAAAAAAATGGAGACATATTTTTTCTACAACTTCTATCATCCCTAAAGACAACCCAACCAGTGTCCACAAATTAACATTTGAATTCAACGGGAAAACATTGGCCCCCCCACTACAAGTGCAAAAGTGGTTTTGCAACACTAACACAAGTGCGAAAAGTGGTTTTGCAACACTAACACAAATGTGAAAGTGGTTTTGCAACACTAACACAAGTGTGAGAAGTGGTTTTCAATGCCAGTACGAGTGTGGAAAGTGGTTTTTGCAACACTAACACAAGTGCGATAAGTGGTTTTCAACACGAGCCCGAGCGCGGAATGTGGTTTTTGCAACACTAACCAAATTGCAAAAAGTGGTTTTCAACATTAGCACGTGTGGGGAAAGTGGTTTTCAATGCCAACAGAAGTGTGGAAATTGGTTTTGCAACACTAAGACAAATGCGAATTGTGGTTTTCAACACTAGCGCAAGTGCGAAAAGTGGTTTTGCAACACTAATGCAAGTGTGAAAAATGGATTTGCAACACTAACACAAGTGTGAAAAGTGGTTTTCAACGCCAGCACAAGTACGAAAAGTGGTTCTGCAACACAAGCTCAAGTGCGGAAAGTGGTTTTCAATGCCAGCACAAGTGCGAAAAGTGGTTTTGCAACAGCAAAACAAGTGAGACAAATGGTTTTGCAACAATAATACAAGTGCAAAAAGTGGTTTTCAATGCCAGCACAAGTGCGAAAAGTGGTTCTGCAACACAAGCTCAAGTGTGGAAAGTGGTTTTCAATGCCAGCACAAGTGCAGAAAGTCGTTCTGCAACACTAGCTCAAGTGTGGAAAGTGGTTTTAAAGACCAGCACAAGTGCGGAAAATGGTTTTGCAACACTAACACAAGTGCAAAAAGTGGTTTTGCAACACCAACACAAGTGAGACAAATGGTTTTGCAATATTAACACAAGTGCAAAAAGTGGTTTTGCAACACTAACACAAGTGCGAAAAGTGGTTTTGCAACACAAACACAAGTGTAAAAGTGGTTTTGCAACACTAACACAAGTGTAAAAGTGGTTTTGCAACACGAGCACAAGTGCGATAAGAGGTTTTGCAACACAAACCCAATTGCGATTTGTGGTTTTCAACACTGGCACAAGTGCGAAAAGTGGTATTGCAACACGAACACAAGTGTGAAAAGTGGTCTTGCAACACTAAGACAAATGCGAAGTGTGGTTTTCAACACTAGCACAAGTGTGAAAAGTGGATTTGCAACACTAACACGAGTATGAAAAGTCGTTTTGCAACACTAACACAAGTGCAAAAAGTGGTTTACAACACCAGCACGAGTGCGGAAAGTGGTTTGCAACACTAACACAAGTGTTGAAAGTGGTTTTCAATGCCAGCACAAGTGTGGAAAGTGGTTTTGCAACACTAACACAAGTGCAAAAAGTGGTTTTCAATGCCAGCACAAGTGAGAAAAGTGGTTCTGCAACACAAGCTCTAGTCTGGAAAGTGGTATTCAATGCCAGCACAAGTGCGAAAAGTGGTTTTGCAACAGCAACACAAGTGAGACAAATGGTTTTGCAACAATAACACAAGTGCAAAAAGTGGTTTTCAACGCCAGCACAAGTGCGAAAAGTGGTTCTACAACACAAGCTCAAGTGTGGAAAGTGGTTTTAAACACCAGCACACATGCGGAAAATGGTTTTGCAACACTAACACAAGTGCGAAAAGTCGTTTTGCAACACTAAGACAAATGCGAATTGTGGTTTTCAACACGAGCGCAAGTGTGAAAAGTGGATTTGCAACAGTAACACAAGTGTGAAAAGTCGTTTTGCAACACTAACACAAGTGCAAAAAGTGGTTTTCAATGGCAGCACAAGTGACAAAAGTGGTTCTGCAACACAAGCACAAGTGCGGAAAATGGTTTTGCAACAGCAACACAAGTGAGACAAATGGTTTTGCAACAATAACACAAGTGCAAAAAGTGGTTTTCAACGCCAGCACAAGTGCGGAAAATGGTTTTGCAACAATAACACAAGTGCAAAAAGTGCTTTTCAACGCCAGCACAAGTGCAAAAGGTGGTTCTGCAACACTAGATCAAGTGTGGAAAGTGGTTTTAAACACCAGCACAAGTGCGAAAATGGTTTTGCAACACCAACACAAGTGAGACAAATGGTTTTGCAACACTAACACAAGTGCAAAAAGTGGTTTTGCAACACTAACACAAGTGCGAAAAGTGGTTTTGCAACACAAACACAAGTGTAAAAGTGGTTTTGCAACACCAACACAAGTGTGAAAGTGGTTTTGCAACACGAGCACAAGTGCGATAAGAGGTTTTGCAACACAAACCCAATTGCGATTTGTGGTTTTCAACACTGGTACAAGTGCGAAAAGTGGTTTTGCAACACAAACACAAGTGTAAAAGTGGTTTTGCAACACTAACACAAGTGTGAAAATGGTTTTGCAACACGAGCACAAACAAGTGCGATAAGAGGTTTTGCAACACAAACCCAATTGCGATTTGTGGTTTTCAACACTGGCACAAGTGCGAAAAGTGGATTTGCAACACTAACACAAGTGTGAAAAGTCGTTTTGCAACACTAACACAAGTGCAAAAAGTGGTTTACAACACCAGCACGAGTGCGGAAAGTGGTTTGCAACACTAACACAAGTGTGGAAAGTGGTTTTCAATGCCAGCACAAGTGTGGAAAGTGGTTTTGCAACACTAACACAAGTGCGAAAAGTGCTTTTCAACACTCGCAGATGTGAAAAACGTGGTTTTCATCGCCAACATAAGTGCAGAACGTGGTTTTGCAATACTAGTACATGTGTGAAAAGTGGTTTTCAATGCCAGCACAAGTGTGGAAAGTGGTTTTCAATGCCAGCACAAGTGACAAAAGTGGTTCTGCAACACAAGCTCGAGTCCGGAAAGTGGTTTTCAATGCCAGCACAAGTGCGAAAAGTGGTTTTGCAACAGCAACACAAGTGTGGAAAGTGGTTTTCAATGCCAGCACAAGTGCGGAAAGTAGTTCTGCAACACGAGCTCAAGTGTGGAAAGTGGTTTTAAACACCAGCACAAGTGCAGAAAATGGTTTTGCAACACTAACACAAGTGCAAAAGTGGTTTTGCAACACTAACACAAGTGCGAAAAGTGGTTTTGCAACACTAACACAAATGTGAAAGTGGTTTTGCAACACTAACACAAGTGTGAGAAGTGGTTTTCAATGCCAGTACGAGTGTGGAAAGTGGTTTTTGCAACAATAACACAAGTGCGATAAGTGGTTTTCAACACGAGCCCGAGCGCGGAATGTGGTTTTTGCAACACTAACCAAATTGCAAAAAGTGGTTTTCAACATTATCACGTGTGGGGAAAGTGGTTTTCAATGCCAACAGAAGTGTGGAAATTGGTTTTGCAACACTAAGACAAATGCGAATTGTGGTTTTCAACACTAGCGCAAGTGCGAAAAGTGGTTTTGCAACACTAACGCAAGTGTGAAAAATGGATTTGCAACACTAACACAAGTGTGAAAAGTGGTTTTCAACGCCAGCACAAGTACGAAAAGTGGTTCTGCAACACAAGCTCAAGTGCGGAAAGTGGTTTTCAATGCCAGCATAAGTGCGAAAAGTGGTTTTGCAACAGCAAAACAAGTGAGACAAATGGTTTTGCAACAATAAATACAAGTGCAAAAAGTGGTTTTGCATAACCAACACAAGTGGGCAAAAAGTGGTTTTCAATGCCAGCTCAAGTGACAAAAGTGGTTCTGCAACACAAACTCTAGTCTGGAAAGTGGTTTTCAATGCCAGCACAAGTGCGAAAAGTGGTTTTGCAACAACAACACAAGTGAGACAAATGGTTTTCCAACAATAACACAAGTGCAAAAACTGGTTTTCAGCGCCAGCACAAGTGCGAAAAGTGGTTCTGCAACACTAACACAAGTGTGGAAAGTGGTTTTGAACACCAGCACAAGTGCGGAAAATGATTTTGCAACACTAACAGCAGTGCGAAGAGTCGTTTTGCAACACGAAGACAAATGCGAATTGTGGTTTTCAACACTAGCACAAGTGTGAAAAGTGGATTTGCAACACTAACACAAGTGTGGAAAGTGGTTTTGCAACACTAACACAAGTGCAAAAAGTGGTTTTCAATGCCAGCACAAGTGAGAAAAGTGGTTCTGCAACACAAGCTCTAGTCTGGAAAGTGGTTTTCAATGCCAGCACAAATGCGAAAAGTGGTTTTGCAACAGCAACACAAGTAAGACAAATGGTTTTGCAACACTAACACATGTGCAAAAAGTGGTTTTCAACGCCAGCACAAGTACGAAAAGTGGTTTTGCAACACTAAAACAAGTGCGAAAAGTCATTTTGCAACACTAACACAAGTGCGAAAAGTCGTTTTGCAACACTAACACAAGTGCGAAAGTGGTTTTGCAACACTAACACAAGTGCGGTAAATGGTTTTCAACGCCACTACGAGTGCCGAAAGTGTTTTTGCAACAATAACACAAGTGCAAAAGTGGTTTTGCAACACTAACACAAGTGCAAAAAGTGGTTTTGCAACACGAACACGAGTGTGAAAGTGGTTTCGCAACACAAGCGCAGGTGCGATAAGAGGTTTTGCAACACTAACCCAATTGCGATTTGTGGTTTTCAACACTGGCGCAAGTACGAAAAGTGGTATTGCAACACTAACACAAGTGTAAAATGTGGTTTTGCAACACTAAGACAAATGCGAATTGTGGTTTTCAACACTAGTGCAAGTGCGATAAGAGGTTTTGCAACACTAACCCAATTGCGATTTGTGGTTTTCAACACTGGCGCAAGTGCAAAAAGTGGTTTTGCAACACTAACACAAGTGCGAAAAGTCGTTTTGCAACACTAACACAAGTGCGAAAAGTCGTTTTGCAACACTAACACAAGTGCGATAAGTGGTTTTCAATGCGACTAGGAGTGCCGAAAGTGTTTTTTGCAACAATAACACAAGTGCGAAAAGTGGCTTTGCAACACGAGCATGAGTCCAATAAGTGGTTTTGCAACACTAACACAAGTGTGATAAGTAATTTTCAACACTAGCAAGTGTGCTGAAAGTGGTTTTCAACGGCAGCAGAAGTGTGGAAATTGGTTTTTTCAACACGAACACAAGTGTAAAAAGTGGTTTTGCAACACTAACACAAGTGCGAAAAGTGGTTTTGCAACACAAACACAAGTGTAAAAGTGGTTTTGCAACACTAACACAAGTGTAAAAGTGGTTTTGCAACACGAGCACAAGTGCGATAAGAGGTTTTGCAACACAAACCCAATTGCGATTTGTGGTTTTCAACACTGGCACAAGTGCGAAAAGTGGTATTGCAACACGAACACAAGTGTGAAAAGTGGTCTTGCAACACTAAGACAAATGCGAAGTGTGGTTTTCAACACTAGCACAAGTGTGAAAAGTGGATTTGCAACACTAACACGAGTATGAAAAGTCGTTTTGCAACACTAACACAAGTGCAAAAAGTGGTTTACAACACCAGCACGAGTGCGGAAAGTGGTTTGCAACACTAACACAAGTGTTGAAAGTGGTTTTCAATGCCAGCACAAGTGTGGAAAGTGGTTTTGCAACACTAACACAAGTGCAAAAAGTGGTTTTCAATGCCAGCACAAGTGAGAAAAGTGGTTCTGCAACACAAGCTCTAGTCTGGAAAGTGGTATTCAATGCCAGCACAAGTGCGAAAAGTGGTTTTGCAACAGCAACACAAGTGAGACAAATTGTTTTGCAACAATAACACAAGTGCAAAAAGTGGTTTTCAACGCCAGCACAAGTGCGAAAAGTGGTTCTGCAACACAAGCTCAAGTGTGGAAAGTGGTTTTAAACACCAGCACACATGCGGAAAATGGTTTTGCAACACTAACACAAGTGCGAAAAGTCGTTTTGCAACACTAAGACAAATGCGAATTGTGGTTTTCAACACGAGCGCAAGTGTGAAAAGTGGATTTGCAACAGTAACACAAGTGTGAAAAGTCGTTTTGCAACACTAACACAAGTGCAAAAAGTGGTTTTCAATGGCAGCACAAGTGACAAAAGTGGTTCTGCAACACAAGCACAAGTGCGGAAAATGGTTTTGCAACAGCAACACAAGTGAGACAAATGGTTTTGCAACAATAACACAAGTGCAAAAAGTGGTTTTCAACGCCAGCACAAGTGCGGAAAATGGTTTTGCAACAATAACACAAGTGCAAAAAGTGCTTTTCAACGCCAGCACAAGTGCAAAAAGTGGTTCTGCAACACTAGATCAAGTGTGGAAAGTGGTTTTAAACACTAGCACAAGTGCGAAAATGGTTTTGCAACACCAACACAAGTGAGACAAATGGTTTTGCAACACTAACACAAGTGCAAAAAGTGGTTTTGCAACACTAACACAAGTGCGAAAAGTGGTGTTGCAACACAAACACAAGTGTAAAAGTGGTTTTGCAACACTAACACAAGTGTGAAAGTGGTTTTGCAACACGAGCACAAGTGCGATAAGAGGTTTTGCAACACAAACCCAATTGCGATTTGTGGTTTTCAACACTGGTACAAGTGCGAAAAGTGGTTTTGCAACACAAACACAAGTGTAAAAGTGGTTTTGCAACACTAACACAAGTGTGAAAATGGTTTTGCAACACGAGCACAAACAAGTGCGATAAGAGGTTTTGCAACACAAACCCAATTGCGATTTGTGGTTTTCAACACTGGCACAAGTGCGAAAAGTGGATTTGCAACACTAACACAAGTGTGAAAAGTCGTTTTGCAACACTAACACAAGTGCAAAAAGTGGTTTACAACACCAGCACAAGTGCGGAAAGTGGTTTGCAACACTAACACAAGTGTGGAAAGTGGTTTTCAATGCCAGCACAAGTGTGGAAAGTGGTTTTGCAACACTAACACAAGTGCGAAAAGTGCTTTTCAACACTCGCAGATGTGCAAAACGTGGTTTTCATCGCCAGCATAAGTGCAGAACGTGGTTTTGCAATACTAGTACATGTGTGAAAAGTGGTTTTCAATGCCAGCACAAGTGTGGAAAGTGGTTTTCAATGCCAGCACAAGTGACAAAAGTGGTTCTGCAACACAAGCTCGAGTCCGGAAAGTGGTTTTCAATGCCAGCACAAGTGCGAAAAGTGGTTTTGCAACAGCAACACAAGTGTGGAAAGTGGTTTTCAATGCCAGCACAAGTGCGGAAAGTAGTTCTGCAACACGAGCTCAAGTGTGGAAAGTGGTTTTAAACACCAGCACAAGCGCAGAAAATGGTTTTGCAACACTAACACAAGTGCAAAAGTGGTTTTGCAACACTAACACAAGTGCGAAAAGTGGTTTTGCAACACTAACACAAATGTGAAAGTGGTTTTGCAACACTAACACAAGTGTGAGAAGTGGTTTTCAATGCCAGTACGAGTGTGGAAAGTGGTTTTTGCAACACTAACACAAGTGCGATAAGTGGTTTTCAACACGAGCCCGAGCGCGGAATGTGGTTTTTGCAACACTAACCAAATTGCAAAAAGTGGTTTTCAACATTAGCACGTGTGGGGAAAGTGGTTTTCAATGCCAACAGAAGTGTGGAAATTGGTTTTGCAACACTAAGACAAATGCGAATTGTGGTTTTCAACACTAGCGCAAGTGCGAAAAGTGGTTTTGCAACACTAATGCAAGTGTGAAAAATGGATTTGCAACACTAACACAAGTGTGAAAAGTGGTTTTCAACGCCAGCACAAGTACGAAAAGTGGTTCTGCAACACAAGCTCAAGTGCGGAAAGTGGTTTTCAATGCCAGCACAAGTGCAGAAAGTCGTTCTGCAACACTAGCTCAAGTGTGGAAAGTGGTTTTAAACACCAGCACAAGTGCGGAAAATGGTTTTGCAACACTAACACAAGTGCAAAAAGTGGTTTTGCAACACCAACACAAGTGAGACAAATGGTTTTGCAATATTAACACAAGTGCAAAAAGTGGTTTTGCAACACTAACACAAGTGCGAAAAGTGGTTTTGCAACACAAACACAAGTGTAAAAGTGGTTTTGCAACACTAACACAAGTGTAAAAGTGGTTTTGCAACACGAGCACAAGTGCGATAAGAGGTTTTGCAACACAAACCCAATTGCGATTTGTGGTTTTCAACACTGGCACAAGTGCGAAAAGTGGTATTGCAACACGAACACAAGTGTGAAAAGTGGTCTTGCAACACTAAGACAAATGCGAAGTGTGGTTTTCAACACTAGCACAAGTGTGAAAAGTGGATTTGCAACACTAACACGAGTATGAAAAGTCGTTTTGCAACACTAACACAAGTGCAAAAAGTGGTTTACAACACCAGCACGAGTGCGGAAAGTGGTTTGCAACACTAACACAAGTGTTGAAAGTGGTTTTCAATGCCAGCACAAGTGTGGAAAGTGGTTTTGCAACACTAACACAAGTGCAAAAAGTGGTTTTCAATGCCAGCACAAGTGAGAAAAGTGGTTCTGCAACACAAGCTCTAGTCTGGAAAGTGGTATTCAATGCCAGCACAAGTGCGAAAAGTGGTTTTGCAACAGCAACACAAGTGAGACAAATGGTTTTGCAACAATAACACAAGTGCAAAAAGTGGTTTTCAACGCCAGCACAAGTGCGAAATGTGGTTCTACAACACAAGCTCAAGTGTGGAAAGTGGTTTTAAACACCAGCACACATGCGGAAAATGGTTTTGCAACACTAACACAAGTGCGAAAAGTCGTTTTGCAACACTAAGACAAATGCGAATTGTGGTTTTCAACACGAGCGCAAGTGTGAAAAGTGGATTTGCAACAGTAACACAAGTGTGAAAAGTCGTTTGGCAACACTAACACAAGTGCAAAAAGTGGTTTTCAATGGCAGCACAAGTGACAAAAGTGGTTCTGCAACACAAGCACAAGTGCGGAAAATGGTTTTGCAACAGCAACACAAGTGAGACAAATGGTTTTGCAACAATAACACAAGTGCAAAAAGTGGTTTTCAACGCCAGCACAAGTGCGGAAAATGGTTTTGCAACAATAACACAAGTGCAAAAAGTGCTTTTCAACGCCAGCACAAGTGCAAAAGGTGGTTCTGCAACACTAGATCAAGTGTGGAAAGTGGTTTTAAACACCAGCACAAGTGCGAAAATGGTTTTGCAACACCAACACAAGTGAGACAAATGGTTTTGCAACACTAACACAAGTGCAAAAAGTGGTTTTGCAACACTAACACAAGTGCGAAAAGTGGTTTTGCAACACAAACACAAGTGTAAAAGTGGTTTTGCAACACTAACACAAGTGTGAAAGTGGTTTTGCAACACGAGCACAAGTGCGATAAGAGGTTTTGCAACACAAACCCAATTGCGATTTGTGGTTTTCAACACTGGTACAAGTGCGAAAAGTGGTTTTGCAACACAAACACAAGTGTAAAAGTGGTTTTGCAACACTAACACAAGTGTGAAAATGGTTTTGCAACACGAGCACAAACAAGTGCGATAAGAGGTTTTGCAACACAAACCCAATTGCGATTTGTGGTTTTCAACACTGGCACAAGTGCGAAAAGTGGATTTGCAACACTAACACAAGTGTGAAAAGTCGTTTTGCAACACTAACACAAGTGCAAAAAGTGGTTTACAACACCAGCACGAGTGCGGAAAGTGGTTTGCAACACTAACACAAGTGTGGAAAGTGGTTTTCAATGCCAGCACAAGTGTGGAAAGTGGTTTTGCAACACTAACACAAGTGCGAAAAGTGCTTTTCAACACTCGCAGATGTGCAAAACGTGGTTTTCATCGCCAACATAAGTGCAGAACGTGGTTTTGCAATACTAGTACATGTGTGAAAAGTGGTTTTCAATGCCAGCACAAGTGTGGAAAGTGGTTTTCAATGCCAGCACAAGTGACAAAAGTGGTTCTGCAACACAAGCTCGAGTCCGGAAAGTGGTTTTCAATGCCAGCACAAGTGCGAAAAGTGGTTTTGCAACAGCAACACAAGTGTGGAAAGTGGTTTTCAATGCCAGCACAAGTGCGGAAAGTAGTTCTGCAACACGAGCTCAAGTGTGGAAAGTGGTTTTAAACACCAGCACAAGTGCAGAAAATGGTTTTGCAACACTAACACAAGTGCAAAAGTGGTTTTGCAACACTAACACAAGTGCGAAAAGTGGTTTTGCAACACTAACACAAATGTGAAAGTGGTTTTGCAACACTAACACAAGTGTGAGAAGTGGTTTTCAATGCCAGTACGAGTGTGGAAAGTGGTTTTTGCAACAATAACACAAGTGCGATAAGTGGTTTTCAACACGAGCCCGAGCGCGGAATGTGGTTTTTGCAACACTAACCAAATTGCAAAAAGTGGTTTTCAACATTATCACGTGTGGGGAAAGTGGTTTTCAATGCCAACAGAAGTGTGGAAATTGGTTTTGCAACACTAAGACAAATGCGAATTGTGGTTTTCAACACTAGCGCAAGTGCGAAAAGTGGTTTTGCAACACTAACGCAAGTGTGAAAAATGGATTTGCAACACTAACACAAATGTGAAAAGTGGTTTTCAACGCCAGCACAAGTACGAAAAGTGGTTCTGCAACACAAGCTCAAGTGCGGAAAGTGGTTTTCAATGCCAGCATAAGTGCGAAAAGTGGTTTTGCAACAGCAAAACAAGTGAGACAAATGGTTTTGCAACAATAAATACAAGTGCAAAAAGTGGTTTTGCATAACCAACACAAGTGGGCAAAAAGTGGTTTTCAATGCCAGCTCAAGTGACAAAAGTGGTTCTGCAACACAAACTCTAGTCTGGAAAGTGGTTTTCAATGCCAGCACAAGTGCGAAAAGTGGTTTTGCAACAACAACACAAGTGAGACAAATGGTTTTCCAACAATAACACAAGTGCAAAAACTGGTTTTCAGCGCCAGCACAAGTGCGAAAAGTGGTTCTGCAACACTAACACAAGTGTGGAAAGTGGTTTTGAACACCAGCACAAGTGCGGAAAATGATTTTGCAACACTAACAGCAGTGCGAAGAGTCGTTTTGCAACACGAAGACAAATGCGAATTGTGGTTTTCAACACTAGCACAAGTGTGAAAAGTGGATTTGCAACACTAACACAAGTGTGGAAAGTGGTTTTGCAACACTAACACAAGTGCAAAAAGTGGTTTTCAATGCCAGCACAAGTGAGAAAAGTGGTTCTGCAACACAAGCTCTAGTCTGGAAAGTGGTTTTCAATGCCAGCACAAGTGCGAAAAGTGGTTTTGCAACAGCAACACAAGTAAGACAAATGGTTTTGCAACACTAACACATGTGCAAAAAGTGGTTTTCAACGCCAGCACAAGTACGAAAAGTGGTTTTGCAACACTAAAACAAGTGCGAAAAGTCATTTTGCAACACTAACACAAGTGCGAAAAGTCGTTTTGCAACACTAACACAAGTGCGAAAGTGGTTTTGCAACACTAACACAAGTGCGGTAAATGGTTTTCAACGCCACTACGAGTGCCGAAAGTGTTTTTTGCAACAATAACACAAGTGCAAAAGTGGTTTTGCAACACTAACACAAGTGCAAAAAGTGGTTTTGCAACACGAACACGAGTGTGAAAGTGGTTTCGCAACACAAGCGCAGGTGCGATAAGAGGTTTTGCAACACTAACCCAATTGCGATTTGTGGTTTTCAACACTGGCGCAAGTACGAAAAGTGGTATTGCAACACTAACACAAGTGTAAAATGTGGTTTTGCAACACTAAGACAAATGCGAATTGTGGTTTTCAACACTAGTGCAAGTGCGATAAGAGGTTTTGCAACACTAACCCAATTGCGATTTGTGGTTTTCAACACTGGCGCAAGTGCAAAAAGTGGTTTTGCAACACTAACACAAGTGCGAAAAGTCGTTTTGCAACACTAACACAAGTGCGAAAAGTCGTTTTGCAACACTAACACAAGTGCGATAAGTGGTTTTCAATGCGACTAGGAGTGCCGAAAGTGTTTTTTGCAACAATAACACAAGTGCGAAAAGTGGCTTTGCAACACGAGCATGAGTCCAATAAGTGGTTTTGCAACACTAACACAAGTGTGATAAGTAATTTTCAACACTAGCAAGTGTGCTGAAAGTGGTTTTCAACGGCAGCAGAAGTGTGGAAATTGGTTTTTTCAACACGAACACAAGTGTAAAAAGTGGTTTTGCAACACTAACACAAGTGCGAAAAGTGGTTTTGCAACACAAACACAAGTGTAAAAGTGGTTTTGCAACACTAACACAAGTGTAAAAGTGGTTTTGCAACACGAGCACAAGTGCGATAAGAGGTTTTGCAACACAAACCCAATTGCGATTTGTGGTTTTCAACACTGGCACAAGTGCGAAAAGTGGTATTGCAACACGAACACAAGTGTGAAAAGTGGTCTTGCAACACTAAGACAAATGCGAAGTGTGGTTTTCAACACTAGCACAAGTGTGAAAAGTGGATTTGCAACACTAACACGAGTATGAAAAGTCGTTTTGCAACACTAACACAAGTGCAAAAAGTGGTTTACAACACCAGCACGAGTGCGGAAAGTGGTTTGCAACACTAACACAAGTGTTGAAAGTGGTTTTCAATGCCAGCACAAGTGTGGAAAGTCGTTTTGCAACACTAACACAAGTGCAAAAAGTGGTTTTCAATGCCAGCACAAGTGAGAAAAGTGGTTCTGCAACACAAGCTCTAGTCTGGAAAGTGGTATTCAATGCCAGCACAAGTGCGAAAAGTGGTTTTGCAACAGCAACACAAGTGAGACAAATGGTTTTGCAACAATAACACAAGTGCAAAAAGTGGTTTTCAACGCCAGCACAAGTGCGAAAAGTGGTTCTGCAACACAAGCTCAAGTGTGGAAAGTGGTTTTAAACACCAGCACACATGCGGAAAATGGTTTTGCAACACTAACACAAGTGCGAAAAGTCGTTTTGCAACACTAAGACAAATGCGAATTGTGGTTTTCAACACGAGCGCAAGTGTGAAAAGTGGATTTGCAACAGTAACACAAGTGTGAAAAGTCGTTTTGCAACACTAACACAAGTGCAAAAAGTGGTTTTCAATGGCAGCACAAGTGACAAAAGTGGTTCTGCAACACAAGCACAAGTGCGGAAAATGGTTTTGCAACAGCAACACAAGTGAGACAAATGGTTTTGCAACAATAACACAAGTGCAAAAAGTGGTTTTCAACGCCAGCACAAGTGCGGAAAATGGTTTTGCAACAATAACACAAGTGCAAAAAGTGCTTTTCAACGCCAGCACAAGTGCAAAAAGTGGTTCTGCAACACTAGATCAAGTGTGGAAAGTGGTTTTAAACACTAGCACAAGTGCGAAAATGGTTTTGCAACACCAACACAAGTGAGACAAATGGTTTTGCAACACTAACACAAGTGCAAAAAGTGGTTTTGCAACACTAACACAAGTGCGAAAAGTGGTGTTGCAACACAAACACAAGTGTAAAAGTGGTTTTGCAACACTAACACAAGTGTGAAAGTGGTTTTGCAACACGAGCACAAGTGCGATAAGAGGTTTTGCAACACAAACCCAATTGCGATTTGTGGTTTTCAACACTGGTACAAGTGCGAAAAGTGGTTTTGCAACACAAACACAAGTGTAAAAGTGGTTTTGCAACACTAACACAAGTGTGAAAATGGTTTTGCAACACGAGCACAAACAAGTGCGATAAGAGGTTTTGCAACACAAACCCAATTGCGATTTGTGGTTTTCAACACTGGCACAAGTGCGAAAAGTGGATTTGCAACACTAACACAAGTGTGAAAAGTCGTTTTGCAACACTAACACAAGTGCAAAAAGTGGTTTACAACACCAGCACAAGTGCGGAAAGTGGTTTGCAACACTAACACAAGTGTGGAAAGTGGTTTTCAATGCCAGCACAAGTGTGGAAAGTGGTTTTGCAACACTAACACAAGTGCGAAAAGTGCTTTTCAACACTCGCAGATGTGCAAAACGTGGTTTTCATCGCCAGCATAAGTGCAGAACGTGGTTTTGCAATACTAGTACAAGTGTGGAAAGTGGTTTTCAATGCCAGCACAAGTGACAAAAGTGGTTCTGCAACACAAGCTCGAGTCCGGAAAGTGGTTTTCAATGCCAGCACAAGTGCGAAAAGTGGTTTTGCAACAGCAACACAAGTGTGGAAAGTGGTTTTCAATGCCAGCACAAGTGCGGAAATTAGTTCTGCAACACGAGCTCAAGTGTGGAAAGTGGTTTTAAACACCAGCACAAGCGCAGAAAATGGTTTTGCAACACTAACACAAGTGCAAAAGTGGTTTTGCAACACTAACACAAGTGCGAAAAGTGGTTTTGCAACACTAACACAAATGTGAAAGTGGTTTTGCAACACTAACACAAGTGTGAGAAGTGGTTTTCAATGCCAGTACGAGTGTGGAAAGTGGTTTTTGCAACACTAACACAAGTGCGATAAGTGGTTTTCAACACGAGCCCGAGCGCGGAATGTGGTTTTTGCAACACTAACCAAATTGCAAAAAGTGGTTTTCAACATTAGCACGTGTGGGGAAAGTGGTTTTCAATGCCAACAGAAGTGTGGAAATTGGTTTTGCAACACTAAGACAAATGCGAATTGTGGTTTTCAACACTAGCGCAAGTGCGAAAAGTGGTTTTGCAACACTAATGCAAGTGTGAAAAATGGATTTGCAACACTAACACAAGTGTTAAAAGTGGTTTTCAACGCCAGCACAAGTACGAAAAGTGGTTCTGCAACACAAGCTCAAGTGCGGAAAGTGGTTTTCAATGCCAGCACAAGTGCGAAAAGTGGTTTTGCAACACCAACACAAGTGAGACAAATGGTTTTGCAACAATAACACAAGTGCAAAAAGTGGTTTTCAATGCCAGCACAAGTGCGAAAAGTGGTTCTGCAACACAAGCTCAAGTGTGGAAAGTGGTTTTCAATGCCAGCACAAGTGCAGAAAGTCGTTCTGCAACACTAGCTCAAGTGTGGAAAGTGGTTTTAAACACCAGCACAAGTGCGGAAAATGGTTTTGCAACACTAACACAAGTGCAAAAAGTGGTTTTGCAACACCAACACAAGTGAGACAAATGGTTTTGCAATATTAACAAAAGTGCAAAAAGTGGTTTTGCAACACTAACACAAGTGCGAAAAGTGGTTTTGCAACACAAACCCAAGTGTAAAAGTGGTTTTGCAACACTAACACAAGTGTAAAAGTGGTTTTGCAACACGAGCACAAGTGCGATAAGAGGTTTTGCAACACAAACCCAATTGCGATTTGTGGTTTTCAACACTGGCACAAGTGCGAAAAGTGGTATTGCAACACGAACACAAGTGTGAAAAGTGGTCTTGCAACACTAAGACAAATGCGAAGTGTGGTTTTCAACACTAGCACAAGTGTGAAAAGTGGATTTGCAACACTAACACGAGTATGAAAAGTCGTTTTGCAACACTAACACAAGTGCAAAAAGTGGTTTACAACACCAGCACGAGTGCGGAAAGTGGTTTGCAACACTAACACAAGTGTTGAAAGTGGTTTTCAATGCCAGCACAAGTGTGGAAAGTGGTTTTGCAACACTAACACAAGTGCAAAAAGTGGTTTTCAATGCCAGCACAAGTGAGAAAAGTGGTTCTGCAACACAAGCTCTAGTCTGGAAAGTGGTATTCAATGCCAGCACAAGTGCGAAAAGTGGTTTTGCAACAGCAACACAAGTGAGACAAATGGTTTTGCAACAATAACACAAGTGCAAAAAGTGGTTTTCAACGCCAGCACAAGTGCGAAATGTGGTTCTACAACACAAGCTCAAGTGTGGAAAGTGGTTTTAAACACCAGCACACATGCGGAAAATGGTTTTGCAACACTAACACAAGTGCGAAAAGTCGTTTTGCAACACTAAGACAAATGCGAATTGTGGTTTTCAACACGAGCGCAAGTGTGAAAAGTGGATTTGCAACAGTAACACAAGTGTGAAAAGTCGTTTGGCAACACTAACACAAGTGCAAAAAGTGGTTTTCAATGGCAGCACAAGTGACAAAAGTGGTTCTGCAACACAAGCACAAGTGCGGAAAATGGTTTTGCAACAGCAACACAAGTGAGACAAATGGTTTTGCAACAATAACACAAGTGCAAAAAGTGGTTTTCAACGCCAGCACAAGTGCGGAAAATGGTTTTGCAACAATAACACAAGTGCAAAAAGTGCTTTTCAACGCCAGCACAAGTGCAAAAGGTGGTTCTGCAACACTAGATCAAGTGTGGAAAGTGGTTTTAAACACCAGCACAAGTGCGAAAATGGTTTTGCAACACCAACACAAGTGAGACAAATGGTTTTGCAACACTAACACAAGTGCAAAAAGTGGTTTTGCAACACTAACACAAGTGCGAAAAGTGGTTTTGCAACACAAACACAAGTGTAAAAGTGGTTTTGCAACACTAACACAAGTGTGAAAGTGGTTTTGCAACACGAGCACAAGTGCGATAAGAGGTTTTGCAACACAAACCCAATTGCGATTTGTGGTTTTCAACACTGGTACAAGTGCGAAAAGTGGTTTTGCAACACAAACACAAGTGTAAAAGTGGTTTTGCAACACTAACACAAGTGTGAAAATGGTTTTGCAACACGAGCACAAACAAGTGCGATAAGAGGTTTTGCAACACAAACCCAATTGCGATTTGTGGTTTTCAACACTGGCACAAGTGCGAAAAGTGGATTTGCAACACTAACACAAGTGTGAAAAGTCGTTTTGCAACACTAACACAAGTGCAAAAAGTGGTTTACAACACCAGCACGAGTGCGGAAAGTGGTTTGCAACACTAACACAAGTGTGGAAAGTGGTTTTCAATGCCAGCACAAGTGTGGAAAGTGGTTTTGCAACACTAACACAAGTGCGAAAAGTGCTTTTCAACACTCGCAGATGTGCAAAACGTGGTTTTCATCGCCAGCATAAGTGCAGAACGTGGTTTTGCAATACTAGTACATGTGTGAAAAGTGGTTTTCAATGCCAGCACAAGTGTGGAAAGTGGTTTTCAATGCCAGCACAAGTGACAAAAGTGGTTCTGCAACACAAGCTCGAGTCCGGAAAGTGGTTTTCAATGCCAGCACAAGTGCGAAAAGTGGTTTTGCAACAGCAACACAAGTGTGGAAAGTGGTTTTCAATGCCAGCACAAGTGCGGAAAGTAGTTCTGCAACACGAGCTCAAGTGTGGAAAGTGGTTTTAAACACCAGCACAAGTGCAGAAAATGGTTTTGCAACACTAACACAAGTGCAAAAGTGGTTTTGCAACACTAACACAAGTGCGAAAAGTGGTTTTGCAACACTAACACAAATGTGAAAGTGGTTTTGCAACACTAACACAAGTGTGAGAAGTGGTTTTCAATGCCAGTACGAGTGTGGAAAGTGGTTTTTGCAACACTAACACAAGTGCGATAAGTGGTTTTCAACACGAGCCCGAGCGCGGAATGTGGTTTTTGCAACACTAACCAAATTGCAAAAAGTGGTTTTCAACATTAGCACGTGTGGGGAAAGTGGTTTTCAATGCCAACAGAAGTGTGGAAATTGGTTTTGCAACACTAAGACAAATGCGAATTGTGGTTTTCAACACTAGCGCAAGTGCGAAAAGTGGTTTTGCAACACTAACGCAAGTGTGAAAAATGGATTTGCAACACTAACACAAGTGTGAAAAGTGGTTTTCAACGCCAGCACAAGTACGAAAAGTGGTTCTGCAACACAAGCTCAAGTGCGGAAAGTGGTTTTCAATGCCAGCATAAGTGCGAAAAGTGGTTTTGCAACAGCAAAACAAGTGAGACAAATGGTTTTGCAACAATAATACAAGTGCAAAAAGTGGTTTTGCATAACCAACACAAGTGGGCAAAAAGTGGTTTTCAATGCCAGCTCAAGTGACAAAAGTGGTTCTGCAACACAAACTCTAGTCTGGAAAGTGGTTTTCAATGCCAGCACAAGTGCGAAAAGTGGTTTTGCAACAACAACACAAGTGAGACAAATGGTTTTCCAACAATAACACAAGTGCAAAAACTGGTTTTCAGCGCCAGCACAAGTGCGAAAAGTGGTTCTGCAACACTAACACAAGTGTGGAAAGTGGTTTTGAACACCAGCACAAGTGCGGAAAATGATTTTGCAACACTAACAGCAGTGCGAAGAGTCGTTTTGCAACACGAAGACAAATGCGAATTGTGGTTTTCAACACTAGCACAAGTGTGAAAAGTGGATTTGCAACACTAACACAAGTGTGGAAAGTGGTTTTGCAACACTAACACAAGTGCAAAAAGTGGTTTTCAATGCCAGCACAAGTGAGAAAAGTGGTTCTGCAACACAAGCTCTAGTCTGGAAAGTGGTTTTCAATGCCAGCACAAGTGCGAAAAGTGGTTTTGCAACAGCAACACAAGTAAGACAAATGGTTTTGCAACACTAACACATGTGCAAAAAGTGGTTTTCAACGCCAGCACAAGTACGAAAAGTGGTTTTGCAACACTAAAACAAGTGCGAAAAGTCATTTTGCAACACTAACACAAGTGCGAAAAGTCGTTTTGCAACACTAACACAAGTGCGAAAGTGGTTTTGCAACACTAACACAAGTGCGGTAAATGGTTTTCAACGCCACTACGAGTGCCGAAAGTGTTTTTTGCAACAATAACACAAGTGCAAAAGTGGTTTTGCAACACTAACACAAGTGCAAAAAGTGGTTTTGCAACACGAACACGAGTGTGAAAGTGGTTTCGCAACACAAGCGCAGGTGCGATAAGAGGTTTTGCAACACTAACCCAATTGCGATTTGTGGTTTTCAACACTGGCGCAAGTACGAAAAGTGGTATTGCAACACTAACACAAGTGTAAAATGTGGTTTTGCAACACTAAGACAAATGCGAATTGTGGTTTTCAACACTAGCGCAAGTGCGATAAGAGGTTTTGCAACACTAACCCAATTGCGATTTGTGGTTTTCAACACTGGCGCAAGTGCAAAAAGTGGTTTTGCAACACTAACACAAGTGCGAAAAGTCGTTTTGCAACACTAACACAAGTGCGAAAAGTCGTTTTGCAACACTAACACAAGTGCGATAAGTGGTTTTCAATGCGACTAGGAGTGCCGAAAGTGTTTTTTGCAACAATAACACAAGTGCGAAAAGTGGCTTTGCAACACGAGCATGAGTCCAATAAGTGGTTTTGCAACACTAACACAAGTGTGATAAGTAATTTTCAACACTAGCAAGTGTGCTGAAAGTGGTTTTCAACGGCAGCAGAAGTGTGGAAATTGGTTTTTTCAACACGAACACAAGTGTAAAAAGTGGTTTTGCAACACAAACACAAGTGTAAAAGTGGTTTTGCAACACTAACACAAGTGTAAAAGTGGTTTTGCAACACGAGCACAAGTGCGATAAGAGGTTTTGCAACACAAACCCAATTGCGATTTGTGGTTTTCAACACTGGCACAAGTGCGAAAAGTGGTATTGCAACACGAACACAAGTGTGAAAAGTGGTCTTGCAACACTAAGACAAATGCGAAGTGTGGTTTTCAACACTAGTACAAGTGTGAAAAGTGGATTTGCAACACTAACACGAGTATGAAAAGTCGTTTTGCAACACTAACACAAGTGCAAAAAGTGGTTTACAACACCAGCACGAGTGCGGAAAGTGGTTTGCAACACTAACACAAGTGTTGAAAGTGGTTTTCAATGCCAGCACAAGTGTGGAAAGTGGTTTTGCAACACTAACACAAGTGCAAAAAGTGGTTTTCAATGCCAGCACAAGTGAGAAAAGTGGTTCTGCAACACAAGCTCTAGTCTGGAAAGTGGTATTCAATGCCAGCACAAGTGCGAAAAGTGGTTTTGCAACAGCAACACAAGTGAGACAAATGGTTTTGCAACAATAACACAAGTGCAAAAAGTGGTTTTCAACGCCAGCACAAGTGCGAAAAGTGGTTCTGCAACACAAGCTCAAGTGTGGAAAGTGGTTTTAAACACCAGCACACATGCGGAAAATGGTTTTGCAACACTAACACAAGTGCGAAAAGTCGTTTTGCAACACTAAGACAAATGCGAATTGTGGTTTTCAACACGAGCGCAAGTGTGAAAAGTGGATTTGCAACAGTAACACAAGTGTGAAAAGTCGTTTTGCAACACTAACACAAGTGCAAAAAGTGGTTTTCAATGGCAGCACAAGTGACAAAAGTGGTTCTGCAACACAAGCACAAGTGCGGAAAATGGTTTTGCAACAGCAACACAAGTGAGACAAATGGTTTTGCAACAATAACACAAGTGCAAAAAGTGGTTTTCAACGCCAGCACAAGTGCGGAAAATGGTTTTGCAACAATAACACAAGTGCAAAAAGTGCTTTTCAACGCCAGCACAAGTGCAAAAAGTGGTTCTGCAACACTAGATCAAGTGTGGAAAGTGGTTTTAAACACCATCACAAGTGCGAAAATGGTTTTGCAACACCAACACAAGTGAGACAAATGGTTTTGCAACACTAACACAAGTGCAAAAAGTGGTTTTGCAACACTAACACAAGTGCGAAAAGTGGTGTTGCAACACAAACACAAGTGTAAAAGTGGTTTTGCAACACTAACACATGTGTGAAAGTGGTTTTGCAACACGAGCACAAGTGCGATAAGAGGTTTTGCAACACAAACCCAATTGCGGTTTGTGGTTTTCAACACTGGTACAAGTGCGAAAAGTGGTTTTGCAACACAAACACAAGTGTAAAAGTGGTTTTGCAACACTAACACAAGTGTGAAAATGGTTTTGCAACACGAGCACAAACAAGTGCGATAAGAGGTTTTGCAACACAAACCCAATTGCGATTTGTGGTTTTCAACACTGGCACAAGTGCGAAAAGTGGATTTGCAACACTAACACAAGTGTGAAAAGTCGTTTTGCAACACTAACACAAGTGCAAAAAGTGGTTTACAACACCAGCACAAGTGCGGAAAGTGGTTTGCAACACTAACACAAGTGTGGAAAGTGGTTTTCAATGCCAGCACAAGTGTGGAAAGTGGTTTTGCAACACTAACACAAGTGCGAAAAGTGCTTTTCAACACTCGCAGATGTGCAAAACGTGGTTTTCATCGCCAGCATAAGTGCAGAACGTGGTTTTGCAATACTAGTACATGTGTGAAAAGTGGTTTTCAATGCCAGCACAAGTGTGGAAAGTGGTTTTCAATGCCAGCACAAGTGACAAAAGTGGTTCTGCAACACAATCTCGAGTCCGGAAAGTGGTTTTCAATGCCAGCACAAGTGCGAAAAGTGGTTTTGCAACAGCAACACAAGTGTGGAAAGTGGTTTTCAATGCCAGCACAAGTGCGGAAAGTAGTTCTGCAACACGAGCTCAAGTGTGGAAAGTGGTTTTAAACACCAGCACAAGTGCAGAAAATGGTTTTGCAACACTAACACAAGTGCAAAAGTGGTTTTGCAACACTAACACAAGTGCGAAAAGTGGTTTTGCAACACTAACACAAATGTGAAAGTGGTTTTGCAACACTAACACAAGTGTGAGAAGTGGTTTTCAATGCCAGTACGAGTGTGGAAAGTGGTTTTTGCAACACTAACACAAGTGCGATAAGTGGTTTTCAACACGAGCCCGAGCGCGGAATGTGGTTTTTGCAACACTAACCAAATTGCAAAAAGTGGTTTTCAACATTAGCACGTGTGGGGAAAGTGGTTTTCAATGCCAACAGAAGTGTGGAAATTGGTTTTGCAACACTAAGACAAATGCGAATTGTGGTTTTCAACACTAGCGCAAGTGCGAAAAGTGGTTTTGCAACACTAATGCAAGTGTGAAAAATTGATTTGCAACACTAACACAAGTGTGAAAAGTGGTTTTCAACGCCAGCACAAGTACGAAAAGTGGTTCTGCAACACAAGCTCAAGTGCGGAAAGTGGTTTTCAATGCCAGCACAAGTGCGAAAAGTGGTTTTGCAACAGCAAAACAAGTGAGACAAATGGTTTTGCAACAATAATACAAGTGCAAAAAGTGGTTTTGCATAACCAACACAAGTGGGCAAAAAGTGGTTTTCAATGCCAGCTCAAGTGACAAAAGTGGTTCTGCAACACTAACACAAGTGTGGAAAGTGGTTTTGAACACCAGCACAAGTGCGGAAAATGATTTTGCAACACTAACAGCAGTGCGAAAAGTCGTTTTGCAACACGAAGACAAATGCGAATTGTGGTTTTCAACACTAGCACAAGTGTGAAAAGTGGATTTGCAACACTAACACAAGTGTGGAAAGTGGTTTTGCAACACTAACACAAGTGCAAAAAGTGGTTTTCAATGCCAGCACAAGTGAGAAAAGTGGTTCTGCAACACAAGCTCTAGTCTGGAAAGTGGTTTTCAATGCCAGCACAAGTGCGAAAAGTGGTTTTGCAACAGCAACACAAGTAAGACAAATGGTTTTGCAACACTAACACATGTGCAAAAAGTGGTTTTCAACGCCAGCACAAGTACGAAAAGTGGTTTTGCAACACTAAAACAAGTGCGAAAAGTCATTTTGCAACACTAACACAAGTGCAAAAAGTCGTTTTGCAACACTAACACAAGTGCGAAAGTGGTTTTGCAACACTAACACAAGTGCGATAAATGGTTTTCAACGCCACTACGAGTGCCGAAAGTGTTTTTTGCAACAATAACACAAGTGCAAAAGTGGTTTTGCAACACTAACACAAGTGCAAAAAGTGGTTTTGCAACACGAACACGAGTGTGAAAGTGGTTTCGCAACACAAGCGCAGGTGCGATAAGAGGTTTTGCAACACTAACCCAATTGCGATTTGTGGTTTTCAACACTGGCGCAAGTACGAAAAGTGGTATTGCAACACTAACACAAGTGTAAAATGTGGTTTTGCAACACTAAGACAAATGCGAATTGTGGTTTTCAACACTAGCGCAAGTGCGATAAGAGGTTTTGCAACACTAACCCAATTGCGATTTGTGGTTTTCAACACTGGCGCAAGTGCAAAAAGTGGTTTTGCAACACTAACACAAGTGCGAAAAGTCGTTTTGCAACACTAACACAAGTGCGAAAAGTCGTTTTGCAACACTAACACAAGTGCGATAAGTGGTTTTCAACGCCACTAGGAGTGCCGAAAGTGTTTTTTGCAACAATAACACAAGTGCGAAAAGTGGCTTTGCAACACGAGCATGAGTCCAATAAGTGGTTTTGCAACACTAACACAAGTGTGATAAGTAATTTTCAACACTAGCAAGTGTGCTGAAAGTGGTTTTCAACGGCAGCAGAAGTGTGGAAATTGGTTTTTTCAACACGAACACAAGTGTAAAAAGTGGTTTTCAATGCCAGCACAAGTGACAAAAGTGGTTGTGCAACACAAGCTCTAGTCTGGAAAGTGGTTTTCAATGCCAGCACAAGTGCGAAAAGTGGTTTTGCAACAGCAACACAAGTGTTTAAAGTGGTTTTCAATGCCAGCATAAGTGCGGAAAGTAGTTCTGCAACACTAGCGCAAGTGTGGAAAGTGGTTTTAAACACCAGCACAATTGCGATAAGAGGTTTTGCAACACTAACACAAGTGCAAAAAGTGGTTTTGAACGCCAGCACAAGTGCGAAAAGTGGTTCTGCAACACAAGCTCTAGTCTGGAAAGTGGTTTTCAATGCCAGCACAAGTGCGAAAAGTTGTTTTGCAACAGCAACACAAGCGAGACAAATGGTTTTGCAACACTAACACAAGTGCAAAAAGTGGTTTTCAACGGCAGCACAAGTACGAAAAGTGGTTCTGCAAAACAATCTCAAGTGCGGAAAGTGGTTTTCAATGCTAGCACAAGTGTGGAAAGTGGTTCTGCAACACAAGCTCTCGTCTGGAAAGTGGTTTTCAATGCCAGCACAAGTGCGGAAAGTAGTTCTGCAAAACAAGCTCATGTGTGGAAAGTGGTTTTCAATGCCAGCACAAGTGTGGAAAGTGGTTCTGCAACACAAGCTCTCGTCTGGAAAGTGGTTTTCAATGCCAGCACAAGTGCGAAAAGTGGTTTTGCAACAGCAACACAAGTGAGACAAATGGCTTTGCAACAATAACACAAGTGCAAAAAGTGGTTTTGCAACACTAACCCAAGTGTGCAAAAAGTGGTTTTCAATGCCAACACAAGTGACAAAAGTGGTTCTGCAACACAAGCTCTAGTCTGGAAAGTGGTTTTCAATGCTAGCACAAGTGCGAAAAGTGGTTTTGCAACAGCAACACAAGTGAGACAAATGGTTTTGCAACAATAACACAAGTGCAAAAAGTGGTTTTCAACGCCAGCACAAGTGCGAAAAGTGGTTCTGCAACACAAGCTCAAGTGTGGAAAGTGGTTTTAAACACCAGCACACGTGCGGAAAATGGTTTTGCAACACTAACACAAGTGCGAAAAGTCGTTTTGCAACACTAAGACAAATGCGAATTGTGGTTTTCAACACGAGCGCAAGTGTGAAATGTGGATTTGCAACACTAACACAAGTGTTAAAAGTCGTTTTGCAACACTAACACAAGTGCAAAAAGTGGTTTTCAATGGCAGCACAAGTGACAAAAGTGGTTCTGCAACACAAGCTCAAGTGTGGAAAGTGGTTTTAAACAGCAGCACAAGTGTGGAAAATGGTTTTGCAACAGCAACACAAGTGAGACAAATGGTTTTGCAAGAATAACACAAGTGCAAAAAGTGGTTTTCAACGCCAGCACAAGTGCGGAAAGTAGTTCTGCAACACTAGATCAAGTGTGGAAAGTGGTTTTAAACACCAGCACAAGTGCAGAAAATGGTTTTGCAACAATAACACAAGTGCAAAAAGTGCTTTTCAACGCCAGCACAGGTGAGAAAAGTGGTTCTGCAACACAAGCTCTAGTCTGTAAAGTCGTTTTCAATGCCAGCACAAGTGCGAAAAGTGGTTTTGCAACAGCAACACAAGTGAGACAAATGGTTTTGCATCACTAACACAAGTGCAGAAAGTGGTTTTGAGCACTAACAGGAGTGCAAAAATGTGGTTTTCAACACCAGCAGATGTGCAAAAAGTGGTTTTCAATACCAGCACAAGTGAGAAAAGTGGTTCTGCAACACAAGCTCTAGTCTGGAAAGTGGTTTTTAATGCCAGCACAAGTGCGAAAAGTTGTTTTGCAACAGCAACACAAGTGAGACAAATGGTTTTGCAACACTAACACAAGTGCAAAAAGTGGTTTTCAACGCCAGCACAAGTACGAAAAGTGGTTCTGCAACACAAGCTCAAGTGCTGAAAGTGGTTTTCAACGGCAGCAGAAGTGTGGAAATTGGTTTTTGCAACACTAACACAAGTGCAAAAAGTGGTTTTCAATGCCAGCACAAGTGACAAAAGTGGTTCTGCAAAACAAGCTCTAGTCTGGAAAGTGGTTTTCAATGCCAGCACAAGTGGGAAAAATAGTTCTGCAACACTAGCTCAAGTGTGGAAAGTGGTTTTAAACACCAGCACAAATGCGATAAGAGGTTTTGCAACATGAACACAAGTGCGAAAAGTCATTTTGCAACACTAACACAAGTGCGGAAAGTCGTTTTGCAACACTAACACAAGTGAGACAAATGGTTTTGCAACACTAACACAAGTGCAGAAAGTGGTTTTGAGCACTAATAGGAGCGCGAAAAGTGGTTTTCAACACTAGCAGATGTGCAAAAAGTGATTTTCAATGCCAGCACAAGTGCGGAAAGTATTTCTGCAACACTAGCTCAAGTGTGGAAAGTGGTTTTAAACACCAGCACAAGTGCGGAAAATGGTTTTGCAACACTAACACAAGTGCAAAAAGTGGTTTTGCAACACTAACACAAGTGCAAAAAGTGGTTTTGCAACACTAACACAAGTGGGAAAAGTGGTTTTGCAACACAAACACAAGTGTAAAAGTGGTTTTGCAACACCAACACAAGTGAGACAAATGGTTTTGCAACAATAACACAAGTGCAAAAAGTGGTTTTCAACGCCAGCACTAGTGCGAAAAGTGGTTCTGCAACACAAGCTCAAGTGTGGAAAGTGGTTTTCAATGCCAACACAAGTGCAGAAAGTCGTTCTGCAACACTAGCTCAAGTGTGGAAAGTGGTCTTAAAAACCAGCACAAGTGCGGAAAATGGTTTTGCAACACTAAAACAAGTGCAAAAAGTGGTTTTGCAACACCAACACAAGTGAGACAAATGGTTTTGCAATACTAACACAAGTGCAAAAAGTGGTTTTGCAACACTAACACAAGTGCAAAAAGTGGTTTTGCAACACAAACACAAGTGTAAAAGTGGTTTTGCAACACTAACACAAGTGTGAAAGTGGTTTTGCAACACAAGCACAAGTGCGATAAGAGGTTTTGCAACACAAACCCAATTGCGATTTGTGGTTTTCAGCACTGGCACAAGTGCGAAAAGTGGTATTGCAACACGAACACAAGTGTGAAAAGTGGTCTTGCAACACTAAGACAAATGCGAAGTGTGGTTTTCAACACCAGCACAAGTGTGAAAAGTGGATTTGCAACACTAACACGAGTGTGAAAAGTCGTTTTGCAACACTAACACAAGTGCAAAAAGTGGTTTACAACACCAGCCCGAGTGCGGAAAGTGGTTTGCAACACTAACACAAGTGTGGAAAGTGGTTTTCAATGCCAGCACAAGTGTGGAAAGTGGTTTTGCAACACTAACACAAGTGCGAAAAGTGGTTTTCAATGCCAGCACAAGTGTGGAAAGTGGTTTTGCAACACTAACACAAGTCCAAAAAGTGGTTTGCAATGCCAGCATAAGTGCGAAAAGTGGTTTTGCAACAGCAACACAAGTGAGACAAATGGTTTTGCAACAATAACACAAGTGCAAAAAGTGGTTTTCAACGCCAGCACAAGTGAGAAAAGTGGTTCTGCAACACAAGCTCAAGTGTGGAAAGTGGTTTTAAACACCAGCCCAAGTGCGATAAGAGGTTTTGCAACACTACCACAAGTGCAAAAAGTGGTTTTCAACGCCAGCACAAGTGAGACAAATGGTTTTGCAACAGCAACACAAGTGTCTAAAGTGGTTTTCAATGCCAGCACAAGTGCGGAAAGTATTTCTGCAACACTAGCTCAAGTGTGGAAAGTGGTTTTAAACACCAGCCCAAGTGCGATAAGAGGTTTTGCAACACTACCACAAGTGCAAAAAGTGGTTTTCAACGCCAGCACAAGTGCGAAAAGTGGTTCTGCAACACAAGCTCTAGTCTGGAAAGTGGTTTTCAATGCCAGCACAAGTGCGAAAAGTTGTTTTGCAACAGCAACACAAGTGAGACAAATGGTTTTGCAACACTAACACAAGTGCAAAAAGTGGTTTTCAACGCGGCACAAGTACGAAAAGTGGTTCTGCAACACAAGCTCAAGTGCGGATAGTGGTTTTCAATGCCAGCACAAGTGCGGAAAGTAGTTCTGCAAAACAAGCTCATGTGTGGAAAGTGGTTTTCAATGCCAGCACAAGTGTGGAAAGTGGTTCTGCAACACAAGCTCTCGTCTGGAAAGTGGTTTTCAATGCCAGCACAAGTGCGAAAAGTGGTTTTGCAACAGCAACACAAGTGAGACAAATGGCTTTGCAACAATAACACAAGTGCAAAAAGTGGTTTTGCAACACTAACCCAAGTGTGCAAAAAGTGGTTTTCAATGCCAGCACAAGTGACAAAAGTGGTTCTGCAACACAAGCTCTAGTCCGGAAAGTGGTTTTCAATGCCAGCACAAGTGCGAAAAGTGGTTTTGCAACAGCAACACAAGTGAGACAAATGGTTTTGCAACAATAACACAAGTGCAAAAAGTGGTTTTCAACGCCAGCACACGTGCGAAAAGTGGTTCTGCAACACAAGCTCAAGTGTGGAAAGTGGTTTTAAACACCAGCACAAGTGCGAAAAGTCGTTTTGCAACACTGAGACAAATGCGACTTGTGGTTTTCAACACGAGCGCAAGTGTGAAAAGTGGATTTGCAACACTAACACAAGTGTGAAAAGTCGTTTTGCAACACTAACACAAGTGCAAAAAAGTGGTTTTCAACGCCAGCACAAGGAGGAAAAGTGGTTCTGCAACACAAGCTCAAGTGCGGAAAGTGGTTTTCAATGCCAGCACAAGTGCGGAAAGTAGTTCTGCAACACAAGCTCATGTGTGGAAAGTGGTTTTCAATGCCAGCACAAGTGCGAAAAGTGGTTTTGCAACAGCAAAACAAGTGAGACAAATGGTTTTGCAACAATAATACAAGTGCAAAAAGTGGTTTTGCAACACCAACACAAGTGTGCAAAAAGTGGTTTTCAATGCCAGCTCAAGTGACAAAAGTGGTTCTGCAACACAAACTCTAGTCTGGAAAGTGGTTTTCAATGCCAGCACAAGTGCGAAAAGTGGTTTTGCAACAACAACACAAGTGAGACAAATGGTTTTGCAACAATAACACAAGTGCAAAAACTGGTTTTCAACGCCAGCACAAGTGCGAAAAGTGGTTCTGCAACACTAACACAAGTGTGGAAAGTGGATTTAAACAGCAGCACAAGTGGAGAAAATGGTTTTGCAACAGCAACACAAGTGAGACAAATGGTTTTGCAACAATAACACAAGTGCAAAAAGTGGTTTTCAATGCCAGCACAAGTGCGGAAAGTAGTTCTGCAACACTAGCTCAAGTGTGGCAAGTGGTTTTAAACACCAGCACAAGTGCGGAAAATGGTTTTGCAACACTAACACAAGTGCAAAAAGTGGTTTTGCAACACCAACACAAGTGAGACAAATGGTTTTGCAATACTAACACAAGTGCAAAAAGTGGTTTTGCAACACTAACACAAGTGCGAAAAGTGGGGTTTGCAACACAAACACAAGTGTAAAAGTGGTTTTGCAACACTAACACAAGTGTAAAAGTGGTTTTGCAACATGACCACAATTGCGATAAGAGGTTTTGCAACACAAACCCAATTGCGATTTGTGGTTTTCAACACTGGCACAAGTGCAAAAAGTGGTATTGCAACACGAACACAAGTGTGAAAAGTGGTCTTGCAACACTAAGACAAATGCGAAGTGTGGTTTTCAACACTAGCACAAGTGTGAAAAGTGGGTTTGCAACACTAACACGAGTGTGAAAAGTCGTTTTGCCACACTAACACAAGTGCAAAAAGTGGTTTACAACACCAGCACGAGTGCGGAAAGTGGTTTGCAACACTAACACAAGTGTTGAAAGTGGTTTTCAATGCCAGCACAAGTGTGGAAAGTGGTTTTGCAACACAAGCTCTAGTCTGGAAAGTGGTATTCAATGCCAGCACAAGTGCAAAAATTGGTTTTCAATGCCAGCACAAGTGAGAAAAGTGGTTCTGCAACACAAGCTCTAGTCTGGAAAGTGGTATTCAATGCCAGCACAAGTGCGAAAAGTGGTTTTGCAACAGCAACACAAGTGAGACAAATGGTTTTGCAACAATAACACAAGTGCAAAAAGTGGTTGGAACGCCAGCACAAGTGCAGAAAATGGTTTTGCAACAATAACACAAGTGCAAAAAGTGCTTTTCAACGCCAGCACAAGTGCAAAAAGTGGTTCTGCAACACTAGATCAAGTGTGGAAAGTGGTTTTAAACACCAGCACAAGTGCGAAAATGGTTTTGCAACACTAACACAAGTGAGACAAATGGTTTTGCAACACTAACACAAGTGCAAAAAGTGGTTTTGCAACACTAACACAAGTGCGAAAAGTGGTTTTGCAACACAAACACAAGTGTAAAAGTCGTTTTGCAACACTAACACAAGTGTGAAAGTGGTTTTGCAACACGAGCACAAGTGCGATTAGAGGTTTTGCAACACAAACCCAATTGCGATTTGTGGTTTTCAACACTGGTACAAGTGCGAAAAGTGGTTTTGCAACACAAACACAAGTGTAAAAGTGGTTTTGCAACACTAACACAAGTGTGAAAATGGTTTTGCAACACGAGCACAAACAAGTGCGATAAGAGGTTTTGCAACACAAACCCAATTGCGATTTGTGGTTTTCAACACTGGCACAAGTGCGAAAAGTGGATTTGCAACACTAACACAAGTGTGAAAAGTCGTTTTGCAACACTAACACAAGTGCAAAAAGTGGTTTACAACACCAGCACGAGTGCGGAAAGTGGTTTGCAACACTAACACAAGTGTGGAAAGTGGTTTTCAATGCCAGCACAAGTGTGGAAAGTGGTTTTGCAACACTAACACAAGTGCGAAAAGTGCTTTTCAACACTCGCAGATGTGCAAAACGTGGTTTTCATCGCCAGCATAAGTGCAGAACGTGGTTTTGCAATACTAGTACATGTGTGAAAAGTGGTTTTCAATGCCAGCACAAGTGTGGAAAGTGGTTTTCAATGCCAGCACAAGTGACAAAAGTGGTTCTGCAACACAAGCTCGAGTCCGGAAAGTGGTTTTCAATGCCAGCACAAGTGCGAAAAGTGGTTTTGCAACAGCAACACAAGTGTGGAAAGTGGTTATCAATGCCAGCACAAGTGCGGAAAGTAGTTCTGCAACACGAGCTCAAGTGTGGAAAGTGGTTTTAAACACCAGCACAAGTGCAGAAAATGGTTTTGCAACACTAACACAAGTGCAAAAGTGGTTTTGCAACACTAACACAAGTGCGAAAAGTGGTTTTGCAACACTAACACAAATGTGAAAGTGGTTTTGCAACACTAACACAAGTGTGAGAAGTGGTTTTCAATGCCAGTACGAGTGTGGAAAGTGGTTTTTGCAACACTAACACAAGTGCGATAAGTGGTTTTCAACACGAGCCCGAGCGCGGAATGTGGTTTTTGCAACACTAACCAAATTGCAAAAAGTGGTTTTCAACATTAGCACGTGTGGGGAAAGTGGTTTTCAATGCCAACAGAAGTGTGGAAATTGGTTTTGCAACACTAAGACAAATGCGAATTGTGGTTTTGCAACACTAACGCAAGTGTGAAAAATTGATTTGCAACACTAACACAAGTGTGAAAAGTGGTTTTCAACGCCAGCACAAGTACGAAAAGTGGTTCTGCAACACAAGCTCAAGTGCAGAAAGTGGTTTTCAATGCCAGCACAAGTGCGAAAAAGTGGTTTTGCAACAGCAAAACAAGTGAGACAAATGGTTTTGCAACAATAATACAAGTGCAAAAAGTGGTTTTGCATAACCAACACAAGTGTGCAAAAAGTGGTTTTCAATGCCAGCTCAAGTGACAAAAGTGGTTCTGCAACACAAACTCTAGTCTGGAAAGTGGTTTTCAATGCCAGCACAAGTGCGAAAAGTGGTTTTGCAACAACAACACAAGTGAGACAAATGGTTTTCCAACAATAACACAAGTGCAAAAACTGGTTTTCAGCGCCAGCACAGGTGCGAAAAAAGTGGTTCTGCAACACTAACACAAGTGTGGAAAGTGGTTTTGAACACCAGCACAAGTGCGGAAAATGATTTTGCAACACTAACAGCAGTGCGAAAAGTGGTTTTCAACGCCAGCACAAGTACGAAAAGTGGTTCTGCAACACAAGCTCAAGTGCAGAAAGTGGTTTTCAATGCCAGCACAAGTGCGAAAAAGTGGTTTTGCAACAGCAAAACAAGTGAGACAAATGGTTTTGCAACAATAATACAAGTGCAAAAAGTGGTTTTGCATAACCAACACAAGTGTGCAAAAAGTGGTTTTCAATGCCAGCTCAAGTGACAAAAGTGGTTCTGCAACACAAACTCTAGTCTGGAAAGTGGTTTTCAATGCCAGCACAAGTGCGAAAAGTGGTTTTGCAACAGCAACACAAGTGAGACAAATGGTTTTGCAACGATAACACAAGTGCAAAAAGTGGTTTTCAACGCCAGCACAAGTGCGAAAAGTGGTTCTGCAACACAAGCTCAAGTGTGGAAAGTGGTTTTAAACACCAGCACACGTGCGGAAAATGGTTTTGCAACACTAACACAAGTGCGAAAAGTCGTTTTGCAACACTAAGACAAATGCGAATTGTGGTTTTCAACACGAGCGCAAGTGTGAAATGTGGATTTGCAACACTAACACAAGTGTGAAAAGTCGTTTTGCAACACTAACACAAGTGCAAAAAGTGGTTTTCAATGGCAGCACAAGTGACAAAAGTGGTTCTGCAACACAAGCTCAAGTGTGGAAAGTGGTTTTAAACAGCAGCACAAGTGTGGAAAATGGTTTTGCAACAGCAACACAAGTGAGACAAATGGTTTTGCAAGAATAACACAAGTGCAAAAAGTGGTTTTCAACGCCAGCACAAGTGCGGAAAGTAGTTCTGCAACACTAGATCAAGTGTGGAAAGTGGTTTTAAACACCAGCACAAGTGCAGAAAATGGTTTTGCAACAATAACACAAGTGCAAAAAGTGCTTTTCAACGCCAGCACAGGTGAGAAAAGTGGTTCTGCAACACAAGCTCTAGTCTGTAAAGTCGTTTTCAATGCCAGCACAAGTGCGAAAAGTGGTTTTGCAACAGCAACACAAGTGAGACAAATGGTTTTGCATCACTAACACAAGTGCAGAAACTGGTTTTGAGCACTAACAGGAGTGCAAAAATGTGGTTTTCAACACCAGCAGATGTGCAAAAAGTGGTTTTCAATACCAGCACAAGTGAGAAAAGTGGTTCTGCAACACAAGCTCTAGTCTGGAAAGTGGTTTTTAATGCCAGCACAAGTGCGAAAAGTTGTTTTGCAACAGCAACACAAGTGAGACAAATGGTTTTGCAACACTAACACAAGTGCAAAAAGTGGTTTTCAACGCCAGCACAAGTACGAAAAGTGGTTCTGCAACACAAGCTCAAGTGCTGAAAGTGGTTTTCAACGGCAGCAGAAGTGTGGAAATTGGTTTTTGCAACACTAACACAAGTGCAAAAAGTGGTTTTCAATGCCAGCACAAGTGACAAAAGTGGTTCTGCAAAACAAGCTCTAGTCTGGAAAGTGGTTTTCAATGCCAGCACAAGTGGGAAAAGTAGTTCTGCAACACTAGCTCAAGTGTGGAAAGTGGTTTTAAACACCAGCACAAATGCGATAAGAGGTTTTGCAACATGAACACAAGTGCGAAAAGTCGTTTTGCAACACTAACACAAGTGCGGAAAGTCGTTTTGCAACACTAACACAAGTGAGACAAATGGTTTTGCAACACTAACACAAGTGCAGAAAGTGGTTTTGAGCACTAATAGGAGCGCGAAAAGTGGTTTTCAACACTAGCAGATGTGCAAAAAGTGATTTTCAATGCCAGCACAAGTGCGGAAAGTATTTCTGCAACACTAGCTCAAGTGTGGAAAGTGGTTTTAAACACCAGCACAAGTGCGGAAAATGGTTTTGCAACACTAACACAAGTGCAAAAAGTGGTTTTGCAACACTAACACAAGTGCAAAAAGTGGTTTTGCAACACTAACACAAGTGGGAAAAGTGGTTTTGCAACACAAACACAAGTGTAAAAGTGGTTTTGCAACACCAACACAAGTGAGACAAATGGTTTTGCAACAATAACACAAGTGCAAAAAGTGGTTTTCAACGCCAGCACAAGTGCGAAAAGTGGTTCTGCAACACAAGCTCAAGTGTGGAAAGTGGTTTTCAATGCCAACACAAGTGCAGAAAGTCGTTCTGCAACACTAGCTCAAGTGTGGAAAGTGGTCTTAAAAACCAGCACAAGTGCGGAAAATGGTTTTGCAACACTAAAACAAGTGCAAAAAGTGGTTTTGCAACACCAACACAAGTGAGACAAATGGTTTTGCAATACTAACACAGTGCAAAAAGTGGTTTTGCAACACTAACACAAGTGCAAAAAGTGGTTTTGCAACACAAACACAAGTGTAAAAGTGGTTTTGCAACACTAACACAAGTGTGAAAGTGGTTTTGCAACACAAGCACAAGTGCGATAAGAGGTTTTGCAACACAAACCCAATTGCGATTTGTGGTTTTCAGCACTGGCACAAGTGCGAAAAGTGGTATTGCAACACGAACACAAGTGTGAAAAGTGGTCTTGCAACACTAAGACAAATGCGAAGTGTGGTTTTCAACACCAGCACAAGTGTGAAAAGTGGATTTGCAACACTAACACGAGTGTGAAAAGTCGTTTTGCAACACTAACACAAGTGCGAAAAGTGGATTTGCAACACTAACACAAGTGTGAAAAGTCGTTTTGCAACACTAACACAAGTGCAAAAAGTGGTTTACAACACCAGCACGAGTGCGGAAAGTGGTTTGCAACACTAACACAAGTGTGAGAAGTGGTTTTCAATGCCAGTACGAGTGTGGAAAGTGGTTTTTGCAACACTAACACAAGTGCGATAAGTGGTTTTCAACACGAGCCCGAGCGCGGAATGTGGTTTTTGCAACACTAACCAAATTGCAAAAAGTGGTTTTCAACATTAGCACGTGTGGGGAAAGTGGTTTTCAATGCCAACAGAAGTGTGGAAATTGGTTTTGCAACACTAAGACAAATGCGAATTGTGGTTTTGCAACACTAACGCAAGTGTGAAAAATTGATTTGCAACACTAACACAAGTGTGAAAAGTGGTTTTCAACGCCAGCACAAGTACGAAAAGTGGTTCTGCAACACAAGCTCAAGTGCAGAAAGTGGTTTTCAATGCCAGCACAAGTGCGAAAAAGTGGTTTTGCAACAGCAAAACAAGTGAGACAAATGGTTTTGCAACAATAATACAAGTGCAAAAAGTGGTTTTGCATAACCAACACAAGTGTGCAAAAAGTGGTTTTCAATGCCAGCTCAAGTGACAAAAGTGGTTCTGCAACACAAACTCTAGTCTGGAAAGTGGTTTACAATGCCAGCACAAGTGCGAAAAGTGGTTTTGCAACAACAACACAAGTGAGACAAATGGTTTTCCAACAATAACACAAGTGCAAAAACTGGTTTTCAGCGCCAGCACAGGTGCGAAAAAAGTGGTTCTGCAACACTAACACAAGTGTGGAAAGTGGTTTTGAACACCAGCACAAGTGCGGAAAATGATTTTGCAACACTAACAGCAGTGCGAAAAGTCGTTTTGCAACACAAAGACAAATGCGAATTGTGGTTTTCAACACGAGCACAAGTGTGAAAAGTGGATTTGCAACACTAACACAAGTGTGGAAAGTGGTTTTGCAACACTAACACAAGTGCAAAAAGTGGTTTTCAATGCCAGCACAAGTGAGAAAAGTGGTTCTGCAACACAAGCTCTAGTCTGGAAAGTGGTTTTCAATGCCAGCACAAGTGCGAAAAGTGGTTTTGCAACAGCAACACAAGTAAGACAAATGGTTTTGCAACACTAACACATGTGCAAAAAGTGGTTTTCAACGCCAGCACAAGTACGAAAAGTGGTTTTGCAACACTAAAACAAGTGCGAAAAGTCATTTTGCAACACTAACACAAGTGCGAAAAGTCGTTTTGCAACACTAACACAAGTGCGAAAGTGGTTTTGCAACACTAACACAAGTGCGGTAAATGGTTTTCAACGCCACTACGAGTGCCGAAAGTGTTTTTTGCAACAATAACACAAGTGCAAAAGTGGTTTTGCAACACTAACACAAGTGCAAAAAGTGGTTTTGCAACACGAACACGAGTGTGAAAGTGGTTTCGCAACACAAGCGCAGGTGCGATAAGAGGTTTTGCAACACTAACCCAATTGCGATTTGTGGTTTTCAACACTGGCGCAAGTACGAAAAGTTGTTTTGCAACAGCAACACAAGTGAGACAAATGGTTTTGCCAGCACGTGCCAGCACTAAGACAAATGCGAATTGTGGTTTTCAACACTAGCGCAAGTGCGATAAGAGGTTTTGCAACACTAACCCAATTGCGATTTGTGGTTTTCAACACTGGCGCAAGTGCAAAAAGTGGTTTTGCAACACTAACACAAGTGCGAAAAGTCGTTTTGCAACACTAACACAAGTGCGATAAGTGGTTTTCAACGCCACTAGGAGTGCCGAAAGTGTTTTTTGCAACAATAACACAAGTGCGAAAAGTGGCTTTGCAACACCTGCATGAGTCCAATAAGTGGTTTTGCAACACTAACACAAGTGTGATAAGTAATTTTCAACACTAGCAAGTGTGCTGAAAGTGGTTTTCAACGGCAGCAGAAGTGTGGAAATTGGTTTTTTCAACACGAACACAAGTGTAAAAAGTGGTTTTCAATGCCAGCACAAGTGACAAAAGTGGTTCTGCAACACAAGCTCTAGTCTGGAAAGTGGTTTTCAATGCCAGCACAAGTGCGAAAAGTGGTTTTGCAACAGCAACACAAGTGTTTAAAGTGGTTTTCAATGCCAGCACAAGTGCGGAAAGTAGTTCTGCAACACTAGCTCAAGTGTGGAAAGTGGTTTTAAACACCAGCACAATTGCGATAAGAGGTTTTGCAACACTAACACAAGTGCAAAAAGTGGTTTTGAACGCCAGCACAAGTGCGAAAAGTGGTTCTGCAACACAAGCTCTAGTCTGGAAAGTGGTTTTCAATGCCAGCACAAGTGCGAAAAGTTGTTTTGCAACAGCAACACAAGCGAGACAAATGGTTTTGCAACACTAACACAAGTGCAAAAAGTGGTTTTCAACGGCAGCACAAGTACGAAAAGTGGTTCTGCAAAACAATCTCAAGTGCGGAAAGTGGTTTTCAATGCCAGCACAAGTGCGGAAAGTAGTTCTGCAAAACAAGCTCATGTGTGGAAAGTGGTTTTCAATGCCAGCACAAGTGTGGAAAGTGGTTCTGCAACACAAGCTCAAGTGTGGAAAGTGGTTTTAAACACCAGCACACGTGCGGAAAATGGTTTTGCAACACTAACACAAGTGCGAAAAGTCGTTTTGCAACACTAACACAAGTGCAAAAAGTGGTTTTCAATGGCAGCACAAGTGACAAAAGTGGTTCTGCAACACAAGCTCAAGTGTGGAAAGTGGTTTTAAACAGCAGCACAAGTGTGGAAAATGGTTTTGCAACAGCAACACAAGTGAGACAAATGGTTTTGCAAGAATAACACAAGTGCAAAAAGTGGTTTTCAACGCCAGCACAAGTGCGGAAAGTAGTTCTGCAACACTAGATCAAGTGTGGAAAGTGGTTTTAAACACCAGCACAAGTGCAGAAAATGGTTTTGCAACAATAACACAAGTGCAAAAAGTGCTTTTCAACGCCAGCACAGGTGAGAAAAGTGGTTCTGCAACACAAGCTCTAGTCTGTAAAGTCGTTTTCAATGCCAGCACAAGTGCGAAAAGTGGTTTTGCAACAGCAACACAAGTGAGACAAATGGTTTTGCATCACTAACACAAGTGCAGAAACTGGTTTTGAGCACTAACAGGAGTGCAAAAATGTGGTTTTCAACACCAGCAGATGTGCAAAAAGTGGTTTTCAATACCAGCACAAGTGAGAAAAGTGGTTCTGCAACACAAGCTCTAGTCTGGAAAGTGGTTTTTAATGCCAGCACAAGTGCGAAAAGTTGTTTTGCAACAGCAACACAAGTGAGACAAATGGTTTTGCAACACTAACACAAGTGCAAAAAGTGGTTTTCAACGCCAGCACAAGTACGAAAAGTGGTTCTGCAACACAAGCTCAAGTGCTGAAAGTGGTTTTCAACGGCAGCAGAAGTGTGGAAATTGGTTTTTGCAACACTAACACAAGTGCAAAAAGTGGTTTTCAATGCCAGCACAAGTGACAAAAGTGGTTCTGCAAAACAAGCTCTAGTCTGGAAAGTGGTTTTCAATGCCAGCACAAGTGGGAAAAGTAGTTCTGCAACACTAGCTCAAGTGTGGAAAGTGGTTTTAAACACCAGCACAAATGCGATAAGAGGTTTTGCAACATGAACACAAGTGCGAAAAGTCGTTTTGCAACACTAACACAAGTGCGGAAAGTCGTTTTGCAACACTAACACAAGTGAGACAAATGGTTTTGCAACACTAACACAAGTGCAGAAAGTGGTTTTGAGCACTAATAGGAGCGCGAAAAGTGGTTTTCAACACTAGCAGATGTGCAAAAAGTGATTTTCAATGCCAGCACAAGTGCGGAAAGTATTTCTGCAACACTAGCTCAAGTGTGGAAAGTGGTTTTAAACACCAGCACAAGTGCGGAAAATGGTTTTGCAACACTAACACAAGTGCAAAAAGTGGTTTTGCAACACTAACACAAGTGCAAAAAGTGGTTTTGCAACACTAACACAAGTGGGAAAAGTGGTTTTGCAACACAAACACAAGTGTAAAAGTGGTTTTGCAACACCAACACAAGTGAGACAAATGGTTTTGCAACAATAACACAAGTGCAAAAAGTGGTTTTCAACGCCAGCACAAGTACGAAAAGTGGTTTTGCAACACTAAAACAAGTGCGAAAAGTCATTTTGCAACACTAACACAAGTGCGAAAAGTCGTTTTGCAACACTAACACAAGTGCGAAAGTGGTTTTGCAACACTAACACAAGTGCGGTAAATGGTTTTCAACGCCACTACGAGTGCCGAAAGTGTTTTTTGCAACAATAACACAAGTGCAAAAGTGGTTTTGCAACACTAACACAAGTGCAAAAAGTGGTTTTGCAACACGAACACGAGTGTGAAAGTGGTTTCGCAACACAAGCGCAGGTGCGATAAGAGGTTTTGCAACACTAACCCAATTGCGATTTGTGGTTTTCAACACTGGCGCAAGTACGAAAAGTTGTTTTGCAACAGCAACACAAGTGAGACAAATGGTTTTGCCAGCACGTGCCAGCACTAAGACAAATGCGAATTGTGGTTTTCAACACTAGCGCAAGTGCGATAAGAGGTTTTGCAACACTAACCCAATTGCGATTTGTGGTTTTCAACACTGGCGCAAGTGCAAAAAGTGGTTTTGCAACACTAACACAAGTGCGAAAAGTCGTTTTGCAACACTAACACAAGTGCGATAAGTGGTTTTCAACGCCACTAGGAGTGCCGAAAGTGTTTTTTGCAACAATAACACAAGTGCGAAAAGTGGCTTTGCAACACCTGCATGAGTCCAATAAGTGGTTTTGCAACACTAACACAAGTGTGATAAGTAATTTTCAACACTAGCAAGTGTGCTGAAAGTGGTTTTCAACGGCAGCAGAAGTGTGGAAATTGGTTTTTTCAACACGAACACAAGTGTAAAAAGTGGTTTTCAATGCCAGCACAAGTGACAAAAGTGGTTCTGCAACACAAGCTCTAGTCTGGAAAGTGGTTTTCAATGCCAGCACAAGTGCGAAAAGTGGTTTTGCAACAGCAACACAAGTGTTTAAAGTGGTTTTCAATGCCAGCACAAGTGCGGAAAGTAGTTCTGCAACACTAGCTCAAGTGTGGAAAGTGGTTTTAAACACCAGCACAATTGCGATAAGAGGTTTTGCAACACTAACACAAGTGCAAAAAGTGGTTTTGAACGCCAGCACAAGTGCGAAAAGTGGTTCTGCAACACAAGCTCTAGTCTGGAAAGTGGTTTTCAATGCCAGCACAAGTGCGAAAAGTTGTTTTGCAACAGCAACACAAGCGAGACAAATGGTTTTGCAACACTAACACAAGTGCAAAAAGTGGTTTTCAACGGCAGCACAAGTACGAAAAGTGGTTCTGCAAAACAATCTCAAGTGCGGAAAGTGGTTTTCAATGCCAGCACAAGTGCGGAAAGTAGTTCTGCAAAACAAGCTCATGTGTGGAAAGTGGTTTTCAATGCCAGCACAAGTGTGGAAAGTGGTTCTGCAACACAAGCTCAAGTGTGGAAAGTGGTTTTAAACACCAGCACACGTGCGGAAAATGGTTTTGCAACACTAACACAAGTGCGAAAAGTCGTTTTGCAACACTAACACAAGTGCAAAAAGTGGTTTTCAATGGCAGCACAAGTGACAAAAGTGGTTCTGCAACACAAGCTCAAGTGTGGAAAGTGGTTTTAAACAGCAGCACAAGTGTGGAAAATGGTTTTGCAACAGCAACACAAGTGAGACAAATGGTTTTGCAAGAATAACACAAGTGCAAAAAGTGGTTTTCAACGCCAGCACAAGTGCGGAAAGTAGTTCTGCAACACTAGATCAAGTGTGGAAAGTGGTTTTAAACACCAGCACAAGTGCAGAAAATGGTTTTGCAACAATAACACAAGTGCAAAAAGTGCTTTTCAACGCCAGCACAGGTGAGAAAAGTGGTTCTGCAACACAAGCTCTAGTCTGTAAAGTCGTTTTCAATGCCAGCACAAGTGCGAAAAGTGGTTTTGCAACAGCAACACAAGTGAGACAAATGGTTTTGCATCACTAACACAAGTGCAGAAACTGGTTTTGAGCACTAACAGGAGTGCAAAAATGTGGTTTTCAACACCAGCAGATGTGCAAAAAGTGGTTTTCAATACCAGCACAAGTGAGAAAAGTGGTTCTGCAACACAAGCTCTAGTCTGGAAAGTGGTTTTTAATGCCAGCACAAGTGCGAAAAGTTGTTTTGCAACAGCAACACAAGTGAGACAAATGGTTTTGCAACACTAACACAAGTGCAAAAAGTGGTTTTCAACGCCAGCACAAGTACGAAAAGTGGTTCTGCAACACAAGCTCAAGTGCTGAAAGTGGTTTTCAACGGCAGCAGAAGTGTGGAAATTGGTTTTTGCAACACTAACACAAGTGCAAAAAGTGGTTTTCAATGCCAGCACAAGTGACAAAAGTGGTTCTGCAAAACAAGCTCTAGTCTGGAAAGTGGTTTTCAATGCCAGCACAAGTGGGAAAAGTAGTTCTGCAACACTAGCTCAAGTGTGGAAAGTGGTTTTAAACACCAGCACAAATGCGATAAGAGGTTTTGCAACATGAACACAAGTGCGAAAAGTCGTTTTGCAACACTAACACAAGTGCGGAAAGTCGTTTTGCAACACTAATACAAGTGAGACAAATGGTTTTGCAACACTAACACAAGTGCAGAAAGTGGTTTTGAGCACTAATAGGAGCGCGAAAAGTGGTTTTCAACACTAGCAGATGTGCAAAAAGTGATTTTCAATGCCAGCACAAGTGCGGAAAGTATTTCTGCAACACTAGCTCAAGTGTGGAAAGTGGTTTTAAACACCAGCACAAGTGCGGAAAATGGTTTTGCAACACTAACACAAGTGCAAAAAGTGGTTTTGCAACACTAACACAAGTGCAAAAAGTGGTTTTGCAACACTAACACAAGTGGGAAAAGTGGTTTTGCAACACAAACACAAGTGTAAAAGTGGTTTTGCAACACCAACACAAGTGAGACAAATGGTTTTGCAACAATAACACAAGTGCAAAAAGTGGTTTTCAACGCCAGCACAAGTGCGAAAAGTGGTTCTGCAACACAAGCTCAAGTGTGGAAAGTGGTTTTCAATGCCAACACAAGTGCAGAAAGTCGTTCTGCAACACTAGCTCAAGTGTGGAAAGTGGTCTTAAAAACCAGCACAAGTGCGGAAAATGGTTTTGCAACACTAAAACAAGTGCAAAAAGTGGTTTTGCAACACCAACACAAGTGAGACAAATGGTTTTGCAATACTAACACAAGTGCAAAAAGTGGTTTTGCAACACTAACACAAGTGCAAAAAGTGGTTTTGCAACACAAACACAAGTGTAAAAGTGGTTTTGCAACACTAACACAAGTGTGAAAGTGGTTTTGCAACACAAGCACAAGTGCGATAAGAGGTTTTGCAACACAAACCCAATTGCGATTTGTGGTTTTCAGCACTGGCACAAGTGCGAAAAGTGGTATTGCAACACGAACACAAGTGTGAAAAGTGGTCTTGCAACACTAAGACAAATGCGAAGTGTGGTTTTCAACACCAGCACAAGTGTGAAAAGTGGATTTGCAACACTAACACGAGTGTGAAAAGTCGTTTTGCAACACTAACACAAGTGCGAAAAGTGGATTTGCAACACTAACACAAGTGTGAAAAGTCGTTTTGCAACACTAACACAAGTGCAAAAAGTGGTTTACAACACCAGCACGAGTGCGGAAAGTGGTTTGCAACACTAACACAAGTGTGAGAAGTGGTTTTCAATGCCAGTACGAGTGTGGAAAGTGGTTTTTGCAACACTAACACAAGTGCGATAAGTGGTTTTCAACACGAGCCCGAGCGCGGAATGTGGTTTTTGCAACACTAACCAAATTGCAAAAAGTGGTTTTCAACATTAGCACGTGTGGGGAAAGTGGTTTTCAATGCCAACAGAAGTGTGGAAATTGGTTTTGCAACACTAAGACAAATGCGAATTGTGGTTTTGCAACACTAACGCAAGTGTGAAAAATTGATTTGCAACACTAACACAAGTGTGAAAAGTGGTTTTCAACGCCAGCACAAGTACGAAAAGTGGTTCTGCAACACAAGCTCAAGTGCAGAAAGTGGTTTTCAATGCCAGCACAAGTGCGAAAAAGTGGTTTTGCAACAGCAAAACAAGTGAGACAAATGGTTTTGCAACAATAATACAAGTGCAAAAAGTGGTTTTGCATAACCAACACAAGTGTGCAAAAAGTGGTTTTCAATGCCAGCTCAAGTGACAAAAGTGGTTCTGCAACACAAACTCTAGTCTGGAAAGTGGTTTTCAATGCCAGCACAAGTGCGAAAAGTGGTTTTGCAACAACAACACAAGTGAGACAAATGGTTTTCCAACAATAACACAAGTGCAAAAACTGGTTTTCAGCGCCAGCACAGGTGCGAAAAAAGTGGTTCTGCAACACTAACACAAGTGTGGAAAGTGGTTTTGAACACCAGCACAAGTGCGGAAAATGATTTTGCAACACTAACAGCAGTGCGAAAAGTCGTTTTGCAACACAAAGACAAATGCGAAATGTGGTTTTCAACACGAGCACAAGTGTGAAAAGTGGATTTGCAACACTAACACAAGTGTGGAAAGTGGTTTTGCAACACTAACACAAGTGCAAAAAGTGGTTTTCAATGCCAGCACAAGTGAGAAAAGTGGTTCTGCAACACAAGCTCTAGTCTGGAAAGTGGTTTTCAATGCCAGCACAAGTGCGAAAAGTGGTTTTGCAACAGCAACACAAGTAAGACAAATGGTTTTGCAACACTAACACATGTGCAAAAAGTGGTTTTCAACGCCAGCACAAGTACGAAAAGTGGTTTTGCAACACTAAAACAAGTGCGAAAAGTCATTTTGCAACACTAACACAAGTGCGAAAAGTCGTTTTGCAACACTAACACAAGTGCGAAAGTGGTTTTGCAACACTAACACAAGTGCGGTAAATGGTTTTCAACGCCACTACGAGTGCCGAAAGTGTTTTTTGCAACAATAACACAAGTGCAAAAGTGGTTTTGCAACACTAACACAAGTGCAAAAAGTGGTTTTGCAACACGAACACGAGTGTGAAAGTGGTTTCGCAACACAAGCGCAGGTGCGATAAGAGGTTTTGCAACACTAACCCAATTGCGATTTGTGGTTTTCAACACTGGCGCAAGTACGAAAAGTTGTTTTGCAACAGCAACACAAGTGAGACAAATGGTTTTGCCAGCACGTGCCAGCACTAAGACAAATGCGAATTGTGGTTTTCAACACCAGCGCAAGTGCGATAAGAGGTTTTGCAACACTAACCCAATTGCGATTTGTGGTTTTCAACACTGGCGCAAGTGCAAAAAGTGGTTTTGCAACACTAACACAAGTGCGAAAAGTCGTTTTGCAACACTAACACAAGTGCGATAAGTGGTTTTCAACGCCACTAGGAGTGCCGAAAGTGTTTTTTGCAACAATAACACAAGTGCGAAAAGTGGCTTTGCAACACCTGCATGAGTCCAATAAGTGGTTTTGCAACACTAACACAAGTGTGATAAGTAATTTTCAACACTAGCAAGTGTGCTGAAAGTGGTTTTCAACGGCAGCAGAAGTGTGGAAATTGGTTTTTTCAACACGAACACAAGTGTAAAAAGTGGTTTTCAATGCCAGCACAAGTGACAAAAGTGGTTCTGCAACACAAGCTCTAGTCTGGAAAGTGGTTTTCAATGCCAGCACAAGTGCGAAAAGTGGTTTTGCAACAGCAACACAAGTGTTTAAAGTGGTTTTCAATGCCAGCACAAGTGCGGAAAGTAGTTCTGCAACACTAGCTCAAGTGTGGAAAGTGGTTTTAAACACCAGCACAATTGCGATAAGAGGTTTTGCAACACTAACACAAGTGCAAAAAGTGGTTTTGAACGCCAGCACAAGTGCGAAAAGTGGTTCTGCAACACAAGCTCTAGTCTGGAAAGTGGTTTTCAATGCCAGCACAAGTGCGAAAAGTTGTTTTGCAACAGCAACACAAGCGAGACAAATGGTTTTGCAACACTAACACAAGTGCAAAAAGTGGTTTTCAACGGCAGCACAAGTACGAAAAGTGGTTCTGCAAAACAATCTCAAGTGCGGAAAGTGGTTTTCAATGCCAGCACAAGTGCGGAAAGTAGTTCTGCAAAACAAGCTCATGTGTGGAAAGTGGTTTTCAATGCCAGCACAAGTGTGGAAAGTGGTTCTGCAACACAAGCTCTCGTCTGGAAAGTGGTTTTCAATGCCAGCACAAGTGCGAAAAGTGGTTTTGCAACAGCAACACAAGTGAGACAAATGGCTTTGCAACAATAACACAAGTGCAAAAAGTGGTTTTGCAACACTAACCCAAGTGTGCAAAAAGTGGTTTTCAATGCCAGCACAAGTGACAAAAGTGGTTCTGCAACACAAGCTCTAGTCTGGAAAGTGGTTTTCAATGCCAGCACAAGTGCGAAAAGTGGTTTTGCAACAGCAACACAAGTGAGACAAATGGTTTTGCAACAATAACACAAGTGCAAAAAGTGGTTTTCAACGCCAGCACAAGTGCGAAAAGTGGTTCTGCAACACAAGCTCAAGTGTGGAAAGTGGTTTTAAACACCAGCACACGTGCGGAAAATGGTTTTGCAACACTAACACAAGTGCGAAAAGTCGTTTTGCAACACTAAGACAAATGCGAATTGTGGTTTTCAACACGAGCGCAAGTGTGAAATGTGGATTTGCAACACTAACACAAGTGTGAAAAGTCGTTTTGCAACACTAACACAAGTGCAAAAAGTGGTTTTCAATGGCAGCACAGTGACAAAAGTGGTTCTGCAACACAAGCTCAAGTGTGGAAAGTGGTTTTAAACAGCAGCACAAGTGTGGAAAATGGTTTTGCAACAGCAACACAAGTGAGACAAATGGTTTTGCAACAATAACACAAGTGCAAAAAGTGGTTTTCAACGCCAGCACAAGTGCGGAAAGTAGTTCTGCAACACTAGATCAAGTGTGGAAAGTGGTTTTAAACACCAGCACAAGTGCAGAAAATGGTTTTGCAACAATAACACAAGTGCAAAAAGTGCTTTTCAACGCCAGCACAGGTGAGAAAAGTGGTTCTGCAACACAAGCTCTAGTCTGTAAAGTCGTTTTCAATGCCAGCACAAGTGCGAAAAGTGGTTTTGCAACAGCAACACAAGTGAGACAAATGGTTTTGCATCACTAACACAAGTGCAGAAAGTGGTTTTGAGCACTAACAGGAGTGCAAAAATGTGGTTTTCAACACTAGCAGATGTGCAAAAAGTGGTTTTTCAATACCAGCACAAGTGAGAAAAGTGGTTCTGCAACACAAGCTCTAGTCTGGAAAGTGGTTTTTAATGCCAGCACAAGTGCGAAAAGTTGTTTTGCAACAGCAACACAAGTGAGACAAATGGTTTTGCAACACTAACACAAGTGCAAAAAGTGGTTTTCAACGCCAGCACAAGTACGAAAAGTGGTTCTGCAACACAAGCTCAAGTGCTGAAAGTGGTTTTCAACGGCAGCAGAAGTGTGGAAATTGGTTTTTGCAACACTAACACAAGTGCAAAAAGTGGTTTTCAATGCCAGCACAAGTGACAAAAGTGGGTCTGCAAAACAAGCTCTAGTCTGGAAAGTGGTTTTCAATGCCAGCACAAGTGGGAAAAGTAGTTCTGCAACACTAGCTCAAGTGTGGAAAGTGGTTTTAAACACCAGCACAAATGCGATAAGAGGTTTTGCAACATGAACACAAGTGCGAAAAGTCGTTTTGCAACACTAACACAAGTGCGGAAAGTCGTTTTGCAACACTAACACAAGTGAGACAAATGGTTTTGCAACACTAACACAAGTGCAAAAAGTGGTTTTCAACGCGGCACAAGTACGAAAAGTGGTTCTGCAACACAAGCTCAAGTGCGGAAAGTGGTTTTCAATGCCAGCACAAGTGCGGAAAGTAGTTCTGCAAAACAAGCTCATGTGGGGAAAGTGGTTTTCAATGCCAGCACAAGTGTGGAAAGTGGTTCTGCAACACAAGCTCTCGTCTGGAAAGTGGTTTTCAATGCCAGCACAAGTGCGAAAAGTGGTTTTGCAACAGCAACACAAGTGAGACAAATGGCTTTGCAACAATAACACAAGTGCAAAAAGTGGTTTTGCAACACTAACCCAAGTGTGCAAAAAGTGGTTTTCAATGCCAGCACAAGTGACAAAAGTGGTTCTGCAACACAAGCTCTAGTCCGGAAAGTGGTTTTCAATGCCAGCACAAGTGCGAAAAGTGGTTTTGCAACAGCAACACAAGTGAGACAAATGGTTTTGCAACAATAACACAAGTGCAAAAAGTGGTTTTCAACGCCAGCACACGTGCGAAAAGTGGTTCTGCAACACAAGCTCAAGTGTGGAAAGTGGTTTTAAACACCAGCACACGTGCGGAAAATGGTTTTGCAACACTAACACAAGTGCGAAAAGTCGTTTTGCAACACTAAGACAAATGCGACTTGTGGTTTTCAACACGAGCGCAAGTGTGAAAAGTGGATTTGCAACACTAACACAAGTGTGAAAAGTCGTTTTGCAACACTAACACAAGTGCAAAAAAGTGGTTTTCAACGCCAGCACAAGTACGAAAAGTGGTTCTGCAACACAAGCTCAAGTGCGGAAAGTGGTTTTCAATGCCAGCACAAGTGCGGAAAGTAGTTCTGCAACACAAGCTCATGTGTGGAAAGTGGTTTTCAATGCCAGCACAAGTGCGAAAAGTGGTTTTGCAACAGCAAAACAAGTGAGACAAATGGTTTTGCAACAATAATACAAGTGCAAAAAGTGGTTTTGCAACACCAACACAAGTGTGCAAAAAGTGGTTTTCAATGCCAGCTCAAGTGACAAAAGTGGTTCTGCAACACAAACTCTAGTCTGGAAAGTGGTTTTCAATGCCAGCACAAGTGCGAAAAGTGGTTTTGCAACAACAACACAAGTGAGACAAATGGTTTTGCAACAATAACACAAGTGCAAAAAGTGGTTTTCAATGCCAGCACAAGTGCGGAAAGTAGTTCTGCAACACGAGCTCAAGTGTGGCAAGTGGTTTTAAACACCAGCACAAGTGCGGAAAATGGTTTTGCAACACTAACACAAGTGCAAAAAGTGGTTTTGCAACACCAACAACACAAGTGAGACAAATGGTTTTGCAATACTAACACAAGTGCAAAAAGTGGTTTTGCAACACTAACACAAGTGCGAAAAGTGGGTTTTGCAACACAAACACAAGTGTAAAAGTGGTTTTGCAACACTAACACAAGTGTAAAAGTGGTTTTGCAACATGAGCACAAGTGCGATAAGAGGTTTTGCAACACAAACCCAATTGCGATTTGTGGTTTTCAACACTGGCACAAGTGCGAAAAGTGGTATTGCAACACGAACACAAGTGTGAAAAGTGGTCTTGCAACACTAAGACAAATGCGAAGTGTGGTTTTCAACACTAGCACAAGTGTGAAAAGTGGATTTGCAACACTAACACGAGTGTGAAAAGTCGTTTTGCAACACTAACACAAGTGCAAAAAGTGGTTTACAACACCAGCACGAGTGCGGAAAGTGGTTTGCAAAACTAACACAAGTGTTGAAAGTGGTTTTCAATGCCAGCACAAGTGTGGAAAGTGGTTTTGCAACACAAGCTCTAGTCTGGAAAGTGGTATTCAATGCCAGCACAAGTGCAAAAATTGGTTTTCAATGCCAGCACAAGTGAGAAAAGTGGTTCTGCAACACAAGCTCTAGTCTGGAAAGTGGTATTCAATGCCAGCACAAGTGCGAAAAGTGGTTTTGCAACACTAGATCAAGTGTGGAAAGTGGTTTTAAACACCAGCACAAGTGCGAAAATGGTTTTGCAACACTAACACAAGTGAGACAAATGGTTTTGCAACACTAACACAAGTGCAAAAAGTGGTTTTGCAACACTAACACAAGTGCGAAAAGTGGTTTTGCAACACAAACACAAGTGTAAAAGTGGTTTTGCAACACTAACACAAGTGTGAAAGTGGTTTTGCAACACGAGCACAAGTGCGATAAGAGGTTTTGCAACACAAACCCAATTGCGATTTGTGGTTTTCAACACTGGTACAAGTGCGAAAAGTGGTTTTGCAACACAAACACAAGTGTAAAAGTGGTTTTGCAACACTAACACAAGTGTGAAAATGGTTTTGCAACACGAGCACAAACAAGTGCGATAAGAGGTTTTGCAACACTAACACAAGGGCGAAAAGTGCTTTTCAACACTCGCAGATGTGCAAAACGTGGTTTTCATCGCCAGCATAAGTGCAGAACGTGGTTTTGCAATACTAGTACATGTGTGAAAAGTGGTTTTCAATGCCAGCACAAGTGTGGAAAGTGGTTTTCAATGCCAGCACAAGTGACAAAAGTGGTTCTGCAACACAAGCTCGAGTCCGGAAAGTGGTTTTCAATGCCAGCACAAGTGCGAAAAGTGGTTTTGCAACAGCAACACAAGTGTGGAAAGTGGTTATCAATGCCAGCACAAGTGCGGAAAGTAGTTCTGCAACACGAGCTCAAGTGTGGAAAGTGGTTTTAAACACCAGCACAAGTGCAGAAAATGGTTTTGCAACACTAACACAAGTGCAAAAGTGGTTTTGCAACACTAACACAAGTGCGAAAAGTGGTTTTGCAACACTAACACAAATGTGAAAGTGGTTTTGCAACACTAACACAAGTGTGAGAAGTGGTTTTCAATGCCAGTACGAGTGTGGAAAGTGGTTTTTGCAACACTAACACAAGTGCGATAAGTGGTTTTCAACACGAGCCCGAGCGCGGAATGTGGTTTTTGCAACACTAACCAAATTGCAAAAAGTGGTTTTCAACATTAGCACGTGTGGGGAAAGTGGTTTTCAATGCCAACAGAAGTGTGGAAATTGGTTTTGCAACACTAAGACAAATGCGAATTGTGGTTTTCAACACTAGCGCAAGTGCGAAAAGTGGTTTTGCAACACTAACGCAAGTGTGAAAAATGGATTTGCAACACTAACACAAGTGTGAAAAGTGGTTTTCAACGCCAGCACAAGTACGAAAAGTGGTTCTGCAACACAAGCTCAAGTGCAGAAAGTGGTTTTCAATGCCAGCACAAGTGCGAAAAAGTGGTTTTGCAACAGCAAAACAAGTGAGACAAATGGTTTTGCAACAATAATACAAGTGCAAAAAGTGGTTTTGCATAACCAACACAAGTGTGCAAAAAGTGGTTTTCAATGCCAGCTCAAGTGACAAAAGTGGTTCTGCAACACAAACTCTAGTCTGGAAAGTGGTTTTCAATGCCAGCACAAGTGCGAAAAGTGGTTTTGCAACAACAACACAAGTGAGACAAATGGTTTTCCAACAATAACACAAGTGCAAAAACTGGTTTTCAGCGCCAGCACAAGTGCGAAAAAAGTGGTTCTGCAACACTAACACAAGTGTGGAAAGTGGTTTTGAACACCAGCACAAGTGCGGAAAATGATTTTGCAACACTAACAGCAGTGCGAAAAGTCGTTTTGCAACACAAAGACAAATGCGAATTGTGGTTTTCAACACTAGCACAAGTGTGAAAAGTGGATTTGCAACACTAACACAAGTGTGGAAAGTGGTTTTGCAACACTAACACAAGTGCAAAAAGTGGTTTTCAATGCCAGCACAAGTGAGAAAAGTGGTTCTGCAACACAAGCTCTAGTCTGGAAAGTGGTTTTCAATGCCAGCACAAGTGCGAAAAGTGGTTTTGCAACAGCAACACAAGTAAGACAAATGGTTTTGCAACACTAACACATGTGCAAAAAGTGGTTTTCAACGCCAGCACAAGTACGAAAAGTGGTTTTGCAACACTAAAACAAGTGCGAAAAGTCATTTTGCAACACTAACACAAGTGCGAAAAGTCGTTTTGCAACACTAACACAAGTGCGAAAGTGGTTTTGCAACACTAACACAAGTGCGGGAAATGGTTTTCAACGCCACTACGAGTGCCGAAAGTGTTTTTTGCAACAATAACACAAGTGCAAAAGTGGTTTTGCAACACTAACACAAGTGCAAAAAGTGGTTTTGCAACACGAACACGAGTGTGAAAGTGGTTTCGCAACACAAGCGCAGGTGCGATAAGAGGTTTTGCAACACCAACCCAATTGCGATTTGTGGTTTTCAACACTGGCGCAAGTACGAAAAGTGGTATTGCAACACTAACACAAGTGTAAAATGTGGTTTTGCAACACTAAGACAAATGCGAATTGTGGTTTTCAACACTAGCGCAAGTGCGATAAGAGGTTTTGCAACACTAACCCAATTGCGATTTGTGGTTTTCAATACTGGCGCAAGTGCAAAAAGTGGTTTTGCAACACTAACACAAGTGCGAAAAGTCGTTTTGCAACACTAACAGAAGTGCGAAAAGTCGTTTTGCAACACTAACACAAGTGCGATACGTGGTTTTCAACGCCACTAGGAGTGCCGAAAGTGTTTTTTGCAACAATAACACAAGTGCGAAAAGTGGCTTTGCAACACCTGCATGAGTCCAATAAGTGGTTTTGCAACACTAACACAAGTGTGATAAGTAATTTTCAACACTAGCAAGTGTGCTGAAAGTGGTTTTCAACGGCAGCAGAAGTGTGGAAATTGGTTTTTTCAACACGAACACAAGTGTAAAAAGTGGTTTTGCAACACTAACACAAGTGCAAAAAGTGGTTCTGCAACACAAGCTCTAGTCTGGAAAGTGGTTTTCAATGCCAGCACAAGTGCGAAAAGTGGTTTTCCAACAGCAACACAAGTGTTTAAAGTGGTTTTCAATGCCAGCACAAGTGCGGAAAGTAGTTCTGCAACACTAGCTCAAGTGTGGAAAGTGGTTTTAAACACCAGCACAATTGCGATAAGAGGTTTTGCAACACTAACACAAGTGCAAAAAGTGGTTTTGAACGCCAGCACAAGTGCGAAAAGTGGTTCTGCAACACAAGCTCTAGTCTGGAAAGTGGTTTTCAATGCCAGCACAAGTGCGAAAAGTTGTTTTGCAACAGCAACACAAGCGAGACAAATGGTTTTGCAACACTAACACAAGTGCAAAAAGTGGTTTTCAACGGCAGCACAAGTACGAAAAGTGGTTCTGCAAAACAATCTCAAGTGCGTAAAGTGGTTTTCAATGCCAGTACAAGTGCGGAAAGTAGTTCTGCAAAACAAGCTCATGTGTGGAAAGTGGTTTTCAATGCCAGCACAAGTGTGGAAAGTGGTTCTGCAACACAAGCTCTCGTCTGGAAAGTGGTTTTCAATGCCAGCACAAGTGCGAAAAGTGGTTTTGCAACAGCAACACAAGTGAGACAAATGGCTTTGCAGCAATAACACAAGTGCAAAAAGTGGTTTTGCAACACTAACCCAAGTGTGCAAAAAGTGGTTTTCAATGCCAGCACAAGTGACAAAAGTGGTTCTGCAACACAAGCTCTAGTCTGGAAAGTGGTTTTCAATGCCAGCACAAGGGCGAAAAGTGGTTTTGCAACAGCAACACAAGTGAGACAAATGGTTTTGCAACAATAACACAAGTGCAAAAAGTGGTTTTCAACGCCAGCACAAGTGCGAAAAGTGGTTCTGCAACACAAGCTCAAGTGTGGAAAGTGGTTTTAAACACCAGCACACGTGCGGAAAATGGTTTTGCAACACTAACACAAGTGCGAAAAGTCGTTTTGCAACACTAAGACAAATGCGAATTGTGGTTTTCAACACGAGCGCAAGTGTGAAATGTGGATTTGCAACACTAACACAAGTGTGAAAAGTCGTTTTGCAACACTAACACAAGTGCAAAAAGTGGTTTTCAATGGCAGCACAAGTGACAAAAGTGGTTCTGCAACACAAGCTCAAGTGTGGAAAGTGGTTTTAAACAGCAGCACAAGTGTGGAAAATGGTTTTGCAACAGCAACACAAGTGAGACAAATGGTTTTGCAACAATAACACAAGTGCAAAAAGTGGTTTTCAACGCCAGCACAAGTGCTGAAAGTAGTTCTGCAACACTAGATCAAGTGTGGAAAGTGGTTTTAAACACCAGCACAAGTGCAGAAAATGGTTTTGCAACAATAACACAAGTGCAAAAAGTGCTTTTCAACGCCAGCACAGGTGAGAAAAGTGGTTCTGCAACACAAGCTCTAGTCTGTAAAGTCGTTTTCAATGCCAGCACAAGTGCGAAAAGTGGTTTTGCAACAGCAACACAAGTGAGACAAATGGTTTTGCATCACTAACACAAGTGCAGAAAGTGGTTTTGAGCACTAACAGGAGTGCAAAAATGTGGTTTTCAACACTAGCAGATGTGCAAAAAGTGGTTTTCAATACCAGCACAAGTGAGAAAAGTGGTTCTGCAACACAAGCTCTAGTCTGGAAAGTGGTTTTTAATGCCAGCACAAGTGCGAAAAGTTGTTTTGCAACAGCAACACAAGTGAGACAAATGGTTTTGCCAGCACGTGCCAGCACTAAGACAAATGCGAATTGTGGTTTTCAACACTAGCGCAAGTGCGATAAGAGGTTTTGCAACACTAACCCAATTGCGATTTGTGGTTTTCAACACTGGCGCAAGTGCAAAAAGTGGTTTTGCAACACTAACACAAGTGCGAAAAGTCGTTTTGCAACACTAACAGAAGTGCGAAAAGTCGTTTTGCAACACTAACACAAGTGCGATAAGTGGTTTTCAACGCCACTAGGAGTGCCGAAAGTGTTTTTTGCAACAATAACACAAGTGCGAAAAGTGGCTTTGCAACACCTGCATGAGTCCAATAAGTGGTTTTGCAACACTAACACAAGTGTGATAAGTAATTTTCAACACTAGCAAGTGTGCTGAAAGTGGTTTTCAACGGCAGCAGAAGTGTGGAAATTGGTTTTTTCAACACGAACACAAGTGTAAAAAGTGGTTTTCAATGCCAGCACAAGTGACAAAAGTGGTTCTGCAACACAAGCTCTAGTCTGGAAAGTGGTTTTCAATGCCAGCACAAGTGCGAAAAGTGGTTTTGCAACAGCAACACAAGTGTTTAAAGTGGTTTTCAATGCCAGCACAAGTGCGGAAAGTAGTTCTGCAACACTAGCTCAAGTGTGGAAAGTGGTTTTAAACACCAGCACAATTGCGATAAGAGGTTTTGCAACACTAACACAAGTGCAAAAAGTGGTTTTGAACGCCAGCACAAGTGCGAAAAGTGGTTCTGCAACACAAGCTCTAGTCTGGAAAGTGGTTTTCAATGCCAGCACAAGTGCGAAAAGTTGTTTTGCAACAGCAACACAAGCGAGACAAATGGTTTTGCAACACTAACACAAGTGCAAAAAGTGGTTTTCAACGGCAGCACAAGTACGAAAAGTGGTTCTGCAAAACAATCTCAAGTGCGGAAAGTGGTTTTCAATGCCAGCACAAGTGCGGAAAGTAGTTCTGCAAAACAAGCTCATGTGTGGAAAGTGGTTTTCAATGCCAGCACAAGTGTGGAAAGTGGTTCTGCAACACAAGCTCTCGTCTGGAAAGTGGTTTTCAATGCCAGCACAAGTGCGAAAAGTGGTTTTGCAACAGCAACACAAGTGAGACAAATGGCTTTGCAACAATAACACAAGTGCAAAAAGTGGTTTTGCAACACTAACCCAAGTGTGCAAAAAGTGGTTTTCAATGCCAGCACAAGTGACAAAAGTGGTTCTGCAACACAAGCTCTAGTCTGGAAAGTGGTTTTCAATGCCAGCACAAGTGCGAAAAGTGGTTTTGCAACAGCAACACAAGTGAGACAAATGGTTTTGCAACAATAACACAAGTGCAAAAAGTGGTTTTCAACGCCAGCACAAGTGCGAAAAGTGGTTCTGCAACACAAGCTCAAGTGTGGAAAGTGGTTTTAAACACCAGCACACGTGCGGAAAATGGTTTTGCAACACTAACACAAGTGCGAAAAGTCGTTTTGCAACACTAAGACAAATGCGAATTGTGGTTTTCAACACGAGCGCAAGTGTGAAATGTGGATTTGCAACACTAACACAAGTGTGAAAAGTCGTTTTGCAACACTAACACAAGTGCAAAAAGTGGTTTTCAATGGCAGCACAAGTGACAAAAGTGGTTCTGCAACACAAGCTCAAGTGTGGAAAGTGGTTTTAAACAGCAGCACAAGTGTGGAAAATGGTTTTGCAACAGCAACACAAGTGAGACAAATGGTTTTGCAACAATAACACAAGTGCAAAAAGTGGTTTTCAACGCCAGCACAAGTGCGGAAAGTAGTTCTGCAACACTAGATCAAGTGTGGAAAGTGGTTTTAAACACCAGCACAAGTGCAGAAAATGGTTTTGCAACAATAACACAAGTGCAAAAAGTGCTTTTCAACGCCAGCACAGGTGAGAAAAGTGGTTCTGCAACACAAGCTCTAGTCTGTAAAGTCGTTTTCAATGCCAGCACAAGTGCGAAAAGTGGTTTTGCAACAGCAACACAAGTGAGACAAATGGTTTTGCATCACTAACACAAGTGCAGAAAGTGGTTTTGAGCACTAACAGGAGTGCAAAAATGTGGTTTTCAACACTAGCAGATGTGCAAAAAGTGGTTTTTCAATACCAGCACAAGTGAGAAAAGTGGTTCTGCAACACAAGCTCTAGTCTGGAAAGTGGTTTTTAATGCCAGCACAAGTGCGAAAAGTTGTTTTGCAACAGCAACACAAGTGAGACAAATGGTTTTGCAACACTAACACAAGTGCAAAAAGTGGTTTTCAACGCCAGCACAAGTACGAAAAGTGGTTCTGCAACACAAGCTCAAGTGCTGAAAGTGGTTTTCAACGGCAGCAGAAGTGTGGAAATTGGTTTTTGCAACACTAACACAAGTGCAAAAAGTGGTTTTCAATGCCAGCACAAGTGACAAAAGTGGTTCTGCAAAACAAGCTCTAGTCTGGAAAGTGGTTTTCAATGCCAGCACAAGTGGGAAAAGTAGTTCTGCAACACTAGCTCAAGTGTGGAAAGTGGTTTTAAACACCAGCACAAATGCGATAAGAGGTTTTGCAACATGAACACAAGTGCGAAAAGTCGTTTTGCAACACTAACACAAGTGCGGAAAGTCGTTTTGCAACACTAACACAAGTGAGACAAATGGTTTTGCAACACTAACACAAGTGCAAAAAGTGGTTTTCAACGCGGCACAAGTACGAAAAGTGGTTCTGCAACACAAGCTCAAGTGCGGAAAGTGGTTTTCAATGCCAGCACAAGTGCGGAAAGTAGTTCTGCAAAACAAGCTCATGTGTGGAAAGTGGTTTTCAATGCCAGCACAAGTGTGGAAAGTGGTTCTGCAACACAAGCTCTCGTCTGGAAAGTGGTTTTCAATGCCAGCACAAGTGCGAAAAGTGGTTTTGCAACAGCAACACAAGTGAGACAAATGGCTTTGCAACAATAACACAAGTGCAAAAAGTGGTTTTGCAACACTAACCCAAGTGTGCAAAAAGTGGTTTTCAATGCCAGCACAAGTGACAAAAGTGGTTCTGCAACACAAGCTCTAGTCCGGAAAGTGGTTTTCAATGCCAGCACAAGTGCGAAAAGTGGTTTTGCAACAGCAACACAAGTGAGACAAATGGTTTTGCAACAATAACACAAGTGCAAAAAGTGGTTTTCAACGCCAGCACACGTGCGAAAAGTGGTTCTGCAACACAAGCTCAAGTGTGGAAAGTGGTTTTAAACACCAGCACACGTGCGGAAAATGGTTTTGCAACACTAAACAAGTGCGAAAAGTCGTTTTGCAACACTAAGACAAATGCGACTTGTGGTTTTCAACACGAGCGCAAGTGTGAAAAGTGGATTTGCAACACTAACACAAGTGTGAAAAGTCGTTTTGCAACACTAACACAAGTGCAAAAAAGTGGTTTTCAACGCCAGCACAAGTACGAAAAGTGGTTCTGCAACACAAGCTCAAGTGCGGAAAGTGGTTTTCAATGCCAGCACAAGTGCGGAAAGTAGTTCTGCAACACAAGCTCATGTGTGGAAAGTGGTTTTCAATGCCAGCACAAGTGCGAAAAGTGGTTTTGCAACAGCAAAACAAGTGAGACAAATGGTTTTGCAACAATAATACAAGTGCAAAAAGTGGTTTTGCAACACCAACACAAGTGTGCAAAAAGTGGTTTTCAATGCCAGCTCAAGTGACAAAAGTGGTTCTGCAACACAAACTCTAGTCTGGAAAGTGGTTTTCAATGCCAGCACAAGTGCGAAAAGTGGTTTTGCAACAACAACACAAGTGAGACAAATGGTTTTGCAACAATAACACAAGTGCAAAAAGTGGTTTTCAATGCCAGCACAAGTGCGGAAAGTAGTTCTGCAACACTAGCTCAAGTGTGGCAAGTGGTTTTAAACACCAGCACAAGTGCGGAAAATGGTTTTGCAACACTAACACAAGTGCAAAAAGTGGTTTTGCAACACCAACAACACAAGTGAGACAAATGGTTTTGCAATACTAACACAAGTGCAAAAAGTGGTTTTGCAACACTAACACAAGTGCGAAAAGTGGGTTTTGCAACACAAACACAAGTGTAAAAGTGGTTTTGCAACACTAACACAAGTGTAAAAGTGGTTTTGCAACATGAGCACAAGTGCGATAAGAGGTTTTGCAACACAAACCCAATTGCGATTTGTGGTTTTCAACACTGGCACAAGTGCGAAAAGTGGTATTGCAACACGAACACAAGTGTGAAAAGTGGTCTTGCAACACTAAGACAAATGCGAAGTGTGGTTTTCAACACTAGCACAAGTGTGAAAAGTGGATTTGCAACACTAACACGAGTGTGAAAAGTCGTTTTGCAACACTAACACAAGTGCAAAAAGTGGTTTACAACACCAGCACGAGTGCGGAAAGTGGTTTGCAAAACTAACACAAGTGTTGAAAGTGGTTTTCAATGCCAGCACAAGTGTGGAAAGTGGTTTTGCAACACAAGCTCTAGTCTGGAAAGTGGTATTCAATGCCAGCACAAGTGCAAAAATTGGTTTTCAATGCCAGCACAAGTGAGAAAAGTGGTTCTGCAACACAAGCTCTAGTCTGGAAAGTGGTATTCAATGCCAGCACAAGTGCGAAAAGTGGTTTTGCAACACTAGATCAAGTGTGGAAAGTGGTTTTAAACACCAGCACAAGTGCGAAAATGGTTTTGCAACACTAACACAAGTGAGACAAATGGTTTTGCAACACTAACACAAGTGCAAAAAGTGGTTTTGCAACACTAACACAAGTGCGAAAAGTGGTTTTGCAACACAAACACAAGTGTAAAAGTGGTTTTGCAACACTAACACAAGTGTGAAAGTGGTTTTGCAACACGAGCACAAGTGCGATAAGAGGTTTTGCAACACAAACCCAATTGCGATTTGTGGTTTTCAACACTGGTACAAGTGCGAAAAGTGGTTTTGCAACACAAACACAAGTGTAAAAGTGGTTTTGCAACACTAACACAAGTGTGAAAATGGTTTTGCAACACGAGCACAAACAAGTGCGATAAGAGGTTTTGCAACACTAACACAAGGGCGAAAAGTGCTTTTCAACACTCGCAGATGTGCAAAACGTGGTTTTCATCGCCAGCATAAGTGCAGAACGTGGTTTTGCAATACTAGTACATGTGTGAAAAGTGGTTTTCAATGCCAGCACAAGTGTGGAAAGTGGTTTTCAATGCCAGCACAAGTGACAAAAGTGGTTCTGCAACACAAGCTCGAGTCCGGAAAGTGGTTTTCAATGCCAGCACAAGTGCGAAAAGTGGTTTTGCAACAGCAACACAAGTGTGGAAAGTGGTTATCAATGCCAGCACAAGTGCGGAAAGTAGTTCTGCAACACGAGCTCAAGTGTGGAAAGTGGTTTTAAACACCAGCACAAGTGCAGAAAATGGTTTTGCAACACTAACACAAGTGCAAAAGTGGTTTTGCAACACTAACACAAGTGCGAAAAGTGGTTTTGCAACACTAACACAAATGTGAAAGTGGTTTTGCAACACTAACACAAGTGTGAGAAGTGGTTTTCAATGCCAGTACGAGTGTGGAAAGTGGTTTTTGCAACACTAACACAAGTGCGATAAGTGGTTTTCAACACGAGCCCGAGCGCGGAATGTGGTTTTTGCAACACTAACCAAATTGCAAAAAGTGGTTTTCAACATTAGCACGTGTGGGGAAAGTGGTTTTCAATGCCAACAGAAGTGTGGAAATTGGTTTTGCAACACTAAGACAAATGCGAATTGTGGTTTTCAACACTAGCGCAAGTGCGAAAAGTGGTTTTGCAACACTAACGCAAGTGTGAAAAATGGATTTGCAACACTAACACAAGTGTGAAAAGTGGTTTTCAACGCCAGCACAAGTACGAAAAGTGGTTCTGCAACACAAGCTCAAGTGCAGAAAGTGGTTTTCAATGCCAGCACAAGTGCGAAAAAGTGGTTTTGCAACAGCAAAACAAGTGAGACAAATGGTTTTGCAACAATAATACAAGTGCAAAAAGTGGTTTTGCATAACCAACACAAGTGTGCAAAAAGTGGTTTTCAATGCCAGCTCAAGTGACAAAAGTGGTTCTGCAACACAAACTCTAGTCTGGAAAGTGGTTTTCAATGCCAGCACAAGTGCGAAAAGTGGTTTTGCAACAACAACACAAGTGAGACAAATGGTTTTCCAACAATAACACAAGTGCAAAAACTGGTTTTTAGCGCCAGCACAAGTGCGAAAAAAGTGGTTCTGCAACACTAACACAAGTGTGGAAAGTGGTTTTGAACACCAGCACAAGTGCGGAAAATGATTTTGCAACACTAACAGCAGTGCGAAAAGTCGTTTTGCAACACAAAGACAAATGCGAATTGTGGTTTTCAACACTAGCACAAGTGTGAAAAGTGGATTTGCAACACTAACACAAGTGTGGAAAGTGGTTTTGCAACACTAACACAAGTGCAAAAAGTGGTTTTCAATGCCAGCACAAGTGAGAAAAGTGGTTCTGCAACACAAGCTCTAGTCTGGAAAGTGGTTTTCAATGCCAGCACAAGTGCGAAAAGTGGTTTTGCAACAGCAACACAAGTAAGACAAATGGTTTTGCAACACTAACACATGTGCAAAAAGTGGTTTTCAACGCCAGCACAAGTACGAAAAGTGGTTTTGCAACACTAAAACAAGTGCGAAAAGTCATTTTGCAACACTAACACAAGTGCGAAAAGTCGTTTTGCAACACTAACACAAGTGCGAAAGTGGTTTTGCAACACTAACACAAGTGCGGTAAATGGTTTTCAACGCCACTACGAGTGCCGAAAGTGTTTTTTGCAACAATAACACAAGTGCAAAAGTGGTTTTGCAACACTAACACAAGTGCAAAAAGTGGTTTTGCAACACGAACACGAGTGTGAAAGTGGTTTCGCAACACAAGCGCAGGTGCGATAAGAGGTTTTGCAACACCAACCCAATTGCGATTTGTGGTTTTCAACACTGGCGCAAGTACGAAAAGTGGTATTGCAACACTAACACAAGTGTAAAATGTGGTTTTGCAACACTAAGACAAATGCGAATTGTGGTTTTCAACACTAGCGCAAGTGCGATAAGAGGTTTTGCAACACTAACCCAATTGCGATTTGTGGTTTTCAATACTGGCGCAAGTGCAAAAAGTGGTTTTGCAACACTAACACAAGTGCGAAAAGTCGTTTTGCAACACTAACAGAAGTGCGAAAAGTCGTTTTGCAACACTAACACAAGTGCGATACGTGGTTTTCAACGCCACTAGGAGTGCCGAAAGTGTTTTTTGCAACAATAACACAAGTGCGAAAAGTGGCTTTGCAACACCTGCATGAGTCCAATAAGTGGTTTTGCAACACTAACACAAGTGTGATAAGTAATTTTCAACACTAGCAAGTGTGCTGAAAGTGGTTTTCAACGGCAGCAGAAGTGTGGAAATTGGTTTTTTCAACACGAACACAAGTGTAAAAAGTGGTTTTGCAACACTAACACAAGTGCAAAAAGTGGTTCTGCAACACAAGCTCTAGTCTGGAAAGTGGTTTTCAATGCCAGCACAAGTGCGAAAAGTGGTTTTGCAACAGCAACACAAGTGTTTAAAGTGGTTTTCAATGCCAGCACAAGTGCGGAAAGTAGTTCTGCAACACTAGCTCAAGTGTGGAAAGTGGTTTTAAACACCAGCACAATTGCGATAAGAGGTTTTGCAACACTAACACAAGTGCAAAAAGTGGTTTTGAACGCCAGCACAAGTGCGAAAAGTGGTTCTGCAACACAAGCTCTAGTCTGGAAAGTGGTTTTCAATGCCAGCACAAGTGCGAAAAGTTGTTTTGCAACAGCAACACAAGCGAGACAAATGGTTTTGCAACACTAACACAAGTGCAAAAAGTGGTTTTCAACGGCAGCACAAGTACGAAAAGTGGTTCTGCAAAACAATCTCAAGTGCGTAAAGTGGTTTTCAATGCCAGTACAAGTGCGGAAAGTAGTTCTGCAAAACAAGCTCATGTGTGGAAAGTGGTTTTCAATGCCAGCACAAGTGTGGAAAGTGGTTCTGCAACACAAGCTCTCGTCTGGAAAGTGGTTTTCAATGCCAGCACAAGTGCGAAAAGTGGTTTTGCAACAGCAACACAAGTGAGACAAATGGCTTTGCAGCAATAACACAAGTGCAAAAAGTGGTTTTGCAACACTAACCCAAGTGTGCAAAAAGTGGTTTTCAATGCCAGCACAAGTGACAAAAGTGGTTCTGCAAAACAAGCTCTAGTCTGGAAAGTGGTTTTCAACGCCAGCACAAGTGCGGAAAGTAGTTCTGCAACACTAGATCAAGTGTGGAAAGTGGTTTTAAACACCAGCACAAGTGCAGAAAATGGTTTTGCAACAATAACACAAGTGCAAAAAGTGCTTTTCAACGCCAGCACAGGTGAGAAAAGTGGTTCTGCAACACAAGCTCTAGTCTGTAAAGTCGTTTTCAATGCCAGCACAAGTGCGAAAAGTGGTTTTGCAACAGCAACACAAGTGAGACAAATGGTTTTGCATCACTAACACAAGTGCAGAAAGTGGTTTTGAGCACTAACAGGAGTGCAAAAATGTGGTTTTCAACACTAGCAGATGTGCAAAAAGTGGTTTTCAATACCAGCACAAGTGAGAAAAGTGGTTCTGCAACACAAGCTCTAGTCTGGAAAGTGGTTTTTAATGCCAGCACAAGTGCGAAAAGTTGTTTTGCAACAGCAACACAAGTGAGACAAATGGTTTTGCAACACTAACACAAGTGCAAAAAGTGGTTTTCAACGCCAGCACAAGTACGAAAAGTGGTTCTGCAACACAAGCTCAAGTGCTGAAAGTGGTTTTCAACGGCAGCAGAAGTGTGGAAATTGGTTTTTGCAACACTAACACAAGTGCAAAAAGTGGTTTTCAATGCCAGCACAAGTGACAAAAGTGGTTCTGCAAAACAAGCTCTAGTCTGGAAAGTGGTTTTCAATGCCAGCACAAGTCGGAAAATGGTTTTGCAACACTAACACAAGTGAGACAAATGGTTTTGCAACACTAACACAAGTGCAGAAAGTGGTTTTGAGCACTAATAGGAGCGCGAAAAGTGGTTTTCAACACTAGCAGATGTGCAAAAAGTGATTTTCAATGCCAGCACAAGTGCGGAAAGTATTTCTGCAACACTAGCTCAAGTGTGGAAAGTGGTTTTAAACACCAGCACAAGTGCGGAAAATGGTTTTGCAACACTAACACAAGTGCAAAAAGTGGTTTTGCAACACTAACACAAGTGCAAAAAGTGGTTTTGCAACACTAACACAAGTGGGAAAAGTGGTTTTGCAACACAAACACAAGTGTAAAAGTGGTTTTGCAACACCAACACAAGTGAGACAAATGGTTTTGCAACAATAACACAAGTGCAAAAAGTGGTTTTCAACGCCAGCACAAGTGCGAAAAGTGGTTCTGCAACACAAGCTCAAGTGTGGAAAGTGGTTTTCAATGCCAACACAAGTGCAGAAAGTCGTTCTGCAACACTAGCTCAAGTGTGGAAAGTGGTCTTAAAAACCAGCACAAGTGCGGAAAATGGTTTTGCAACACTAAAACAAGTGCAAAAAGTGGTTTTGCAACACCAACACAAGTGAGACAAATGGTTTTGCAATACTAACACAAGTGCAAAAAGTGGTTTTGCAACACTAACACAAGTGCAAAAAGTGGTTTTGCAACACAAACACAAGTGTAAAAGTGGTTTTGCAACACTAACACAAGTGTGAAAGTGGTTTTGCAACACAAGCACAAGTGCGATAAGAGGTTTTGCAACACAAACCCAATTGCGATTTGTGGTTTTCAACACTGGCACAAGTGCGAAAAGTGGTATTGCAACACGAACACAAGTGTGAAAAGTGGTCTTGCAACACTAAGACAAATGCGAAGTGTGGTTTTCAACACCAGCACAAGTGTGAAAAGTGGATTTGCAACACTAACACGAGTGTGAAAAGTCGTTTTGCAACACTAACACAAGTGCAAAAAGTGGTTTACAACACCAGCCCGAGTGCGGAAAGTGGTTTGCAACACTAACACAAGTGTGGAAAGTGGTTTTCAATGCCAGCACAAGTGTGGAAAGTGGTTTTGCAACACTAACACAAGTGCGAAAAGTGGTTTTCAATGCCAGCACAAGTGTGGAAAGTGGTTTTGCAACACTAACACAAGTGCAAAAAGTGGTTTGCAATGCCAGCACAAGTGCGAAAAGTGGTTTTGCAACAGCAACACAAGTGAGACAAATGGTTTTGCAACAATAACACAAGTGCAAAAAGTGGTTTTCAACGCCAGCACAAGTGAGAAAAGTGGTTCTGCAACACAAGCTCTAGTCTGGAAAGTGGTTTTCAATGCCAGCACAAGTGCGGAAAATGGTTTTGCAACACTAACACAAGTGCAAAAAGTGGTTTTGCAACACCAACACAAGTGATACAAATGGTTTTGCAAAACTAACACAAGTGCAGAAAGTGGTTTTAAGCACTAACAGGAGCGCGAAAAGTGGTTTTCAACACTAGCAGATGTGCAAAAAGTGATTTTCAATGCCAGCACAAGTGACAAAAGTGGTTCTGCAACACAAGCTCTAGTCTGTAAAGTGGTTTTCAATGCCAGTACAAGTGCGGAAAGTAGTTCTGCAACAATAGCTCAAGTGTGGAAAGTGGTTTTAAACACCAGCACAAGTGCGGAAAATGGTTTTGCAACACTAACACAAGTGCAAAAAGTGGTTTTCAACGCCAGCACAAGTACGAAAAGTGGTTTTGCAACACTAAAACAAGTGCGAAAAGTCATTTTGCAACACTAACGCAAGTGCAAAAAGTGGTTTTCAACGCCAGCACAAGTACGAAAAGTGGTTTTGCAACACTAAAACAAGTGCGAAAAGTCATTTTGCAACACTAACACAAGTGCGAAAAGTCATTTTGCAACACTAACACAGGTGCGAAAGTGGTTTTGCAACACTAACACAATTGCGATAAGTGGTTTTCAACGCCACTATGAGTGCCGAAAGTGTTTTTTGCAACAATAGCACAAGTGCAAAAGTGGTTTTGCAACACTAACACAAGTGCAAAAAGTGGTTTTGCAACACGAACACAAGTGTAAAAGTGGTTTTGCAACACGAGCGCAAGTGCGATAAGAGGTTTTGCAACACTAACCCAATTGCGATTTGTGGTTTTCAACACTGGCACAAGTACGAAAAGTGGTATTGCAACACTAACACAAGTGTAAAATGTGGTTTTGCAACACTAAGACAAATGCGAATTGTGGTTTTCAACACTAGCGCATGTGCGATAAGAGGTTTTGCAACACTAACCCAATTGCGATTTGTGGTTTTCAACACTGGTGCAAGTGCAAAAAGTGGTTTTACAACACTAACACAAGTGCGAAAAGTCGTTTTGCAACACTAACACAAGTGCGAAAAGTGGTTTTGCCACACTAACATAAGTGTGATAAGTAGTTTTCAACACTAGCAAGTGTGCTGAAAGTGGTTTTCAACGGCAGCAGAAGTGTCGAAATTGGTTTTTTCAACACTATCACAAGTGTAAAAAGTGGTTTTCAATGCCAGCAGAAGTGACAAAAGTCGTTCTGCAACACAAGCTCTAGTCTGGAAAGTGGTTTTCAATGCCAGCACAAGTGCGAAAAGTGGTTTTGCAACAGCAACACAAGTGTCTAAAGTGGTTTTCAATGCCAGCACAAGTGCGGAAAGTAGTTCTGCAACACTAGCTCAAGTGTGGAAAGTGGTTTTAAACACCAGCCCAAGTGCGATAAGAGGTTTTGCAACACTACCACAAGTGCAAAAAGTGGTTTTCAACGCCAGCACAAGTGCGAAAAGTGGTTCTGCAACACAAGCTCTAGTCTGGAAAGTGGTTTTCAATGCCAGCACAAGTGCGAAAAGTTGTTTTGCAACAGCAACACAAGTGAGACAAATGGTTTTGCAACACTAACACAAGTGCAAAAAGTGGTTTTCAACGCGGCACAAGTACGAAAAGTGGTTCTGCAACACAAGCTCAAGTGCGGAAAGTGGTTTTCAATGCCAGCACAAGTGCGGAAAGTAGTTCTGCAAAACAAGCTCATGTGTGGAAAGTGGTTTTCAATGCCAGCACAAGTGTGGAAAGTGGTTCTGCAACACAAGCTCTCGTCTGGAAAGTGGTTTTCAATGCCAGCACAAGTGCGAAAAGTGGTTTTGCAACAGCAACACAAGTGAGACAAATGGCTTTGCAACAATAACACAAGTGCAAAAAGTGGTTTTGCAACACTAACCCAAGTGTGCAAAAAGTGGTTTTCAATGCCAGCACAAGTGACAAAAGTGGTTCTGCAACACAAGCTCTAGTCCGGAAAGTGGTTTTCAATGCCAGAACAAGTGCGAAAAGTGGTTTTGCAACAGCAACACAAGTGAGACAAATGGTTTTGCAACAATAACACAAGTGCAAAAAGTGGTTTTCAACGCCAGCACACGTGCGAAAAGTGGTTCTGCAACACAAGCTCAAGTGTGGAAAGTGGTTTTAAACACCAGCACACGTGCGGAAAATGGTTTTGCAACACTAACACAAGTGCGAAAAGTCGTTTTGCAACACTAAAACAAATGCGACTTGTGGTTTTCAACACGAGTGCAAGTGTGAAAAGTGGATTTGCAACACTAACACAAGTGTGAAAAGTCGTTTTGCAACACGAACACAAGTGCAAAAAAGTGGTTTTCAACGCCAGCACAAGTACGAAAAGTGGTTCTGCAACACAAGCTCAAGTGCGGAAAGTGGTTTTCAATGCCAGCACAAGTGCGGAAAGTAGTTCTGCAACACAAGGTCATGTGTGGAAAGTGGTTTTCAATGCCAGCACAAGTGCGAAAAGTGGTTTTGCAACAGCAAAACAAGTGAGACAAATGGTTTTGCAACAATAATACAAGTGCAAAAAGTGGTTTTGCAACACCAACACAAGTGTGCAAAAAGTGGTTTTCAATGCCAGCTCAAGTGACAAAAGTGGTTCTGCAACACAAACTCTAGTCTGGAAAGTGGTTTTCAATGCCAGCACAAGTGCGAAAAGTGGTTTTGCAACAACAACACAAGTGAGACAAATGGTTTTGCAACAATAACACAAGTGCAAAAACTGGTTTTCAACGCCAGCACAAGTGCGAAAAGTGGTTCTGCAACACTAACACAAGTGTGGAAAGTGGATTTAAACAGCAGCACAAGTGGAGAAAATGGTTTTGCAACAGCAACACAAGTGAGACAAATGGTTTTGCAACAATAACACAAGTGCAAAAAGTGGTTTTCAACGCCAGCACAAGTGCGAAAAGTGGTTCTGCAACACAAGCTCAAGTGTGGAAAGTGGTTTTCAATGCCAGCACAAGTGCGGAAAGTAGTTCTGCAACACTAGCTCAAGTGTGGAAAGTGGTTTTAAACACCAGCACAAGTGCGGAAAATGGTTTTGCAACACTAACACAAGTGCAAAAAGTGGTTTTGCAACACTAACACAAGTGGGAAAAGTGGTTTTGCAACACAAACACAGGTGCAAAAGTGGTTTTGCAACACCAACACAAGTGAGACAAATGGTTTTGCAACAATAACACAAGTGCAAAAAGTGGTTTTCAATGCCAGCACAAGTGCGAAAAGTGGTTCTGCAACACAACCTCTGGTCTGTAAAGTGGTTTTCAATGCCAGCACAAGTGTGGAAAGTGGTTTTGCAACACTAACACAAGTGCAAAAAGTGGTTTGCAATGCCAGCACAAGTGCGAAAAGTAGTTCTGCAACAATAGCTCAAGTGTGGAAAGTGGTTTTAAACACCAGCACAAGTGCGGAAAATGGTTTTGCAACACTAACACAAGTGCAAAAAGTGGTTTTCAACGCCAGCACAAGTGAGACAAATGGTTTTGCAACACTAACACAAGTGCAAAAAGTGGTTTTCAACGCGGCACAAGTACGAAAAGTGGTTCTGCAACACAAGCTCAAGTGCGGAAAGTGGTTTTCAATGCCAGCACAAGTGCGGAAAGTAGTTCTGCAAAACAAGCTCATGTGTGGAAAGTGGTTTTCAATGCCAGCACAAGTGTGGAAAGTGGTTCTGCAACACAAGCTCTCGTCTGGAAAGTGGTTTTCAATGCCAGCACAAGTGCGAAAAGTGGTTTTGCAACAGCAACACAAGTGAGACAAATGGCTTTGCAACAATAACACAAGTGCAAAAAGTGGTTTTGCAACACTAACCCAAGTGTGCAAAAAGTGGTTTTCAATGCCAGCACAAGTGACAAAAGTGGTTCTGCAACACAAGCTCTAGTCCGGAAAGTGGTTTTCAATGCCAGCACAAGTGCGAAAAGTGGTTTTGCAACAGCAACACAAGTGAGACAAATGGTTTTGCAACAATAACACAAGTGCAAAAAGTGGTTTTCAACGCCAGCACACGTGCGAAAAGTGGTTCTGCAACACAAGCTCAAGTGTGGAAAGTGGTTTTAAACACCAGCACACGTGCGGAAAATGGTTTTGCAACACTAACACAAGTGCGAAAAGTCGTTTTGCAACACTAAGACAAATGCGACTTGTGGTTTTCAACACGAGCGCAAGTGTGAAAAGTGGATTTGCAACACTAACACAAGTGTGAAAAGTCGTTTTGCAACACTAACACAAGTGCAAAAAAGTGGTTTTCAACGCCAGCACAAGTACGAAAAGTGGTTCTGCAACACAAGCTCAAGTGCGGAAAGTGGTTTTCAATGCCAGCACAAGTGCGGAAAGTAGTTCTGCAACACAAGCTCATGTGTGGAAAGTGGTTTTCAATGCCAGCACAAGTGCGAAAAGTGGTTTTGCAACAGCAAAACAAGTGAGACAAATGGTTTTGCAACAATAATACAAGTGCAAAAAGTGGTTTTGCAACACCAACACAAGTGTGCAAAAAGTGGTTTTCAATGCCAGCTCAAGTGACAAAAGTGGTTCTGCAACACAAACTCTAGTCTGGAAAGTGGTTTTCAATGCCAGCACAAGTGCGAAAAGTGGTTTTGCAACAACAACACAAGTGAGACAAATGGTTTTGCAACAATAACACAAGTGCAAAAAGTGGTTTTCAATGCCAGCACAAGTGCGGAAAGTAGTTCTGCAACACTAGCTCAAGTGTGGCAAGTGGTTTTAAACACCAGCACAAGTGCGGAAAATGGTTTTGCAACACTAACACAAGTGCAAAAAGTGGTTTTGCAACACCAACAACACAAGTGAGACAAATGGTTTTGCAATACTAACACAAGTGCAAAAAGTGGTTTTCAACACTGGCACAAGTGCGAAAAGTGGTATTGCAACACGAACACAAGTGTGAAAAGTGGTCTTGCAACACTAAGACAAATGCGAAGTGTGGTTTTCAACACTAGCACAAGTGTGAAAAGTGGATTTGCAACACTAACACGAGTGTGAAAAGTCGTTTTGCAACACTAACACAAGTGCAAAAAGTGGTTTACAACACCAGCACGAGTGCGGAAAGTGGTTTGCAAAACTAACACAAGTGTTGAAAGTGGTTTTCAATGCCAGCACAAGTGTGGAAAGTGGTTTTGCAACACAAGCTCTAGTCTGGAAAGTGGTATTCAATGCCAGCACAAGTGCAAAAATTGGTTTTCAATGCCAGCACAAGTGAGAAAAGTGGTTCTGCAACACAAGCTCTAGTCTGGAAAGTGGTATTCAATGCCAGCACAAGTGCGAAAAGTGGTTTTGCAACACTAGATCAAGTGTGGAAAGTGGTTTTAAACACCAGCACAAGTGCGAAAATGGTTTTGCAACACTAACACAAGTGAGACAAATGGTTTTGCAACACTAACACAAGTGCAAAAAGTGGTTTTGCAGCACTAACACAAGTGCGAAAAGTGGTTTTGCAACACAAACACAAGTGTAAAAGTGGTTTTGCAACACTAACACAAGTGTGAAAGTGGTTTTGCAACACGAGCACAAGTGCGATAAGAGGTTTTGCAACACAAACCCAATTGCGATTTGTGGTTTTCAACACTGGTACAAGTGCGAAAAGTGGTTTTGCAACACAAACACAAGTGTAAAAGTGGTTTTGCAACACTAACACAAGTGTGAAAATGGTTTTGCAACACGAGCACAAACAAGTGCGATAAGAGGTTTTGCAACACTAACACAAGGGCGAAAAGTGCTTTTCAACACTCGCAGATGTGCAAAACGTGGTTTTCATCGCCAGCATAAGTGCAGAACGTGGTTTTGCAATACTAGTACATGTGTGAAAAGTGGTTTTCAATGCCAGCACAAGTGTGGAAAGTGGTTTTCAATGCCAGCACAAGTGACAAAAGTGGTTCTGCAACACAAGCTCGAGTCCGGAAAGTGGTTTTCAATGCCAGCACAAGTGCGAAAAGTGGTTTTGCAACAGCAACACAAGTGTGGAAAGTGGTTATCAATGCCAGCACAAGTGCGGAAAGTAGTTCTGCAACACGAGCTCAAGTGTGGAAAGTGGTTTTAAACACCAGCACAAGTGCAGAAAATGGTTTTGCAACACTAACACAAGTGCAAAAGTGGTTTTGCAACACTAACACAAGTGCGAAAAGTGGTTTTGCAACACTAACACAAATGTGAAAGTGGTTTTGCAACACTAACACAAGTGTGAGAAGTGGTTTTCAATGCCAGTACGAGTGTGGAAAGTGGTTTTTGCAACACTAACACAAGTGCGATAAGTGGTTTTCAACACGAGCCCGAGCGCGGAATGTGGTTTTTGCAACACTAACCAAATTGCAAAAAGTGGTTTTCAACATTAGCACGTGTGGGGAAAGTGGTTTTCAATGCCAACAGAAGTGTGGAAATTGGTTTTGCAACACTAAGACAAATGCGAATTGTGGTTTTCAACACTAGCGCAAGTGCGAAAAGTGGTTTTGCAACACTAACGCAAGTGTGAAAAATGGATTTGCAACACTAACACAAGTGTGAAAAGTGGTTTTCAACGCCAGCACAAGTACGAAAAGTGGTTCTGCAACACAAGCTCAAGTGCAGAAAGTGGTTTTCAATGCCAGCACAAGTGCGAAAAAGTGGTTTTGCAACAGCAAAACAAGTGAGACAAATGGTTTTGCAACAATAATACAAGTGCAAAAAGTGGTTTTGCATAACCAACACAAGTGTGCAAAAAGTGGTTTTCAATGCCAGCTCAAGTGACAAAAGTGGTTCTGCAACACAAACTCTAGTCTGGAAAGTGGTTTTCAATGCCAGCACAAGTGCGAAAAGTGGTTTTGCAACAACAACACAAGTGAGACAAATGGTTTTCCAACAATAACACAAGTGCAAAAACTGGTTTTTAGCGCCAGCACAAGTGCGAAAAAAGTGGTTCTGCAACACTAACACAAGTGTGGAAAGTGGTTTTGAACACCAGCACAAGTGCGGAAAATGATTTTGCAACACTAACAGCAGTGCGAAAAGTCGTTTTGCAACACAAAGACAAATGCGAATTGTGGTTTTCAACACTAGCACAAGTGTGAAAAGTGGATTTGCAACACTAACACAAGTGTGGAAAGTGGTTTTGCAACACTAACACAAGTGCAAAAAGTGGTTTTCAATGCCAGCACAAGTGAGAAAAGTGGTTCTGCAACACAAGCTCTAGTCTGGAAAGTGGTTTTCAATGCCAGCACAAGTGCGAAAAGTGGTTTTGCAACAGCAACACAAGTAAGACAAATGGTTTTGCAACACTAACACATGTGCAAAAAGTGGTTTTCAACGCCAGCACAAGTACGAAAAGTGGTTTTGCAACACTAAAACAAGTGCGAAAAGTCATTTTGCAACACTAACACAAGTGCGAAAAGTCGTTTTGCAACACTAACACAAGTGCGAAAGTGGTTTTGCAACACTAACACAAGTGCGGTAAATGGTTTTCAACGCCACTACGAGTGCCGAAAGTGTTTTTTGCAACAATAACACAAGTGCAAAAGTGGTTTTGCAACACTAACACAAGTGCAAAAAGTGGTTTTGCAACACGAACACGAGTGTGAAAGTGGTTTCGCAACACAAGCGCAGGTGCGATAAGAGGTTTTGCAACACCAACCCAATTGCGATTTGTGGTTTTCAACACTGGCGCAAGTACGAAAAGTGGTATTGCAACACTAACACAAGTGTAAAATGTGGTTTTGCAACACTAAGACAAATGCGAATTGTGGTTTTCAACACTAGCGCAAGTGCGATAAGAGGTTTTGCAACACTAACCCAATTGCGATTTGTGGTTTTCAATACTGGCGCAAGTGCAAAAAGTGGTTTTGCAACACTAACACAAGTGCGAAAAGTCGTTTTGCAACACTAACAGAAGTGCGAAAAGTCGTTTTGCAACACTAACACAAGTGCGATACGTGGTTTTCAACGCCACTAGGAGTGCCGAAAGTGTTTTTTGCAACAATAACACAAGTGCGAAAAGTGGCTTTGCAACACCTGCATGAGTCCAATAAGTGGTTTTGCAACACTAACACAAGTGTGATAAGTAATTTTCAACACTAGCAAGTGTGCTGAAAGTGGTTTTCAACGGCAGCAGAAGTGTGGAAATTGGTTTTTTCAACACGAACACAAGTGTAAAAAGTGGTTTTGCAACACTAACACAAGTGCAAAAAGTGGTTCTGCAACACAAGCTCTAGTCTGGAAAGTGGTTTTCAATGCCAGCACAAGTGCGAAAAGTGGTTTTGCAACAGCAACACAAGTGTTTAAAGTGGTTTTCAATGCCAGCACAAGTGCGGAAAGTAGTTCTGCAACACTAGCTCAAGTGTGGAAAGTGGTTTTAAACACCAGCACAATTGCGATAAGAGGTTTTGCAACACTAACACAAGTGCAAAAAGTGGTTTTGAACGCCAGCACAAGTGCGAAAAGTGGTTCTGCAACACAAGCTCTAGTCTGGAAAGTGGTTTTCAATGCCAGCACAAGTGCGAAAAGTTGTTTTGCAACAGCAACACAAGCGAGACAAATGGTTTTGCAACACTAACACAAGTGCAAAAAGTGGTTTTCAACGGCAGCACAAGTACGAAAAGTGGTTCTGCAAAACAATCTCAAGTGCGTAAAGTGGTTTTCAATGCCAGTACAAGTGCGGAAAGTAGTTCTGCAAAACAAGCTCATGTGTGGAAAGTGGTTTTCAATGCCAGCACAAGTGTGGAAAGTGGTTCTGCAACACAAGCTCTCGTCTGGAAAGTGGTTTTCAATGCCAGCACAAGTGCGAAAAGTGGTTTTGCAACAGCAACACAAGTGAGACAAATGGCTTTGCAGCAATAACACAAGTGCAAAAAGTGGTTTTGCAACACTAACCCAAGTGTGCAAAAAGTGGTTTTCAATGCCAGCACAAGTGACAAAAGTGGTTCTGCAAAACAAGCTCTAGTCTGGAAAGTGGTTTTCAACGCCAGCACAAGTGCGGAAAGTAGTTCTGCAACACTAGATCAAGTGTGGAAAGTGGTTTTAAACACCAGCACAAGTGCAGAAAATGGTTTTGCAACAATAACACAAGTGCAAAAAGTGCTTTTCAACGCCAGCACAGGTGAGAAAAGTGGTTCTGCAACACAAGCTCTAGTCTGTAAAGTCGTTTTCAATGCCAGCACAAGTGCGAAAAGTGGTTTTGCAACAGCAACACAAGTGAGACAAATGGTTTTGCATCACTAACACAAGTGCAGAAAGTGGTTTTGAGCACTAACAGGAGTGCAAAAATGTGGTTTTCAACACTAGCAGATGTGCAAAAAGTGGTTTTCAATACCAGCACAAGTGAGAAAAGTGGTTCTGCAACACAAGCTCTAGTCTGGAAAGTGGTTTTTAATGCCAGCACAAGTGCGAAAAGTTGTTTTGCAACAGCAACACAAGTGAGACAAATGGTTTTGCAACACTAACACAAGTGCAAAAAGTGGTTTTCAACGCCAGCACAAGTACGAAAAGTGGTTCTGCAACACAAGCTCAAGTGCTGAAAGTGGTTTTCAACGGCAGCAGAAGTGTGGAAATTGGTTTTTGCAACACTAACACAAGTGCAAAAAGTGGTTTTCAATGCCAGCACAAGTGACAAAAGTGGTTCTGCAAAACAAGCTCTAGTCTGGAAAGTGGTTTTCAATGCCAGCACAAGTCGGAAAATGGTTTTGCAACACTAACACAAGTGAGACAAATGGTTTTGCAACACTAACACAAGTGCAGAAAGTGGTTTTGAGCACTAATAGGAGCGCGAAAAGTGGTTTTCAACACTAGCAGATGTGCAAAAAGTGATTTTCAATGCCAGCACAAGTGCGGAAAGTATTTCTGCAACACTAGCTCAAGTGTGGAAAGTGGTTTTAAACACCAGCACAAGTGCGGAAAATGGTTTTGCAACACTAACACAAGTGCAAAAAGTGGTTTTGCAACACTAACACAAGTGCAAAAAGTGGTTTTGCAACACTAACACAAGTGGGAAAAGTGGTTTTGCAACACAAACACAAGTGTAAAAGTGGTTTTGCAACACCAACACAAGTGAGACAAATGGTTTTGCAACAATAACACAAGTGCAAAAAGTGGTTTTCAACGCCAGCACAAGTGCGAAAAGTGGTTCTGCAACACAAGCTCAAGTGTGGAAAGTGGTTTTCAATGCCAACACAAGTGCAGAAAGTCGTTCTGCAACACTAGCTCAAGTGTGGAAAGTGGTCTTAAAAACCAGCACAAGTGCGGAAAATGGTTTTGCAACACTAAAACAAGTGCAAAAAGTGGTTTTGCAACACCAACACAAGTGAGACAAATGGTTTTGCAATACTAACACAAGTGCAAAAAGTGGTTTTGCAACACTAACACAAGTGCAAAAAGTGGTTTTGCAACACAAACACAAGTGTAAAAGTGGTTTTGCAACACTAACACAAGTGTGAAAGTGGTTTTGCAACACAAGCACAAGTGCGATAAGAGGTTTTGCAACACAAACCCAATTGCGATTTGTGGTTTTCAACACTGGCACAAGTGCGAAAAGTGGTATTGCAACACGAACACAAGTGTGAAAAGTGGTCTTGCAACACTAAGACAAATGCGAAGTGTGGTTTTCAACACCAGCACAAGTGTGAAAAGTGGATTTGCAACACTAACACGAGTGTGAAAAGTCGTTTTGCAACACTAACACAAGTGCAAAAAGTGGTTTACAACACCAGCCCGAGTGCGGAAAGTGGTTTGCAACACTAACACAAGTGTGGAAAGTGGTTTTCAATGCCAGCACAAGTGTGGAAAGTGGTTTTGCAACACTAACACAAGTGCGAAAAGTGGTTTTCAATGCCAGCACAAGTGTGGAAAGTGGTTTTGCAACACTAACACAAGTGCAAAAAGTGGTTTGCAATGCCAGCACAAGTGCGAAAAGTGGTTTTGCAACAGCAACACAAGTGAGACAAATGGTTTTGCAACAATAACACAAGTGCAAAAAGTGGTTTTCAACGCCAGCACAAGTGAGAAAAGTGGTTCTGCAACACAAGCTCTAGTCTGGAAAGTGGTTTTCAATGCCAGCACAAGTGCGGAAAATGGTTTTGCAACACTAACACAAGTGCAAAAAGTGGTTTTGCAACACCAACACAAGTGATACAAATGGTTTTGCAAAACTAACACAAGTGCAGAAAGTGGTTTTAAGCACTAACAGGAGCGCGAAAAGTGGTTTTCAACACTAGCAGATGTGCAAAAAGTGATTTTCAATGCCAGCACAAGTGACAAAAGTGGTTCTGCAACACAAGCTCTAGTCTGTAAAGTGGTTTTCAATGCCAGTACAAGTGCGGAAAGTAGTTCTGCAACAATAGCTCAAGTGTGGAAAGTGGTTTTAAACACCAGCACAAGTGCGGAAAATGGTTTTGCAACACTAACACAAGTGCAAAAAGTGGTTTTCAACGCCAGCACAAGTACGAAAAGTGGTTTTGCAACACTAAAACAAGTGCGAAAAGTCATTTTGCAACACTAACGCAAGTGCAAAAAGTGGTTTTCAACGCCAGCACAAGTACGAAAAGTGGTTTTGCAACACTAAAACAAGTGCGAAAAGTCATTTTGCAACACTAACACAAGTGCGAAAAGTCATTTTGCAACACTAACACAGGTGCGAAAGTGGTTTTGCAACACTAACACAATTGCGATAAGTGGTTTTCAACGCCACTATGAGTGCCGAAAGTGTTTTTTGCAACAATAGCACAAGTGCAAAAGTGGTTTTGCAACACTAACACAAGTGCAAAAAGTGGTTTTGCAACACGAACACAAGTGTAAAAGTGGTTTTGCAACACGAGCGCAAGTGCGATAAGAGGTTTTGCAACACTAACCCAATTGCGATTTGTGGTTTTCAACACTGGCACAAGTACGAAAAGTGGTATTGCAACACTAACACAAGTGTAAAATGTGGTTTTGCAACACTAAGACAAATGCGAATTGTGGTTTTCAACACTAGCGCATGTGCGATAAGAGGTTTTGCAACACTAACCCAATTGCGATTTGTGGTTTTCAACACTGGTGCAAGTGCAAAAAGTGGTTTTACAACACTAACACAAGTGCGAAAAGTCGTTTTGCAACACTAACACAAGTGCGAAAAGTGGTTTTGCCACACTAACATAAGTGTGATAAGTAGTTTTCAACACTAGCAAGTGTGCTGAAAGTGGTTTTCAACGGCAGCAGAAGTGTCGAAATTGGTTTTTTCAACACTATCACAAGTGTAAAAAGTGGTTTTCAATGCCAGCAGAAGTGACAAAAGTCGTTCTGCAACACAAGCTCTAGTCTGGAAAGTGGTTTTCAATGCCAGCACAAGTGCGAAAAGTGGTTTTGCAACAGCAACACAAGTGTCTAAAGTGGTTTTCAATGCCAGCACAAGTGCGGAAAGTAGTTCTGCAACACTAGCTCAAGTGTGGAAAGTGGTTTTAAACACCAGCCCAAGTGCGATAAGAGGTTTTGCAACACTACCACAAGTGCAAAAAGTGGTTTTCAACGCCAGCACAAGTGCGAAAAGTGGTTCTGCAACACAAGCTCTAGTCTGGAAAGTGGTTTTCAATGCCAGCACAAGTGCGAAAAGTTGTTTTGCAACAGCAACACAAGTGAGGCAAATGGTTTTGCAACACTAACACAAGTGCAAAAAGTGGTTTTCAACGCGGCACAAGTACGAAAAGTGGTTCTGCAACACAAGCTCAAGTGCGGAAAGTGGTTTTCAATGCCAGCACAAGTGCGGAAAGTAGTTCTGCAAAACAAGCTCATGTGTGGAAAGTGGTTTTCAATGCCAGCACAAGTGTGGAAAGTGGTTCTGCAACACAAGCTCTCGTCTGGAAAGTGGTTTTCAATGCCAGCACAAGTGCGAAAAGTGGTTTTGCAACAGCAACACAAGTGAGACAAATGGCTTTGCAACAATAACACAAGTGCAAAAAGTGGTTTTGCAACACTAACCCAAGTGTGCAAAAAGTGGTTTTCAATGCCAGCACAAGTGACAAAAGTGGTTCTGCAACACAAGCTCTAGTCCGGAAAGTGGTTTTCAATGCCAGAACAAGTGCGAAAAGTGGTTTTGCAACAGCAACACAAGTGAGACAAATGGTTTTGCAACAATAACACAAGTGCAAAAAGTGGTTTTCAACGCCAGCACACGTGCGAAAAGTGGTTCTGCAACACAAGCTCAAGTGTGGAAAGTGGTTTTAAACACCAGCACACGTGCGGAAAATGGTTTTGCAACACTAACACAAGTGCGAAAAGTCGTTTTGCAACACTAAAACAAATGCGACTTGTGGTTTTCAACACGAGTGCAAGTGTGAAAAGTGGATTTGCAACACTAACACAAGTGTGAAAAGTCGTTTTGCAACACGAACACAAGTGCAAAAAAGTGGTTTTCAACGCCAGCACAAGTACGAAAAGTGGTTCTGCAACACAAGCTCAAGTGCGGAAAGTGGTTTTCAATGCCAGCACAAGTGCGGAAAGTAGTTCTGCAACACAAGGTCATGTGTGGAAAGTGGTTTTCAATGCCAGCACAAGTGCGAAAAGTGGTTTTGCAACAGCAAAACAAGTGAGACAAATGGTTTTGCAACAATAATACAAGTGCAAAAAGTGGTTTTGCAACACCAACACAAGTGTGCAAAAAGTGGTTTTCAATGCCAGCTCAAGTGACAAAAGTGGTTCTGCAACACAAACTCTAGTCTGGAAAGTGGTTTTCAATGCCAGCACAAGTGCGAAAAGTGGTTTTGCAACAACAACACAAGTGAGACAAATGGTTTTGCAACAATAACACAAGTGCAAAAACTGGTTTTCAACGCCAGCACAAGTGCGAAAAGTGGTTCTGCAACACTAACACAAGTGTGGAAAGTGGATTTAAACAGCAGCACAAGTGGAGAAAATGGTTTTGCAACAGCAACACAAGTGAGACAAATGGTTTTGCAACAATAACACAAGTGCAAAAAGTGGTTTTCAACGCCAGCACAAGTGCGAAAAGTGGTTCTGCAACACAAGCTCAAGTGTGGAAAGTGGTTTTCAATGCCAGCACAAGTGCGGAAAGTAGTTCTGCAACACTAGCTCAAGTGTGGAAAGTGGTTTTAAACACCAGCACAAGTGCGGAAAATGGTTTTGCAACACTAACACAAGTGCAAAAAGTGGTTTTGCAACACTAACACAAGTGGGAAAAGTGGTTTTGCAACACAAACACAGGTGCAAAAGTGGTTTTGCAACACCAACACAAGTGAGACAAATGGTTTTGCAACAATAACACAAGTGCAAAAAGTGGTTTTCAATGCCAGCACAAGTGCGAAAAGTGGTTCTGCAACACAACCTCTGGTCTGTAAAGTGGTTTTCAATGCCAGCACAAGTGTGGAAAGTGGTTTTGCAACACTAACACAAGTGCAAAAAGTGGTTTGCAATGCCAGCACAAGTGCGAAAAGTAGTTCTGCAACAATAGCTCAAGTGTGGAAAGTGGTTTTAAACACCAGCACAAGTGCGGAAAATGGTTTTGCAACACTAACACAAGTGCAAAAAGTGGTTTTCAACGCCAGCACAAGTACGAAAAGTGGTTTTGCAACACTAAAACAAGTGCGAAAAGTCATTTTGCAACACTAACACAAGTGCAAAAAGTGGTTTTCAACGCCAGCACAAGTACGAAAAGTGGTTTTGCAACACTAAAACAAGTGCGAAAATTCATTTTGCAACACTAACACAAGTGCGAAAAGTCATTTTGCAACACTAACACAGGTGCGAAAGTGGTTTTGCAACACTAACACAATTGCGATAAGTGGTTTTCAACGCCACTACGAGTGCCGAAAGTGTTTTTTACAACAATAGCACAAGTGCAAAAGTGGTTTTGCAACACGAACACAAGTGTAAAAGTGGTTTTGCAACACGAGCGCAAGTGCGATAAGAGGTTTTGCAACACTAACCCAATTGCGATTTGTGGTTTTCAACACTGGCGCAAGTACGAAAAGTGGTATTGCAACACTAACACAAGTGTAAAATGTGGTTTTGCAACACTAAGACAAATGCGAATTGTGGTTTTCAACACTAGCGCAAGTGCGATAAGAGGTTTTGCAACACTAACCCAATTGCGATTTGTGGTTTTCAACACTGGTGCAAGTGCAAAAAGTGGTTTTACAACACTAACACAAGTGCGAAAAGTCGTTTTGCAACACTAACACATGTGCGAAAAGTGGTTTTGCCACACTAACATAAGTGTGATAAGTAGTTTTCAACACTAGCAAGTGTGCTGAAAGTGGTTTTCAACGGCAGCAGAAGTGTCGAAATTGGTTTTTTCAACACTATCACAAGTGTAAAAAGTGGTTTTCAATGCCAGCAGAAGTGACAAAAGTCGTTCTGCAACACAAGCTCTAGTCTGGAAAGTGGTTTTCAATGCCAGCACAAGTGCGAAAAGTGGTTTTGCAACAGCAACACAAGTGTCTAAAGTGGTTTTCAATGCCAGCACAAGTGCGGAAAGTAGTTCTGCAACACTAGCTCAAGTGTGGAAAGTGGTTTTAAACACCAGCCCAAGTGCGATAAGAGGTTTTGCAACACTACCACAAGTGCAAAAAGTGGTTTTCAACGCCAGCACAAGTGCGAAAAGTGGTTCTGCAACACAAGCTCTAGTCTGGAAAGTGGTTTTCAATGCCAGCACAAGTGCGAAAAGTTGTTTTGCAACAGCAACTCAAGTGAGACAAATGGTTTTGCAACACTAACACAAGTGCAAAAAGTGGTTTTCAACGCGGCACAAGTACGAAAAGTGGTTCTGCAACACAAGCTCAAGTGCGGAAAGTGGTTTTCAATGCCAGCACAAGTGCGGAAAGTAGTTCTGCAAAACAAGCTCATGTGTGGAAAGTGGTTTTCAATGCCAGCACAAGTGTGGAAAGTGGTTCTGCAACACAAGCTCTCGTCTGGAAAGTGGTTTTCAATGCCAGCACAAGTGCGAAAAGTGGTTTTGCAACAGCAACACAAGTGAGACAAATGGCTTTGCAACAATAACACAAGTGCAAAAAGTGGTTTTGCAACACTAACCCAAGTGTGCAAAAAGTGGTTTTCAATGCCAGCACAAGTGACAAAAGTGGTTCTGCAACACAAGCTCTAGTCCGGAAAGTGGTTTTCAATGCCAGCACAAGTGCGAAAAGTGGTTTTGCAACAGCAACACAAGTGAGACAAATGGTTTTGCAACAACAACACAAGTGCAAAAAGTGGTTTTAAACACCAGCACACGTGCGGAAAATGGTTTTGCAACACTAACACAAGTGCGAAAAGTCGTTTTGCAACACTAAAACAAATGCGAAAAGTGGGTTTTGCAACACAAACACAAGTGTAAAAGTGGTTTTGCAACACTAACACAAGTGTAAAAGTGGTTTTGCAACATGAGCACAAGTGCGATAAGAGGTTTTGCAACACAAACCCAATTGCGATTTGTGGTTTTCAACACTGGCACAAGTGCGAAAAGTGGTATTGCAACACGAACACAAGTGTGAAAAGTGGTTTTCAATGCCAGCACAAGTGTGGAAAGTGGTTCTGCAACACAAGCTCTCGTCTGGAAAGTGGTTTTCAATGCCAGCACAAGTGCGAAAAGTGGTTTTGCAACAGCAACACAAGTGAGACAAATGGTTTTGCAACAATAATACAAGTGCAAAAAGTGGTTTTGCAACACCAACACAAGTGTGCAAAAAGTGGTTTTCAATGCCAGCTCGTGACAAAAGTGGTTCTGCAACACAAACTCTAGTCTGGAAAGTGGTTTTCAATGCCAGCACAAGTGCGAAAAGTGGTTTTGCAACAACAACACAAGTGAGACAAATGGTTTTGCAACAATAACACAAGTGCAAAAACTGGTTTTCAACGCCAGCACAAGTGCGAAAAGTGGTTCTGCAACACTAACACAAGTGTGGAAAGTGGATTTAAACAGCAGCACAAGTGGAGAAAATGGTTTTGCAACAGCAACACAAGTGAGACAAATGGTTTTGCAACAATAACACAAGTGCAAAAAGTGGTTTTCAACGCCAGCACAAGTGCGAAAAGTGGTTCTGCAACACAAGCTCAAGTGTGGAAAGTGGTTTTCAATGCCAGCACAAGTGCGGAAAGTAGTTCTGCAACACTAGCGCAAGTGTGGAAAGTGGTTTGAAACACCAGCACAAGTGCGGAAAATGGTTTTGCAACACTAACACAAGGGCAAAAAGTGGTTTTGCAACACTAACACAAGTGCAAAAAGTGGTTTTGCAACACTAACACAAGTGGGAAAAGTGGTTTTGCAACACAAACACAGGTGCAAAAGTGGTTTTGCAACACCAACACAAGTGAGACAAATGGTTTTGCAACAATAACACAAGTGCAAAAAGTGGTTTTCAATGCCAGCACAAGTGCGAAAAGTGGTTCTGCAACACAAGCTCAAGTGTGGCAAGTGGTTTTAAACACCAGCACAAGTGCGGAAAATGGTTTTGCAATACTAACACAAGTGCAAAAAGTGGTTTTGCAACACTAACACAAGTGCGAAAAGTGGGTTTTGCAACACAAACACAAGTGTAAAAGTGGTTTTGCAACACTAACACAAGTGTAAAAGTGGTTTTGCAACATGAGCACAAGTGCGATAAGAGGTTTTGCAACACAAACCCAATTGCGATTTGTGGTTTTCAACACTGGCACAAGTGCGAAAAGTGGTATTGCAACACGAACACAAGTGTGAAAAGTGGTCTTGCAACACTAAGACAAATGCGAAGTGTGGTTTTCAACACTAGCACAAGTGTGAAAAGTGGATTTGCAACACTAACACGAGTGTGAAAAGTCGTTTTGCAACACTAACACAAGTGCAAAAAGTGGTTTACAACACCAGCACGAGTGCGGAAAGTGGTTTGCAAAACTAACACAAGTGTTGAAAGTGGTTTTCAATGCCAGCACAAGTGTGGAAAGTGGTTTTGCAACACAAGCTCTAGTCTGGAAAGTGGTATTCAATGCCAGCACAAGTGCAAAAATTGGTTTTCAATGCCAGCACAAGTGAGAAAAGTGGTTCTGCAACACAAGCTCTAGTCTGGAAAGTGGTATTCAATGCCAGCACAAGTGCGAAAAGTGGTTTTGCAACACTAGATCAAGTGTGGAAAGTGGTTTTAAACACCAGCACAAGTGCGAAAATGGTTTTGCAACACTAACACAAGTGAGACAAATGGTTTTGCAACACTAACACAAGTGCAAAAAGTGGTTTTGCAACACTAACACAAGTGCGAAAAGTGGTTTTGCAACACAAACACAAGTGTAAAAGTGGTTTTGCAACACTAACACAAGCGTGAAAGTGGTTTTGCAACACGAGCACAAGTGCGATAAGAGGTTTTGCAACACAAACCCAATTGCGATTTGTGGTTTTCAACACTGGTACAAGTGCGAAAAGTGGTTTTGCAACACAAACACAAGTGTAAAAGTGGTTTTGCAACACTAACACAAGTGTGAAAATGGTTTTGCAACACGAGCACAAACAAGTGCGATAAGAGGTTTTGCAACACTAACACAAGGGCGAAAAGTGCTTTTCAACACTCGCAGATGTGCAAAACGTGGTTTTCATCGCCAGCATAAGTGCAGAACGTGGTTTTGCAATACTAGTACATGTGTGAAAAGTGGTTTTCAATGCCAGCACAAGTGTGGAAAGTGGTTTTCAATGCCAGCACAAGTGACAAAAGTGGTTCTGCAACACAAGCTCGAGTCCGGAAAGTGGTTTTCAATGCCAGCACAAGTGCGAAAAGTGGTTTTGCAACAGCAACACAAGTGTGGAAAGTGGTTATCAATGCCAGCACAAGTGCGGAAAGTAGTTCTGCAACACGAGCTCAAGTGTGGAAAGTGGTTTTAAACACCAGCACAAGTGCAGAAAATGGTTTTGCAACACTAACACAAGTGCAAAAGTGGTTTTGCAACACTAACACAAGTGCGAAAAGTGGTTTTGCAACACTAACACAAATGTGAAAGTGGTTTTGCAACACTAACACAAGTGTGAGAAGTGGTTTTCAATGCCAGTACGAGTGTGGAAAGTGGTTTTTGCAACACTAACACAAGTGCGATAAGTGGTTTTCAACACGAGCCCGAGCGCGGAATGTGGTTTTTGCAACACTAACCAAATTGCAAAAAGTGGTTTTCAACATTAGCACGTGTGGGGAAAGTGGTTTTCAATGCCAACAGAAGTGTGGAAATTGGTTTTGCAACACTAAGACAAATGCGAATTGTGGTTTTCAACACTAGCGCAAGTGCGAAAAGTGGTTTTGCAACACTAACGCAAGTGTGAAAAATGGATTTGCAACACTAACACAAGTGTGAAAAGTGGTTTTCAACGCCAGCACAAGTACGAAAAGTGGTTCTGCAACACAAGCTCAAGTGCAGAAAGTGGTTTTCAATGCCAGCACAAGTGCGAAAAAGTGGTTTTGCAACAGCAAAACAAGTGAGACAAATGGTTTTGCAACAATAATACAAGTGCAAAAAGTGGTTTTGCATAACCAACACAAGTGTGCAAAAAGTGGTTTTCAATGCCAGCTCAAGTGACAAAAGTGGTTCTGCAACACAAACTCTAGTCTGGAAAGTGGTTTTCAATGCCAGCACAAGTGCGAAAAGTGGTTTTGCAACAACAACACAAGTGAGACAAATGGTTTTCCAACAATAACACAAGTGCAAAAACTGGTTTTCAGCGCCAGCACAAGTGCGAAAAAAGTGGTTCTGCAACACTAACACAAGTGTGGAAAGTGGTTTTGAACACCAGCACAAGTGCGGAAAATGATTTTGCAACACTAACAGCAGTGCGAAAAGTCGTTTTGCAACACAAAGACAAATGCGAATTGTGGTTTTCAACACTAGCACAAGTGTGAAAAGTGGATTTGCAACACTAACACAAGTGTGGAAAGTGGTTTTGCAACACTAACACAAGTGCAAAAAGTGGTTTTCAATGCCAGCACAAGTGAGAAAAGTGGTTCTGCAACACAAGCTCTAGTCTGGAAAGTGGTTTTCAATGCCAGCACAAGTGCGAAAAGTGGTTTTGCAACAGCAACACAAGTAAGACAAATGGTTTTGCAACACTAACACATGTGCAAAAAGTGGTTTTCAACGCCAGCACAAGTACGAAAAGTGGTTTTGCAACACTAAAACAAGTGCGAAAAGTCATTTTGCAACACTAACACAAGTGCGAAAAGTCGTTTTGCAACACTAACACAAGTGCGAAAGTGGTTTTGCAACACTAACACAAGTGCGGGAAATGGTTTTCAACGCCACTACGAGTGCCGAAAGTGTTTTTTGCAACAATAACACAAGTGCAAAAGTGGTTTTGCAACACTAACACAAGTGCAAAAAGTGGTTTTGCAACATGAACACGAGTGTGAAAGTGGTTTCGCAACACAAGCGCAGGTGCGATAAGAGGTTTTGCAACACCAACCCAATTGCGATTTGTGGTTTTCAACACTGGCGCAAGTACGAAAAGTGGTATTGCAACACTAACACAAGTGTAAAATGTGGTTTTGCAACACTAAGACAAATGCGAATTGTGGTTTTCAACACTAGCGCAAGTGCGATAAGAGGTTTTGCAACACTAACCCAATTGCGATTTGTGGTTTTCAATACTGGCGCAAGTGCAAAAAGTGGTTTTGCAACACTAACACAAGTGCGAAAAGTCGTTTTGCAACACTAACAGAAGTGCGAAAAGTCGTTTTGCAACACTAACACAAGTGCGATACGTGGTTTTCAACGCCACTAGGAGTGCCGAAAGTGTTTTTTGCAACAATAACACAAGTGCGAAAAGTGGCTTTGCAACACCTGCATGAGTCCAATAAGTGGTTTTATAACACTAACACAAGTGTGATAAGTAATTTTCAACACTAGCAAGTGTGCTGAAAGTGGTTTTCAACGGCAGCAGAAGTGTGGAAATTGGTTTTTTCAACACGAACACAAGTGTAAAAAGTGGTTTTGCAACACTAACACAAGTGCAAAAAGTGGTTCTGCAACACAAGCTCTAGTCTGGAAAGTGGTTTTCAATGCCAGCACAAGTGCGAAAAGTGGTTTTGCAACAGCAACACAAGTGTTTAAAGTGGTTTTCAATGCCAGCACAAGTGCGGAAAGTAGTTCTGCAACACTAGCTCAAGTGTGGAAAGTGGTTTTAAACACCAGCACAATTGCGATAAGAGGTTTTGCAACACTAACACAAGTGCAAAAAGTGGTTTTGAACGCCAGCACAAGTGCGAAAAGTGGTTCTGCAACACAAGCTCTAGTCTGGAAAGTGGTTTTCAATGCCAGCACAAGTGCGAAAAGTTGTTTTGCAACAGCAACACAAGCGAGACAAATGGTTTTGCAACACTAACACAAGTGCAAAAAGTGGTTTTCAACGGCAGCACAAGTACGAAAAGTGGTTCTGCAAAACAATCTCAAGTGCGTAAAGTGGTTTTCAATGCCAGTACAAGTGCGGAAAGTAGTTCTGCAAAACAAGCTCATGTGTGGAAAGTGGTTTTCAATGCCAGCACAAGTGTGGAAAGTGGTTCTGCAACACAAGCTCTCGTCTGGAAAGTGGTTTTCAATGCCAGCACAAGTGCGAAAAGTGGTTTTGCAACAGCAACACAAGTGAGACAAATGGCTTTGCAGCAATAACACAAGTGCAAAAAGTGGTTTTGCAACACTAACCCAAGTGTGCAAAAAGTGGTTTTCAATGCCAGCACAAGTGACAAAAGTGGTTCTGCAACACAAGCTCTAGTCTGGAAAGTGGTTTTCAATGCCAGCACAAGGGCGAAAAGTGGTTTTGCAACAGCAACACAAGTGAGACAAATGGTTTTGCAACAATAACACAAGTGCAAAAAGTGGTTTTCAACGCCAGCACAAGTGCGAAAAGTGGTTCTGCAACACAAGCTCAAGTGTGGAAAGTGGTTTTAAACACCAGCACACGTGCGGAAAATGGTTTTGCAACACTAACACAAGTGCGAAAAGTCGTTTTGCAACACTAAGACAAATGCGAATTGTGGTTTTCAACACGAGCGCAAGTGTGAAATGTGGATTTGCAACACTAACACAAGTGTGAAAAGTCGTTTTGCAACACTAACACAAGTGCAAAAAGTGGTTTTCAATGGCAGCACAAGTGACAAAAGTGGTTCTGCAACACAAGCTCAAGTGTGGAAAGTGGTTTTAAACAGCAGCACAAGTGTGGAAAATGGTTTTGCAACAGCAACACAAGTGAGACAAATGGTTTTGCAACAATAACACAAGTGCAAAAAGTGGTTTTCAACGCCAGCACAAGTGCGGAAAGTAGTTCTGCAACACTAGATCAAGTGTGGAAAGTGGTTTTAAACACCAGCACAAGTGCAGAAAATGGTTTTGCAACAATAACACAAGTGCAAAAAGTGCTTTTCAACGCCAGCACAGGTGAGAAAAGTGGTTCTGCAACACAAGCTCTAGTCTGTAAAGTCGTTTTCAATGCCAGCACAAGTGCGAAAAGTGGTTTTGCAACAGCAACACAAGTGAGACAAATGGTTTTGCATCACTAACACAAGTGCAGAAAGTGGTTTTGAGCACTAACAGGAGTGCAAAAATGTGGTTTTCAACACTAGCAGATGTGCAAAAAGTGGTTTTCAATACCAGCACAAGTGAGAAAAGTGGTTCTGCAACACAAGCTCTAGTCTGGAAAGTGGTTTTTAATGCCAGCACAAGTGCGAAAAGTTGTTTTGCAACAGCAACACAAGTGAGACAAATGGTTTTGCCAGCACGTGCCAGCACTAAGACAAATGCGAATTGTGGTTTTCAACACTAGCGCAAGTGCGATAAGAGGTTTTGCAACACTAACCCAATTGCGATTTGTGGTTTTCAACACTGGCGCAAGTGCAAAAAGTGGTTTTGCAACACTAACACAAGTGCGAAAAGTCGTTTTGCAACACTAACAGAAGTGCGAAAAGTCGTTTTGCAACACTAACACAAGTGCGATAAGTGGTTTTCAACACCACTAGGAGTGCCGAAAGTGTTTTTTGCAACAATAACACAAGTGCGAAAAGTGGCTTTGCAACACCTGCATGAGTCCAATAAGTGGTTTTGCAACACTAACACAAGTGTGATAAGTAATTTTCAACACTAGCAAGTGTGCTGAAAGTGGTTTTCAACGGCAGCAGAAGTGTGGAAATTGGTTTTTTCAACACGAACACAAGTGTAAAAAGTGGTTTTCAATGCCAGCACAAGTGACAAAAGTGGTTCTGCAACACAAGCTCTAGTCTGGAAAGTGGTTTTCAATGCCAGCACAAGTGCGAAAAGTGGTTTTGCAACAGCAACACAAGTGTTTAAAGTGGTTTTCAATGCCAGCACAAGTGCGGAAAGTAGTTCTGCAACACTAGCTCAAGTGTGGAAAGTGGTTTTAAACACCAGCACAATTGCGATAAGAGGTTTTGCAACACTAACACAAGTGCAAAAAGTGGTTTTGAACGCCAGCACAAGTGCGAAAAGTGGTTCTGCAACACAAGCTCTAGTCTGGAAAGTGGTTTTCAATGCCAGCACAAGTGCGAAAAGTTGTTTTGCAACAGCAACACAAGCGAGACAAATGGTTTTGCAACACTAACACAAGTGCAAAAAGTGGTTTTCAACGGCAGCACAAGTACGAAAAGTGGTTCTGCAAAACAATCTCAAGTGCGGAAAGTGGTTTTCAATGCCAGCACAAGTGCGGAAAGTAGTTCTGCAAAACAAGCTCATGTGTGGAAAGTGGTTTTCAATGCCAGCACAAGTGTGGAAAGTGGTTCTGCAACACAAGCTCTCGTCTGGAAAGTGGTTTTCAATGCCAGCACAAGTGCGAAAAGTGGTTTTGCAACAGCAACACAAGTGAGACAAATGGCTTTGCAACAATAACACAAGTGCAAAAAGTGGTTTTGCAACACTAACCCAAGTGTGCAAAAAGTGGTTTTCAATGCCAGCACAAGTGACAAAAGTGGTTCTGCAACACAAGCTCTAGTCTGGAAAGTGGTTTTCAATGCCAGCACAAGTGCGAAAAGTGGTTTTGCAACAGCAACACAAGTGAGACAAATGGTTTTGCAACAATAACACAAGTGCAAAAAGTGGTTTTCAACGCCAGCACAAGTGCGAAAAGTGGTTCTGCAACACAAGCTCAAGTGTGGAAAGTGGTTTTAAACACCAGCACACGTGCGGAAAATGGTTTTGCAACACTAACACAAGTGCGAAAAGTCGTTTTGCAACACTAAGACAAATGCGAATTGTGGTTTTCAACACGAGCGCAAGTGTGAAATGTGGATTTGCAACACTAACACAAGTGTGAAAAGTCGTTTTGCAACACTAACACAAGTGCAAAAAGTGGTTTTCAATGGCAGCACAAGTGACAAAAGTGGTTCTGCAACACAAGCTCAAGTGTGGAAAGTGGTTTTAAACAGCAGCACAAGTGTGGAAAATGGTTTTGCAACAGCAACACAAGTGAGACAAATGGTTTTGCAACAATAACACAAGTGCAAAAAGTGGTTTTCAACGCCAGCACAAGTGCGGAAAGTAGTTCTGCAACACTAGATCAAGTGTGGAAAGTGGTTTTAAACACCAGCACAAGTGCAGAAAATGGTTTTGCAACAATAACACAAGTGCAAAAAGTGCTTTTCAACGCCAGCACAGGTGAGAAAAGTGCTTCTGCAACACAAGCTCTAGTCTGTAAAGTCGTTTTCAATGCCAGCACAAGTGCGAAAAGTGGTTTTGCAACAGCAACACAAGTGAGACAAATGGTTTTGCATCACTAACACAAGTGCAGAAAGTGGTTTTGAGCACTAACAGGAGTGCAAAAATGTGGTTTTCAACACTAGCAGATGTGCAAAAAGTGGTTTTTCAATACCAGCACAAGTGAGAAAAGTGGTTCTGCAACACAAGCTCTAGTCTGGAAAGTGGTTTTTAATGCCAGCACAAGTGCGAAAAGTTGTTTTGCAACAGCAACACAAGTGAGACAAATGGTTTTGCAACACTAACACAAGTGCAAAAAGTGGTTTTCAACGCCAGCACAAGTACGAAAAGTGGTTCTGCAACACAAGCTCAAGTGCTGAAAGTGGTTTTCAACGGCAGCAGAAGTGTGGAAATTGGTTTTTGCAACACTAACACAAGTGCAAAAAGTGGTTTTCAATGCCAGCACAAGTGACAAAAGTGGTTCTGCAAAACAAGCTCTAGTCTGGAAAGTGGTTTTCAATGCCAGCACAAGTGGGAAAAGTAGTTCTGCAACACTAGCTCAAGTGTGGAAAGTGGTTTTAAACACCAGCACAAATGCGATAAGAGGTTTTGCAACATGAACACAAGTGCGAAAAGTCGTTTTGCAACACTAACACAAGTGCGGAAAGTCGTTTTGCAACACTAACACAAGTGAGACAAATGGTTTTGCAACACTAACACAAGTGCAAAAAGTGGTTTTCAACGCGGCACAAGTACGAAAAGTGGTTCTGCAACACAAGCTCAAGTGCGGAAAGTGGTTTTCAATGCCAGCACAAGTGCGGAAAGTAGTTCTGCAAAACAAGCTCATGTGTGGAAAGTGGTTTTCAATGCCAGCACAAGTGTGGAAAGTGGTTCTGCAACACAAGCTCTCGTCTGGAAAGTGGTTTTCAATGCCAGCACAAGTGCGAAAAGTGGTTTTGCAACAGCAACACAAGTGAGACAAATGGCTTTGCAACAATAACACAAGTGCAAAAAGTGGTTTTGCAACACTAACCCAAGTGTGCAAAAAGTGGTTTTCAATGCCAGCACAAGTGACAAAAGTGGTTCTGCAACACAAGCTCTAGTCCGGAAAGTGGTTTTCAATGCCAGCACAAGTGCGAAAAGTGGTTTTGCAACAGCAACACAAGTGAGACAAATGGTTTTGCAACAATAACACAAGTGCAAAAAGTGGTTTTCAACGCCAGCACACGTGCGAAAAGTGGTTCTGCAACACAAGCTCAAGTGTGGAAAGTGGTTTTAAACACCAGCACACGTGCGGAAAATGGTTTTGCAACACTAAACAAGTGCGAAAAGTCGTTTTGCAACACTAAGACAAATGCGACTTGTGGTTTTCAACACGAGCGCAAGTGTGAAAAGTGGATTTGCAACACTAACACAAGTGTGAAAAGTCGTTTTGCAACACTAACACAAGTGCAAAAAAGTGGTTTTCAACGCCAGCACAAGTACGAAAAGTGGTTCTGCAACACAAGCTCAAGTGCGGAAAGTGGTTTTCAATGCCAGCACAAGTGCGGAAAGTAGTTCTGCAACACAAGCTCATGTGTGGAAAGTGGTTTTCAATGCCAGCACAAGTGCGAAAAGTGGTTTTGCAACAGCAAAACAAGTGAGACAAATGGTTTTGCAACAATAATACAAGTGCAAAAAGTGGTTTTGCAACACCAACACAAGTGTGCAAAAAGTGGTTTTCAATGCCAGCTCAAGTGACAAAAGTGGTTCTGCAACACAAACTCTAGTCTGGAAAGTGGTTTTCAATGCCAGCACAAGTGCGAAAAGTGGTTTTGCAACAACAACACAAGTGAGACAAATGGTTTTGCAACAATAACACAAGTGCAAAAAGTGGTTTTCAATGCCAGCACAAGTGCGGAAAGTAGTTCTGCAACACTAGCTCAAGTGTGGCAAGTGGTTTTAAACACCAGCACAAGTGCGGAAAATGGTTTTGCAACACTAACACAAGTGCAAAAAGTGGTTTTGCAACACCAACAACACAAGTGAGACAAATGGTTTTGCAATACTAACACAAGTGCAAAAAGTGGTTTTGCAACACTAACACAAGTGCGAAAAGTGGGTTTTGCAACACAAACACAAGTGTAAAAGTGGTTTTGCAACACTAACACAAGTGTAAAAGTGGTTTTGCAACATGAGCACAAGTGCGATAAGAGGTTTTGCAACACAAACCCAATTGCGATTTGTGGTTTTCAACACTGGCACAAGTGCGAAAAGTGGTATTGCAACACGAACACAAGTGTGAAAAGTGGTCTTGCAACACTAAGACAAATGCGAAGTGTGGTTTTCAACACTAGCACAAGTGTGAAAAGTGGATTTGCAACACTAACACGAGTGTGAAAAGTCGTTTTGCAACACTAACACAAGTGCAAAAAGTGGTTTACAACACCAGCACGAGTGCGGAAAGTGGTTTGCAAAACTAACACAAGTGTTGAAAGTGGTTTTCAATGCCAGCACAAGTGTGGAAAGTGGTTTTGCAACACAAGCTCTAGTCTGGAAAGTGGTATTCAATGCCAGCACAAGTGCAAAAATTGGTTTTCAATGCCAGCACAAGTGAGAAAAGTGGTTCTGCAACACAAGCTCTAGTCTGGAAAGTGGTATTCAATGCCAGCACAAGTGCGAAAAGTGGTTTTGCAACACTAGATCAAGTGTGGAAAGTGGTTTTAAACACCAGCACAAGTGCGAAAATGGTTTTGCAACACTAACACAAGTGAGACAAATGGTTTTGCAACACTAACACAAGTGCAAAAAGTGGTTTTGCAACACTAACACAAGTGCGAAAAGTGGTTTTGCAACACAAACACAAGTGTAAAAGTGGTTTTGCAACACTAACACAAGTGTGAAAGTGGTTTTGCAACACGAGCACAAGTGCGATAAGAGGTTTTGCAACACAAACCCAATTGCGATTTGTGGTTTTCAACACTGGTACAAGTGCGAAAAGTGGTTTTGCAACACAAACACAAGTGTAAAAGTGGTTTTGCAACACTAACACAAGTGTGAAAATGGTTTTGCAACACGAGCACAAACAAGTGCGATAAGAGGTTTTGCAACACTAACACAAGGGCGAAAAGTGCTTTTCAACACTCGCAGATGTGCAAAACGTGGTTTTCATCGCCAGCATAAGTGCAGAACGTGGTTTTGCAATACTAGTACATGTGTGAAAAGTGGTTTTCAATGCCAGCACAAGTGTGGAAAGTGGTTTTCAATGCCAGCACAAGTGACAAAAGTGGTTCTGCAACACAAGCTCGAGTCCGGAAAGTGGTTTTCAATGCCAGCACAAGTGCGAAAAGTGGTTTTGCAACAGCAACACAAGTGTGGAAAGTGGTTATCAATGCCAGCACAAGTGCGGAAAGTAGTTCTGCAACACGAGCTCAAGTGTGGAAAGTGGTTTTAAACACCAGCACAAGTGCAGAAAATGGTTTTGCAACACTAACACAAGTGCAAAAGTGGTTTTGCAACACTAACACAAGTGCGAAAAGTGGTTTTGCAACACTAACACAAATGTGAAAGTGGTTTTGCAACACTAACACAAGTGTGAGAAGTGGTTTTCAATGCCAGTACGAGTGTGGAAAGTGGTTTTTGCAACACTAACACAAGTGCGATAAGTGGTTTTCAACACGAGCCCGAGCGCGGAATGTGGTTTTTGCAACACTAACCAAATTGCAAAAAGTGGTTTTCAACATTAGCACGTGTGGGGAAAGTGGTTTTCAATGCCAACAGAAGTGTGGAAATTGGTTTTGCAACACTAAGACAAATGCGAATTGTGGTTTTCAACACTAGCGCAAGTGCGAAAAGTGGTTTTGCAACACTAACGCAAGTGTGAAAAATGGATTTGCAACACTAACACAAGTGTGAAAAGTGGTTTTCAACGCCAGCACAAGTACGAAAAGTGGTTCTGCAACACAAGCTCAAGTGCAGAAAGTGGTTTTCAATGCCAGCACAAGTGCGAAAAAGTGGTTTTGCAACAGCAAAACAAGTGAGACAAATGGTTTTGCAACAATAATACAAGTGCAAAAAGTGGTTTTGCATAACCAACACAAGTGTGCAAAAAGTGGTTTTCAATGCCAGCTCAAGTGACAAAAGTGGTTCTGCAACACAAACTCTAGTCTGGAAAGTGGTTTTCAATGCCAGCACAAGTGCGAAAAGTGGTTTTGCAACAACAACACAAGTGAGACAAATGGTTTTCCAACAATAACACAAGTGCAAAAACTGGTTTTTAGCGCCAGCACAAGTGCGAAAAAAGTGGTTCTGCAACACTAACACAAGTGTGGAAAGTGGTTTTGAACACCAGCACAAGTGCGGAAAATGATTTTGCAACACTAACAGCAGTGCGAAAAGTCGTTTTGCAACACAAAGACAAATGCGAATTGTGGTTTTCAACACTAGCACAAGTGTGAAAAGTGGATTTGCAACACTAACACAAGTGTGGAAAGTGGTTTTGCAACACTAACACAAGTGCAAAAAGTGGTTTTCAATGCCAGCACAAGTGAGAAAAGTGGTTCTGCAACACAAGCTCTAGTCTGGAAAGTGGTTTTCAATGCCAGCACAAGTGCGAAAAGTGGTTTTGCAACAGCAACACAAGTAAGACAAATGGTTTTGCAACACTAACACATGTGCAAAAAGTGGTTTTCAACGCCAGCACAAGTACGAAAAGTGGTTTTGCAACACTAAAACAAGTGCGAAAAGTCATTTTGCAACACTAACACAAGTGCGAAAAGTCGTTTTGCAACACTAACACAAGTGCGAAAGTGGTTTTGCAACACTAACACAAGTGCGGTAAATGGTTTTCAACGCCACTACGAGTGCCGAAAGTGTTTTTTGCAACAATAACACAAGTGCAAAAGTGGTTTTGCAACACTAACACAAGTGCAAAAAGTGGTTTTGCAACACGAACACGAGTGTGAAAGTGGTTTCGCAACACAAGCGCAGGTGCGATAAGAGGTTTTGCAACACCAACCCAATTGCGATTTGTGGTTTTCAACACTGGCGCAAGTACGAAAAGTGGTATTGCAACACTAACACAAGTGTAAAATGTGGTTTTGCAACACTAAGACAAATGCGAATTGTGGTTTTCAACACTAGCGCAAGTGCGATAAGAGGTTTTGCAACACTAACCCAATTGCGATTTGTGGTTTTCAATACTGGCGCAAGTGCAAAAAGTGGTTTTGCAACACTAACACAAGTGCGAAAAGTCGTTTTGCAACACTAACAGAAGTGCGAAAAGTCGTTTTGCAACACTAACACAAGTGCGATACGTGGTTTTCAACGCCACTAGGAGTGCCGAAAGTGTTTTTTGCAACAATAACACAAGTGCGAAAAGTGGCTTTGCAACACCTGCATGAGTCCAATAAGTGGTTTTGCAACACTAACACAAGTGTGATAAGTAATTTTCAACACTAGCAAGTGTGCTGAAAGTGGTTTTCAACGGCAGCAGAAGTGTGGAAATTGGTTTTTTCAACACGAACACAAGTGTAAAAAGTGGTTTTGCAACACTAACACAAGTGCAAAAAGTGGTTCTGCAACACAAGCTCTAGTCTGGAAAGTGGTTTTCAATGCCAGCACAAGTGCGAAAAGTGGTTTTGCAACAGCAACACAAGTGTTTAAAGTGGTTTTCAATGCCAGCACAAGTGCGGAAAGTAGTTCTGCAACACTAGCTCAAGTGTGGAAAGTGGTTTTAAACACCAGCACAATTGCGATAAGAGGTTTTGCAACACTAACACAAGTGCAAAAAGTGGTTTTGAACGCCAGCACAAGTGCGAAAAGTGGTTCTGCAACACAAGCTCTAGTCTGGAAAGTGGTTTTCAATGCCAGCACAAGTGCGAAAAGTTGTTTTGCAACAGCAACACAAGCGAGACAAATGGTTTTGCAACACTAACACAAGTGCAAAAAGTGGTTTTCAACGGCAGCACAAGTACGAAAAGTGGTTCTGCAAAACAATCTCAAGTGCGTAAAGTGGTTTTCAATGCCAGTACAAGTGCGGAAAGTAGTTCTGCAAAACAAGCTCATGTGTGGAAAGTGGTTTTCAATGCCAGCACAAGTGTGGAAAGTGGTTCTGCAACATAAGCTCTCGTCTGGAAAGTGGTTTTCAATGCCAGCACAAGTGCGAAAAGTGGTTTTGCAACAGCAACACAAGTGAGACAAATGGCTTTGCAGCAATAACACAAGTGCAAAAAGTGGTTTTGCAACACTAACCCAAGTGTGCAAAAAGTGGTTTTCAATGCCAGCACAAGTGACAAAAGTGGTTCTGCAAAACAAGCTCTAGTCTGGAAAGTGGTTTTCAACGCCAGCACAAGTGCGGAAAGTAGTTCTGCAACACTAGATCAAGTGTGGAAAGTGGTTTTAAACACCAGCACAAGTGCAGAAAATGGTTTTGCAACAATAACACAAGTGCAAAAAGTGCTTTTCAACGCCAGCACAGGTGAGAAAAGTGGTTCTGCAACACAAGCTCTAGTCTGTAAAGTCGTTTTCAATGCCAGCACAAGTGCGAAAAGTGGTTTTGCAACAGCAACACAAGTGAGACAAATGGTTTTGCATCACTAACACAAGTGCAGAAAGTGGTTTTGAGCACTAACAGGAGTGCAAAAATGTGGTTTTCAACACTAGCAGATGTGCAAAAAGTGGTTTTCAATACCAGCACAAGTGAGAAAAGTGGTTCTGCAACACAAGCTCTAGTCTGGAAAGTGGTTTTTAATGCCAGCACAAGTGCGAAAAGTTGTTTTGCAACAGCAACACAAGTGAGACAAATGGTTTTGCAACACTAACACAAGTGCAAAAAGTGGTTTTCAACGCCAGCACAAGTACGAAAAGTGGTTCTGCAACACAAGCTCAAGTGCTGAAAGTGGTTTTCAACGGCAGCAGAAGTGTGGAAATTGGTTTTTGCAACACTAACACAAGTGCAAAAAGTGGTTTTCAATGCCAGCACAAGTGACAAAAGTGGTTCTGCAAAACAAGCTCTAGTCTGGAAAGTGGTTTTCAATGCCAGCACAAGTCGGAAAATGGTTTTGCAACACTAACACAAGTGAGACAAATGGTTTTGCAACACTAACACAAGTGCAGAAAGTGGTTTTGAGCACTAATAGGAGCGCGAAAAGTGGTTTTCAACACTAGCAGATGTGCAAAAAGTGATTTTCAATGCCAGCACAAGTGCGGAAAGTATTTCTGCAACACTAGCTCAAGTGTGGAAAGTGGTTTTAAACACCAGCACAAGTGCGGAAAATGGTTTTGCAACACTAACACAAGTGCAAAAAGTGGTTTTGCAACACTAACACAAGTGCAAAAAGTGGTTTTGCAACACTAACACAAGTGGGAAAAGTGGTTTTGCAACACAAACACAAGTGTAAAAGTGGTTTTGCAACACCAACACAAGTGAGACAAATGGTTTTGCAACAATAACACAAGTGCAAAAAGTGGTTTTCAACGCCAGCACAAGTGCGAAAAGTGGTTCTGCAACACAAGCTCAAGTGTGGAAAGTGGTTTTCAATGCCAACACAAGTGCAGAAAGTCGTTCTGCAACACTAGCTCAAGTGTGGAAAGTGGTCTTAAAAACCAGCACAAGTGCGGAAAATGGTTTTGCAACACTAAAACAAGTGCAAAAAGTGGTTTTGCAACACCAACACAAGTGAGACAAATGGTTTTGCAATACTAACACAAGTGCAAAAAGTGGTTTTGCAACACTAACACAAGTGCAAAAAGTGGTTTTCAATGTGGTTTGCAATGCCAGCACAAGTGCGAAAAGTGGTTTTGCAACAGCAACACAAGTGAGACAAATGGTTTTGCAACAATAACACAAGTGCAAAAAGTGGTTTTCAACGCCAGCACAAGTGAGAAAAGTGGTTCTGCAACACAAGCTCTAGTCTGGAAAGTGGTTTTCAATGCCAGCACAAGTGCGGAAAATGGTTTTGCAACACTAACACAAGTGCAAAACTAGCAGATGTGCAAAAAGTGATTTTCAATGCCAGCACAAGTGACAAAAGTGGTTCTGCAACACAAGCTCTAGTCTGTAAAGTGGTTTTCAATGCCAGTACAAGTGCGGAAAGTAGTTCTGCAACAATAGCTCAAGTGTGGAAAGTGGTTTTAAACACCAGCACAAGTGCGGAAAATGGTTTTGCAACACTAACACAAGTGCAAAAAGTGGTTTTCAACGCCAGCACAAGTACGAAAAGTGGTTTTGCAACACTAAAACAAGTGCGAAAAGTCATTTTGCAACACTAACGCAAGTGCAAAAAGTGGTTTTCAACGCCAGCACAAGTACGAAAAGTGGTTTTGCAACACTAAAACAAGTGCGAAAAGTCATTTTGCAACACTAACACAAGTGCGAAAAGTCATTTTGCAACACTAACACAGGTGCGAAAGTGGTTTTGCAACACTAACACAATTGCGATAAGTGGTTTTCAACGCCACTATGAGTGCCGAAAGTGTTTTTTGCAACAATAGCACAAGTGCAAAAGTGGTTTTGCAACACTAACACAAGTGCAAAAAGTGGTTTTGCAACACGAACACAAGTGTAAAAGTGGTTTTGCAACACGAGCGCAAGTGCGATAAGAGGTTTTGCAACACTAACCCAATTGCGATTTGTGGTTTTCAACACTGGCACAAGTACGAAAAGTGGTATTGCAACACTAACACAAGTGTAAAATGTGGTTTTGCAACACTAAGACAAATGCGAATTGTGGTTTTCAACACTAGCGCATGTGCGATAAGAGGTTTTGCAACACTAACCCAATTGCGATTTGTGGTTTTCAACACTGGTGCAAGTGCAAAAAGTGGTTTTACAACACTAACACAAGTGCGAAAAGTCGTTTTGCAACACTAACACAAGTGCGAAAAGTGGTTTTGCCACACTAACATAAGTGTGATAAGTAGTTTTCAACACTAGCAAGTGTGCTGAAAGTGGTTTTCAACGGCAGCAGAAGTGTCGAAATTGGTTTTTTCAACACTATCACAAGTGTAAAAAGTGGTTTTCAATGCCAGCAGAAGTGACAAAAGTCGTTCTGCAACACAAGCTCTAGTCTGGAAAGTGGTTTTCAATGCCAGCACAAGTGCGAAAAGTGGTTTTGCAACAGCAACACAAGTGTCTAAAGTGGTTTTCAATGCCAGCACAAGTGCGGAAAGTAGTTCTGCAACACTAGCTCAAGTGTGGAAAGTGGTTTTAAACACCAGCCCAAGTGCGATAAGAGGTTTTGCAACACTACCACAAGTGCAAAAAGTGGTTTTCAACGCCAGCACAAGTGCGAAAAGTGGTTCTGCAACACAAGCTCTAGTCTGGAAAGTGGTTTTCAATGCCAGCACAAGTGCGAAAAGTTGTTTTGCAACAGCAACACAAGTGAGACAAATGGTTTTGCAACACTAACACAAGTGCAAAAAGTGGTTTTCAACGCGGCACAAGTACGAAAAGTGGTTCTGCAACACAAGCTCAAGTGCGGAAAGTGGTTTTCAATGCCAGCACAAGTGCGGAAAGTAGTTCTGCAAAACAAGCTCATGTGTGGAAAGTGGTTTTCAATGCCAGCACAAGTGTGGAAAGTGGTTCTGCAACACAAGCTCTCGTCTGGAAAGTGGTTTTCAATGCCAGCACAAGTGCGAAAAGTGGTTTTGCAACAGCAACACAAGTGAGACAAATGGCTTTGCAACAATAACACAAGTGCAAAAAGTGGTTTTGCAACACTAACCCAAGTGTGCAAAAAGTGGTTTTCAATGCCAGCACAAGTGACAAAAGTGGTTCTGCAACACAAGCTCTAGTCCGGAAAGTGGTTTTCAATGCCAGAACAAGTGCGAAAAGTGGTTTTGCAACAGCAACACAAGTGAGACAAATGGTTTTGCAACAATAACACAAGTGCAAAAAGTGGTTTTCAACGCCAGCACACGTGCGAAAAGTGGTTCTGCAACACAAGCTCAAGTGTGGAAAGTGGTTTTAAACACCAGCACACGTGCGGAAAATGGTTTTGCAACACTAACACAAGTGCGAAAAGTCGTTTTGCAACACTAAAACAAATGCGACTTGTGGTTTTCAACACGAGTGCAAGTGTGAAAAGTGGATTTGCAACACTAACACAAGTGTGAAAAGTCGTTTTGCAACACGAACACAAGTGCAAAAAAGTGGTTTTCAACGCCAGCACAAGTACGAAAAGTGGTTCTGCAACACAAGCTCAAGTGCGGAAAGTGGTTTTCAATGCCAGCACAAGTGCGGAAAGTAGTTCTGCAACACAAGGTCATGTGTGGAAAGTGGTTTTCAATGCCAGCACAAGTGCGAAAAGTGGTTTTGCAACAGCAAAACAAGTGAGACAAATGGTTTTGCAACAATAATACAAGTGCAAAAAGTGGTTTTGCAACACCAACACAAGTGTGCAAAAAGTGGTTTTCAATGCCAGCTCAAGTGACAAAAGTGGTTCTGCAACACAAACTCTAGTCTGGAAAGTGGTTTTCAATGCCAGCACAAGTGCGAAAAGTGGTTTTGCAACAACAACACAAGTGAGACAAATGGTTTTGCAACAATAACACAAGTGCAAAAACTGGTTTTCAACGCCAGCACAAGTGCGAAAAGTGGTTCTGCAACACTAACACAAGTGTGGAAAGTGGATTTAAACAGCAGCACAAGTGGAGAAAATGGTTTTGCAACAGCAACACAAGTGAGACAAATGGTTTTGCAACAATAACACAAGTGCAAAAAGTGGTTTTCAACGCCAGCACAAGTGCGAAAAGTGGTTCTGCAACACAAGCTCAAGTGTGGAAAGTGGTTTTCAATGCCAGCACAAGTGCGGAAAGTAGTTCTGCAACACTAGCTCAAGTGTGGAAAGTGGTTTTAAACACCAGCACAAGTGCGGAAAATGGTTTTGCAACACTAACACAAGTGCAAAAAGTGGTTTTGCAACACTAACACAAGTGGGAAAAGTGGTTTTGCAACACAAACACAGGTGCAAAAGTGGTTTTGCAACACCAACACAAGTGAGACAAATGGTTTTGCAACAATAACACAAGTGCAAAAAGTGGTTTTCAATGCCAGCACAAGTGCGAAAAGTGGTTCTGCAACACAACCTCTGGTCTGTAAAGTGGTTTTCAATGCCAGCACAAGTGTGGAAAGTGGTTTTGCAACACTAACACAAGTGCAAAAAGTGGTTTGCAATGCCAGCACAAGTGCGAAAAGTAGTTCTGCAACAATAGCTCAAGTGTGGAAAGTGGTTTTAAACACCAGCACAAGTGCGGAAAATGGTTTTGCAACACTAACACAAGTGCAAAAAGTGGTTTTCAACGCCAGCACAAGTACGAAAAGTGGTTTTGCAACACTAAAACAAGTGCGAAAAGTCATTTTGCAACACTAACACAAGTGCAAAAAGTGGTTTTCAACGCCAGCACAAGTACGAAAAGTGGTTTTGCAACACTAAAACAAGTGCGAAAATTCATTTTGCAACACTAACACAAGTGCGAAAAGTCATTTTGCAACACTAACACAGGTGCGAAAGTGGTTTTGCAACACTAACACAATTGCGATAAGTGGTTTTCAACGCCACTACGAGTGCCGAAAGTGTTTTTTACAACAATAGCACAAGTGCAAAAGTGGTTTTGCAACACGAACACAAGTGTAAAAGTGGTTTTGCAACACGAGCGCAAGTGCGATAAGAGGTTTTGCAACACTAACCCAATTGCGATTTGTGGTTTTCAACACTGGCGCAAGTACGAAAAGTGGTATTGCAACACTAACACAAGTGTAAAATGTGGTTTTGCAACACTAAGACAAATGCGAATTGTGGTTTTCAACACTAGCGCAAGTGCGATAAGAGGTTTTGCAACACTAACCCAATTGCGATTTGTGGTTTTCAACACTGGTGCAAGTGCAAAAAGTGGTTTTACAACACTAACACAAGTGCGAAAAGTCGTTTTGCAACACTAACACAAGTGCGAAAAGTGGTTTTACCACACTAACATAAGTGTGATAAGTAGTTTTCAACACTAGCAAGTGTGCTGAAAGTGGTTTTCAACGGCAGCAGAAGTGTCGAAATTGGTTTTTTCAACACTATCACAAGTGTAAAAAGTGGTTTTCAATGCCAGCAGAAGTGACAAAAGTCGTTCTGCAACACAAGCTCTAGTCTGGAAAGTGGTTTTCAATGCCAGCACAAGTGCGAAAAGTGGTTTTGCAACAGCAACACAAGTGTCTAAAGTGGTTTTCAATGCCAGCACAAGTGCGGAAAGTAGTTCTGCAACACTAGCTCAAGTGTGGAAAGTGGTTTTAAACACCAGCCCAAGTGCGATAAGAGGTTTTGCAACACTACCACAAGTGCAAAAAGTGGTTTTCAACGCCAGCACAAGTGCGAAAAGTGGTTCTGCAACACAAGCTCTAGTCTGGAAAGTGGTTTTCAATGCCAGCACAAGTGCGAAAAGTTGTTTTGCAACAGCAACTCAAGTGAGACAAATGGTTTTGCAACACTAACACAAGTGCAAAAAGTGGTTTTCAACGCGGCACAAGTACGAAAAGTGGTTCTGCAACACAAGCTCAAGTGCGGAAAGTGGTTTTCAATGCCAGCACAAGTGCGGAAAGTAGTTCTGCAAAACAAGCTCATGTGTGGAAAGTGGTTTTCAATGCCAGCACAAGTGTGGAAAGTGGTTCTGCAACACAAGCTCTCGTCTGGAAAGTGGTTTTCAATGCCAGCACAAGTGCGAAAAGTGGTTTTGCAACAGCAACACAAGTGAGACAAATGGCTTTGCAACAATAACACAAGTGCAAAAAGTGGTTTTGCAACACTAACCCAAGTGTGCAAAAAGTGGTTTTCAATGCCAGCACAAGTGACAAAAGTGGTTCTGCAACACAAGCTCTAGTCCGGAAAGTGGTTTTCAATGCCAGCACAAGTGCGAAAAGTGGTTTTGCAACAGCAACACAAGTGAGACAAATGGTTTTGCAACAACAACACAAGTGCAAAAAGTGGTTTTAAACACCAGCACACGTGCGGAAAATGGTTTTGCAACACTAACACAAGTGCGAAAAGTCGTTTTGCAACACTAAAACAAATGCGACTTGTGGTTTTCAACACGAGTGCAAGTGTGAAAAGTGGATTTGCAACACTAACACAAGTGTGAAAAGTCGTTTTGCAACACTAACACAAGTGCAAAAAAGTGGTTTTCAACGCCAGCACAAGTACGAAAAGTGGTTCTGCAACACAAGCTCAAGTGCGGAAAGTGGTTTTCAATGCCAGCACAAGTGCGGAAAGTAGTTCTGCAACACAAGCTCATGTGTGGAAAGTGGTTTTCAATGCCAGCACAAGTGCGAAAAGTGGTTTTGCAATAGCAAAACAAGTGAGACAAATGGTTTTGCAACAATAATACAAGTGCAAAAAGTGGTTTTGCAACACCAACACAAGTGTGCAAAAAGTGGTTTTCAATGCCAGCTCAAGTGACAAAAGTGGTTCTGCAACACAAACTCTAGTCTGGAAAGTGGTTTTCAATGCCAGCACAAGTGCGAAAAGTGGTTTTGCAACAACAACACAAGTGAGACAAATGGTTTTGCAACAATAACACAAGTGCAAAAACTGGTTTTCAACGCCAGCACAAGTGCGAAAAGTGGTTCTGCAACACTAACACAAGTGTGGAAAGTGGATTTAAACAGCAGCACAAGTGGAGAAAATGGTTTTGCAACAGCAACACAAGTGAGACAAATGGTTTTGCAACAATAACACAAGTGCAAAAAGTGGTTTTCAACGCCAGCACAAGTGCGAAAAGTGGTTCTGCAACACAAGCTCAAGTGTGGAAAGTGGTTTTCAATGCCAGCACAAGTGCGGAAAGTAGTTCTGCAACACTAGCGCAAGTGTGGAAAGTGGTTTGAAACACCAGCACAAGTGCGGAAAATGGTTTTGCAACACTAACACAAGGGCAAAAAGTGGTTTTGCAACACTAACACAAGTGCAAAAAGTGGTTTTGCAACACTAACACAAGTGGGAAAAGTGGTTTTGCAACACAAACACAGGTGCAAAAGTGGTTTTGCAACACCAACACAAGTGAGACAAATGGTTTTGCAACAATAACACAAGTGCAAAAAGTGGTTTTCAATGCCAGCACAAGTGCGAAAAGTGGTTCTGCAACACAAGCTCAAGTGTGGAAAGTGGTTTTCAATGCCAGCACAAGTGCAGAAAGTCGTTCTGCAACACTAGCTCAAGTGTGGAAAGTGGTTTTAAACACCAGCACAAGTGCGGAAAATGGTTTTGCAACACTAACACAAGTGCAAAAAGTGGTTTTGCAACACCAACACAAGTGAGACAAATGGTTTTGCAATACTAACACAAGTGCAAAAAGTGGTTTTGCAACACTAACACAAGTGCGAAAAGTGGTTTTGCAACACAAACACAAGTGTAAAAGTGGTTTTGCAACACTAACACAAGTGTAAAAGTGGTTTTGCAACACGAGCACAAGTGCGATAAGAGGTTTTGCAACACAAACCCAATTGCGATTTGTGGTTTTCAACACTGGCACAAGTGCGAAAAGTGGTATTGCAACACGAACACAAGTGTGAAAAGTGGTCTTGCAACACTAAGACAAATGCGAAGTGTGGTTTTCAACACTAGCACAAGTGTGAAAAGTGGATTTGCAACACTAACACGAGTATGAAAAGTCGTTTTGCAACACTAACACAAGTGCAAAAAGTGGTTTACAACACCAGCACGAGTGCGGAAAGTGGTTTGCAACACTAACACAAGTGTTGAAAGTGGTTTTCAATGCCAGCACAAGTGTGGAAAGTGGTTTTGCAACACTAACACAAGTGCAAAAAGTGGTTTTCAATGCCAGCACAAGTGAGAAAAGTGGTTCTGCAACACAAGCTCTAGTCTGGAAAGTGGTATTCAATGCCAACACAAGTGAGACAAATGGTTTTGCAACAATAACACAAGTGCAAAAAGTGGTTTTCAACGCCAGCACAAGTGCGAAAAGTGGTTCTACAACACAAGCTCAAGTGTGGAAAGTGGTTTTAAACACCAGCACACATGCGGAAAATGGTTTTGCAACACTAACACAAGTGCAAAAAGTCGTTTTGCAACACTAAGACAAATGCGAATTGTGGTTTTCTACACGAGCGCAAGTGTGAAAAGTGGATTTGCAACAGTAACACAAGTGTGAAAAGTCGTTTTGCAACACTAACACAAGTGCAAAAAGTGGTTTTCAATGGCCGCACAAGTGACAAAAGTGGTTCTGCAACACAAGCACAAGTGCGGAAAATGGTTTTGCAACAGCAACACAAGTGAGACAAATGGTTTTGCAACAATAACACAAGTGCAAAAAGTGGTTTTCAACGCCAGCACAAGTGCGGAAAATGGTTTTGCAACAATAACACAAGTGCAAAAAGTGCTTTTCAACGCCAGCGCAAGTGCAAAAAGTGGTTCTGCAACACTAGATCAAGTGTGGAAAGTGGTTTTAAACACCAGCACAAGTGCGAAAATGGTTTTGCAACACCAACACAAGTGAGACAAATGGTTTTGCAACACTAACACAAGTGCAAAAAGTGGTTTTGCAACACTAACACAAGTGCGAAAAGTGGTTTTGCAACACAAACACAAGTGTAAAAGTGGTTTTGCAACATTAACACAAGTGTGAAAGTGGTTTTGCAACACGAGCACAAGTGCGATAAGAGGTTTTGCAACACAAACCCAATTGCGATTTGTGGTTTTCAACACTGGTACAAGTGCGAAAATTGGTTTTGCAACACAAACACAAGTGTAAAAGTGGTTTTGCAACACTAACACAAGTGTGAAAATGGTTTTGCAACACGAGCACAAACAAGTGCGATAAGAGGTTTTGCAACACAAACCCAATTGCGATTTGTGGTTTTCAACACTGGCACAAGTGCGAAAAGTGGATTTGCAACACTAACACAAGTGTGAAAAGTCGTTTTGCAACACTAACACAAGTGCAAAAAGTGGTTTACAACACCAGCACGAGTGCGGAAAGTGGTTTGCAACACTAACACAAGTGTGGAAAGTGGTTTTCAATGCCAGCACAAGTGTGGAAAGTGGTTTTGCAACACTAACACAAGTGCGAAAAGTGCTTTTCAACACTCGCAGATGTGCAAAACGTGGTTTTCATCGCCAGCATAAGGTCAGAACGTCGTTTTGCAATACTAGTACATGTGTGAAAAGTGGTTTTCAATGCCAGCACAAGTGTGGAAAGTGGTTTTCAATGCCAGCACAAGTGACAAAAGTGGTTCTGCAACACAAGCTCGAGTCCGGAAAGTGGTTTTCAATGCCAGCACAAGTGCGAAAAGTGGTTTTGCAACAGCAACACAAGTGTGGAAAGTGGTTTTCAATGCCAGCACAAGTGCGGAAAGTAGTTCTGCAACACGAGCTCAAGTGTGGAAAGTGGTTTTAAACACCAGCACAAGTGCAGAAAATGGTTTTGCAACACTAACACAAGTGCAAAAGTGGTTTTGCAACACTAACACAAGTGCGAAAAGTGGTTTTGCAACACTAACACAAATGTGAAAGTGGTTTTGCAACACTAACACAAGTGTGAGAAGTGGTTTTCAATGCCAGTACGAGTGTGGAAAGTGGTTTTTGCAACACTAACACAAGTGCGATAAGTGGTTTTCAACACGAGCCCGAGCGCGGAATGTGGTTTTTGCAACACTAACCAAATTGCAAAAAGTGGTTTTCAACATTAGCACGTGTGGGGAAAGTGGTTTTCAATGCCAACAGAAGTGTGGAAATTGGTTTTGCAACACTAAGACAAATGCGAATTGTGGTTTTCAACACTAGCGCAAGTGCGAAAAGTGGTTTTGCAACACTAACGCAAGTGTGAAAAATGGATTTGCAACACTAACACAAGTGTGAAAAGTGGTTTTCAACGCCAGCACAAATACGAAAAGTGGTTCTGCAACACAAGCTCAAGTGCGGAAAGTGGTTTTCAATGCCAGCACAAGTGCGAAAAGTGGTTTTGCAACAGCAAAACAAGTGAGACAAATGGTTTTGCAACAATAATACAAGTGCAAAAAGTGGTTTTGCATAACCAACACAAGTGGGCAAAAAGTGGTTTTCAATGCCAGCTCAAGTGACAAAAGTGGTTCTGCAACACAAACTCTAGTCTGGAAAGTGGTTTTCAATGCCAGCACAAGTGCGAAAAGTGGTTTTGCAACAACAACACAAGTGAGACAAATGGTTTTCCAACAATAACACAAGTGCAAAAACTGGTTTTCAGCGCCAGCACAAGTGCGAAAAGTGGTTCTGCAACACTAACACAAGTGTGGAAAGTGGTTTTGAACCCCAGCACAAGTGCGGAAAATGATTTTGCAACACTAACAGCAGTGCGAAAAGTCGTTTTGCAACACGAAGACAAATGCGAATTGTGGTTTTCAACACTAGCACAAGTGTGAAAAGTGGATTTGCAACACTAACACAAGTGTGGAAAGTGGTTTTGCAACACTAACACAAGTGCAAAAAGTGGTTTTCAATGCCAGCACAAGTGAGAAAAGTGGTTCTGCAACACAAGCTCTAGTCTGGAAAGTGGTTTTCAATGCCAGCACAAGTGCGAAAAGTGGTTTTGCAACAGCAACACAAGTAAGACAAATGGTTTTGCAACACTAACACATGTGCAAAAAGTGGTTTTCAACGCCAGCACAAGTACGAAAAGTGGTTTTGCAACACTAAAACAAGTGCGAAAAGTCATTTTGCAACACTAACACAAGTGCGAAAAGTCGTTTTGCAACACTAACACAAGTGCGAAAGTGGTTTTGCAACACTAACACAAGTGCGGTAAATGGTTTTCAACGCCACTACGAGTGCCGAAAGTGTTTTTTGCAACAATAACACAAGTGCAAAAGTGGTTTTGCAACACTAACACAAGTGCAAAAAGTGGTTTTGCAACACGAACACGAGTGTGAAAGTGGTTTCGCAACACAAGCGCAGGTGCGATAAGAGGTTTTGCAACACTAACCCAATTGCGATTTGTGGTTTTCAACACTGGCGCAAGTACGAAAAGTGGTATTGCAACACTAACACAAGTGTAAAATGTGGTTTTGCAACACTAAGACAAATGCGAATTGTGGTTTTCAACACTAGCGCAAGTGCGATAAGAGGTTTTGCAACACTAACCCAATTGCGATTTGTGATTTTCAACACTGGCGCAAGTGCAAAAAGTGGTTTTGCAACACTAACACAAGTGCGAAAAGTCGTTTTGCAACACTAACACAAGTGCGAAAAGTCGTTTTGCAACACTAACACAAGTGCGATAAGTGGTTTTCAATGCGACTAGGAGTGCCGAAAGTGTTTTTTGCAACAATAACACAAGTGCGAAAAGTGGCTTTGCAACACGAGCATGAGTCCAATAAGTGGTTTTGCAACACTAACACAAGTGTGATAAGTAATTTTCAACACTAGCAAGTGTGCTGAAAGTGGTTTTCAACGGCAGCAGAAGTGTGGAAATTGGTTTTTTCAACACGAACACAAGTGTAAAAAGTGGTTTTGCAACACTAACACAAGTGCAAAAAGTGGTTTTGCAACACAAACACAAGTGTAAAAGTGGTTTTGCAACACTAACACAAGTGTAAAAGTGGTTTTGCAACACGAGCACAAGTGCGATAAGAGGTTTTGCAACACAAACCCAATTGCGATTTGTGGTTTTCAACACTGGCACAAGTGCGAAAAGTGGTATTGCAACACGAACACAAGTGTGAAAAGTGGTCTTGCAACACTAAGACAAATGCGAAGTGTGGTTTTCAACACTAGCACAAGTGTGAAAAGTGGATTTGCAACACTAACACGAGTATGAAAAGTCGTTTTGCAACACTAACACAAGTGCAAAAAGTGGTTTACAACACCAGCACGAGTGCGGAAAGTGGTTTGCAACACTAACACAAGTGTTGAAAGTGGTTTTCAATGCCAGCACAAGTGTGGAAAGTGGTTTTGCAACACTAACACAAGTGCAAAAAGTGGTTTTCAATGCCAGCACAAGTGAGAAAAGTGGTTCTGCAACACAAGCTCAAGTGTGGAAAGTGGTTTTCAATGCCAGCACAAGTGCGGAAAGTAGTTCTGCAACACTAGCTCAAGTGTGGAAAGTGGTTTTAAACACCAGCACAAGTGCGGAAAATGGTTTTGCAACACTAACACAAGGGCAAAAAGTGGTTTTGCAACACTAACACAAGTGCAAAAAGTGGTTTTGCAACACTAACACAAGTGGGAAAAGTGGTTTTGCAACACAAACACAGGTGCAAAAGTGGTTTTGCAACACCAACACAAGTGAGACAAATGGTTTTGCAACAATAACACAAGTGCAAAAAGTGGTTTTCAATGCCAGCACAAGTGCGAAAAGTGGTTCTGCAACACAAGCTCAAGTGTGGAAAGTGGTTTTCAATGCCAGCACAAGTGCAGAAAGTCGTTCTGCAACACTAGCTCAAGTGTGGAAAGTGGTTTTAAACACCAGCACAAGTGCGGAAAATGGTTTTGCAACACTAACACAAGTGCAAAAAGTGGTTTTGCAACACCAACACAAGTGAGACAAATGGTTTTGCAATATTAACACAAGTGCAAAAAGTGGTTTTGCAACACTAACACAAGTGCGAAAAGTGGTTTTGCAACACAAACACAAGTGTAAAAGTGGTTTTGCAACACTAACACAAGTGTAAAAGTGGTTTTGCAACACGAGCACAAGTGCGATAAGAGGTTTTGCAACACAAACCCAATTGCGATTTGTGGTTTTCAACACTGGCACAAGTGCGAAAAGTGGTATTGCAACACGAACACAAGTGTGAAAAGTGGTCTTGCAACACTAAGACAAATGCGAAGTGTGGTTTTCAACACTAGCACAAGTGTGAAAAGTGGATTTGCAACACTAACACGAGTATGAAAAGTCGTTTTGCAACACTAACACAAGTGCAAAAAGTGGTTTACAACACCAGCACGAGTGCGGAAAGTGGTTTGCAACACTAACACAAGTGTTGAAAGTGGTTTTCAATGCCAGCACAAGTGTGGAAAGTGGTTTTGCAACACTAACACAAGTGCAAAAAGTGGTTTTCAATGCCAGCACAAGTGAGAAAAGTGGTTCTGCAACACAAGCTCTAGTCTGGAAAGTGGTATTCAATGCCAGCACAAGTGCGAAAAGTGGTTTTGCAACAGCAACACAAGTGAGACAAATAAATGGTTTTGCAACAATAACACAAGTGCAAAAAGTGGTTTTCAACGCCAGCACAAGTGCGAAAAGTGGTTCTACAACACAAGCTCAAGTGTGGAAAGTGGTTTTAACACCAGTACACATGCGGAAAATGGTTTTGCAACACTAACACAAGTGCGAAAAGTCGTTTTGCAACACTAAGACAAATGCGAATTGTGGTTTTCAACACGAGCGCAAGTGTGAAAAGTGGATTTGCAACAGTAACACAAGTGTGAAAAGTCGTTTTGCAACACTAACACAAGTGCAAAAAGTGGTTTTCAATGGCAGCACAAGTGACAAAAGTGGTTCTGCAACACAAGCACAAGTGCGGAAAATGGTTTTGCAACAGCAACACAAGTGAGACAAATGGTTTTGCAACAATAACACAAGTGCAAAAAGTGGTTTTCAACGCCAGCACAAGTGCGGAAAATGGTTTTGCAACAATAACACAAGTGCAAAAAGTGCTTTTCAACGCCAGCACAAGTGCAAAAGGTGGTTCTGCAACACTAGATCAAGTGTGGAAAGTGGTTTTAAACACCAGCACAAGTGCGAAAATGGTTTTGCAGCACCAACACAAGTGAGACAAATGGTTTTGCACTTTTGCACTTTCCGGACTCGAGCTTGTGTTGCAGAACAAGTGCAAAAAGTGGTTTTGCAACACTAACACAAGTGCGAAAAGTGGTTTTGCAACACAAACACAAGTGTAAAAGTGGTTTTGCAACACTAACACAAGTGTGAAAGTGGTTTTGCAACACGAGCACAAGTGCGATAAGAGGTTTTGCAACACAAACCCAATTGCGATTTGTGGTTTTCAACACTGGTACAAGTGCGAAAAGTGGTTTTGCAACACAAACACAAGTGTAAAAGTGGTTTTGCAACACTAACACAAGTGTGAAAATGGTTTTGCAACACGAGCACAAACAAGTGCGATAAGAGGTTTTGCAACACAAACCCAATTGCGATTTGTGGTTTTCAACACTGGCACAAGTGCGAAAAGTGGATTTGCAACACTAACACAAGTGTGAAAAGTCGTTTTGCAACACTAACACAAGTGCAAAAAGTGGTTTACAACACCAGCACGAGTGCGGAAAGTGGTTTGCAACACTAACACAAGTGTGGAAAGTGGTTTTCAATGCCAGCACAAGTGTGGAAAGTGGTTTTGCAACACTAACACAAGTGCGAAAAGTGCTTTTCAACACTCGCAGATGTGCAAAACGTGGTTTTCATCGCCAGCATAAGTGCAGAACGTGGTTTTGCAATACTAGTACATGTGTGAAAAGTGGTTTTCAATGCCAGCACAAGTGTGGAAAGTGGTTTTCAATGCCAGCACAAGTGACAAAAGTGGTTCTGCAACACAAGCTCGAGTCCGGAAAGTGGTTTTCAATGCCAGCACAAGTGCGAAAAGTGGTTTTGCAACAGCAACACAAGTGTGGAAAGTGGTTTTCAATGCCAGCACAAGTGCGGAAAGTAGTTCTGCAACACGAGCTCAAGTGTGGAAAGTGGTTTTAAACACCAGCACAAGTGCAGAAAATGGTTTTGCAACACTAACACAAGTGCAAAAGTGGTTTTGCAACACTAACACAAGTGCGAAAAGTGGTTTTGCAACACTAACACAAATGTGAAAGTGGTTTTGCAACACTAACACAAGTGTGAGAAGTGGTTTTCAATGCCAGTACGAGTGTGGAAAGTGGTTTTTGCAACACTAACACAAGTGCGATAAGTGGTTTTCAACACGAGCCCGAGCGCGGAATGTGGTTTTTGCAACACTAACCAAATTGCAAAAAGTGGTTTTCAACATTAGCACGTGTGGGGAAAGTGGTTTTCAATGCCAACAGAAGTGTGGAAAATGGATTTGCAACACTAACACAAGTGTGAAAAGTGGTTTTCAACGCCAGCACAAGTACGAAAAGTGGTTCTGCAACACAAGCTCAAGTGCGGAAAGTGGTTTTCAATGCCAGCATAAGTGCGAAAAGTGGTTTTGCAACAGCAAAACAAGTGAGACAAATGGTTTTGCAACAATAATACAAGTGCAAAAAGTGGTTTTGCATAACCAACACAAGTGGGCAAAAAGTGGTTTTCAATGCCAGCTCAAGTGACAAAAGTGGTTCTGCAACACAAACTCTAGTCTGCAAAGTGGTTTTCAATGCCAGCACAAGTGCGAAAAGTGGTTTTGCAACAACAACACAAGTGAGACAAATGGTTTTCCAACAATAACACAAGTGCAAAAACTGGTTTTCAGCGCCAGCACAAGTGCGAAAAGTGGTTCTGCAACACTAACACAAGTGTGGAAAGTGGTTTTGAACACCAGCACAAGTGCGGAAAATGATTTTGCAACACTAACAGCAGTGCGAAGAGTCGTTTTGCAACACGAAGACAAATGCGAATTGTGGTTTTCAACACTAGCACAAGTGTGAAAAGTGGATTTGCAACACTAACACAAGTGTGGAAAGTGGTTTTGCAACACTAACACAAGTGCAAAAAGTGGTTTTCAATGCCAGCACAAGTGAGAAAAGTGGTTCTGCAACACAAGCTCTAGTCTGGAAAGTGGTTTTCAATGCCAGCACAAGTGCGAAAAGTGGTTTTGCAACAGCAACACAAGTAAGACAAATGGTTTTGCAACACTAACACATGTGCAAAAAGTGGTTTTCAACGCCAGCACAAGTACGAAAAGTGGTTTTGCAACACTAAAACAAGTGCGAAAAGTCATTTTGCAACACTAACACAAGTGCGAAAAGTCGTTTTGCAACACTAACACAAGTGCGAAAGTGGTTTTGCAACACTAACACAAGTGCGGTAAATGGTTTTCAACGCCACTACGAGTGCCGAAAGTGTTTTTTGCAACAATAACACAAGTGCAAAAGTGGTTTTGCAACACTAACACAAGTGCAAAAAGTGGTTTTGCAACACGAACACGAGTGTGAAAGTGGTTTCGCAACACAAGCGCAGGTGCGATAAGAGGTTTTGCAACACTAACCCAATTGCGATTTGTGGTTTTCAACACTGGCGCAAGTACTAAAAGTGGTATTGCAACACTAACACAAGTGTAAAATGTGGTTTTGCAACACTAAGACAAATGCGAATTGTGGTTTTCAACACTAGCGCAAGTGCGATAAGAGGTTTTGCAACACTAACCCAATTGCGATTTGTGGTTTACAACACTGGCGCAAGTGCAAAAAGTGGTTTTGCAACACTAACACAAGTGCGAAAAGTCGTTTTGCAACACTAACACAAGTGCGAAAAGTCGTTTTGCAACACTAACACAAGTGCGATAAGTGGTTTTCAATGCGACTAGGAGTGCCGAAAGTGTTTTTTGCAACAATAACACAAGTGCGAAAAGTGGCTTTGCAACACGAGCATGAGTCCAATAAGTGGTTTTGCAACACTAACACAAGTGTGATAAGTAATTTTCAACACGAGCAAGTGTGCTGAAAGTGGTTTTCAACGGCAGCAGAAGTGTGGAAATTGGTTTTTTCAACACGAACACAAGTGTAAAAAGTGGTTTTGCAACACTAACACAAGTGCGAAAAGTGGTTTTGCAACACAAACACAAGTGTAAAAGTGGTTTTGCAACACTAACACAAGTGTAAAAGTGGTTTTGCAACACGAGCACAAAGTGCGATAAGACGTTTTGCAACACAAACCCAATTGCGATTTGTGGTTTTCAACACTGGCACAAGTGCGAAAAGTGGTATTGCAACACGAACACAAGTGTGAAAAGTGGTCTTGCAACACTAAGACAAATGCGAAGTGTGGTTTTCAACACTAGCACAAGTGTGAAAAGTGGATTTGCAACACTAACACGAGTATGAAAAGTCGTTTTGCAACACTAACACAAGTGCAAAAAGTGGTTTACAACACCAGCACGAGTGCGGAAAGTGGTTTGCAACACTAACACAAGTGTTGAAAGTGGTTTTCAATGCCAGCACAAGTGTGGAAAGTGGTTTTGCAACACTAACACAAGTGCAAAAAGTGGTTTTCAATGCCAGCACAAGTGAGAAAAGTGGTTCTGCAACACAAGCTCTAGTCTGGAAAGTGGTATTCAATGCCAGCACAAGTGCGAAAAGTGGTTTTGCAACAGCAACACAAGTGAGACAAATGGTTTTGCAACAATAACACAAGTGCAAAAAGTGGTTTTCAACGCCAGCACAAGTGCGAAAAGTGGTTCTGCAACACAAGCTCAAGTGTGGAAAGTGGTTTTAAACACCAGCACACATGCGGAAAATGGTTTTGCAACACTAACACAAGTGCGAAAAGTCGTTTTGCAACACTAAGACAAATGCGAATTGTGGTTTTCAACACGAGCGCAAGTGTGAAAAGTGGATTTGCAACAGTAACACAAGTGTGAAAAGTCGTTTTGCAACACTAACACAAGTGCAAAAAGTGGTTTTCAATGGCAGCACAAGTGACAAAAGTGGTTCTGCAACACAAGCACAAGTGCGGAAAATGGTTTTGCAACAGCAACACAAGTGAGACAAATGGTTTTGCAACAATAACACAAGTGCAAAAAGTGGTTTTCAACGCCAGCACAAGTGCGGAAAATGGTTTTGCAACAATAACACAAGTGCAAAAAGTGCTTTTCAACGCCAGCACAAGTGCAAAAAGTGGTTCTGCAACACTAGATCAAGTGTGGAAAGTGGTTTTAAACACCAGCACAAGTGCGAAAATGGTTTTGCAACACCAACACAAGTGAGACAAATGGTTTTGCAACACTAACACAAGTGCAAAAAGTGGTTTTGCAACACTAACACAAGTGCGAAAAGTGGTGTTGCAACACAAACACAAGTGTAAAAGTGGTTTTGCAACACTAACACAAGTGTGAAAGTGGTTTTGCAACACGAGCACAAGTGCGATAAGAGGTTTTGCAACACAAACCCAATTGCGATTTGTGGTTTTCAACAATGGTACAAGTGCGAAAAGTGGTTTTGCAACACAAACACAAGTGTAAAAGTGGTTTTGCAACACTAACACAAGTGTGAAAATGGTTTTGCAACACGAGCACAAACAAGTGCGATAAGAGGTTTTGCAACACAAACCCAATTGCGATTTGTGGTTTTCAACACTGGCACAAGTGCGAAAAGTGGATTTGCAACACTAACACAAGTGTGAAAAGTCGTTTTGCAACACTAACACAAGTGCAAAAAGTGGTTTACAACACCAGCACGAGTGCGGAAAGTGGTTTGCAACACTAACACAAGTGTGGAAAGTGGTTTTCAATGCCAGCACAAGTGTGGAAAGTGGTTTTGCAACACTAACACAAGTGCGAAAAGTGCTTTTCAACACTCGCAGATGTGCAAAACGTGGTTTTCATCGCCAGCATAAGTGCAGAACGTGGTTTTGCAATACTAGTACATGTGTGAAAAGTGGTTTTCAATGCCAGCACAAGTGTGGAAAGTGGTTTTCAATGCCAGCACAAGTGACAAAAGTGGTTCTGCAACACAAGCTCGAGTCCGGAAAGTGGTTTTCAATGCCAGCACAAGTGCGAAAAGTGGTTTTGCAACAGCAACACAAGTGTGGAAAGTGGTTTTCAATGCCAGCACAAGTGCGGAAAGTAGTTCTGCAACACGAGCTCAAGTGTGGAAAGTGGTTTTAAACACCAGCACAAGTGCAGAAAATGGTTTTGCAACACTAACACAAGTGCAAAAGTGGTTTTGCAACACTAACACAAGTGCGAAAAGTGGTTTTGCAACACTAACACAAATGTGAAAGTGGTTTTGCAACACTAACACAAGTGTGAGAAGTGGTTTTCAATGCCAGTACGAGTGTGGAAAGTGGTTTTTGCAACACTAACACAAGTGCGATAAGTGGTTTTCAACACGAGCCCGAGCGCGGAATGTGGTTTTTGCAACACTAACCAAATTGCAAAAAGTGGTTTTCAACATTAGCACGTGTGGGGAAAGTGGTTTTCAATGCCAACAGAAGTGTGGTAATTGGTTTTGCAACACTAAGACAAATGCGAATTGTGGTTTTCAACACTAGCGCAAGTGCGAAAAGTGGTTTTGCAACACTAATGCAAGTGTGAAAAATGGATTTGCAACACTAACACAAGTGTGAAAAGTGGTTTTCAACGCCAGCACAAGTACGAAAAGTGGTTCTGCAACACAAGCTCAAGTGCGGAAAGTGGTTTTCAATGCCAGCACAAGTGCGAAAAGTGGTTTTGCAACAGCAAAACAAGTGAGACAAATGGTTTTGCAACAATAATACAAGTGCAAAAAGTGGTTTTGCATAACCAACACAAGTGGGCAAAAAGTGGTTTTCAATGCCAGCTCAAGTGACAAAAGTGGTTCTGCAACACAAGCTCGAGTCCGGAAAGTGGTTTTCAGCGCCAGCACAAGTGCGAAAAGTGGTTCTGCAACACTAACACAAGTGTGGAAAGTGGTTTTGAACACCAGCACAAGTGCGGAAAATGATTTTGCAACACTAACAGCAGTGCGAAAAGTCGTTTTGCAACACGAAGACAAATGCGAATTGTGGTTTTCAACACTAGCACAAGTGTGAAAAGTGGATTTGCAACACTAACACAAGTGTGGAAAGTGGTTTTGCAACACTAACACAAGTGCAAAAAGTGGTTTTCAATGCCAGCACAAGTGAGAAAAGTGGTTCTGCAACACAAGCTCTAGTCTGGAAAGTGGTTTTCAATGCCAGCACAAGTGCGAAAAGTGGTTTTGCAACAGCAACACAAGTAAGACAAATGGTTTTGCAACACTAACACATGTGCAAAAAGTGGTTTTCAACGCCAGCACAAGTACGAAAAGTGGTTTTGCAACACTAAAACAAGTGCGAAAAGTCATTTTGCAACACTAACACAAGTGCAAAAAGTCGTTTTGCAACACTAACACAAGTGCGAAAGTGGTTTTGCAACACTAACACAAGTGCGGTAAATGGTTTTCAACGCCACTACGAGTGCCGAAAGTGTTTTTTGCAACAATAACACAAGTGCAAAAGTGGTTTTGCAACACTAACACAAGTGCAAAAAGTGGTTTTGCAACACTAACCCAATTGCGATTTGTGGTTTTCAACACTGGCGCAAGTACGAAAAGTGGTATTGCAACACTAACACAAGTGTAAAATGTGGTTTTGCAACACTAAGACAAATGCGAATTGTGGTTTTCAACACTAGCGCAAGTGCGATAAGAGGTTTTGCAACACTAACCCAATTGCGATTTGTGGTTTTCAACACTGGCGCAAGTGCAAAAAGTGGTTTTGCAACACTAACACAAGTGCGAAAAGTCGTTTTGCAACACTAACACAAGTGCGAAAAGTCGTTTTGCAACACTAACACAAGTGCGATAAGTGGTTTTCAACGCCACTAGGAGTGCCGAAAGTGTTTTTTGCAACAATAACACAAGTGCGAAAAGTGGCTTTGCAACACGAGCATGAGTCCAATAAGTGGTTTTGCAACACTAACACAAGTGTGATAAGTAATTTTCAACACTAGCAAGTGTGCTGAAAGTGGTTTTCAACGGCAGCAGAAGTGTGGAAATTGGTTTTTTCAACACGAACACAAGTGTAAAAAGTGGTTTTCAATGCCAGCACAAGTGACAAAAGTGGTTGTGCAACACAAGCTCTAGTCTGGAAAGTGGTTTTCAATGCCAGCACAAGTGCGAAAAGTGGTTTTGCAACAGCAACACAAGTGTTTAAAGTGGTTTTCAATGCCAGCATAAGTGCGGAAAGTAGTTCTGCAACACTAGCGCAAGTGTGGAAAGTGGTTTTAAACACCAGCACAATTGCGATAAGAGGTTTTGCAACACTAACACAAGTGCAAAAAGTGGTTTTGAACGCCAGCACAAGTGCGAAAAGTGGTTCTGCAACACAAGCTCTAGTCTGGAAAGTGGTTTTCAATGCCAGCACAAGTGCGAAAAGTTGTTTTGCAACAGCAACACAAGCGAGACAAATGGTTTTGCAACACTAACACAAGTGCAAAAAGTGGTTTTCAACGGCAGCACAAGTACGAAAAGTGGTTCTGCAAAACAATCTCAAGTGCGGAAAGTGGTTTTCAATGCCAGCACAAGTGTGGAAAGTGGTTCTGCAACACAAGCTCTCGTCTGGAAAGTGGTTTTCAATGCCAGCACAAGTGCGGAAAGTAGTTCTGCAAAACAAGCTCATGTGTGGAAAGTGGTTTTCAATGCCAGCACAAGTGTGGAAAGTGGTTCTGCAACACAAGCTCTCGTCTGGAAAGTGGTTTTCAATGCCAGCACAAGTGCGAAAAGTGGTTTTGCAACAGCAACACAAGTGAGACAAATGGCTTTGCAACAATAACACAAGTGCAAAAAGTGGTTTTGCAACACTAACCCAAGTGTGCAAAAAGTGGTTTTCAATGCCAGCACTAGTGACAAAAGTGGTTCTGCAACACAAGCTCTAGTCTGGAAAGTGGTTTTCAATGCCAGCACAAGTGCGAAAGGTGGTTTTGCAACAGCAACACAAGTGAGACAAATGGTTTTGCAACAATAACACAAGTGCAAAAAGTGGTTTTCAACGCCAGCACAAGTGCGAAAAGTGGTTCTGCAACACAAGCTCAAGTGTGGAAAGTGGTTTTAAACACCAGCACACGTGCGGAAAATGGTTTTGCAACACTAACACAAGTGCGAAAAGTCGTTTTGCAACACTAAGACAAATGCGAATTGTGGTTTTCAACACGAGCGCAAGTGTGAAATGTGGATTTGCAACACTAACACAAGTGTGAAAAGTCGTTTTGCAACACTAACACAAGTGCAAAAAGTGGTTTTCAATGGCAGCACAAGTGACAAAAGTGGTTCTGCAACACAAGCTCAAGTGTGGAAAGTGGTTTTAAACAGCAGCACAAGTGTGGAAAATGGTTTTGCAACAGCAACACAAGTGAGACAAATGGTTTTGCAACAATAACACAAGTGCAAAAAGTGGTTTTCAACGCCAGCACAAGTGCGGAAAGTAGTTCTGCAACACTAGATCAAGTGTGGAAAGTGGTTTTAAACACCAGCACAAGTGCAGAAAATGGTTTTGCAACAAAAACACAAGTGCAAAAAGTGCTTTTCAACGCCAGCACAGGTGAGAAAAGTGGTTCTGCAACACAAGCTCTAGTCTGTAAAGTCGTTTTCAATGCCAGCACAAGTGCGAAAAGTGGTTTTGCAACAGCAACACAAGTGAGACAAATGGTTTTGCATCACTAACACAAGTGCAGAAAGTGGTTTTGAGCACTAACAGGAGTGCAAAAATGTGGTTTTCAACACTAGCAGATGTGCAAAAAGTGGTTTTCAATACCAGCACAAGTGAGAAAAGTGGTTCTGCAACACTAGCTCTAGTCTGGAAAGTGGTTTTTAATGCCAGCACAAGTGCGAAAAGTTGTTTTGCAACAGCAACACAAGTGAGACAAATGGTTTTGCAACACTAACACAAGTGCAAAAAGTGGTTTTCAACGCCAGCACAAGTACGAAAAGTGGTTCTGCAACACAAGCTCAAGTGCTGAAAGTGGTTTTCAACGGCAGCAGAAGTGTGGAAATTGGTTTTTGCAACACTAACACAAGTGCAAAAAGTGGTTTTCAATGCCAGCACAAGTGACAAAAGTGGTTCTGCAAAACAAGCTCTAGTCTGGAAAGTGGTTTTCAATGCCAGCACAAGTGGGAAAAGTAGTTCTGCAACACTAGCTCAAGTGTGGAAAGTGGTTTTAAACACCAGCACAAATGCGATAAGAGGTTTTGCAACATGAACACAAGTGCGAAAAGTCGTTTTGCAACACTAACACAAGTGCGGAAAGTCGTTTTGCAACACTAACACAAGTGAGACAAATGCTTTTGCAACACTAACACAAATGCAGAAAGTGGTTTTGAGCACTAATAGGAGCGCGAAAAGTGGTTTTCAACACTAGCAGATGTGCAAAAAGTGGTTTTCAATGCCAGCACAAGTGCGGAAAGTATTTCTGCAACACTAGCTCAAGTGTGGAAAGTGGTTTTAAACACCAGCACAAGTGCGGAAAATGGTTTTGCAACACTAACACAAGTGCAAAAAGTGGTTTTGCAACACTAACACAAGTGCAAAAAGTGGTTTTGCAACACTAACACAAGTGGGAAAAGTGGTTTTGCAACACAAACACAAGTGTAAAAGTGGTTTTGCAACAGCAACACAAGTGAGACAAATGGTTTTGCAACAATAACACAAGTGCAAAAAGTGGTTTTCAACGCCAGCACAAGTGCGAAAAGTGGTTCTGCAACACAAGCTCAAGTGTGGAAAGTGGTTTTAAACATCAGCACACATGCGGAAAATGGTTTTGCAACACTAACACAAGTGCGAAAAGTCGTTTTGCAACACTAAGACAAATGCGAATTGTGGTTTTCAACACGAGCGCAAGTGTGAAAAGTGGATTTGCAACAGTAACACAAGTGTGAAAAGTCGTTTTGCAACACTAACACAAGTGCAAAAAGTGGTTTTCAATGGCAGCACAAGTGACAAAAGTGGTTCTGCAACACAAGCACAAGTGCGGAAAATGGTTTTGCAACAGCAACACAAGTGAGACAAATGGTTTTGCAACAATAACACAAGTGCAAAAAGTGGTTTTCAACGCCAGCACAAGTGCGGAAAATGGTTTTGCAACAATAACACAAGTGCAAAAAGTGCTTTTCAACGCCAGCACAAGTGCAAAAAGTGGTTCTGCAACACTAGATCAAGTGTGGAAAGTGGTTTTAAACACCAGCACAAGTGCGAAAATGGTTTTGCAACACCAACACAAGTGAGACAAATGGTTTTGCAACACTAACACAAGTGCAAAAAGTAGTTTTGCAACACTAACACAAGTGCGAAAAGTGGTTTTGCAACACAAACACAAGTGTAAAAGTGGTTTTGCAACACTAACACAAGTGTGAAAGTGGTTTTGCAACACGAGCACAAGTGCGATAAGAGGTTTTGCAACACAAACCCAATTGCGATTTGTGGTTTTCAACACTGGTACAAGTGCGAAAAGTGGTTTTGCAACACAAACACAAGTGTAAAAGTGGTTTTGCAACACTAACACAAGAGTGAAAATGGTTTTGCAACACGAGCACAAACAAGTGCGATAAGAGGTTTTGCAACACAAACCCAATTGCGATTTGTGGTTTTCAACACTGGCACAAGTGCGAAAAGTGGATTTGCAACACTAACACAAGTGTGAAAAGTCGTTTTGCAACACTAACACAAGTGCAAAAAGTGGTTTACAACACCAGCACGAGTGCGGAAAGTGGTTTGCAACACTAACACAAGTGTGGAAAGTGGTTTTCAATGCCAGCACAAGTGTGGAAAGTGGTTTTGCAACACTAACACAAGTGCGAAAAGTGCTTTTCAACACTCGCAGATGTGCAAAACGTCGTTTTCATCGCCAGCATAAGTGCAGAACGTGGTTTTGCAATACTAGTACATGTGTGAAAAGTGGTTTTCAATGCCAGCACAAGTGTGGAAAGTGGTTTTCAATGCCAGCACAAGTGACAAAAGTGGTTCTGCAACACAAGCTCGAGTCCGGAAAGTGGTTTTCAATGCCAGCACAAGTGCGAAAAGTGGTTTTGCAACAGCAACACAAGTGTGGAAAGTGGTTTTCAATGCCAGCACAAGTGCGGAAAGTAGTTCTGCAACACGAGCTCAAGTGTGGAAAGTGGTTTTAAACACCAGCACAAGTGCAGAAAATGGTTTTGCAACACTAACACAAGTGCAAAAGTGGTTTTGCAACACTAACACAAGTGCGAAAAGTGGTTTTGCAACACTAACACAAATGTGAAAGTGGTTTTGCAACACTAACACAAGTGTGAGAAGTGGTTTTCAATGCCAGTACGAGTGTGGAAAGTGGTTTTTGCAACACTAACACAAGTGCGATAAGTGGTTTTCAACAGGAGCCCGAGCGCGGAATGTGGTTTTTGCAACACTAACCAAATTGCAAAAAGTGGTTTTCAACATTAGCACGTGTGGGGAAAGTGGTTTTCAATGCCAACAGAAGTGTGGAAATTGGTTTTGCAACACTAAGACAAATGCGAATTGTGGTTTTCAACACTAGCGCAAGTGCGAAAAGTGGTTTTGCAACACTAACGCAAGTGTGAAAAATGGATTTGCAACACTAACACAAGTGTGAAAAGTGGTTTTCAACGCCAGCACAAGTACGAAAAGTGGTTCTGCAACACAAGCTCAAGTGCGGAAAGTGGTTTTCAATGCCAGCACAAGTGCGAAAAGTGGTTTTGCAACAGCAAAACAAGTGAGACAAATGGTTTTGCAACAATAATACAAGTGCAAAAAGTGGTTTTGCATAACCAACACAAGTGGATAAAAAGTGGTTTTCAATGCCAGCTCAAGTGACAAAAGTGGTTCTGCAACACAAGCTCGAGTCCGGAAAGTGGTTTTCAGCGCCAGCACAAGTGCGAAAAGTGGTTCTGCAACACTAACACAAGTGTGGAAAGTGGTTTTGAACACCAGCACACGTGCGGAAAATGATTTTGCAACACTAACAGCAGTGCGAAAAGTCGTTTTGCAACACGAAGACAAATGCGAATTGTGGTTTTCAACACTAGCAAAAGTGTGAAAAGTGGATTTGCAACACTAACACAAGTGTGGAAAGTGGTTTTGCAACACTAACACAAGTGCAAAAAGTGGTTTTTCCACACTAATACAAGTGCAAAAGTGGTTTCCTGCACCAACACAAGTGCGAAAAGTGGTTTTTCAACAGCAAAACAAGTGAGACAAATGGTTTTGCAACAATAATACAAGTGCAAAAAGTGGTTTTGCATAACCAACACAAGTGGATAAAAAGTGGTTTTCAATGCCAGCTCAAGTGACAAAAGTGGTTCTGCAACACAAGCTCGAGTCCGGAAAGTGGTTTTCAGCGCCAGCACAAGTGCGAAAAGTGGTTCTGCAACACTAACACAAGTGTGGAAAGTGGTTTTGAACACCAGCACAAGTGCGGAAAATGATTTTGCAACACTAACAGCAGTGCGAAAAGTCGTTTTGCAACACGAAGACAAATGCGAATTGTGGTTTTCAACACTAGCAAAAGTGTGAAAAGTGGATTTGCAACACTAACACAAGTGTGGAAAGTGGTTTTGCAACACTAACACAAGTGCAAAAAGTGGTTTTTCCACACTAATACAAGTGCAAAAGTGGTTTCCTGCACCAGCACAAGTACGAAAAGTGGTTTTGCAACACTAAAACAAGTGCGAAAAGTCATTTTGCAACACCAACACAAGTGCGAAAAGTCGTTTTGCAACACTAACACAAGTGCGAAAGTGGTTTTGCAACACTAACACAAGTGCGGTAAATGGTTTTCAACGCCACTACGAGTGCCGAAAGTGTTTTTTGCAACAATAACACAAGTGCAAAAGTGGTTTTGCAACACTAACACAAGTGCAAAAAGTGGTTTTGCAACACGAACACGAGTGTGAAAGTGGTTTCGCAACACAAGCGCAGGTGCGATAAGAGGTTTTGCAACACTAACCCAATTGCGATTTGTGGTTTTCAACACTGGCGCAAGTACGAAAAGTGGTATTGCAACACTAACACAAGTGTAAAATGTGGTTTTGCAACACTAAGACAAATGCGAATTGTGGTTTTCAACACTAGCGCAAGTGCGATAAGAGGTTTTGCAACACTAACCCAATTGCGATTTGTGGTTTTCAACACTGGCGCAAGTGCAAAAAGTGGTTTTGCAACACTAACACAAGTGCGAAAAGTCGTTTTGCAACACTAACACAAGTGCGATAAGTGGTTTTCAACGCCACTAGGAGTGCCGAAAGTGTTTTTTGCAACAATAACACAAGTGCGAAAAGTGGCTTTGCAACACGAGCATGAGTCCAATAAGTGGTTTTGCAACACTAACACAAGTGTGATAAGTAATTTTCAACACTAGCAAGTGTGCTGAAAGTGGTTTTCAACGGCAGCAGAAGTGTGGAAATTGGTTTTTTCAACACGAACACAAGTGTAAAAAGTGGTTTTCAATGCCAGCACAAGTGACAAAAGTGGTTCTGCAACACAAGCTCTAGTCTGGAAAGTGGTTTTCAATGCCAGCACAAGTGCGAAAAGTGGTTTTGCAACAGCAACACAAGTGTTTAAAGTGGTTTTCAATGCCAGCACAAGTGCGGAAAGTAGTTCTGCAACACTAGCGCAAGTGTGGAAAGTGGTTTTAAACACCAGCACAATTGCGATAAGAGGTTTTGCAACACTAACACAAGTGCAAAAAGTGGTTTTGAACGCCAGCACAAGTGCGAAAAGTGGTTCTGCAACACAAGCTCTAGTCTGGAAAGTGGTTTTCAATGCCAGCACAAGTGCGAAAAGTTGTTTTGCAACAGCAACACAAGCGAGACAAATGGTTTTGCAACACTAACACAAGTGCAAAAAGTGGTTTTCAACGGCAGCACAAGTACGAAAAGTGGTTCTGCAAAACAATCTCAAGTGCGGAAAGTGGTTTTCAATGCCAGCACAAGTGTGGAAAGTGGTTCTGCAACACAAGCTCTCGTCTGGAAAGTGGTTTTCAATGCCAGCACAAGTGCGGAAAGTAGTTCTGCAAAACAAGCTCATGTGTGGAAAGTGGTTTTCAATGCCAGCACAAGTGTGGAAAGTGGTTCTGCAACACAAGCTCTCGTCTGGAAAGTGGTTTTCAATGCCAGCACAAGTGCGAAAAGTGGTTTTGCAACAGCAACACAAGTGAGACAAATGGCTTTGCAACAATAACACAAGTGCAAAAAGTGGTTTTGCAACACTAACCCAAGTGTGCAAAAAGTGGTTTTCAATGCCAGCACAAGTGACAAAAGTGGTTCTGCAACACAAGCTCTAGTCTGGAAAGTGGTTTTCAATGCCAGCACAAGTGCGAAAAGTGGTTTTGCAACAGCAACACAAGTGAGACAAATGGTTTTGCAACAATAACACAAGTGCAAAAAGTGGTTTTCAACGCCAGCACAAGTGCGAAAAGTGGTTCTGCAACACAAGCTCAAGTGTGGAAAGTGGTTTTAAACACCAGCACACGTGCGGAAAATGGTTTTGCAACACTAACACAAGTGCGAAAAGTCGTTTTGCAACACTAAGACAAATGCGAATTGTGGTTTTCAACACGAGCGCAAGTGTGAAATGTGGATTTGCAACACTAACACAAGTGTGAAAAGTCGTTTTGCAACACTAACACAAGTGCAAAAAGTGGTTTTCAATGGCAGCACAAGTGACAAAAGTGGTTCTGCAACACAAGCTCAAGTGTGGAAAGTGGTTTTAAACAGCAGCACAAGTGTGGAAAATGGTTTTGCAACAGCAACACAAGTGAGACAAATGGTTTTGCAACAATAACACAAGTGCAAAAAGTGGTTTTCAACGCCAGCACAAGTGCGGAAAGTAGTTCTGCAACACTAGATCAAGTGTGGAAAGTGGTTTTAAACACCAGCACAAGTGCAGAAAATGGTTTTGCAACAATAACACAAGTGCAAAAAGTGCTTTTCAACGCCAGCACAGGTGAGAAAAGTGGTTCTGCAACACAAGCTCTGGTCTGTAAAGTCGTTTTCAATGCCAGCACAAGTGCGAAAAGTGATTTTGCAACAGCAACACAAGTGAGACAAATGGTTTTGCATCACTAACACAAGTGCAGAAAGTGGTTTTGAGCACTAACAGGAGTGCAAAAATGTGGTTTTCAACACTAGCAGATGTGCAAAAAGTGGTTTTCAATACCAGCACAAGTGAGAAAAGTGGTTCTGCAACACTAGCTCTAGTCTGGAAAGTGGTTTTTAATGCCAGCACAAGTGCGAAAAGTTGTTTTGCAACAGCAACACAAGTGAGACAAATGGTTTTGCAACACTAACACAAGTGCAAAAAGTGGTTTTCAACGCCAGCACAAGTACGAAAAGTGGTTCTGCAACACAAGCTCAAGTGCTGAAAGTGGTTTTCAACGGCAGCAGAAGTGTGGAAATTGGTTTTTGCAACACTAACACAAGTGCAAAAAGTGGTTTTCAATGCCAGCACAAGTGACAAAAGTGGTTCTGCAAAACAAGCTCTAGTCTGGAAAGTGGTTTTCAATGCCAGCACAAGTGGGAAAAGTAGTTCTGCAACACTAGCTCAAGTGTGGAAAGTGGTTTTAAACACCAGCACAAATGCGATAAGAGGTTTTGCAACATGAACACAAGTGCGAAAAGTCGTTTTGCAACACTAACACAAGTGCGGAAAGTCGTTTTGCAACACTAACACAAGTGAGACAAATGGTTTTGCAACACTAACACAAATGCAGAAAGTGGTTTTGAGCACTAATAGGAGCGCGAAAAGTGGTTTTCAACACTAGCAGATGTGCAGAAAGTGGTTTTCAATGCCAGCACAAGTGCGGAAAGTATTTCTGCAACACTAGCTCAAGTGTGGAAAGTGGTTTTAAACACCAGCACAAGTGCGGAAAATGGTTTTGCAACACTAACACAACTGCAAAAAGTGGTTTTGCAACACTAACACAAGTGCAAAAAGTGGTTTTGCAACACTAACACAAGTGGGAAAAGTGGTTTTGCAACACAAACACAAGTGTAAAAGTGGTTTTGCAACACCAACACAAGTGAGACAAATGGTTTTGCAACAATAACACAAGTGCAAAAAGTGGTTTTCAACGCCAGCAGAAGTGCGAAAAGTGTTCTGCAACACAAGCTCAAGTGTGGAAAGTGGTTTTCAATGCCAACACAAGTGCAGAAAGTCGTTCTGCAACACTAGCTCAAGTGTGGAAAGTGGTCTTAAAAACCAGCACAAGTGCGGAAAATGGTTTTGCAACACTAAAACAAGTGCAAAAAGTGGTTTTGCAACACCAACACAAGTGAGACAAATGGTTTTGCAATACTAACACAAGTGCAAAAAGTGGTTTTGCAACACTAACACAAGTGCAAAAAGTGGTTTTGCAACACAAACACAAGTGTAAAAGTGGTTTTGCAACACTAACACAAGTGTGAAAGTGGTTTTGCAACACAAACCCAATTGCGATTTGTGGTTTTCAACACTGGCACAAGTGCGAAAAGTGGAATTGCAACACGAACACAAGTGTGAAAAGTGGTCTTGCAACACTAAGACAAATGCGAAGTGTGGTTTTCAACACCAGCACAAGTGTGAAAAGTGGATTTGCAACACTAACACGAGTGTGAAAAGTCGTTTTGCAACACTAACACAAGTGCAAAAAGTGGTTTACAACACCAGCCCGAGTGCGGAAAGTGGTTTGCAACACTAACACAAGTGTGGAAAGTGGTTTTCAATGCCAGCACAAGTGTGGAAAGTGGTTTTGCAACACTAACACAAGTGCGAAAAGTGGTTTTCAATGCCAGCACAAGTGTGGAAAGTGGTTTTGCAACACTAACACAAGTGCAAAAAGTGGTTTGCAATGCCAGCACAAGTGCGAAAAGTGGTTTTGCAACAGCAACACAAGTGAGACAAATGGTTTTGCAACAATAACACAAGTGCAAAAAGTGGTTTTCAACGCCAGCACAAGTGAGAAAAGTGGTTCTGCAACACAAGCTCTAGTCTGGAAAGTGGTTTTCAATGCCAGCACAAGTGCGAAAAGTGGTTTTGCAACAGCAACACAAGTGAGACAAATGGTTTTGCAACACGAAGACAAATGCGAATTGTGGTTTTCAACACTAGCAAAAGTGTGAAAAGTGGATTTGCAACACTAACACAAGTGTGGAAAGTGGTTTTGCAACACTAACACAAGTGCAAAAAGTGGTTTTTCCACACTAATACAAGTGCAAAAGTGGTTTCCTGCACCAGCACAAGTACGAAAAGTGGTTTTGCAACACTAAAACAAGTGCGAAAAGTCATTTTGCAACACCAACACAAGTGCGAAAAGTCGTTTTGCAACACTAACACAAGTGCGAAAGTGGTTTTGCAACACTAACACAAGTGCGGTAAATGGTTTTCAACGCCACTACGAGTGCCGAAAGTGTTTTTTGCAACAATAACACAAGTGCAAAAGTGGTTTTGCAACACTAACACAAGTGCAAAAAGTGGTTTTGCAACACGAACACGAGTGTGAAAGTGGTTTCGCAACACAAGCGCAGGTGCGATAAGAGGTTTTGCAACACTAACCCAATTGCGATTTGTGGTTTTCAACACTGGCGCAAGTACGAAAAGTGGTATTGCAACACTAACACAAGTGTAAAATGTGGTTTTGCAACACTAAGACAAATGCGAATTGTGGTTTTCAACACTAGCGCAAGTGCGATAAGAGGTTTTGCAACACTAACCCAATTGCGATTTGTGGTTTTCAACACTGGCGCAAGTGCAAAAAGTGGTTTTGCAACACTAACACAAGTGCGAAAAGTCGTTTTGCAACACTAACACAAGTGCGATAAGTGGTTTTCAACGCCACTAGGAGTGCCGAAAGTGTTTTTTGCAACAATAACACAAGTGCGAAAAGTGGCTTTGCAACACGAGCATGAGTCCAATAAGTGGTTTTGCAACACTAACACAAGTGTGATAAGTAATTTTCAACACTAGCAAGTGTGCTGAAAGTGGTTTTCAACGGCAGCAGAAGTGTGGAAATTGGTTTTTTCAACACGAACACAAGTGTAAAAAGTGGTTTTCAATGCCAGCACAAGTGACAAAAGTGGTTCTGCAACACAAGCTCTAGTCTGGAAAGTGGTTTTCAATGCCAGCACAAGTGCGAAAAGTGGTTTTGCAACAGCAACACAAGTGTTTAAAGTGGTTTTCAATGCCAGCACAAGTGCGGAAAGTAGTTCTGCAACACTAGCGCAAGTGTGGAAAGTGGTTTTAAACACCAGCACAATTGCGATAAGAGGTTTTGCAACACTAACACAAGTGCAAAAAGTGGTTTTGAACGCCAGCACAAGTGCGAAAAGTGGTTCTGCAACACAAGCTCTAGTCTGGAAAGTGGTTTTCAATGCCAGCACAAGTGCGAAAAGTTGTTTTGCAACAGCAACACAAGCGAGACAAATGGTTTTGCAACACTAACACAAGTGCAAAAAGTGGTTTTCAACGGCAGCACAAGTACGAAAAGTGGTTCTGCAAAACAATCTCAAGTGCGGAAAGTGGTTTTCAATGCCAGCACAAGTGTGGAAAGTGGTTCTGCAACACAAGCTCTCGTCTGGAAAGTGGTTTTCAATGCCAGCACAAGTGCGGAAAGTAGTTCTGCAAAACAAGCTCATGTGTGGAAAGTGGTTTTCAATGCCAGCACAAGTGTGGAAAGTGGTTCTGCAACACAAGCTCTCGTCTGGAAAGTGGTTTTCAATGCCAGCACAAGTGCGAAAAGTGGTTTTGCAACAGCAACACAAGTGAGACAAATGGCTTTGCAACAATAACACAAGTGCAAAAAGTGGTTTTGCAACACTAACCCAAGTGTGCAAAAAGTGGTTTTCAATGCCAGCACAAGTGACAAAAGTGGTTCTGCAACACAAGCTCTAGTCTGGAAAGTGGTTTTCAATGCCAGCACAAGTGCGAAAAGTGGTTTTGCAACAGCAACACAAGTGAGACAAATGGTTTTGCAACAATAACACAAGTGCAAAAAGTGGTTTTCAACGCCAGCACAAGTGCGAAAAGTGGTTCTGCAACACAAGCTCAAGTGTGGAAAGTGGTTTTAAACACCAGCACACGTGCGGAAAATGGTTTTGCAACACTAACACAAGTGCGAAAAGTCGTTTTGCAACACTAAGACAAATGCGAATTGTGGTTTTCAACACGAGCGCAAGTGTGAAATGTGGATTTGCAACACTAACACAAGTGTGAAAAGTCGTTTTGCAACACTAACACAAGTGCAAAAAGTGGTTTTCAATGGCAGCACAAGTGACAAAAGTGGTTCTGCAACACAAGCTCAAGTGTGGAAAGTGGTTTTAAACAGCAGCACAAGTGTGGAAAATGGTTTTGCAACAGCAACACAAGTGAGACAAATGGTTTTGCAACAATAACACAAGTGCAAAAAGTGGTTTTCAACGCCAGCACAAGTGCGGAAAGTAGTTCTGCAACACTAGATCAAGTGTGGAAAGTGGTTTTAAACACCAGCACAAGTGCAGAAAATGGTTTTGCAACAATAACACAAGTGCAAAAAGTGCTTTTCAACGCCAGCACAGGTGAGAAAAGTGGTTCTGCAACACAAGCTCTGGTCTGTAAAGTCGTTTTCAATGCCAGCACAAGTGCGAAAAGTGATTTTGCAACAGCAACACAAGTGAGACAAATGGTTTTGCATCACTAACACAAGTGCAGAAAGTGGTTTTGGCACTAACAGGAGTGCAAAAATGTGGTTTTCAACACTAGCAGATGTGCAAAAAGTGGTTTTCAATACCAGCACAAGTGAGAAAAGTGGTTCTGCAACACTAGCTCTAGTCTGGAAAGTGGTTTTTAATGCCAGCACAAGTGCGAAAAGTTGTTTTGCAACAGCAACACAAGTGAGACAAATGGTTTTGCAACACTAACACAAGTGCAAAAAGTGGTTTTCAACGCCAGCACAAGTACGAAAAGTGGTTCTGCAACACAAGCTCAAGTGCTGAAAGTGGTTTTCAACGGCAGCAGAAGTGTGGAAATTGGTTTTTGCAACACTAACACAAGTGCAAAAAGTGGTTTTCAATGCCAGCACAAGTGACAAAAGTGGTTCTGCAAAACAAGCTCTAGTCTGGAAAGTGGTTTTCAATGCCAGCACAAGTGGGAAAAGTAGTTCTGCAACACTAGCTCAAGTGTGGAAAGTGGTTTTAAACACCAGCACAAATGCGATAAGAGGTTTTGCAACATGAACACAAGTGCGAAAAGTCGTTTTGCAACACTAACACAAGTGCGGAAAGTCGTTTTGCAACACTAACACAAGTGAGACAAATGGTTTTGCAACACTAACACAAATGCAGAAAGTGGTTTTGAGCACTAATAGGAGCGCGAAAAGTGGTTTTCAACACTAGCAGATGTGCAAAAAGTGGTTTTCAATGCCAGCACAAGTGCGGAAAGTATTTCTGCAACACTAGCTCAAGTGTGGAAAGTGGTTTTAAACACCAGCACAAGTGCGGAAAATGGTTTTGCAACACTAACACAACTGCAAAAAGTGGTTTTGCAACACTAACACAAGTGCAAAAAGTGGTTTTGCAACACTAACACAAGTGGGAAAAGTGGTTTTGCAACACAAACACAAGTGTAAAAGTGGTTTTGCAACACCAACACAAGTGAGACAAATGGTTTTGCAACAATAACACAAGTGCAAAAAGTGGTTTTCAACGCCAGCAGAAGTGCGAAAAGTGTTCTGCAACACAAGCTCAAGTGTGGAAAGTGGTTTTCAATGCCAACACAAGTGCAGAAAGTCGTTCTGCAACACAAGCTCAAGTGTGGAAAGTGGTCTTAAAAACCAGCACAAGTGCGGAAAATGGTTTTGCAACACTAAAACAAGTGCAAAAAGTGGTTTTGCAACACCAACACAAGTGAGACAAATGGTTTTGCAATACTAACACAAGTGCAAAAAGTGGTTTTGCAACACTAACACAAGTGCAAAAAGTGGTTTTGCAACACAAACACAAGTGTAAAAGTGGTTTTGCAACACTAACACAAGTGTGAAAGTGGTTTTGCAACACAAGCACAAGTGCGATAAGAGGTTTTGCAACACAAACCCAATTGCGATTTGTGGTTTTCAACACTGGCACAAGTGTGAAAAGTGGTCTTGCAACACTAAGACAAATGCGAAGTGTGGTTTTCAACACCAGCACAAGTGTGAAAAGTGGATTTGCAACACTAACACGAGTGTGAAAAGTCGTTTTGCAACACTAACACAAGTGCAAAAAGTGGTTTACAACACCAGCCCGAGTGCGGAAAGTGGTTTGCAACACTAACACAAGTGTGGAAAGTGGTTTTCAATGCCAGCACAAGTGTGGAAAGTGGTTTTGCAACACTAACACAAGTGCGAAAAGTGGTTTTCAATGCCAGCACAAGTGTGGAAAGTGGTTTTGCAACACTAACACAAGTGCAAAAAGTGGTTTGCAATGCCAGCACAAGTGCGAAAAGTGGTTTTGCAACAGCAACACAAGTGAGACAAATGGTTTTGCAACAATAACACAAGTGCAAAAAGTGGTTTTCAACGCCAGCACAAGTGAGAAAAGTGGTTCTGCAACACAAGCTCTAGTCTGGAAAGTGGTTTTCAATGCCAGCACAAGTGCGGAAAATGGTTTTGCAACACTAACACAAGTGCAAAAAGTGGTTTTGCAACACCAACACAAGTGATACAAATGGTTTTGCAAAACTAACACAAGTGCAGAAAGTGGTTTTAAGCACTAACAGGAGCGCGAAAAGTGGTTTTCAACACTAGCAGATGTGCAAAAAGTGATTTTCAATGCCAGCACAAGTGACAAAAGTGGTTCTGCAACACAAGCTCTAGTCTGTAAAGTGGTTTTCAATGCCAGTACAAGTGCGGAAAGTAGTTCTGCAACAATAGCTGAAGTGTGGAAAGTGGTTTTAAACACCAGCACAAGTGCGGAAAATGGTTTTGCAACACTAACACAAGTGCAAAAAGTGGTTTTCAACGCCAGCACAAGTACGAAAAGTGGTTTTGCAACACTAAAACAAGTGCGAAAAGTCATTTTGCAACACTAACACAAGTGCAAAAAGTGGTTTTCAACGCCAGCACAAGTACGAAAAGTGGTTTTGCAACACTAAAACAAGTGCGAAAAGTCATTTTGCAACACTAACACAAGTGCGAAAAGTCATTTTGCAACACTAACACAGGTGCGAAAGTGGTTTTGCAAGACTAACACAATTGCGATAAGTGGTTTTCAACGCCACTAAGAGTGCCGAAAGTGTTTTTTGCAACAATAGCACAAGTGCAAAAGTGGTTTTGCAACACTAACACAAGTGCAAAAAGTGGTTTTGCAACACGAACACAAGTGTAAAAGTGGTTTTGCAACACGAGCGCAAGTGCGATAAGAGGTTTTGCAACACTAACCCAATTGCGATTTGTGGTTTTCAACACTGGCGCAAGTACGAAAAGTGGTATTGCAACACTAACACAAGTGTAAAATGTGGTTTTGCAACACTAAGACAAATGCGAATTGTGGTTTTCAACACTAGCGCAAGTGCGATAAGAGGTTTTGCAACACTATCCCAATTGCGATTTGTGGTTTTCAACACTGGTGCAAGTGCAAAAAGTGGTTTTACAACACTAACACAAGTGCGAAAAGTCGTTTTGCAACACTAACACAAGTGCGAAAAGTGGTTTTGCCACACTAACATAAGTGTGATAAGTAGTTTTCAACACTAGCAAGTGTGCTGAAAGTGGTTTTCAACGGCAGCAGAAGTGTCGAAATTGGTTTTTTCAACACTATCACAAGTGTAAAAAGTGGTTTTCAATGCCAGCAGAAGTGACAAAAGTCGTTCTGCAACACAAGCTCTAGTCTGGAAAGTGGTTTTCAATGCCAGCACAAGTGCGAAAAGTGGTTTTGCAACAGCAACACAAGTGTCTAAAGTGGTTTTCAATGCCAGCACAAGTGCGGAAAGTAGTTCTGCAACACTAGCTCAAGTGTGCAAAGTGGTTTTAAACACCAGCCCAAGTGCGATAAGAGGTTTTGCAACACTACCACAAGTGCAAAAAGTGGTTTTCAACGCCAGCACAAGTGCGAAAAGTGGTTCTGCAACACAAGCTCTAGTCTGGAAAGTGGTTTTCAATGCCAGCACAAGTGCGAAAAGTTGTTTTGCAACAGCAACACAAGTGAGACAAATGGTTTTGCAACACTAACACAAGTGCAAAAAGTGGTTTTCAACGCGGCACAAGTACGAAAAGTGGTTCTGCAACACAAGCTCAAGTGCGGAAAGTGGTTTTCAATGCCAGCACAAGTGCGGAAAGTAGTTCTGCAAAACAAGCTCATGTGTAGAAAGTGGTTTTCAATGCCAGCACAAGTGCGAAAAGTGGTTTTGCAACAGCAACACAAGTGAGACAAATGGCTTTGCAACAATAACAGAAGTGCAAAAAGTGGTTTTGCAACACTAACCCAAGTGTGCAAAAAGTGGTTTTCAATGCCAGCACAAGTGACAAAAGTGGTTCTGCAACACAAGCTCTAGTCCGGAAAGTGGTTTTTAATGCCAGCACAAGTGCGAAAAGTTGTTTTGCAACAGCAACACAAGTGAGACAAATGGTTTTGCAACACTAACACAAGTGCAGAAAGTGGTTTTGAGCACTAACAGGAGTGCAAAAATGTGGTTTTCAACACTAGCAGATGTGCAAAAAGTGGTTTTCAATACCAGCACAAGTGAGAAAAGTGGTTCTGCAACACTAGCTCTAGTCTGGAAAGTGGTTTTTAATGCCAGCACAAGTGCGAAAAGTTGTTTTGCAACAGCAACACAAGTGAGACAAATGGTTTTGCAACACTAACACAAGTGCAAAAAGTGGTTTTCAACGCCAGCACAAGTACGAAAAGTGGTTCTGCAACACAAGCTCAAGTGCTGAAAGTGGTTTTCAACGGCAGCAGAAGTGTGGAAATTGGTTTTTGCAACACTAACACAAGTGCAAAAAGTGGTTTTCAATGCCAGCACAAGTGACAAAAGTGGTTCTGCAAAACAAGCTCTAGTCTGGAAAGTGGTTTTCAATGCCAGCACAAGTGGGAAAAGTAGTTCTGCAACACTAGCTCAAGTGTGGAAAGTGGTTTTAAACACCAGCACAAATGCGATAAGAGGTTTTGCAACATGAACACAAGTGCGAAAAGTCGTTTTGCAACACTAACACAAGTGCGGAAAGTCGTTTTGCAACACTAACACAAGTGAGACAAATGGTTTTGCAACACTAACACAAATGCAGAAAGTGGTTTTGAGCACTAATAGGAGCGCGAAAAGTGGTTTTCAACACTAGCAGATGTGCAAAAAGTGGTTTTCAATGCCAGCACAAGTGCGGAAAGTATTTCTGCAACACTAGCTCAAGTGTGGAAAGTGGTTTTAAACACCAGCACAAGTGCGGAAAATGGTTTTGCAACACTAACACAAGTGCAAAAAGTGGTTTTGCAACACTAACACAAGTGCAAAAAGTGGTTTTGCAACACTAACACAAGTGGGAAAAGTGGTTTTGCAACACAAACACAAGTGTAAAAGTGGTTTTGCAACAGCAACACAAGTGAGACAAATGGTTTTGCAACAATAACACAAGTGCAAAAAGTGGTTTTCAACGCCAGCACAAGTGCGAAAAGTGGTTCTGCAACACAAGCTCAAGTGTGGAAAGTGGTTTTAAACACCAGCACACATGCGGAAAATGGTTTTGCAACACTAAGACAAATGCGAATTGTGGTTTTCAACACGAGCGCAAGTGTGAAAAGTGGATTTGCAACAGTAACACAAGTGTGAAAAGTCGTTTTGCAACACTAACACAAGTGCAAAAAGTGGTTTTCAATGGCAGCACAAGTGACAAAAGTGGTTCTGCAACACAAGCACATGTGCGGAAAATGGTTTTGCAACAGCAACACAAGTGAGACAAATGGTTTTGCAACAATAACACAAGTGCAAAAAGTGGTTTTCAACGCCAGCACAAGTGCGGAAAATGGTTTTGCAACAATAACACAAGTGCAAAAAGTGCTTTTCAACGCCAGCACGAGTGCAAAAAGTGGTTCTGCAACACTAGATCAAGTGTGGAAAGTGGTTTTAAACACCAGCACAAGTGCGAAAATGGTTTTGCAACACCAACACAAGTGAGACAAATGGTTTTGCAACACTAACACAAGTGCAAAAAGTGGTTTTGCAACACTAACACAAGTGCGAAAAGTGGTTTTGCAACACAAACACAAGTGTAAAAGTGGTTTTGCAACACTAACACAAGTGTGAAAGTGGTTTTGCAACACGAGCACAAGTGCGATAAGAGGTTTTGCAACACAAACCCAATTGCGATTTGTGGTTTTCAACACTGGTACAAGTGCGAAAAGTGGTTTTGCAACACAAACACAAGTGTAAAAGTGGTTTTGCAACACTAACACAAGTGTGAAAATTGTTTTGCAACACGAGCACAAACAAGTGCGATAAGAGGTTTTGCAACACAAACCCAATTGCGATTTGTGGTTTTCAACACTGGCACAAGTGCGAAAAGTGGATTTGCAACACTAACACAAGTGTGAAAAGTGGTTTACAACACCAGCACGAGTGCGGAAAGTGGTTTGCAACACTAACACAAGTGTGGAAAGTGGTTTTCAATGCCAGCACAAGTGTGGAAAGTGGTTTTGCAACACTAACACAAGTGCGAAAAGTGCTTTTCAACACTCGCAGATGTGCAAAACGTGGTTTTCATCGCCAGCATAAGTGCAGAACGTGGTTTTGCAATACTAGTACATGTGTGAAAAGTGGTTTTCAATGCCAGCACAAGTGTGGAAAGTGGTTTTCAATGCCAGCACAAGTGACAAAAGTGGTTCTGCAACACAAGCTCGAGTCCGGAAAGTGGTTTTCAATGCCAGCACAAGTGCGAAAAGTGGTTTTGCAACAGCAACACAAGTGTGGAAAGTGGTTTTCAATGCCAGCACAAGTGCGGAAAGTAGTTCTGCAACACGAGCTCAAGTGTGGAAAGTGGTTTTAAACACCAGCACAAGTGCAGAAAATGGTTTTGCAACACTAACACAAGTGCAAAAGTGGTTTTGCAACACTAACACAAGTGCGAAAAGTGGTTTTGCAACACTAACACAAATGTGAAAGTGGTTTTGCAACACTAACACAAGTGTGAGAAGTGGTTTTCAATGCCAGTACGAGTGTGGAAAGTGGTTTTTGCAACACTAACACAAGTGCGATAAGTGGTTTTCAACACGAGCCCGAGCGCGGAATGTGGTTTTTGCAACACTAACCAAACTGCAAAAAGTGGTTTTCAACATTAGCACGTGTGGGGAAAGTGGTTTTCAATGCCAACAGAAGTGTGGAAATTGGTTTTGCAACACTAAGACAAATGCGAATTGTGGTTTTCAACACTAGCGCAAGTGCGAAAAGTGGTTTTGCAACACTAACGCAAGTGTGAAAAATGGATTTGCAACACTAACACAAGTGTGAAAAGTGGTTTTCAACGCCAGCACAAGTACGAAAAGTGGTTCTGCAACACAAGCTCAAGTGCGGAAAGTGGTTTTCAATGCCAGCACAAGTGCGAAAAGTGGTTTTGCAACAGCAAAACAAGTGAGACAAATGGTTTTGCAACAATAATACAAGTGCAAAAAGTGGTTTTGCATAACCAACACAAGTGGATAAAAAGTGGTTTTCAATGCCTGCTCAAGTGACAAAAGTGGTTCTGCAACACAAGCTCGAGTCCGGAAAGTGGTTTTCAGCGCCAGCACAAGTGCGAAAAGTGGTTCTGCAACACTAACACAAGTGTGGAAAGTGGTTTTGAACACCAGCACAAGTGCGGAAAATGATTTTGCAACACTAACAGCAGTGCGAAAAGTCGTTTTGCAACACGAAGACAAATGCGAATTGTGGTTTTCAACACTAGCACAAGTGTGAAAAGTGGATTTGCAACACTAACACAAGTGTGGAAAGTGGTTTTGCAACACTAACACAAGTGCAAAAAGTGGTTTTCAATGCCAGCACAAGTGAGAAAAGTGGTTCTGCAACACAAGCTCTAGTCTGGAAAGTGGTTTTCAATGCCAGCACAAGTGCGAAAAGTGGTTTTGCAACAGCAACACAAGTAAGACAAATGGTTTTGCAACACTAACACATGTGCAAAAAGTGGTTTTCAACGCCAGCACAAGTACGAAAAGTGGTTTTGCAACACTAAAACAAGTGCGAAAAGTCATTTTGCAACACCAACACAAGTGCGAAAAGTCGTTTTGCAACACTAACACAAGTGCGAAAGTGGTTTTGCAACACTAACACAAGTGCGGTAAATGGTTTTCAACGCCACTACGAGTGCCGAAAGTGTTTTTTGCAACAATAACACAAGTGCAAAAGTGGTTTTGCAACACTAACACAAGTGCAAAAAGTGGTTTTGCAACACGAACACGAGTGTGAAAGTGGTTTCGCAACACAAGCGCAGGTGCGATAAGAGGTTTTGCAACACTAACCCAATTGCGATTTGTGGTTTTCAACACTGGCGCAAGTACGAAAAGTGGTATTGCAACACTAACACAAGTGTAAAATGTGGTTTTGCAACACTAAGACAAATGCGAATTGTGGTTTTCAACACTAGCGCAAGTGCGATAAGAGGTTTTGCAACACTAACCCAATTGCGATTTGTGGTTTTCAACACTGGCGCAAGTGCAAAAAGTGGTTTTGCAACACTAACACAAGTGCGAAAAGTCGTTTTGCAACACTAACACAAGTGCGATAAGTGGTTTTCAACGCCACTAGGAGTGCCGAAAGTGTTTTTTGCAACAATAACACAAGTGCGAAAAGTGGCTTTGCAACACGAGCATGAGTCCAATAAGTGGTTTTGCAACACTAACACAAGTGTGATAAGTAATTTTCAACACTAGCAAGTGTGCTGAAAGTAGTTTTCAACGGCAGCAGAAGTGTGGAAATTGGTTTTTTCAACACGAACACAAGTGTAAAAAGTGGTTTTCAATGCCAGCACAAGTGACAAAAGTGGTTCTGCAACACAAGCTCTAGTCTGGAAAGTGGTTTTCAATGCCAGCACAAGTGCGAAAAGTGGTTTTGCAACAGCAACACAAGTGTTTAAAGTGGTTTTCAATGCCAGCACAAGTGCGGAAAGTAGTTCTGCAACACTAGCGCAAGTGTGGAAAGTGGTTTTAAACACCAGCACAATTGCGATAAGAGGTTTTGCAACACTAACACAAGTGCAAAAAGTGGTTTTGAACGCCAGCACAAGTGCGAAAAGTGGTTCTGCAACACAAGCTCTAGTCTGGAAAGTGGTTTTCAATGCCAGCACAAGTGCGGAAAGTAGTTCTGCAAAACAAGCTCATGTGTGGAAAGTGGTTTTCAATGCCAGCACAAGTGTGGAAAGTGGTTCTGCAACACAAGCTCTCGTCTGGAAAGTGGTTTTCAATGCCAGCACAAGTGCGAAAAGTGGTTTTGCAACAGCAACACAAGTGAGACAAATGGCTTTGCAACAATAACACAAGTGCAAAAAGTGGTTTTGCAACACTAACCCAAGTGTGCAAAAAGTGGTTTTCAATGCCAGCACAAGTGACAAAAGTGGTTCTGCAACACAAGCTCTAGTCTGGAAAGTGGTTTTCAATGCCAGCACAAGTGCGAAAAGTGGTTTTGCAACAGCAACACAAGTGAGACAAATGGTTTTGCAACAATAACACAAGTGCAAAAAGTGGTTTTCAACGCCAGCACAAGTGCGAAAAGTGGTTCTGCAACACAAGCTCAAGTGTGGAAAGTGGTTTTAAACACCAGCACACGTGCGGAAAATGGTTTTGCAACACTAACACAAGTGCGAAAAGTCGTTTTGCAACACTAAGACAAATGCGAATTGTGGTTTTCAACACGAGCGCAAGTGTGAAATGTGGATTTGCAACACTAACACAAGTGTGAAAAGTCGTTTTGCAACACTAACACAAGTGCAAAAAGTGGTTTTCAATGGCAGCACAAGTGACAAAAGTGGTTCTGCAACACAAGCTCAAGTGTGGAAAGTGGTTTTAAACAGCAGCACAAGTGTGGAAAATGGTTTTGCAACAGCAACACAAGTGAGACAAATGGTTTTGCAACAATAACACAAGTGCAAAAAGTGGTTTTCAACGCCAGCACAAGTGCGGAAAGTAGTTCTGCAACACTAGATCAAGTGTGGAAAGTGGTTTTAAACACCAGCACAAGTGCAGAAAATGGTTTTGCAACAATAACACAAGTGCAAAAAGTGCTTTTCAACGCCAGCACAGGTGAGAAAAGTGGTTCTGCAACACAAGCTCTGGTCTGTAAAGTCGTTTTCAATGCCAGCACAAGTGCGAAAAGTGATTTTGCAACAGCAACACAAGTGAGACAAATGGTTTTGCATCACTAACACAAGTGCAGAAAGTGGTTTTGAGCACTAACAGGAGTGCAAAAATGTGGTTTTCAACACTAGCAGATGTGCAAAAAGTGGTTTTCAATACCAGCACAAGTGAGAAAAGTGGTTCTGCAACACTAGCTCTAGTCTGGAAAGTGGTTTTTAATGCCAGCACAAGTGCGAAAAGTTGTTTTGCAACAGCAACACAAGTGAGACAAATGGTTTTGCAACACTAACACAAGTGCAAAAAGTGGTTTTCAACGCCAGCACAAGTACGAAAAGTGGTTCTGCAACACAAGCTCAAGTGCTGAAAGTGGTTTTCAACGGCAGCAGAAGTGTGGAAATTGGTTTTTGCAACACTAACACAAGTGCAAAAAGTGGTTTTCAATGCCAGCACAAGTGACAAAAGTGGTTCTGCAAAACAAGCTCTAGTCTGGAAAGTGGTTTTCAATGCCAGCACAAGTGGGAAAAGTAGTTCTGCAACACTAGCTCAAGTGTGGAAAGTGGTTTTAAACACCAGCACAAATGCGATAAGAGGTTTTGCAACATGAACACAAGTGCGAAAAGTCGTTTTGCAACACTAACACAAGTGCGGAAAGTCGTTTTGCAACACTAACACAAGTGAGACAAATGGTTTTGCAACACTAACACAAATGCAGAAAGTGGTTTTGAGCACTAATAGGAGCGCGAAAAGTGGTTTTCAACACTAGCAGATGTGCAAAAAGTGGTTTTCAATGCCAGCACAAGTGCGGAAAGTATTTCTGCAACACTAGCTCAAGTGTGGAAAGTGGTTTTAAACACCAGCACAAGTGCGGAAAATGGTTTTGCAACACTAACACAACTGCAAAAAGTGGTTTTGCAACACTAACACAAGTGCAAAAAGTGGTTTTGCAACACTAACACAAGTGGGAAAAGTGGTTTTGCAACACAAACACAAGTGTAAAAGTGGTTTTGCAACACCAACACAAGTGAGACAAATGGTTTTGCAACAATAACACAAGTGCAAAAAGTGGTTTTCAACGCCAGCAGAAGTGCGAAAAGTGTTCTGCAACACAAGCTCAAGTGTGGAAAGTGGTTTTCAATGCCAACACAAGTGCAGAAAGTCGTTCTGCAACACTAGCTCAAGTGTGGAAAGTGGTCTTAAAAACCAGCACAAGTGCGGAAAATGGTTTTGCAACACTAAAACAAGTGCAAAAAGTGGTTTTGCAACACCAACACAAGTGAGACAAATGGTTTTGCAATACTAACACAAGTGCAAAAAGTGGTTTTGCAACACTAACACAAGTGCAAAAAGTGGTTTTGCAACACAAACACAAGTGTAAAAGTGGTTTTGCAACACTAACACAAGTGTGAAAGTGGTTTTGCAACACAAGCACAAGTGCGATAAGAGGTTTTGCAACACAAACCCAATTGCGATTTGTGGTTTTCAACACTGGCACAAGTGCGAAAAGTGGAATTGCAACACGAACACAAGTGTGAAAAGTGGTCTTGCAACACGAAGACAAATGCGAAGTGTGGTTTTCAACACCAGCACAAGTGTGAAAAGTGGATTTGCAACACTAACACGAGTGTGAAAAGTCGTTTTGCAACACTAACACAAGTGCAAAAAGTGGTTTACAACACCAGCCCGAGTGCGGAAAGTGGTTTGCAACACTAACACAAGTGTGGAAAGTGGTTTTCAATGCCAGCACAAGTGTGGAAAGTGGTTTTGCAACACTAACACAAGTGCGAAAAGTGGTTTTCAATGCCAGCACAAGTGTGGAAAGTGGTTTTGCAACACTAACACAAGTGCAAAAAGTGGTTTGCAATGCCAGCACAAGTGCGAAAAGTGGTTTTGCAACAGCAACACAAGTGAGACAAATGGTTTTGCAACAATAACACAAGTGCAAAAAGTGGTTTTCAACGCCAGCACAAGTGAGAAAAGTGGTTCTGCAACACAAGCTCTAGTCTGGAAAGTGGTTTTCAATGCCAGCACAAGTGCGGAAAATGGTTTTTAATGCCAGCACAAGTGCGAAAAGTTGTTTTGCAACAGCAACACAAGTGAGACAAATGGTTTTGCAACACTAACACAAGTGCAGAAAGTGGTTTTGAGCACTAACAGGAGTGCAAAAATGTGGTTTTCAACACTAGCAGATGTGCAAAAAGTGGTTTTCAATACCAGCACAAGTGAGAAAAGTGGTTCTGCAACACTAGCTCTAGTCTGGAAAGTGGTTTTTAATGCCAGCACAAGTGCGAAAAGTTGTTTTGCAACAGCAACACAAGTGAGACAAATGGTTTTGCAACACTAACACAAGTGCAAAAAGTGGTTTTCAACGCCAGCACAAGTACGAAAAGTGGTTCTGCAACACAAGCTCAAGTGCTGAAAGTGGTTTTCAACGGCAGCAGAAGTGTGGAAATTGGTTTTTGCAACACTAACACAAGTGCAAAAAGTGGTTTTCAATGCCAGCACAAGTGACAAAAGTGGTTCTGCAAAACAAGCTCTAGTCTGGAAAGTGGTTTTCAATGCCAGCACAAGTGGGAAAAGTAGTTCTGCAACACTAGCTCAAGTGTGGAAAGTGGTTTTAAACACCAGCACAAATGCGATAAGAGGTTTTGCAACATGAACACAAGTGCGAAAAGTCGTTTTGCAACACTAACACAAGTGCGGAAAGTCGTTTTGCAACACTAACACAAGTGAGACAAATGCTTTTGCAACACTAACACAAATGCAGAAAGTGGTTTTGAGCACTAATAGGAGCGCGAAAAGTGGTTTTCAACACTAGCAGATGTGGAAAAAGTGGTTTTCAATGCCAGCACAAGTGCGGAAAGTATTTCTGCAACACTAGCTCAAGTGTGGAAAGTGGTTTTAAACACCAGCACAAGTGCGGAAAATGGTTTTGCAACACTAACACAAGTGCAAAAAGTGGTTTTGCAACACTAACACAAGTGGGAAAAGTGGTTTTGCAACACAAACACAAGTGTAAAAGTGGTTTTGCAACAGCAACACAAGTGAGACAAATGGTTTTGCAACAATAACACAAGTGCAAAAAGTGGTTTTCAACGCCAGCACAAGTGCGAAAAGTGGTTCTGCAACACAAGCTCAAGTGTGGAAAGTGGTTTTAAACACCAGCACACATGCGGAAAATGGTTTTGCAACACTAACACAAGTGCGAAAAGTCGTCTTGCAACACTAAGACAAATGCGAATTGTGGTTTTCAACACGAGCGCAAGTGTGAAAAGTGGATTTGCAACAGTAACACAAGTGTGAAAAGTCGTTTTGCAACACTAACACAAGTGCAAAAAGTGGTTTTCAATGGCAGCACAAGTGACAAAAGTGGTTCTGCAACACAAGCACAAGTGCGGAAAATGGTTTTGCAACAGCAACACAAGTGAGACAAATGGTTTTGCAACAATAACACAAGTGCAAAAAGTGGTTTTCAACGCCAGCACAAGTGCGGAAAATGGTTTTGCAACAATAACACAAGTGCAAAAAGTGCTTTTCAACGCCAGCACAAGTGCAAAAAGTGGTTCTGCAACACTAGATCAAGTGTGGAAAGTGGTTTTAAACACCAGCACAAGTGCGAAAATGGTTTTGCAACACCAACACAAGTGAGACAAATGGTTTTGCAACACTAACACAAGTGCAAAAAGTGGTTTTGCAACACTAACACAAGTGCGAAAAGTGGTTTTGCAACACAAACACAAGTGTAAAAGTGGTTTTGCAACACTAACACAAGTGTGAAAGTGGTTTTGCAACACGAGCACAAGTGCGATAAGAGGTTTTGCAACACAAACCCAATTGCGATTTGTGGTTTTCAACACTGGTACAAGTGCGAAAAGTGGTTTTGCAACACAAACACAAGTGTAAAAGTGGTTTTGCAACACTAACACAAGTGTGAAAATTGTTTTGCAACACGAGCACAAACAAGTGCGATAAGAGGTTTTGCAACACAAACCCAATTGCGATTTGTGGTTTTCAACACCGGCACAAGTGCGAAAAGTGGATTTGCAACACTAACACAAGTGTGAAAAGTCGTTTTGCAACACTAACACAAGTGCAAAAAGTGGTTTACAACACCAGCACGAGTGCGGAAAGTGGTTTGCAACACTAACACAAGTGTGGAAAGTGGTTTTCAATGCCAGCACAAGTGTGGAAAGTGGTTTTGCAACACTAACACAAGTGCGAAAAGTGCTTTTCAACACTCGCAGATGTGCAAAACGTGGTTTTCATCGCCAGCATAAGTGCAGAACGTGGTTTTGCAATACTAGTACATGTGTGAAAAGTGGTTTTCAATGCCAGCACAAGTGTGGAAAGTGGTTTTCAATGCCAGCACAAGTGACAAAAGTGGTTCTGCAACACAAGCTCGAGTCCGGAAAGTGGTTTTCAATGCCAGCACAAGTGCGAAAAGTGGTTTTGCAACAGCAACACAAGTGTGGAAAGTGGTTTTCAATGCCAGCACAAGTGCGGAAAGTAGTTCTGCAACACGAGCTCAAGTGTGGAAAGTGGTTTTAAACACCAGCACAAGTGCAGAAAATGGTTTTGCAACACTAACGCAAGTGCAAAAGTGGTTTTGCAACACTAACACAAGTGCGGAAAGTCGTTTTGCAACACTAACACAAGTGAGACAAATGGTTTTGCAACACTAACACAAATGCAGAAAGTGGTTTTGAGCACTAATAGGAGCGCGAAAAGTGGTTTTCAACACTAGCAGATGTGCAAAAAGTGGTTTTCAATGCCAGCACAAGTGCGGAAAGTATTTCTGCAACACTAGCTCAAGTGTGGAAAGTGGTTTTAAACACCAGCACAAGTGCGGAAAATGGTTTTGCAACACTAACACAAGTGCAAAAAGTGGTTTTGCAACACTAACACAAGTGCAAAAAGTGGTTTTGCAACACTAACACAAGTGGGAAAAGTGGTTTTGCAACACAAACACAAGTGTAAAAGTGGTTTTGCAACAGCAACACAAGTGAGACAAATGGTTTTGCAACAATAACACAAGTGCAAAAAGTGGTTTTCAACGCCAGCACAAGTGCGAAAAGTGGTTCTGCAACACAAGCTCAAGTGTGGAAAGTGGTTTTAAACATCAGCACACATGCGGAAAATGGTTTTGCAACACTAACACAAGTGCGAAAAGTCGTTTTGCAACACTAAGACAAATGCGAATTGTGGTTTTCAACACGAGCGCAAGTGTGAAAAGTGGATTTGCAACAGTAACACAAGTGTGAAAAGTCGTTTTGCAACACTAACACAAGTGCAAAAAGTGGTTTTCAATGGCAGCACAAGTGACAAAAGTGGTTCTGCAACACAAGCACAAGTGCGGAAAATGGTTTTGCAACAGCAACACAAGTGAGACAAATGGTTTTGCAACAATAACACAAGTGCAAAAAGTGGTTTTCAACGCCAGCACAAGTGCGGAAAATGGTTTTGCAACAATAACACAAGTGCAAAAAGTGCTTTTCAACGCCAGCACAAGTGCAAAAAGTGGTTCTGCAACACTAGATCAAGTGTGGAAAGTGGTTTTAAACACCAGCACAAGTGCGAAAATGGTTTTGCAACACCAACACAAGTGAGACAAATGGTTTTGCAACACTAACACAAGTGCAAAAAGTAGTTTTGCAACACTAACACAAGTGTGAAAGTGGTTTTGCAACACGAGCACAAGTGCGATAAGAGGTTTTGCAACACAAACCCAATTGCGATTTGTGGTTTTCAACACTGGTACAAGTGCGAAAAGTGGTTTTGCAACACAAACACAAGTGTAAAAGTGGTTTTGCAACACTAACACAAGTGTGAAAATGGTTTTGCAACACGAGCACAAACAAGTGCGATAAGAGGTTTTGCAACACAAACCCAATTGCGATTTGTGGTTTTCAACACTGGCACAAGTGCGAAAAGTGGATTTGCAACACTAACACAAGTGTGAAAAGTCGTTTTGCAACACTAACACAAGTGCAAAAAGTGGTTTACAACACCAGCACGAGTGCGGAAAGTGGTTTGCAACACTAACACAAGTGTGGAAAGTGGTTTTCAATGCCAGCACAAGTGTGGAAAGTGGTTTTGCAACACTAACACAAGTGCGAAAAGTGCTTTTCAACACTCGCAGATGTGCAAAACGTGGTTTTCATCGCCAGCATAAGTGCAGAACGTGGTTTTGCAATACTAGTACATGTGTGAAAAGTGGTTTTCAATGCCAGCACAAGTGTGGAAAGTGGTTTTCAATGCCAGCACAAGTGACAAAAGTGGTTCTGCAACACAAGCTCGAGTCCGGAAAGTGGTTTTCAATGCCAGCACAAGTGCGAAAAGTGGTTTTGCAACAGCAACACAAGTGTGGAAAGTGGTTTTCAATGCCAGCACAAGTGCGGAAAGTAGTTCTGCAACACGAGCTCAAGTGTGGAAAGTGGTTTTAAACACCAGCACAAGTGCAGAAAATGGTTTTGCAACACTAACACAAGTGCAAAAGTGGTTTTGCAACACTAACACAAGTGCGAAAAGTGGTTTTGCAACACTAACACAAATGTGAAAGTGGTTTTGCAACACTAACACAAGTGTGAGAAGTGGTTTTCAATGCCAGTACGAGTGTGGAAAGTGGTTTTTGCAACACTAACACAAGTGCGATAAGTGGTTTTCAACACGAGCCCGAGCGCGGAATGTGGTTTTTGCAACACTCACCAAATTGCAAAAAGTGGTTTTCAACATTAGCACGTGTGGGGAAAGTGGTTTTCAATGCCAACAGAAGTGTGGAAATTGGTTTTGCAACACTAAGACAAATGCGAATTGTGGTTTTCAACACTAGCGCAAGTGCGAAAAGTGGTTTTGCAACACTAACGCAAGTGTGAAAAATGGATTTGCAACACTAACACAAGTGTGAAAAGTGGTTTTCAACGCCAGCACAAGTACGAAAAGTGGTTCTGCAACACAAGCTCAAGTGCGGAAAGTGGTTTTCAATGCCAGCACAAGTGCGAAAAGTGGTTTTGCAACAGCAAAACAAGTGAGACAAATGGTTTTACAACAATAATACAAGTGCAAAAAGTGGTTTTGCATAACCAACACAAGTGGATAAAAAGTGGTTTTCAATGCCAGCTCAAGTGACAAAAGTGGTTCTGCAACACAAGCTCGAGTCCGGAAAGTGGTTTTCAGCGCCAGCACAAGTGCGAAAAGTGGTTCTGCAACACTAACACAAGTGTGGAAAGTGGTTTTGAACACCAGCACAAGTGCGGAAAATGATTTTGCAACACTAACAGCAGTGCGAAAAGTCGTTTTGCAACACGAAGACAAATGCGAATTGTGGTTTTCAACACTAGCACAAGTGTGAAAAGTGGATTTGCAACACTAACACAAGTGTGGAAAGTGGTTTTGCAACACTAACACAAGTGCAAAAAGTGGTTTTCAATGCCAGCACAAGTGAGAAAAGTGGTTCTGCAACACAAGCTCTAGTCTGGAAAGTGGTTTTCAATGCCAGCACAAGTGCGAAAAGTGGTTTTGCAACAGCAACACAAGTAAGACAAATGGTTTTGCAACACTAACACATGTGCAAAAAGTGGTTTTCAACGCCAGCACAAGTACGAAAAGTGGTTTTGCAACACTAAAACAAGTGCGAAAAGTCATTTTGCAACACTAACACAAGTGCGAAAAGTCGTTTTGCAACACTAACACAAGTGCGAAAGTGGTTTTGCAACACTAACACAAGTGCGGTAAATGGTTTTCAACGCCACTACGAGTGCCGAAAGTGTTTTTTGCAACAATAACACAAGTGCAAAAGTGGTTTTGCAACACTAACACAAGTGCAAAAAGTGGTTTTGCAACACGAACACGAGTGTGAAAGTGGTTTCGCAACACAAGCGCAGGTGCGATAAGAGGTTTTGCAACACTAACCCAATTGCGATTTGTGGTTTTCAACACTGGCACAAGTACGAAAAGTGGTATTGCAACACTAACACAAGTGTAAAATGTGGTTTTGCAACACTAAGACAAATGCGAATTGTGGTTTTCAACACTGGCGCAAGTGCAAAAAGTGGTTTTGCAACACTAACACAAGTGCGAAAAGTCGTTTTGCAACACTAACACAAGTGCGATAAGTGGTTTTCAACGCCACTAGGAGTGCCGAAAGTGTTTTTTGCAACAATAACACAAGTGCGAAAAGTGGCTTTGCAACACGAGCATGAGTCCAATAAGTGGTTTTGCAACACTAACACAAGTGTGATAAGTAATTTTCAACACTAGCAAGTGTGCTGAAAGTGGTTTTCAACGGCAGCAGAAGTGTGGAAATTGGTTTTTTCAACACGAACACAAGTGTAAAAAGTGGTTTTCAATGCCAGCACAAGTGACAAAAGTGGTTCTGCAACACAAGCTCTAGTCTGGAAAGTGGTTTTCAATGCCAGCACAAGTGCGAAAAGTGGTTTTGCAACAGCAACACAAGTGTTTAAAGTGGTTTTCAATGCCAGCACAAGTGCGGAAAGTAGTTCTGCAACACTAGCGCAAGTGTGGAAAGTGGTTTTAAACACCAGCACAATTGCGATAAGAGGTTTTGCAACACTAACACAAGTGCAAAAAGTGGTTTTGAACGCCAGCACAAGTGCGATAAGTGGTTCTGCAACACAAGCTCTAGTCTGGAAAGTGGTTTTCAATGCCAACACAAGTGCGAAAAGTTGTTTTGCAACAGCAACACAAGCGAGACAAATGGTTTTGCAACACTAACACAAGTGCAAAAAGTGGTTTTCAACGGCAGCACAAGTACGAAAAGTGGTTCTGCAAAACAATCTCAAGTGCGGAAAGTGGTTTTCAATGCCAGCACAAGTGTGGAAAGTGGTTCTGCAACACAAGCTCTCGTCTGGAAAGTGGTTTTCAATGCCAGCACAAGTGCGGAAAGTAGTTCTGCAAAACAAGCTCATGTGTGGAAAGTGGTTTTCAATGCCAGCACAAGTGTGGAAAGTGGTTCTGCAACACAAGCTCTCGTCTGGAAAGTGGTTTTCAATGCCAGCACAAGTGCGAAAAGTGGTTTTGCAACAGCAACACAAGTGAGACAAATGGCTTTGCAACAATAACACAAGTGCAAAAAGTGGTTTTGCAACACTAACCCAAGTGTGCAAAAAGTGGTTTTCAATGCCAGCACAAGTGACAAAAGTGGTTCTGCAACACAAGCTCTAGTCTGGAAAGTGGTTTTCAATGCCAGCACAAGTGCGAAAAGTGGTTTTGCAACAGCAACACAAGTGAGACAAATGGTTTTGCAACAATAACACAAGTGCAAAAAGTGGTTTTCAACGCCAGCACAAGTGCGAAAAGTGGTTCTGCAACACAAGCTCAAGTGTGGAAAGTGGTTTTAAACACCAGCACACGTGCGGAAAATGGTTTTGCAACACTAACACAAGTGCGAAAAGTCGTTTTGCAACACTAAGACAAATGCGAATTGTGGTTTTCAACACGAGCGCAAGTGTGAAATGTGGATTTGCAACACTAACACAAGTGTGAAAAGTCGTTTTGCAACACTAACACAAGTGCAAAAAGTGGTTTTCAATGGCAGCACAAGTGACAAAAGTGGTTCTGCAACACAAGCTCAAGTATGGAAAGTGGTTTTAAACAGCAGCACAAGTGTGGAAAATGGTTTTGCAACAGCAACACAAGTGAGACAAATGGTTTTGCAACAATAACACAAGTGCAAAAAGTGGTTTTCAACGCCAGCACAAGTGCGGAAAGTAGTTCTGCAACACTAGATCAAGTGTGGAAAGTGGTTTTAAACACCAGCACAAGTGCAGAAAATGGTTTTGCAACAATAACACAAGTGCAAAAAGTGCTTTTCAACGCCAGCACAGGTGAGAAAAGTGGTTCTGCAACACAAGCTCTGGTCTGTAAAGTCGTTTTCAATGCCAGCACAAGTGCGAAAAGTGGTTTTGCAACAGCAACACAAGTGAGACAAATGGTTTTGCATCACTAACACAAGTGCAGAAAGTGGTTTTGAGCACTAACAGGAGTGCAAAAATGTGGTTTTCAACACTAGCAGATGTGCAAAAAGTGGTTTTCAATACCAGCACAAGTGAGAAAAGTGGTTCTGCAACACTAGCTCTAGTCTGTAAAGTGGTTTTTAATGCCAGCACAAGTGCGAAAAGTTGTTTTGCAACAGCAACACAAGTGAGACAAATGGTTTTGCAACACTAACACAAGTGCAAAAAGTGGTTTTCAACGCCAGCACAAGTACGAAAAGTGGTTCTGCAACACAAGCTCAAGTGCTGAAAGTGGTTTTCAACGGCAGCAGAAGTGTGGAAATTGGTTTTTGCAACACTAACACAAGTGCAAAAAGTGGTTTTCAATGCCAGCACAAGTGACAAAAGTGGTTCTGCAAAACAAGCTCTAGTCTGGAAAGTGGTTTTCAATGCCAGCACAAGTGGGAAAAGTAGTTCTGCAACACTAGCTCAAGTGTGGAAAGTGGTTTTAAACACCAGCACAAATGCGATAAGAGGTTTTGCAACATGAACACAAGTGCGAAAAGTCGTTTTGCAACACTAACACAAGTGCGGAAAGTCGTTTTGCAACACTAACACAAGTGAGACAAATGCTTTTGCAACACTAACACAAATGCAGAAAGTGGTTTTGAGCACTAATAGGAGCGCGAAAAGTGGTTTTCAACACTAGCAGATGTGCAAAAAGTGGTTTTCAATGCCAGCACAAGGGCGGAAAGTATTTCTGCAACACTAGCTCAAGTGTGGAAAGTGGTTTTAAACACCAGCACAAGTGCGGAAAATGGTTTTGCAACACTAACACAAGTGCAAAAAGTGGTTTTGCAACACTAACACAAGTGCAAAAAGTGGTTTTGCAACACTAACACAAGTGGGAAAAGTGGTTTTGCAACACAAACACAAGTGTAAAAGTGGTTTTGCAACACCAACACAAGTGAGACAAATGGTTTTGCAACAATAACACAAGTGCAAAAAGTGGTTTTCAACGCCAGCAGAAGTGCGAAAAGTGGTTCTGCAACACAAGCTCAAGTGTGGAAAGTGGTTTTCAATGCCAACACAAGTGCAGAAAGTCGTTCTGCAACATTAGCTCAAGTGTGGAAAGTGGTCTTAAAAACCAGCACAAGTGCGGAAAATGGTTTTGCAACACTAAAACAAATGCAAAAAGTGGTTTTGCAACACCAACACAAGTGAGACAAATGGTTTTGCAATACCAACACAAGTGCAAAAAGTGGTTTTGCAACACTAACACAAGTGCAAAAAGTGGTTTTGCAACACAAACACAAGTGTAAAAGTGGTTTTGCAACACTAACACAAGTGTGAAAGTGGTTTTGCAACACAAGCACAAGTGCGATAAGAGGTTTTGCAACACAAACCCAATTGCGATTTGTGGTTTTCAACACTGGCACAAGTGCGAAAAGTGGTATTGCAACACGAACACAAGTGTGAAAAGTGGTCTTGCAACACTAAGACAAATGCGAAGTGTGGTTTTCAACACCAGCACAAGTGTGAAAAGTGGATTTGCAACACTAACACGAGTGTGAAAAGTCGTTTTGCAACACTAACACAAGTGCAAAAAGTGGTTTACAACACCAGCCCGAGTGCGGAAAGTGGTTTGCAACACTAACACAAGTGTGGAAAGTGGTTTTCAATGCCAGCACAAGTGTGGAAAGTGGTTTTGCAACACTAACACAAGTGCGAAAAGTGGTTTTCAATGCCAGCACAAGTGTGGAAAGTGGTTTTGCAACACTAACACAAGTGCAAAAAGTGGTTTGCAATGCCAGCACAAGTGCGAAAAGTGGTTTTGCAACAGCAACACAAGTGAGACAAATGGTTTTGCAACAATAACACAAGTGCAAAAAGTGGTTTTCAACGCCAGCACAAGTGAGAAAAGTGGTTCTGCAACACAAGCTCTAGTCTGGAAAGTGGTTTTCAATGCCAGCACAAGTGCGGAAAATGGTTTTGCAACACTAACACAAGTGCAAAAAGTGGTTTTGCAACACCAACACAAGTGATACAAATGGTTTTGCAAAACTAACACAAGTGCAGAAAGTGGTTTTAAGCACTAACAGGAGCGCGAAAAGTGGTTTTCAACACTAGCAGATGTGCAAAAAGTGATTTTCAATGCCAGCACAAGTGACAAAAGTGGTTCTGCCACACAAGCTCTAGTCTGTAAAGTGGTTTTCAATGCCAGTACAAGTGCGGAAAGTAGTTCTGCAACAATAGCTCAAGTGTAGAAAGTGGTTTTAAACACCAGCACAAGTGCGGAAAATGGTTTTGCAACACTAACACAAGTGCAAAAAGTGGTTTTCAACGCCTGCACAAGTACGAAAAGTGGTTTTGCAACACTAAAACAAGTGCGAAAAGTCATTTTGCAACACTAACACAAGTGCAAAAAGTGGTTTTCAACGCCAGCACAAGTACGAAAAGTGGTTTTGCAACACTAAAACAAGTGCGAAAAGTCATTTTGCAACACTAACACAAGTGCGAAAAGTCATTTTGCAACACTAACACAGGTGCGAAAGTGGTTTTGCAACACTAACACAATTGCGATAAGTGGTTTTCAACGCCACTAAGAGTGCCGAAAGTGTTTTTTGCAACAATAGCACAAGTGCAAAAGTGGTTTTGCAACACTAACACAAGTGCAAAAAGTGGTTTTGCAACACGAACACAAGTGTAAAAGTGGTTTTGCAACACGAGCGCAAGTGCGATAAGAGGTTTTGCAACACTAACCCAATTGCGATTTGTGGTTTTCAACACTGGCGCAAGTACGAAAAGTGGTATTGCAACACTAACACAAGTGCGAAAAGTCGTTTTGCAACACTAACACAAGTGCGAAAAGTGGTTTTGCCACACTAACATAAGTGTGATAAGTAGTTTTCAACACTAGCAAGTGTGCTGAAAGTGGTTTTCAACGGCAGCAGAAGTGTCGAAATTGGTTTTTTCAACACTATCACAAGTGTAAAAAGTGGTTTTCAATGCCAGCAGAAGTGACAAAAGTCGTTCTGCAACACAAGCTCTAGTCTGGAAAGTGGTTTTCAATGCCAGCACAAGTGCGAAAAGTGGTTTTGCAACAGCAACACAAGTGTCTAAAGTGGTTTTCAATGCCAGCACAAGTGCGGAAAGTAGTTCTGCAACACTAGCTCAAGTGTGGAAAGTGGTTTTAAACACCAGCCCAAGTGCGATAAGAGGTTTTGCAACACTACCACAAGTGCAAAAAGTGGTTTTCAACGCCAGCACAAGTGCGAAAAGTGGTTCTGCAACACAAGCTCTAGTCTGGAAAGTGGTTTTCAATGCCAGCACAAGTGCGAAAAGTTGTTTTGCAACAGCAACACAAGTGAGACAAATGGTTTTGCAACACTAACACAAGTGCAAAAAGTGGTTTTCAACGGCAGCACAAGTACGAAAAGTGGTTCTGCAACACAAGCTCTAGTCTGGAAAGTGGTTTTCAATGCCAACACAAGTGCGAAAAGTTGTTTTGCAACAGCAACACAAGCGAGACAAATGGTTTTGCAACACTAACACAAGTGCAAAAAGTGGTTTTCAACGGCAGCACAAGTACGAAAAGTGGTTCTGCAAAACAATCTCAAGTGCGGAAAGTGGTTTTCAATGCCAGCACAAGTGTGGAAAGTGGTTCTGCAACACAAGCTCTCGTCTGGAAAGTGGTTTTCAATGCCAGCACAAGTGCGGAAAGTAGTTCTGCAAAACAAGCTCATGTGTGGAAAGTGGTTTTCAATGCCAGCACAAGTGTGGAAAGTGGTTCTGCAACACAAGCTCTCGTCTGGAAAGTGGTTTTCAATGCCAGCACAAGTGCGAAAAGTGGTTTTGCAACAGCAACACAAGTGAGACAAATGGCTTTGCAACAATAACACAAGTGCAAAAAGTGGTTTTGCAACACTAACCCAAGTGTGCAAAAAGTGGTTTTCAATGCCAGCACAAGTGACAAAAGTGGTTCTGCAACACAAGCTCTAGTCTGGAAAGTGGTTTTCAATGCCAGCACAAGTGCGAAAAGTGGTTTTGCAACAGCAACACAAGTGAGACAAATGGTTTTGCAACAATAACACAAGTGCAAAAAGTGGTTCTGCAACACAAGCTCAAGTGTGGAAAGTGGTTTTAAACACCAGCACACGTGCGGAAAATGGTTTTGCAACACTAACACAAGTGCGAAAAGTCGTTTTGCAACACTAAGACAAATGCGAATTGTGGTTTTCAACACGAGCGCAAGTGTGAAATGTGGATTTGCAACACTAACACAAGTGTGAAAAGTCGTTTTGCAACACTAACACAAGTGCAAAAAGTGGTTTTCAATGGCAGCACAAGTGACAAAAGTGGTTCTGCAACACAAGCTCAAGTATGGAAAGTGGTTTTAAACAGCAGCACAAGTGTGGAAAATGGTTTTGCAACAGCAACACAAGTGAGACAAATAGTTTTGCAACAATAACACAAGTGCAAAAAGTGGTTTTCAACGCCAGCACAAGTGCGGAAAGTAGTTCTGCAACACTAGATCAAGTGTGGAAAGTGGTTTTAAACACCAGCACAAGTGCAGAAAATGGTTTTGCAACAATAACACAAGTGCAAAAAGTGCTTTTCAACGCCAGCACAGGTGAGAAAAGTGGTTCTGCAACACAAGCTCTGGTCTGTAAAGTCGTTTTCAATGCCAGCACAAGTGCGAAAAGTGGTTTTGCAACAGCAACACAAGTGAGACAAATGGTTTTGCATCACTAACACAAGTGCAGAAAGTGGTTTTGAGCACTAACAGGAGTGCAAAAATGTGGTTTTCAACACTAGCAGATGTGCAAAAAGTGGTTTTCAATACCAGCACAAGTGAGAAAAGTGGTTCTGCAACACTAGCTCTAGTCTGTAAAGTGGTTTTTAATGCCAGCACAAGTGCGAAAAGTTGTTTTGCAACAGCAACACAAGTGAGACAAATGGTTTTGCAACACTAACACAAGTGCAAAAAGTGGTTTTCAACGCCAGCACAAGTACGAAAAGTGGTTCTGCAACACAAGCTCAAGTGCTGAAAGTGGTTTTCAACGGCAGCAGAAGTGTGGAAATTGGTTTTTGCAACACTAACACAAGTGCAAAAAGTGGTTTTCAATGCCAGCACAAGTGACAAAAGTGGTTCTGCAAAACAAGCTCTAGTCTGGAAAGTGGTTTTCAATGCCAGCACAAGTGGGAAAAGTAGTTCTGCAACACTAGCTCAAGTGTGGAAAGTGGTTTTAAACACCAGCACAAATGCGATAAGAGGTTTTGCAACATGAACACAAGTGCGAAAAGTCGTTTTGCAACACTAACACAAGTGCGGAAAGTCGTTTTGCAACACTAACACAAGTGAGACAAATGCTTTTGCAACACTAACACAAATGCAGAAAGTGGTTTTGAGCACTAATAGGAGCGCGAAAAGTGGTTTTCAACACTAGCAGATGTGCAAAAAGTGGTTTTCAATGCCAGCACAAGGGCGGAAAGTATTTCTGCAACACTAGCTCAAGTGTGGAAAGTGGTTTTAAACACCAGCACAAGTGCGGAAAATGGTTTTGCAACACTAACACAAGTGCAAAAAGTGGTTTTGCAACACTAACACAAGTGCAAAAAGTGGTTTTGCAACACTAACACAAGTGGGAAAAGTGGTTTTGCAACACAAACACAAGTGTAAAAGTGGTTTTGCAACACCAACACAAGTGAGACAAATGGTTTTGCAACAATAACACAAGTGCAAAAAGTGGTTTTCAACGCCAGCAGAAGTGCGAAAAGTGGTTCTGCAACACAAGCTCAAGTGTGGAAAGTGGTTTTCAATGCCAACACAAGTGCAGAAAGTCGTTCTGCAACATTAGCTCAAGTGTGGAAAGTGGTCTTAAAAACCAGCACAAGTGCGGAAAATGGTTTTGCAACACTAAAACAAATGCAAAAAGTGGTTTTGCAACACCAACACAAGTGAGACAAATGGTTTTGCAATACCAACACAAGTGCAAAAAGTGGTTTTGCAACACTAACACAAGTGCAAAAAGTGGTTTTGCAACACAAACACAAGTGTAAAAGTGGTTTTGCAACACTAACACAAGTGTGAAAGTGGTTTTGCAACACAAGCACAAGTGCGATAAGAGGTTTTGCAACACAAACCCAATTGCGATTTGTGGTTTTCAACACTGGCACAAGTGCGAAAAGTGGTATTGCAACACGAACACAAGTGTGAAAAGTGGTCTTGCAACACTAAGACAAATGCGAAGTGTGGTTTTCAACACCAGCACAAGTGTGAAAAGTGGATTTGCAACACTAACACGAGTGTGAAAAGTCGTTTTGCAACACTAACACAAGTGCAAAAAGTGGTTTACAACACCAGCCCGAGTGCGGAAAGTGGTTTGCAACACTAACACAAGTGTGGAAAGTGGTTTTCAATGCCAGCACAAGTGTGGAAAGTGGTTTTGCAACACTAACACAAGTGCGAAAAGTGGTTTTCAATGCCAGCACAAGTGTGGAAAGTGGTTTTGCAACACTAACACAAGTGCAAAAAGTGGTTTGCAATGCCAGCACAAGTGCGAAAAGTGGTTTTGCAACAGCAACACAAGTGAGACAAATGGTTTTGCAACAATAACACAAGTGCAAAAAGTGGTTTTCAACGCCAGCACAAGTGAGAAAAGTGGTTCTGCAACACAAGCTCTAGTCTGGAAAGTGGTTTTCAATGCCAGCACAAGTGCGGAAAATGGTTTTGCAACACTAACACAAGTGCAAAAAGTGGTTTTGCAACACCAACACAAGTGATACAAATGGTTTTGCAAAACTAACACAAGTGCAGAAAGTGGTTTTAAGCACTAACAGGAGCGCGAAAAGTGGTTTTCAACACTAGCAGATGTGCAAAAAGTGATTTTCAATGCCAGCACAAGTGACAAAAGTGGTTCTGCCACACAAGCTCTAGTCTGTAAAGTGGTTTTCAATGCCAGTACAAGTGCGGAAAGTAGTTCTGCAACAATAGCTCAAGTGTAGAAAGTGGTTTTAAACACCAGCACAAGTGCGGAAAATGGTTTTGCAACACTAACACAAGTGCAAAAAGTGGTTTTCAACGCCTGCACAAGTACGAAAAGTGGTTTTGCAACACTAAAACAAGTGCGAAAAGTCATTTTGCAACACTAACACAAGTGCAAAAAGTGGTTTTCAACGCCAGCACAAGTACGAAAAGTGGTTTTGCAACACTAAAACAAGTGCGAAAAGTCATTTTGCAACACTAACACAAGTGCGAAAAGTCATTTTGCAACACTAACACAGGTGCGAAAGTGGTTTTGCAACACTAACACAATTGCGATAAGTGGTTTTCAACGCCACTAAGAGTGCCGAAAGTGTTTTTTGCAACAATAGCACAAGTGCAAAAGTGGTTTTGCAACACTAACACAAGTGCAAAAAGTGGTTTTGCAACACGAACACAAGTGTAAAAGTGGTTTTGCAACACGAGCGCAAGTGCGATAAGAGGTTTTGCAACACTAACCCAATTGCGATTTGTGGTTTTCAACACTGGCGCAAGTACGAAAAGTGGTATTGCAACACTAACACAAGTGCGAAAAGTCGTTTTGCAACACTAACACAAGTGCGAAAAGTGGTTTTGCCACACTAACATAAGTGTGATAAGTAGTTTTCAACACTAGCAAGTGTGCTGAAAGTGGTTTTCAACGGCAGCAGAAGTGTCGAAATTGGTTTTTTCAACACTATCACAAGTGTAAAAAGTGGTTTTCAATGCCAGCAGAAGTGACAAAAGTCGTTCTGCAACACAAGCTCTAGTCTGGAAAGTGGTTTTCAATGCCAGCACAAGTGCGAAAAGTGGTTTTGCAACAGCAACACAAGTGTCTAAAGTGGTTTTCAATGCCAGCACAAGTGTGGAAAGTAGTTCTGCAACACTAGCTCAAGTGTGGAAAGTGGTTTTAAACACCAGCCCAAGTGCGATAAGAGGTTTTGCAACACTACCACAAGTGCAAAAAGTGGTTTTCAACGCCAGCACAAGTGCGAAAAGTGGTTCTGCAACACAAGCTCTAGTCTGGAAAGTGGTTTTCAATGCCAGCACAAGTGCGAAAAGTTGTTTTGCAACAGCAACACAAGTGAGACAAATGGTTTTGCAACACTAACACAAGTGCAAAAAGTGGTTTTCAACGCGGCACAAGTACGAAAAGTGGTTCTGCAACACAAGCTCAAGTGCGGAAAGTGGTTTTCAATGCCAGCACAAGTGCGGAAAGTAGTTCTGCAAAACAAGCTCATGTGTGGAAAGTGGTTTTCAATGCCAGCACAAGTGCGAAAAGTGGTTTTGCAACAGCAACACAAGTGAGACAAATGGCTTTGCAACAATAACACAAGTGCAAAAAGTGGTTTTGCAACACTAACCCAAGTGTGCAAAAAGTGGTTTTCAATGCCAGCACAAGTGACAAAAGTGGTTCTGCAACACAAGCTCTAGTCCGGAAAGTGGTTTTTAATGCCAGCACAAGTGCGAAAAGTTGTTTTGCAACAGCAACACAAGTGAGACAAATGGTTTTGCAACACTAACACAAGTGCAGAAAGTGGTTTTGAGCACTAACAGGAGTGCAAAAATGTGGTTTTCAACACTAGCAGATGTGCAAAAAGTGGTTTTCAATACCAGCACAAGTGAGAAAAGTGGTTCTGCAACACTAGCTCTAGTCTGGAAAGTGGTTTTTAATGCCAGCACAAGTGCGAAAAGTTGTTTTGCAACAGCAACACAAGTGAGACAAATGGTTTTGCAACACTAACACAAGTGCAAAAAGTGGTTTTCAACGCCAGCACAAGTACGAAAAGTGGTTCTGCAACACAAGCTCAAGTGCTGAAAGTGGTTTTCAACGGCAGCAGAAGTGTGGAAATTGGTTTTTGCAACACTAACACAAGTGCAAAAAGTGGTTTTCAATGCCAGCACAAGTGACAAAAGTGGTTCTGCAAAACAAGCTCTAGTCTGGAAAGTGGTTTTCAATGCCAGCACAAGTGGGAAAAGTAGTTCTGCAACACTAGCTCAAGTGTGGAAAGTGGTTTTAAACACCAGCACAAATGCGATAAGAGGTTTTGCAACATGAACACAAGTGCGAAAAGTCGTTTTGCAACACTAACACAAGTGCGGAAAGTCGTTTTGCAACACTAACACAAGTGAGACAAATGGTTTTGCAACACTAACACAAATGCAGAAAGTGGTTTTGAGCACTAATAGGAGCGCGAAAAGTGGTTTTCAACACTAGCAGATGTGCAAAAAGTGGTTTTCAATGCCAGCACAAGTGCGGAAAGTATTTCTGCAACACTAGCTCAAGTGTGGAAAGTGGTTTTAAACACCAGCACAAGTGCGGAAAATGGTTTTGCAACACTAACACAAGTGCAAAAAGTGGTTTTGCAACACTAACACAAGTGCAAAAAGTGGTTTTGCAACACTAACACAAGTGGGAAAAGTGGTTTTGCAACACAAACACAAGTGTAAAAGTGGTTTTGCAACAGCAACACAAGTGAGACAAATGGTTTTGCAACAATAACACAAGTGCAAAAAGTGGTTTTCAACGCCAGCACAAGTGCGAAAAGTGGTTCTGAAACACAAGCTCAAGTGTGGAAAGTGGTTTTAAACACCAGCACACATGCGGAAAATGGTTTTGCAACACTAACACAAGTGCGAAAAGTCGTTTTGCAACACGAAGACAAATGCGAATTGTGGTTTTCAACACGAGCGCAAGTGTGAAAAGTGGATTTGCAACAGTAACACAAGTGTGAAAAGTCGTTTTGCAACACTAACACAAGTGCAAAAAGTGGTTTTCAATGGCAGCACAAGTGACAAAAGTGGTTCTGCAACACAAGCACAAGTGCGGAAAATGGTTTTGCAACAGCAACACAAGTGAGACAAATGGTTTTGCAACAATAACACAAGTGCAAAAAGTGGTTTTCAACGCCAGCACAAGTGCGGAAAATGGTTTTGCAACAATAACACAAGTGCAAAAAGTGCTTTTCAACGCCAGCACAAGTGCAAAAAGTGGTTCTGCAACACTAGATCAAGTGTGGAAAGTGGTTTTAAACACCAGCACAAGTGCGAAAATGGTTTTGCAACACCAACACAAGTGAGACAAATGGTTTTGCAACACTAACACAAGTGCAAAAAGTGGTTTTGCAACACTAACACAAGTGCGAAAAGTGGTTTTGCAACACAAACACAAGTGTAAAAGTGGTTTTGCAACACTAACACAAGTGTGAAAGTGGTTTTGCAACACGAGCACAAGTGCGATAAGAGGTTTTGCAACACAAACCCAATTGCGATTTGTGGTTTTCAACACTGGTACAAGTGCGAAAAGTGGTTTTGCAACACAAACACAAGTGTAAAAGTGGTTTTGCAACACTAACACAAGTGTGAAAATGGTTTTGCAACACGAGCACAAACAAGTGCGATAAGAGGTTTTGCAACACAAACCCAATTGCGATTTGTGGTTTTCAACACTGGCACAAGTGCGAAAAGTGGATTTGCAACACTAACACAAGTGTGAAAAGTCGTTTTGCAACACTAACACAAGTGCAAAAAGTGGTTTACAACACCAGCACGAGTGCGGAAAGTGGTTTGCAACACTAACACAAGTGTGGAAAGTGGTTTTCAATGCCAGCACAAGTGTGGAAAGTGGTTTTGCAACACTAACACAAGTGCGAAAAGTGCTTTTCAACACTCGCAGATGTGCAAAACGTGGTTTTCATCGCCAGCATAAGTGCAGAACGTGGTTTTGCAATACTAGTACATGTGTGAAAAGTGGTTTTCAATGCCAGCACAAGTGTGGAAAGTGGTTTTCAATGCCAGCACAAGTGACAAAAGTGGTTCTGCAACACAAGCTCGAGTCCGGAAAGTGGTTTTCAATGCCAGCACAAGTGCGAAAAGTGGTTTTGCAACAGCAACACAAGTGTGGAAAGTGGTTTTCAATGCCAGCACAAGTGCGGAAAGTAGTTCTGCAACACGAGCTCAAGTGTGGAAAGTGGTTTTAAACACCAGCACAAGTGCAGAAAATGGTTTTGCAACACTAACACAAGTGCAAAAGTGGTTTTGCAACACTAACACAAGTGCGAAAAGTGGTTTTGCAACACTAACACAAATGTGAAAGTGGTTTTACAACACTAACACAAGTGTGAGAAGTGGTTTTCAATGCCAGTACGAGTGTGGAAAGTGGTTTTTGCAACACTAACACAAGTGCGATAAGTGGTTTTCAACACGAGCCCGAGCGCGGAATGTGGTTTTTGCAACACTAACCAAATTGCAAAAAGTGGTTTTCAACATTAGCACGTGTGGGGAAAGTGGTTTTCAATGCCAACAGAAGTGTGGAAATTGGTTTTGCAACACTAAGGCAAATGCGAATTGTGGTTTTCAACACTAGCGCAAGTGCGAAAAGTGGTTTTGCAACACTAACGCAAGTGTGAAAAATGGATTTGCAACACTAACACAAGTGTGAAAAGTGGTTTTCAACGCCAGCACAAGTACGAAAAGTGGTTCTGCAACACAAGCTCAAGTGCGGAAAGTGGTTTTCAATGCCAGCACAAGTGCGAAAAGTGGTTTTGCAACAGCAAAACAAGTGAGACAAATGGTTTTGCAACAATAATACAAGTGCAAAAAGTGGTTTTGCATAACCAACACAAGTGGATAAAAAGTGGTTTTCAATGCCAGCTCAAGTGACAAAAGTGGTTCTGCAACACAAGCTCGAGTCCGGAAAGTGGTTTTCAGCGCCAGCACAAGTGCGAAAAGTGGTTCTGCAACACTAACACAAGTGTGGAAAGTGGTTTTGAACACCAGCACAAGTGCGGAAAATGATTTTGCAACACTAACAGCAGTGCGAAAAGTCGTTTTGCAACACGAAGACAAATGCGAATTGTGGTTTTCAACACTAGCACAAGTGTGAAAAGTGGATTTGCAACACTAACACAAGTGTGGAAAGTGGTTTTGCAACACTAACACAAGTGCAAAAAGTGGTTTTCAATGCCAGCACAAGTGAGAAAAGTGGTTCTGCAACACAAGCTCTAGTCTGGAAAGTGGTTTTCAATGCCAGCACAAGTGCGAAAAGTGGTTTTGCAACAGCAACACAAGTAAGACAAATGGTTTTGCAACACTAACACATGTGCAAAAAGTGGTTTTCAACGCCAGCACAAGTACGAAAAGTGGTTTTGCAACACTAAAACAAGTGCGAAAAGTCATTTTGCAACACTAACACAAGTGCGAAAAGTCGTTTTGCAACACTAACACAAGTGCGAAAGTGGTTTTGCAACACTAACACAAGTGCGGTAAATGGTTTTCAACGCCACTACGAGTGCCGAAAGTGTTTTTTGCAACAATAACACAAGTGCAAAAGTGGTTTTGCAACACTAACACAAGTGCAAAAAGTGGTTTTGCAACACGAACACGAGTGTGAAAGTGGTTTCGCAACACAAGCGCAGGTGCGATAAGAGGTTTTGCAACACTAACCCAATTGTGATTTGTGGTTTTCAACACTGGCGCAAGTACGAAAAGTGGTATTGCAACACTAACACAAGTGTAAAATGTGGTTTTGCAACACTAAGACAAATGCGAATTGTGGTTTTCAACACTAGCGCAAGTGCGATAAGAGGTTTTGCAACACTAACCCAATTGCGATTTGTGGTTTTCAACACTGGCGCAAGTGCAAAAAGTGGTTTTCCAACACTAACACAAGTGCGAAAAGTCGTTTTGCAACACTAACACAAGTGCGAAAAGTCGTTTTGCAACACTAACACAAGTGCGATAAGTGGTTTTCAACGCCACTAGGAGTGCCGAAAATGTTTTTTGCAACAATAACACATGTGCGAAAAGTGGCTTTGCAACACGAGCATGAGTCCAATAAGTGGTTTTGCAACACTAACACAAGTGTGATAAGTAATTTTCAACACTAGCAAGTGTGCTGAAAGTGGTTTTCAACGGCAGCAGAAGTGTGGAAATTGGTTTTTTCAACACGAACACAAGTGTAAAAAGTGGTTTTCAATGCCAGCACAAGTGACAAAAGTGGTTCTGCAACACAAGCTCTAGTCTGGAAAGTGGTTTTCAATGCCAGCACAAGTGCGAAAAGTGGTTTTGCAACAGCAACACAAGTGTTTAAAGTGGTTTTCAATGCCAGCACAAGTGCGGAAAGTAGTTCTGCAACACTAGCGCAAGTGTGGAAAGTGGTTTTAAACACCAGCACAATTGCGATAAGAGGTTTTGCAACACTAACACAAGTGCAAAAAGTGGTTTTGAACGCCAGCACAAGTGCGAAAAGTGGTTCTGCAACACAAGCTCTAGTCTGGAAAGTGGTTTTCAATGCCAGCACAAGTGCGAAAAGTTGTTTTGCAACAGCAACACAAGCGAGACAAATGGTTTTGCAACACTAACACAAGTGCAAAAAGTGGGATTCAACGGCAGCACAAGTACGAAAAGTGGTTCTGCAAAACAATCTCAAGTGCGGAAAGTGGTTTTCAATGCCAGCACAAGTGTGGAAAGTGGTTCTGCAACACAAGCTCTCGTCTGGAAAGTGGTTTTCAATGCCAGCACAAGTGCGGAAAGTAGTTCTGCAAAACAAGCTCATGTGTGGAAAGTGGTTTTCAATGCCAGCACAAGTGTGGAAAGTGGTTCTGCAACACAAGCTCTCGTCTGGAAAGTGGATTTCAATGCCAGCACAAGTGCGAAAAGTGGTTTTGCAACAGCAACACAAGTGAGACAAATGGCTTTGCAACAATAACACAAGTGCAAAAAGTGGTTTTGCAACACTAACCCAAGTGTGCAAAAAGTGGTTTTCAATGCCAGCACAAGTGACAAAAGTGGTTCTGCAACACAAGCTCTAGTCTGAAAAGTGGTTTTCAATGCCAGCACAAGTGCGAAAAGTGGTTTTGCAACAGCAACACAAGTGAGACAAATGGTTTTGCAACAATAACACAAGTGCAAAAAGTGGTTTTCAACGCCAGCACAAGTGCGAAAAGTGGTTCTGCAACACAAGCTCAAGTGTGGAAAGTGGTTTTAAACACCAGCACACGTGCGGAAAATGGTTTTGCAACACTAACACAAGTGCGAAAAGTCGTTTTGCAACACTAAGACAAATGCGAATTGTGGTTTTCAACACGAGCGCAAGTGTGAAATGTGGATTTGCAACACTAACACAAGTGTGAAAAGTCGTTTTGCAACACTAACACAAGTGCAAAAAGTGGTTTTCAATGGCAGCACAAGTGACAAAAGTGGTTCTGCAACACAAGCTCAAGTGTGGAAAGTGGTTTTAAACAGCAGCACAAGTGTGGAAAATGGTTTTGCAACAGCAACACAAGTGAGACAAATGGTTTTGCAACAATAACACAAGTGCAAAAAGTGGTTTTCAACGCCAGCACAAGTGCGGAAAGTAGTTCTGCAACACTAGATCAAGTGTGGAAAGTGGTTTTAAACACCAGCACAAGTGCAGAAAATGGTTTTGCAACAATAACACAAGTGCAAAAAGTGCTTTTCAATGCCAGCACAGGTGAGAAAAGTGGTTCTGCAACACAAGCTCTAGTCTGTAAAGTCGTTTTCAATTCCAGCACAAGTGCGAAAAGTGGTTTTGCAACAGCAACACAAGTGAGACAAATGGTTTTGCATCACTAACACAAGTGCAGAAAGTGGTTTTGAGCACTAACAGGAGTGCAAAAATGTGGTTTTCAACACTAGCAGATGTGCAAAAAGTGGTTTTCAATACCAGCACAAGTGAGAAAAGTGGTTCTGCAACACTAGCTCTAGTCTGGAAAGTGGTTTTTAATGCCAGCATAAGTGCGAAAAGTTGTTTTGCAACAGCAACACAAGTGAGACAAATGGTTTTGCAACACTAACACAAGTGCAAAAAGTGGTTTTCAACGCCAGCACAAGTACGAAAAGTGGTTCTGCAACACAAGCTCAAGTGCTGAAAGTGGTTTTCAACGGCAGCAGAAGTGTGGAAATTGGTTTTTGCAACACTAACACAAGTGCAAAAAGTGGTTTTCAATGCCAGCACAAGTGACAAAAGTGGTTCTGCAAAACAAGCTCTAGTCTGGAAAGTGGTTTTCAATGCCAGCACAAGTGGGAAAAGTAGTTCTGCAACACTAGCTCAAGTGTGGAAAGTGGTTTTAAACACCAGCACAAATGCGATAAGAGGTTTTGCAACATGAACACAAGTGCGAAAAGTCGTTTTGCAACACTAACACAAGTGCGGAAAGTCGTTTTGCAACACTAACACAAGTGAGACAAATGGTTTTGCAACACTAACACAAATGCAGAAAGTGGTTTTGAGCACTAATAGGAGCGCGAAAAGTGGTTTTCAACACTAGCAGATGTGCAAAAAGTGGTTTTCAATGCCAGCACAAGTGCGGAAAGTATTTCTGCAACACTAGCTCAAGTGTGGAAAGTGGTTTTAAACACCAGCACAAGTGCGGAAAATGGTCTTGCAACACTAACACAAGTGCAAAAAGTGGTTTTGCAACACTAACCCAAGTGCAAAAAGTGGTTTTGCAACACTAACACAAGTGGGAAAAGTGGTTTTGCAACACAAACACAAGTGTAAAAGTGGTTTTGCAACACCAACACAAGTGAGACAAATGGTTTTGCAACAATAACACAAGTGCAAAAAGTGGTTTTCAACGCCAGCAGAAGTGCGAAAAGTGGTTCTGCAACACAAGCTCAAGTGTGGAAAGTGGTTTTCAATGCCAACACAAGTGCAGAAAGTCGTTCTGCAACACTAGCTCAAGTGTGGAAAGTGGTCTTAAAAACCAGCACAAGTGCGGAAAATGGTTTTGCAACACTAAAACAAGTGCAAAAAGTGGTTTTGCAACACCAACACAAGTGAGACAAATGGTTTTGCAATACTAACACAAGTGCAAAAAGTGGTTTTGCAACACTAACACAAGTGCAAAAAGTGGTTTTGCAACACAAACACAAGTGTAAAAGTGGTTTTGCAACACTAACACAAGTGTGAAAGTGGTTTTGCAACACAAGCACAAGTGCGATAAGAGGTTTTGCAACACAAACCCAATTGCGATTTGTGGTTTTCAACACTGGCACAAGTGCGAAAAGTGGTATTGCAACACGAACACAAGTGTGAAAAGTGGTCTTGCAACACTAAGACAAATGCGAAGTGTGGTTTTCAACACCAGCACAAGTGTGAAAAGTGGATTTGCAACACTAACACGAGTGTGAAATGTCGTTTTGCAACACTAACACAAGTGCAAAAAGTGGTTTACAACACCAGCCCGAGTGCGGAAAGTGGTTTGCAACACTAACACAAGTGTGGAAAGTGGTTTTCAATGCCAGCACAAGTGTGGAAAGTGGTTTTGCAACACTAACACAAGTGCAAAAAGTGGTTTGCAATGCCAGCACAAGTGCGAAAAGTGGTTTTGCAACAGCAACACAAGTGAGACAAATGGTTTTGCAACAATAACACAAGTGCAAAAAGTGGTTTTCAACGCCAGCACAAGTGAGAAAAGTGGTTCTGCAACACAAGCTCTAGTCTGGAAAGTGGTTTTCAATGCCAGCACAAGTGCGGAAAATGGTTTTGCAACACTAACACAAGTGCAAAAAGTGGTTTTGCAACACCAACACAAGTGATACAAATGGTTTTGCAAAACTAACACAAGTGCAGAAAGTGGTTTTAAGCACTAACAGGAGCGCGAAAAGTGGTTTTCAACACTAGCAGATGTGCAAAAAGTGATTTTCAATGCCAGCACAAGTGACAAAAGTGGTTCTGCAACACAAGCTCTAGTCTGTAAAGTGGTTTTCAATGCCAGTACAAGTGCGGAAAGTAGTTCTGCAACAATAGCTCAAGTGTGGAAAGTGGTTTTAAACACCAGCACAAGTGCGGAAAATGGTTTTGCAACACTAACACAAGTGCAAAAAGTGGTTTTCAACGCCAGCACAAGTACGAAAAGTGGTTTTGCAACACTAAAACAAGTGCGAAAAGTCATTTTACAACACTAACACAAGTGCAAAAAGTGGTTTTCAACGCCAGCACAAGTACGAAAAGTGGTTTTGCAACACTAAAACAAGTGCGAAAAGTCATTTTGCAACACTAACACAAGTGCGAAAAGTCATTTTGCAACACTAACACAGGTGCGAAAGTGGTTTTGCAACACTAACACAATTGCGATAAGTGGTTTTCAACGCCACTAAGAGTGCCGAAAGTGTTTTTTGCAACAATAGCACAAGTGCAAAAGTGGTTTTGCAACACTAACACAAGTGCAAAAAGTGGTTTTGCAACACGAACACAAGTGTAAAAGTGGTTTTGCAACACGAGCGCAAGTGCGATAAGAGGTTTTGCAACACTAACCCAATTGCGATTTGTGGTTTTCAACACTGGCGCAAGTACGAAAAGTGGTATTGCAACACTAACACAAGTGTAAAATGTGGTTTTGCAACACTAAGACAAATGCGAATTGTGGTTTTCAACACTGGTGCAAGTGCAAAAAGTGGTTTTACAACACTAACACAAGTGCGAAAAGTCGTTTTGCAACACTAACACAAGTGCGAAAAGTGGTTTTGCCACACTAACATAAGTGTGATAAGTAGTTTTCAACACTAGCAAGTGTGCTGAAAGTGGTTTTCAACGGCAGCAGAAGTGTCGAAATTGGTTTTTTCAACACTATCACAAGTGTAAAAAGTGGTTTTCAATGCCAGCAGAAGTGACAAAAGTCGTTCTGCAACACAAGCTCTAGTCTGGAAAGTGGTTTTCAATGCCAGCACAAGTGCGAAAAGTGGTTTTGCAACAGCAACACAAGTGTCTAAAGTGGTTTTCAATGCCAGCACAAGTGCGGAAAGTAGTTCTGCAACACTAGCTCAAGTGTGGAAAGTGGTTTTAAACACCAGCCCAAGTGCGATAAGAAGTTTTGCAACACTACCACAAGTGCAAAAAGTGGTTTTCAACGCCAGCACAAGTGCGAAAAGTGGTTTTGCAACACAAGCTCTAGTCTGGAAAGTGGTTTTCAATGCCAGCACAAGTGCGAAAAGTTGTTTTGCAACAGCAACACAAGTGAGACAAATGGTTTTGCAACACTAACACAAGTGCAAAAAGTGGTTTTCAACGCGGCACAAGTACGAAAAGTGGTTCTGCAACACAAGCTCAAGTGCGGAAAGTGGTTTTCAATGCCAGCACAAGTGCGGAAAGTAGTTCTGCAAAACAAGCTCATGTGTGGAAAGTGGTTTTCAATGCCAGCACAAGTGCGAAAAGTGGTTTTGCAACAGCAACACAAGTGAGACAAATGGCTTTGCAACAATAACACAAGTGCAAAAAGTGGTTTTGCAACACTAACCCAAGTGTGCAAAAAGTGGTTTTCAATGCCAGCACAAGTGACAAAAGTGGTTCTGCAACACAAGCTCTAGTCCGGAAAGTGGTTTTTAATGCCAGCACAAGTGCGAAAAGTTGTTTTGCAACAGCAACACAAGTGAGACAAATGGTTTTGCAACACTAACACAAGTGCAGAAAGTGGTTTTGAGCACTAACAGGAGTGCAAAAATGTGGTTTTCAACACTAGCAGATGTGCAAAAAGTGGTTTTCAATACCAGCACAAGTGAGAAAAGTGGTTCTGCAACACTAGCTCTAGTCTGGAAAGTGGTTTTTAATGCCAGCACAAGTGCGAAAAGTTGTTTTGCAACAGCAATACAAGTGAGACAAATGGTTTTGCAACACTAACACAAGTACGAAAAGTGGTTCTGCAACACAAGCTCAAGTGCTGAAAGTGGTTTTCAACGGCAGCAGAAGTGTGGAAATTGGTTTTTGCAACACTAACACAAGTGCAAAAAGTGGTTTTCAATGCCAGCACAAGTGACAAAAGTGGTTCTGCAAAACAAGCTCTAGTCTGGAAAGTGGTTTTCAATGCCAGCACAAGTGGGAAAAGTAGTTCTGCAACACTAGCTCAAGTGTGGAAAGTGGTTTTAAACACCAGCACAAATGCGATAAGAGGTTTTGCAACATGAACACAAGTGCGAAAAGTCGTTTTGCAACACTAACACAAGTGAGACAAATGGTTTTGCAACACTAACACAAATGCAGAAAGTGGTTTTGAGCACTAATAGGAGCGCGAAAAGTGGTTTTCAACACTAGCAGATGTGCAAAAAGTGGTTTTCAATGCCAGCACAAGTGCGGAAAGTATTTCTGCAACACTAGCTCAAGTGTGGAAAGTGGTTTTAAACACCAGCACAAGTGCGGAAAATGGTTTTGCAACGCTAACACAAGTGCAAAAAGTGGTTTTGCAACACTAACACAAGTGCAAAAAGTGGTTTTGCAACACTAACACAAGTGGGAAAAGTGGTTTTGCAACACAAACACAAGTGTAAAAGTGGTTTTGCAACAGCAACACAAGTGAGACAAATGGTTTTGCAACAATAACACAAGTGCAAAAAGTGGTTTTCAACGCCAGCACAAGTGCGAAAAGTGGTTCTGCAACACAAGCTCAAGTGTGGAAAGTGGTTTTAAACACCAGCACACATGCGGAAAATGGTTTTGCAACACTAACACAGGTGCGAAAAGTCGTTTTGCAACACTAAGACAAATGCGAATTGTGGTTTTCAACACGAGCGCAAGTGTGAAAAGTGGATTTGCAACAGTAACACAAGTGTGAAAAGTCGTTTTGCAACACTAACACAAGTGCAAAAAGTGGTTTTCAATGGCAGCACAAGTGACAAAAGTGGTTCTGCAACACAAGCACAAGTGCGGAAAATGGTTTTGCAACAGCAACACAAGTGAGACAAATGGTTTTGCAACAATAACACAAGTGCAAAAAGTGGTTTTCAACGCCAGCACAAGTGCGGAAAATGGTTTTGCAACAATAACACAAGTGCAAAAAGTGCTTTTCAACGCCAGCACAAGTGCAAAAAGTGGTTCTGCAACACTAGATCAAGTGTGGAAAGTGGTTTTAAACACCAGCACAAGTGCGAAAATGGTTTTGCAACACCAACACAAGTGAGACAAATGGTTTTGCAACACTAACACAAGTGCAAAAAGTGGTTTTGCAACACTAACACAAGTGCGAAAAGTGGTTTTGCAACACAAACACAAGTGTAAAAGTGGTTTTGCAACACTAACACAAGTGTGAAAGTGGTTTTGCAACACCAGCACAAGTGCGATAAGAGGTTTTGCAACACAAACCCAATTGCGATTTGTGGTTTTCAACACTGGTACAAGTGCGAAAAGTGGTTTTGCAACACAAACACAAGTGTAAAAGTGGTTTTGCAACACTAACACAAGTGTGAAAATGGTTTTGCAACACGAGCACAAACAAGTGCGATAAGAGGTTTTGCAACACAAACCCAATTGCGATTTGTGGTTTTCAACACTGGCACAAGTGCGAAAAGTGGATTTGCAACACTAACACAAGTGTGAAAAGTCGTTTTGCAACACTAACACAAGTGCAAAAAGTGGTTTACAACACCAGCACGAGTGCGGAAAGTGGTTTGCAACACTAACACAAGTGTGGAAAGTGGTTTTCAATGCCAGCACAAGTGTGGAAAGTGGTTTTGCAACACTAACACAAGTGCGAAAAGTGCTTTTCAACACTCGCAGATGTGCAAAACGTGGTTTTCATCGCCAGCATAAGTGCAGAACGTGGTTTTGCAATACTAGTACATGTGTGAAAAGTGGTTTTCAATGCCAGCACAAGTGTGGAAAGTGGTTTTCAATGCCAGCACAAGTGACAAAAGTGGTTCTGCAACACAAGCTCGAGTCCGGAAAGTGGTTTTCAATGCCAGCACAAGTGCGAAAAGTGGTTTGCAACAGCAACACAAGTGTGGAAAGTGGTTTTCAATGCCAGCACAAGTGCGGAAAGTAGTTCTGCAACACGAGCTCAAGTGTGGAAAGTGGTTTTAAACACCAGCACAAGTGCAGAAAATGGTTTTGCAACACTAACACAAGTGCAAAAGTGGTTTTGCAACACTAACACAAGTGTGAGAAGTGGTTTTCAATGCCAGTACGAGTGTGGAAAGTGGTTTTTGCAACACTAACACAAGTGCGATAAGTGGTTTTCAACACGAGCCCGAGCGCGGAATGTGGTTTTTGCAACACTAACCAAATTGCAAAAAGTGGTTTTCAACATTAGCACGTGTGGGGAAAGTGGTTTTCAATGCCAACAGAAGTGTGGAAATTGGTTTTGCAACACTAAGACAAATGCGAATTGTGGTTTTCAACACTAGCGCAAGTGCGAAAAGTGGTTTTGCAACACTAACGCAAGTGTGAAAAATGGATTTGCAACACTAACACAAGTGTGAAAAGTGGTTTTCAACGCCAGCACAAGTACGAAAAGTGGTTCTGCAACACAAGCTCAAGTGCGGAAAGTGGTTTTCAATGCCAGCACAAGTGCGAAAAGTGGTTTTGCAACAGCAAAACAAGTGAGACAAATGGTTTTGCAACAATAATACAAGTGCAAAAAGTGGTTTTGCATAACCAACACAAGTGGATAAAAAGTGGTTTTCAATGCCAGCTCAAGTGACAAAAGTGGTTCTGCAACACAAGCTCGAGTCCGGAAAGTGGTTTTCAGCGCCAGCACAAGTGCGAAAAGTGGTTCTGCAACACTAACACAAGTGTGGAAAGTGGTTTTGAACACCAGCACAAGTGTGGAAAATGATTTTGCAACACTAACAGCAGTGCGAAAAGTCGTTTTGCAACACGAAGACAAATGCGAATTGTGGTTTTCAACACTAGCACAAGTGTGAAAAGTGGATTTGCAACACTAACACAAGTGTGGAAAGTGGTTTTGCAACACTAACACAAGTGCAAAAAGTGGTTTTCAATGCCAGCACAAGTGAGAAAAGTGGTTCTGCAACACAAGCTCTAGTCTGGAAAGTGGTTTTCAATGCCAGCACAAGTGCGAAAAGTGGTTTTGCAACAGCAACACAAGTAAGACAAATGGTTTTGCAACACTAACACATGTGCAAAAAGTGGTTTTCAACGCCAGCACAAGTACGAAAAGTGGTTTTGCAACACTAAAACAAGTGCGAAAAGTCATTTTGCAACACTAACACAAGTGCGAAAAGTCGTTTTGCAACACTAACACAAGTGCGAAAGTGGTTTTGCAACACTAACACAAGTGCGGTAAATGGTTTTCAACGCCACTACGAGTGCCGAAAGTGTTTTTTGCAACAATAACACAAGTGCAAAAGTGGTTTTGCAACACTAACACAAGTGCAAAAAGTGGTTTTGCAACACGAACACGAGTGTGAAAGTGGTTTCGCAACACAAGCGCAGGTGCGATAAGAGGTTTTGCAACACTAACCCAATTGCGATTTGTGGTTTTCAACACTGGCGCAAGTACGAAAAGTGGTATTGCAACACTAACACAAGTGTAAAATGTGGTTTTGCAACACTAAGACAAATGCGAATTGTGGTTTTCAACACTAGCGCAAGTGCGATAAGAGGTTTTGCAACACTAACCCAATTGCGATTTGTGGTTTTCAACACTGGCGCAAGTGCAAAAAGTGGTTTTGCAACACTAACACAAGTGCGAAAAGTCGTTTTGCAACACTAACACAAGTGCGAAAAGTCGTTTTGCAACACTAACACAAGTGCGATAAGTGGTTTTCAACGCCACTAGGAGTGCCGAAAGTGTTTTTTGCAACAATAACACAAGTGCGAAAAGTGGCTTTGCAACACGAGCATGAGTCCAATAAGTGGTTTTGCAACACTAACACAAGTGTGATAAGTAATTTTCAACACTAGCAAGTGTGCTGAAAGTGGTTTTCAACGGCAGCAGAAGTGTGGAAATTGGTTTTTTCAACACGAACACAAGTGTAAAAAGTGGTTTTCAATGCCAGCACAAGTGACAAAAGTGGTTCTGCAACACAAGCTCTAGTCTGGAAAGTGGTTTTCAATGCCAGCACAAGTGCGAAAAGTGGTTTTGCAACAGCAACACAAGTGTGGAAAGTGGTTTTAAACACCAGCACAATTGCGATAAGAGGTTTTGCAACACTAACACAAGTGCAAAAAGTGGTTTTGAACGCCAGCACAAGTGCGAAAAGTGGTTCTGCAACACAAGCTCTAGTCTGGAAAGTGGTTTTCAATGCCAGCACAAGTGCGAAAAGTTGTTTTGCAACAGCAACACAAGCGAGACAAATGGTTTTGCAACACTAACACAAGTGCAAAAAGTGGGTTTCAACGGCAGCACAAGTACGAAAAGTGGTTCTGCAAAACAATCTCAAGTGCGGAAAGTGGTTTTCAATGCCAGCACAAGTGTGGAAAGTGGTTCTGCAACACAAGCTCTCGTCTGGAAAGTGGTTTTCAATGCCAGCACAAGTGCGGAAAGTAGTTCTGCAAAACAAGCTCATGTGTGGAAAGTGGTTTTCAATGCCAGCACAAGTGTGGAAAGTGGTTCTGCAACACAAGCTCTCGTCTGGAAAGTGGATTTCAATGCCAGCACAAGTGCGAAAAGTGGTTTTGCAACAGCAACACAAGTGAGACAAATGGCTTTGCAACAATAACACAAGTGCAAAAAGTGGTTTTGCAACACTAACCCAAGTGTGCAAAAAGTGGTTTTCAATGCCAGCACAAGTGACAAAAGTGGTTCTGCAACACAAGCTCTAGTCTGAAAAGTGGTTTTCAATGCCAGCACAAGTGCGAAAAGTGGTTTTGCAACAGCAACACAAGTGAGACAAATGGTTTTGCAACAATAACACAAGTGCAAAAGGTGGTTTTCAACGCCAGCACAAGTGCGAAAAGTGGTTCTGCAACACAAGCTCAAGTGTGGAAAGTGGTTTTAAACACCAGCACACGTGCGGAAAATGGTTTTGCAACACTAACACAAGTGCGAAAAGTCGTTTTGCAACACTAAGACAAATGCGAATTGTGGTTTTCAACACGAGCGCAAGTGTGAAATGTGGATTTGCAACACTAACACAAGTGTGAAAAGTCGTTTTGCAACACTAACACAAGTGCAAAAAGTGGTTTTCAATGGCAGCACAAGTGACAAAAGTGGTTCTGCAACACAAGCTCAAGTGTGGAAAGTGGTTTTAAACAGCAGCACAAGTGTGGAAAATGGTTTTGCAACAGCAACACAAGTGAGACAAATGGTTTTGCAACAATAACACAAGTGCAAAAAGTGGTTTTCAACGCCAGCAGAAGTGCGAAAAGTGGTTCTGCAACACAAGCTCAAGTGTGGAAAGTGGTTTTCAATGCCAACACAAGTGCAGAAAGTCGTTCTGCAACACTAGCTCAAGTGTGGAAAGTGGTCTTAAAAACCAGCACAAGTGCGGAAAATGGTTTTGCAACACTAAAACAAGTGCAAAAAGTGGTTTTGCAACACCAACACAAGTGAGACAAATGGTTTTGCAATACTAACACAAGTGCAAAAAGTGGTTTTGCAACACTAACACAAGTGCAAAAAGTGGTTTTGCAACACAAACACAAGTGTAAAAGTGGTTTTGCAACACTAACACAAGTGTGAAAGTGGTTTTGCAACACAAGCAAAAGTGCGATAAGAGGTTTTGCAACACAAACCCAATTGCGATTTGTGGTTTTCAACACTGGCACAAGTGCGAAAAGTGGTATTGCAACACGAACACAAGTGTGAAAAGTGGTCTTGCAACACTAAGACAAATGCGAAGTGTGGTTTTCAACACCAGCACAAGTGTGAAAAGTGGATTTGCAACACTAACACGAGTGTGAAATGTTGTTTTGCAACACTAACACAAGTGCAAAAAGTGGTTTACAACACCAGCCCGAGTGCGGAAAGTGGTTTGCAACACTAACACAAGTGTGGAAAGTGGTTTTCAATGCCAGCACAAGTGTGGAAAGTGGTTTTGCAACACTAACACAAGTGCGAAAAGTGGTTTTCAATGCCAGCACAAGTGTGGAAAGTGGTTTTGCAACACTAACACAAGTGCAAAAAGTGGTTTGCAATGCCAGCACAAGTGCGAAAAGTGGTTTTGCAACAGCAACACAAGTGAGACAAATGGTTTTGCAACAATAACACAAGTGCAAAAAGTGGTTTTCAACGCCAGCACAAGTGAGAAAAGTGGTTCTGCAACACAAGCTCTAGTCTGGAAAGTGGTTTTCAATGCCAGCACAAGTGCGGAAAATGGTTTTGCAACACTAACACAAGTGCAAAAAGTGGTTTTGCAACACCAACACAAGTGATACAAATGGTTTTGCAAAACTAACACAAGTGCAGAAAGTGGTTTTAAGCACTAACAGGAGCGCGAAAAGTGGTTTTCAACACTAGCAGATGTGCAAAAAGTGATTTTCAATGCCAGCACAAGTGACAAAAGTGGTTCTGCAACACAAGCTCTAGTCTGTAAAGTGGTTTTCAATGCCAGTACAAGTGCGGAAAGTAGTTCTGCAACAATAGCTCAAGTGTGGAAAGTGGTTTTAAACACCAGCACAAGTGCGGAAAATGGTTTTGCAACACTAACACAAGTGCAAAAAGTGGTTTTCAACGCCAGCACAAGTACGAAAAGTGGTTTTGCAACACTAAAACAAGTGCGAAAAGTCATTTTGCAACACTAACACAAGTGCAAAAAGTGGTTTTCAACGCCAGCACAAGTACGAAAAGTGGTTTTGCAACACTAAAACAAGTGCGAAAAGTCATTTTGCAACACTAACACAAGTGCGAAAAGTCATTTTGCAACACTAACACAGGTGCGAAAGTGGTTTTGCAACACTAACACAATTGCGATAAGTGGTTTTGCAACACGAACACAAGTGTAAAAGTGGTTTTGCAACACGAGCGCAAGTGCGATAAGAGGTTTTGCAACACTAACCCAATTGCGATTTGTGGTTTTCAACACTAACACAAGTGCGAAAAGTCGTTTTGCAACACTAACACAAGTGCGAAAAGTGGTTTTGCCACACTAACATAAGTGTGATAAGTAGTTTTCAACACTAGCAAGTGTGCTGAAAGTGGTTTTCAACGGCAGCAGAAGTGTCGAAATTGGTTTTTTCAACACTATCACAAGTGTAAAAAGTGGTTTTCAATGCCAGCAGAAGTGACAAAAGTCGTTCTGCAACACAAGCTCTAGTCTGGAAAGTGGTTTTCAATGCCAGCACAAGTGCGAAAAGTGGTTTTGCAACAGCAACACAAGTGTCTAAAGTGGTTTTCAATGCCAGCACAAGTGCGGAAAGTAGTTCTGCAACACTAGCTCAAGTGTGGAAAGTGGTTTTAAACACCAGCCCAAGTGCGATAAGAGGTTTTGCAACACTACCACAAGTGCAAAAAGTGGTTTTCAACGCCAGCACAAGTGCGAAAAGTGGTTTTGCAACACAAGCTCTAGTCTGGAAAGTGGTTTTCAATGCCAGCACAAGTGCGAAAAGTTGTTTTGCAACAGCAACACAAGTGAGACAAATGGTTTTGCAACACTAACACAAGTGCAAAAAGTGGTTTTCAACGCGGCACAAGTACGAAAAGTGGTTCTGCAACACAAGCTCAAGTGCGGAAAGTGGTTTTCAATGCCAGCACAAGTGCGGAAAGTAGTTCTGCAAAACAAGCTCATGTGTGGAAAGTGGTTTTCAATGCCAGCACAAGTGCGAAAAGTGGTTTTGCAACAGCAACACAAGTGAGACAAATGGCTTTGCAACAATAACACAAGTGCAAAAAGTGGTTTTGCAACACTAACCCAAGTGTGCAAAAAGTGGTTTTCAATGCCAGCACAAGTGACAAAAGTGGTTCTGCAACACAAGCTCTAGTCCGGAAAGTGGTTTTTAATGCCAGCACAAGTGCGAAAAGTTGTTTTGCAACAGCAACACAAGTGAGACAAATGGTTTTGCAACACTAACACAAGTGCAGAAAGTGGTTTTGAGCACTAACAGGAGTGCAAAAATGTGGTTTTCAACACCAGCAGATGTGCAAAAAGTGGTTTTCAATACCAGCACAAGTGAGAAAAGTGGTTCTGCAACACTAGCTCTAGTCTGGAAAGTGGTTTTTAATGCCAGCACAAGTGCGAAAAGTTGTTTTGCAACAGCAACACAAGTGAGACAAATGGTTTTGCAACACTAACACAAGTGCAAAAAGTGGTTTTCAACGCCAGCACAAGTACGAAAAGTGGTTCTGCAACACAAGCTCAAGTGCTGAAAGTGGTTTTCAACGGCAGCAGAAGTGTGGAAATTGGTTTTTGCAACACTAACACAAGTGCAAAAAGTGGTTTTCAATGCCAGCACAAGTGACAAAAGTGGTTCTGCAAAACAAGCTCTAGTCTGGAAAGTGGTTTTCAATGCCAGCACAAGTGGGAAAAGTAGTTCTGCAACACTAGCTCAAGTGTGGAAAGTGGTTTTAAACACCAGCACAAATGCGATAAGAGGTTTTGCAACATGAACACAAGTGCGAAAAGTCGTTTTGCAACACTAACACAAGTGCGGAAAGTCGTTTTGCAACACTAACACAAGTGAGACAAATGGTTTTGCAACACTAACACAAATGCAGAAAGTGGTTTTGAGCACTAATAGGAGCGCGAAAAGTGGTTTTCAACACTAGCAGATGTGCAAAAAGTGGTTTTCAATGCCAGCACAAGTGCGGAAAGTATTTCTGCAACACTAGCTCAAGTGTGGAAAGTGGTTTTAAACACCAGCACAAGTGCGGAAAATGGTTTTGCAACACTAACACAAGTGCAAAAAGTGGTTTTGCAACACTAACACAAGTGCAAAAAGTGGTTTTGCAACACTAACACAAGTGGGAAAAGTGGTTTTGCAACACAAACACAAGTGTAAAAGTGGTTTTGCAACAGCAACACAAGTGAGACAAATGGTTTTGCAACAATAACACAAGTGCAAAAAGTGGTTTTCAACGCCAGCACAAGTGCGAAAAGTGGTTCTGCAACACAAGCTCAAGTGTGGAAAGTGGTTTTAAACACCAGCACACATGCGGAAAATGGTTTTGCAACACTAACACAGGTGCGAAAAGTCGTTTTGCAACACTAAGACAAATGCGAATTGTGGTTTTCAACACGAGCGCAAGTGTGAAAAGTGGATTTGCAACAGTAACACAAGTGTGAAAAGTCGTTTTGCAACACTAACACAAGTGCAAAAAGTGGTTTTCAATGGCAGCACAAGTGACAAAAGTGGTACTGCAACACAAGCACAAGTGCGGAAAATGGTTTTGCAACAGCAACACAAGTGAGACAAATGGTTTTGCAACAATAACACAAGTGCAAAAAGTGGTTTTCAACGCCAGCACAAGTGCGGAAAATGGTTTTGCAACAATAACACAAGTGCAAAAAGTGCTTTTCAACGCCAGCACAAGTGCAAAAAGTGGTTCTGCAACACTAGATCAAGTGTGGAAAGTGGTTTTAAACACCAGCACAAGTGCGAAAATGGTTTTGCAACACCAACACAAGTGAGACAAATGGTTTTGCAACACTAACACAAGTGCAAAAAGTGGTTTTGCAACACTAACACAAGTGCGAAAAGTGGTTTTGCAACACAAACACAAGTGTAAAAGTGGTTTTGCAACACTAACACAAGTGTGAAAGTGGTTTTGCAACACCAGCACAAGTGCGATAAGAGGTTTTGCAACACAAACCCAATTGCGATTTGTGGTTTTCAACACTGGTACAAGTGCGAAAAGTGGTTTTGCAACACAAACACAAGTGTAAAAGTGGTTTTGCAACACTAACACAAGTGTGAAAATGGTTTTGCAACACGAGCACAAACAAGTGCGATAAGAGGTTTTGCAACACAAACCCAATTGCGATTTGTGGTTTTCAACACTGGCACAAGTGCGAAAAGTGGATTTGCAACACTAACACAAGTGTGAAAAGTCGTTTTGCAACACTAACACAAGTGCAAAAAGTGGTTTACAACACCAGCACGAGTGCGGAAAGTGGTTTGCAACACTAACACAAGTGTGGAAAGTGGTTTTCAATGCCAGCACAAGTGTGGAAAGTGGTTTTGCAACACTAACACAAGTGCGAAAAGTGCTTTTCAACACTCGCAGATGTGCAAAACGTGGTTTTCATCGCCAGCATAAGTGCAGAACGTGGTTTTGCAATACTAGTACATGTGTGAAAAGTGGTTTTCAATGCCAGCACAAGTGTGGAAAGTGGTTTTCAATGCCAGCACAAGTGACAAAAGTGGTTCTGCAACACAAGCTCGAGTCCGGAAAGTGGTTTTCAATGCCAGCACAAGTGCGAAAAGTGGTTTTGCAACAGCAACACAAGTGTGGAAAGTGGTTTTCAATGCCAGCACAAGTGCGGAAAGTAGTTCTGCAACACTAACACAAGTGCAAAAGTGGTTTTGCAACACTAACACAAGTGTGAGAAGTGGTTTTCAATGCCAGTACGAGTGTGGAAAGTGGTTTTTGCAACACTAACACAAGTGCGATAAGTGGTTTTCAACACGAGCCCGAGCGCGGAATGTGGTTTTTGCAACACTAACCAAATTGCAAAAAGTGGTTTTCAACATTAGCACGTGTGGGGAAAGTGGTTTTCAATGCCAACAGAAGTGTGGAAATTGGTTTTGCAACACTTAGACAAATGCGAATTGTGGTTTTCAACACTAGCGCAAGTGCGAAAAGTGGTTTTGCAACACTAACGCAAGTGTGAAAAATGGATTTGCAACACTAACACAAGTGTGAAAAGTGGTTTTCAACGCCAGCACAAGTACGAAAAGTGGTTCTGCAACACAAGCTCAAGTGCGGAAAGTGGTTTTCAATGCCAGCACAAGTGCGAAAAGTGGTTTTGCAACAGCAAAACAAGTGAGACAAATGGTTTTGCAACAATAATACAAGTGCAAAAAGTGGTTTTGCATAACCAACACAAGTGGATAAAAAGTGGTTTTCAATGCCAGCTCAAGTGACAAAAGTGGTTCTGCAACACAAGCTCGAGTCCGGAAAGTGGTTTTCAGCGCCAGCACAAGTGCGAAAAGTGGTTCTGCAACACTAACACAAGTGTGGAAAGTGGTTTTGAACACCAGCACAAGTGCGGAAAATGATTTTGCAACACTAACAGCAGTGCGAAAAGTCGTTTTGCAACACGAAGACAAATGCGAATTGTGGTTTTCAACACGAGCACAAGTGTGAAAAGTGGATTTGCAACACTAACACAAGTGTGGAAAGTGGTTTTGCAACACTAACACAAGTGCAAAAAGTGGTTTTCAATGCCAGCACAAGTGAGAAAAGTGGTTCTGCAACACAAGCTCTATTCTGGAAAGTGCTTTTCAATGCCAGCACAAGTGCGAAAAGTGGTTTTGCAACAGCAACACAAGTAAGACAAATGGTTTTGCAACACTAACACATGTGCAAAAAGTGGTTTTCAACGCCAGCACAAGTACGAAAAGTGGTTTTGCAACACTAAAACAAGTGCGAAAAGTCATTTTGCAACACTAACACAAGTGCGAAAAGTCGTTTTGCAACACTAACACAAGTGCGAAAGTGGTTTTGCAACACTAACACAAGTGCGGTAAATGGTTTTCAACGCCACTACGAGTGCCGAAAGTGTTTTTTGCAACAATAACACAAGTGCAAAAGTGGTTTTGCAACACTAACACAAGTGCAAAAAGTGGTTTTGCAACACGAACACGAGTGTGAAAGTGGTTTCGCAACACAAGCGCAGGTGCGATAAGAGGTTTTGCAACACTAACCCAATTGCGATTTGTGGTTTTCAACACTGGCGCAAGTACGAAAAGTGGTATTGCAACACTAACACAAGTGTAAAATGTGGTTTTGCAACACTAAGACAAATGCGAATTGTGGTTTTCAACACTAGCGCAAGTGCGATAAGAGGTTTTGCAACACTAACCCAATTGCGATTTGTGGTTTTCAACACTGGCGCAAGTGCAAAAAGTGGTTTTGCAACACTAACACAAGTGCGAAAAGTCGTTTTGCAACACTAACACAAGTGCGAAAAGTCGTTTTGCAACACTAACACAAGTGCGATAAGTGGTTTTCAACGCCACTAGGAGTGCCGAAAGTGTTTTTTGCAACAATAACACAAGTGCGAAAAGTGGCTTTGCAACACGAGCATGAGTCCAATAAGTGGTTTTGCAACACTAACACAAGTGTGATAAGTAATTTTCAACACTAGCAAGTGTGCTGAAAGTGGTTTTCAACGGCAGCAGAAGTGTGGAAATTGGTTTTTTCAACACGAACACAAGTGTAAAAAGTGGTTTTCAATGCCAGCACAAGTGACAAAAGTGGTTCTGCAACACAAGCTCTAGTCTGGAAAGTGGTTTTCAATGCCAGCACAAGTGCGAAAAGTGGTTTTGCAACAGCAACACAAGTGTGGAAAGTGGTTTTAAACACCAGCACAATTGCGATAAGAGGTTTTGCAACACTAACACAAGTGCAAAAAGTGGTTTTGAACGCCAGCACAAGTGCGAAAAGTGGTTCTGCAACACAAGCTCTAGTCTGGAAAGTGGTTTTCAATGCCAGCACAAGTGCGAAAAGTTGTTTTGCAACAGCAACACAAGCGAGACAAATGGTTTTGCAACACTAACACAAGTGCAAAAAGTGGGTTTCAACGGCAGCACAAGTACGAAAAGTGGTTCTGCAAAACAATCTCAAGTGCGGAAAGTGGTTTTCAATGCCAGCACAAGTGTGGAAAGTGGTTCTGCAACACAAGCTCTCGTCTGGAAAGTGGTTTTCAATGCCAGCACAAGTGCGGAAAGTAGTTCTGCAAAACAAGCTCATGTGTGGAAAGTGGTTTTCAATGCCAGCACAAGTGTGGAAAGTGGTTCTGCAACACAAGCTCTCGTCTGGAAAGTGGATTTCAATGCCAGCACAAGTGCGAAAAGTGGTTTTGCAACAGCAACACAAGTGAGACAAATGGCTTTGCAACAATAACACAAGTGCAAAAAGTGGTTTTGCAACACTAACCCAAGTGTGCAAAAAGTGGTTTTCAATGCCAGCACAAGTGACAAAAGTGGTTCTGCAACACAAGCTCTAGTCTGAAAAGTGGTTTTCAATGCCAGCACAAGTGCGAAAAGTGGTTTTGCAACAGCAACACAAGTGAGACAAATGGTTTTGCAACAATAACACAAGTGCAAAAAGTGGTTTTCAATGCCAGCACAAGTGCGAAAAGTGGTTCTGCAACACAAGCTCAAGTGTGGAAAGTGGTTTTAAACACCAGCACACGTGCGGAAAATGGTTTTGCAACACGAACACAAGTGCGAAAAGTCGTTTTGCAACACTAAGACAAATGCGAATTGTGGTTTTCAACACGAGCGCAAGTGTGAAATGTGGATTTGCAACACTAACACAAGTGTGAAAAGTCGTTTTGCAACACTAACACAAGTGCAAAAAGTGGTTTTCAATGGCAGCACAAGTGACAAAAGTGGTTCTGCAACACAAGCTCAAGTGTGGAAAGTGGTTTTAAACAGCAGCACAAGTGTGGAAAATGGTTTTGCAACAGCAACACAAGTGAGACAAATGGTTTTGCAACAATAACACAAGTGCAAAAAGTGGTTTTCAACGCCAGCACAAGTGCGGAAAGTAGTTCTGCAACACTAGATCAAGTGTGGAAAGTGGTTTTAAACACCAGCACAAGTGCAGAAAATGGTTTTGCAACAATAACACAAGTGCAAAAAGTGCTTTTCAATGCCAGCACAGGTGAGAAAAGTGGTTCTGCAACACAAGCTCTAGTCTGTAAAGTCGTTTTCAATGCCAGCACAAGTGCGAAAAGTGGTTTTGCAACAGCAACACAAGAGACAAATGGTTTTGCATCACTAACACAAGTGCAGAAAGTGGTTTTGAGCACTAACAGGAGTGCAAAAATGTGGTTTTCAACACTAGCAGATGTGCAAAAAGTGGTTTTCAATACCAGCACAAGTGAGAAAAGTGGTTCTGCAACACTAGCTCTAGTCTGGAAAGTGGTTTTTAATGCCAGCACAAGTGCGAAAAGTTGTTTTGCAACAGCAACACAAGTGAGACAAATGGTTTTGCAACACTAACACAAGTGCAAAAAGTGGTTTTCAACGCGGCACAAGTACGAAAAGTGGTTCTGCAACACAAGCTCAAGTGCGGAAAGTGGTTTTCAATGCCAGCACAAGTGCGGAAAGTAGTTCTGCAAAACAAGCTCATGTGTGGAAAGTGGTTTTCAATGCCAGCACAAGTGCGAAAAGTGGTTTTGCAACAGCAACACAAGTGAGACAAATGGCTTTGCAACAATAACACAAGTGCAAAAAGTGGTTTTGCAACACTAACCCAAGTGTGCAAAAAGTGGTTTTCAATGCCAGCACAAGTGACAAAAGTGGTTCTGCAACACAAGCTCTAGTCCGGAAAGTGGTTTTTAATGCCAGCACAAGTGCGAAAAGTTGTTTTGCAACAGCAACACAAGTGAGACAAATGGTTTTGCAACACTAACACAAGTGCAGAAAGTGGTTTTGAGCACTAACAGGAGTGCAAAAATGTGGTTTTCAACACTAGCAGATGTGCAAAAAGTGGTTTTCAATACCAGCACAAGTGAGAAAAGTGGTTCTGCAACACTAGCTCTAGTCTGGAAAGTGGTTTTTAATGCCAGCACAAGTGCGAAAAGTTGTTTTGCAACAGCAACACAAGTGAGACAAATGGTTTTGCAACACTAACACAAGTGCAAAAAGTGGTTTTCAACGCCAGCACAAGTACGAAAAGTGGTTCTGCAACACAAGCTCAAGTGCTGAAAGTGGTTTTCAACGGCAGCAGAAGTGTGGAAATTGGTTTTTGCAACACTAACACAAGTGCAAAAAGTGGTTTTCAATGCCAGCACAAGTGACAAAAGTGGTTCTGCAAAACAAGCTCTAGTCTGGAAAGTGGTTTTCAATGCCAGCACAAGTGGGAAAAGTAGTTCTGCAACACTAGCTCAAGTGTGGAAAGTGGTTTTAAACACCAGCACAAATGCGATAAGAGGTTTTGCAACATGAACACAAGTGCGAAAAGTCGTTTTGCAACACTAACACAAGTGCGGAAAGTCGTTTTGCAACACTAACACAAGTGAGACAAATGGTTTTGCAACACTAACACAAATGCAGAAAGTGGTTTTGAGCACTAATAGGAGCGCGAAAAGTGGTTTTCAACACTAGCAGATGTGCAAAAAGTGGTTTTCAATGCCAGCACAAGTGCGGAAAGTATTTCTGCAACACTAGCTCAAGTGTGGAAAGTGGTTTTAAACACCAGCACAAGTGCGGAAAATGGTTTTGCAACACTAACACAAGTGCAAAAAGTGGTTTTGCAACACTAACACAAGTGCAAAAAGTGGTTTTGCAACACTAACACAAGTGGGAAAAGTGGTTTTGCAACACAAACACAAGTGTAAAAGTGGTTTTGTAACAGCAACACAAGTGAGACAAATGGTTTTGCAACAATAACACAAGTGCAAAAAGTGGTTTTCAACGCCAGCACAAGTGCGAAAAGTGGTTCTGCAACACAAGCTCAAGTGTGGAAAGTGGTTTTAAACACCAGCACACATGCGGAAAATGGTTTTGCAACACTAACACAGGTGCGAAAAGTCGTTTTGCAACACTAAGACAAATGCGAATTGTGGTTTTCAACACGAGCGCAAGTGTGAAAAGTGGATTTGCAACAGTAACACAAGTGTGAAAAGTCGTTTTGCAACACTAACACAAGTGCAAAAAGTGGTTTTCAATGGCAGCACAAGTGACAAAAGTGGTACTGCAACACAAGCACAAGTGCGGAAAATGGTTTTGCAACAGCAACACAAGTGAGACAAATGGTTTTGCAACAATAACACAAGTGCAAAAAGTGGTTTTCAACGCCAGCACAAGTGCGGAAAATGGTTTTGCAACAATAACACAAGTGCAAAAAGTGCTTTTCAACGCCAGCACAAGTGCAAAAAGTGGTTCTGCAACACTAGATCAAGTGTGGAAAGTGGTTTTAAACACCAGCACAAGTGCGAAAATGGTTTTGCAACACCAACACAAGTGAGACAAATGGTTTTGCAACACCAACACAAGTGCAAAAAGTGGTTTTGCAACACTAACACAAGTGCGAAAAGTGGTTTTGCAACACAAACACAAGTGTAAAAGTGGTTTTGCAACACTAACACAAGTGTGAAAGTGGTTTTGCAACACCAGCACAAGTGCGATAAGAGGTTTTGCAACACAAACCCAATTGCGATTTGTGGTTTTCAACACTGGTACAAGTGCGAAAAGTGGTTTTGCAACACAAACACAAGTGTAAAAGTGGTTTTGCAACACTAACACAAGTGTGAAAATGGTTTTGCAACACGAGCACAAACAAGTGCGATAAGAGGTTTTGCAACACAAACCCAATTGCGATTTGTGGTTTTCAACACTGGCACAAGTGCGAAAAGTGGATTTGCAACACTAACACAAGTGTGAAAAGTCGTTTTGCAACACTAACACAAGTGCAAAAAGTGGTTTACAACACCAGCACGAGTGCGGAAAGTGGTTTGCAACACTAACACAAGTGTGGAAAGTGGTTTTCAATGCCAGCACAAGTGTGGAAAGTGGTTTTGCAACACTAACACAAGTGCGAAAAGTGCTTTTCAACACTCGCAGATGTGCAAAACGTGGTTTTCATCGCCAGCATAAGTGCAGAACGTGGTTTTGCAATACTAGTACATGTGTGAAAAGTGGTTTTCAATGCCAGCACAAGTGTGGAAAGTGGTTTTCAATGCCAGCACAAGTGACAAAAGTGGTTCTGCAACACAAGCTCGAGTCCGGAAAGTGGTTTTCAATGCCAGCACAAGTGCGAAAAGTGGTTTTGCAACAGCAACACAAGTGTGGAAAGTGGTTTTCAATGCCAGCACAAGTGCGGAAAGTAGTTCTGCAACACGAGCTCAAGTGTGGAAAGTGGTTTTAAACACCAGCACAAGTGCAGAAAATGGTTTTGCAACACTAACACAAGTGCAAAAGTGGTTTTGCAACACTAACACAAGTGTGAGAAGTGGTTTTCAATGCCAGTACGAGTGTGGAAAGTGGTTTTTGCAACACTAACACAAGTGCGATAAGTGGTTTTCAACACGAGCCCGAGCGCGGAATGTGGTTTTTGCAACACTAACCAAATTGCAAAAAGTGGTTTTCAACATTAGCACGTGTGGGGAAAGTGGTTTTCAATGCCAACAGAAGTGTGGAAATTGGTTTTGCAACACTAAGACAAATGCGAATTGTGGTTTTCAACACTAGCGCAAGTGCGAAAAGTGGTTTTGCAACACTAACGCAAGTGTGAAAAATGGATTTGCAACACTAACACAAGTGTGAAAAGTGGTTTTCAACGCCAGCACAAGTACGAAAAGTGGTTCTGCAACACAAGCTCAAGTGCGGAAAGTGGTTTTCAATGCCAGCACAAGTGCGAAAAGTGGTTTTGCAACAGCAAAACAAGTGAGACAAATGGTTTTGCAACAATAATACAAGTGCAAAAAGTGGTTTTGCATAACCAACACAAGTGGATAAAAAGTGGTTTTCAATGCCAGCTCAAGTGACAAAAGTGGTTCTGCAACACAAGCTCGAGTCCGGAAAGTGGTTTTCAGCGCCAGCACAAGTGCGAAAAGTGGTTCTGCAACACTAACACAAGTGTGGAAAGTGGTTTTGAACACCAGCACAAGTGCGGAAAATGATTTTGCAACACTAACAGCAGTGCGAAAAGTCGTTTTGCAACACGAAGACAAATGCGAATTGTGGTTTTCAACACGAGCACAAGTGTGAAAAGTGGATTTGCAACACTAACACAAGTGTGGAAAGTGGTTTTGCAACACTAACACAAGTGCAAAAAGTGGTTTTCAATGCCAGCACAAGTGAGAAAAGTGGTTCTGCAACACAAGCTCTAGTCTGGAAAGTGGTTTTCAATGCCAGCACAAGTGCGAAAAGTGGTTTTGCAACAGCAACACAAGTAAGACAAATGGTTTTGCAACACTAACACATGTGCAAAAAGTGGTTTTCAACGCCAGCACAAGTACGAAAAGTGGTTTTGCAACACTAAAACAAGTGCGAAAAGTCATTTTGCAACACTAACACAAGTGCGAAAAGTCGTTTTGCAACACTAACACAAGTGCGAAAGTGGTTTTGCAACACTAACACAAGTGCGGTAAATGGTTTTCAACGCCACTACGAGTGCCGAAAGTGTTTTTTGCAACAATAACACAAGTGCAAAAGTGGTTTTGCAACACTAACACAAGTGCAAAAAGTGGTTTTGCAACACGAACACGAGTGTGAAAGTGGTTTCGCAACACAAGCGCAGGTGCGATAAGAGGTTTTGCAACACTAACCCAATTGCGATTTGTGGTTTTCAACACTGGCGCAAGTACGAAAAGTGGTATTGCAACACTAACACAAGTGTAAAATGTGGTTTTGCAACACTAAGACAAATGCGAATTGTGGTTTTCAACACTAGCGCAAGTGCGATAAGAGGTTTTGCAACACTAACCCAATTGCGATTTGTGGTTTTCAACACTGGCGCAAGTGCAAAAAGTGGTTTTGCAACACTAACACAAGTGCGAAAAGTCGTTTTGCAACACTAACACAAGTGCGAAAAGTCGTTTTGCAACACTAACACAAGTGCGATAAGTGGTTTTCAACGCCACTAGGAGTGCCGAAAGTGTTTTTTGCAACAATAACACAAGTGCGAAAAGTGGCTTTGCAACACGAGCATGAGTCCAATAAGTGGTTTTGCAACACTAACACAAGTGTGATAAGTAATTTTCAACACTAGCAAGTGTGCTGAAAGTGGTTTTCAACGGCAGCAGAAGTGTGGAAATTGGTTTTTTCAACACGAACACAAGTGTAAAAAGTGGTTTTCAATGCCAGCACAAGTGACAAAAGTGGTTCTGCAACACAAGCTCTAGTCTGGAAAGTGGTTTTCAATGCCAGCACAAGTGCGAAAAGTGGTTTTGCAACAGCAACACAAGTGTGGAAAGTGGTTTTAAACACCAGCACAATTGCGATAAGAGGTTTTGCAACACTAACACAAGTGCAAAAAGTGGTTTTGAACGCCAGCACAAGTGCGAAAAGTGGTTCTGCAACACAAGCTCTAGTCTGGAAAGTGGTTTTCAATGCCAGCACAAGTGCGAAAAGTTGTTTTGCAACAGCAACACAAGCGAGACAAATGGTTTTGCAACACTAACACAAGTGCAAAAAGTGGGTTTCAACGGCAGCACAAGTACGAAAAGTGGTTCTGCAAAACAATCTCAAGTGCGGAAAGTGGTTTTCAATGCCAGCACAAGTGTGGAAAGTGTTTCTGCAACACAAGCTCTCGTCTGGAAAGTGGTTTTCAATGCCAGCACAAGTGCGGAAAGTAGTTCTGCAAAACAAGCTCATGTGTGGAAAGTGGTTTTCAATGCCAGCACAAGTGTGGAAAGTGGTTCTGCAACACAAGCTCTCGTCTGGAAAGTGGATTTCAATGCCAGCACAAGTGCGAAAAGTGGTTTTGCAACAGCAACACAAGTGAGACAAATGGCTTTGCAACAATAACACAAGTGCAAAAAGTGGTTTTGCAACACTAACCCAAGTGTGCAAAAAGTGGTTTTCAATGCCAGCACAAGTGACAAAAGTGGTTCTGCAACACAAGCTCTAGTCTGAAAAGTGGTTTTCAATGCCAGCACAAGTGCGAAAAGTGGTTTTGCAACAGCAACACAAGTGAGACAAATGGTTTTGCAACAATAACACAAGTGCAAAAAGTGGTTTTCAATGCCAGCACAAGTGCGAAAAGTGGTTCTGCAACACAAGCTCAAGTGTGGAAAGTGGTTTTAAACACCAGCACACGTGCGGAAAATGGTTTTGCAACACGAACACAAGTGCGAAAAGTCGTTTTGCAACACTAAGACAAATGCGAATTGTGGTTTTCAACACGAGCGCAAGTGTGAAATGTGGATTTGCAACACTAACACAAGTGTGAAAAGTCGTTTTGCAACACTAACACAAGTGCAAAAAGTGGTTTTCAATGGCAGCACAAGTGACAAAAGTGGTTCTGCAACACAAGCTCAAGTGTGGAAAGTGGTTTTAAACAGCAGCACAAGTGTGGAAAATGGTTTTGCAACAGCAACACAAGTGAGACAAATGGTTTTGCAACAATAACACAAGTGCAAAAAGTGGTTTTCAACGCCAGCACAAGTGCGGAAAGTAGTTCTGCAACACTAGATCAAGTGTGGAAAGTGGTTTTAAACACCAGCACAAGTGCAGAAAATGGTTTTGCAACAATAACACAAGTGCAAAAAGTGCTTTTCAATGCCAGCACAGGTGAGAAAAGTGGTTCTGCAACACAAGCTCTAGTCTGTAAAGTCGTTTTCAATGCCAGCACAAGTGCGAAAAGTGGTTTTGCAACAGCAACACAAGTGAGACAAATGGTTTTGCATCACTAACACAAGTGCAGAAAGTGGTTTTGAGCACTAACAGGAGTGCAAAAATGTGGTTTTCAACACTAGCAGATGTGCAAAAAGTGGTTTTCAATACCAGCACAAGTGAGAAAAGTGGTTCTGCAACACTAGCTCTAGTCTGGAAAGTGGTTTTTAATGCCAGCACAAGTGCGAAAAGTTGTTTTGCAACAGCAACACAAGTGAGACAAATGGTTTTGCAACACTAACACAAGTGCAAAAAGTGGTTTTCAACGCCAGCACAAGTACGAAAAGTGGTTCTGCAACACAAGCTCAAGTGCTGAAAGTGGTTTTCAACGGCAGCAGAAGTGTGGAAATTGGTTTTTGCAACACTAACACAAGTGCAAAAAGTGGTTTTCAATGCCAGCACAAGTGACAAAAGTGGTTCTGCAAAACAAGCTCTAGTCTGGAAAGTGGTTTTCAATGCCAGCACAAGTGGGAAAAGTAGTTCTGCAACACTAGCTCAAGTGTGGAAAGTGGTTTTAAACACCAGCACAAATGCGATAAGAGGTTTTGCAACATGAACACAAGTGCGAAAAGTCGTTTTGCAACACTAACACAAGTGCGGAAAGTCGTTTTGCAACACTAACACAAGTGAGACAAATGGTTTTGCAACACTAACACAAATGCAGAAAGTGGTTTTGAGCACTAATAGGAGCGCGAAAAGTGGTTTTCAACACTAGCAGATGTGCAAAAAGTGGTTTTCAATGCCAGCACAAGTGCGGAAAGTATTTCTGCAACACTAGCTCAAGTGTGGAAAGTGGTTTTAAACACCAGCACAAGTGCGGAAAATGGTCTTGCAACACTAACACAAGTGCAAAAAGTGGTTTTGCAACACTAACACAAGTGCAAAAAGTGGTTTTGCAACACTAACACAAGTGGGAAAAGTGGTTTTGCAACACAAACACAAGTGTAAAAGTGGTTTTGCAACACCAACACAAGTGAGACAAATGGTTTTGCAACAATAACACAAGTGCAAAAAGTGGTTTTCAACGCCAGCAGAAGTGCGAAAAGTGGTTCTGCAACACAAGCTCAAGTGTGGAAAGTGGTTTTCAATGCCAACACAAGTGCAGAAAGTCGTTCTGCAACACTAGCTCAAGTGTGGAAAGTGGTCTTAAAAACCAGCACAAGTGCGGAAAATGGTTTTGCAACACTAAAACAAGTGCAAAAAGTGGTTTTGCAACACCAACACAAGTGAGACAAATGGTTTTGCAATACTAACACAAGTGCAAAAAGTGGTTTTGCAACACTAACACAAGTGCAAAAAGTGGTTTTGCAACACAAACACAAGTGTAAAAGTGGTTTTGCAACACTAACACAAGTGTGAAAGTGGTTTTGCAACACAAGCACAAGTGCGATAAGAGGTTTTGCAACACAAACCCAATTGCGATTTGTGGTTTTCAACACTGGCACAAGTGCGAAAAGTGGTATTGCAACACGAACACAAGTGTGAAAAGTGGTCTTGCAACACTAAGACAAATGCGAAGTGTGGTTTTCAACACCAGCACAAGTGTGAAAAGTGGATTTGCAACACTAACACGAGTGTGAAATGTCGTTTTGCAACACTAACACAAGTGCAAAAAGTGGTTTACAACACCAGCCCGAGTGCGGAAAGTGGTTTGCAACACTAACACAAGTGTGGAAAGTGGTTTTCAATGCCAGCACAAGTGTGGAAAGTGGTTTTGCAACACTAACACAAGTGCGAAAAGTGGTTTTCAATGCCAGCACAAGTGTGGAAAGTGGTTTTGCAACACTAACACAAGTGCAAAAAGTGGTTTGCAATGCCAGCACAAGTGCGAAAAGTGGTTTTGCAACAGCAACACAAGTGAGACAAATGGTTTTGCAACAATAACACAAGTGCAAAAAGTGGTTTTCAACGCCAGCACAAGTGATACAAATGGTTTTGCAAAACTAACACAAGTGCAGAAAGTGGTTTTAAGCACTAACAGGAGCGCGAAAAGTGGTTTTCAACACTAGCAGATGTGCAAAAAGTGATTTTCAATGCCAGCACAAGTGACAAAAGTGGTTCTGCAACACAAGCTCTAGTCTGTAAAGTGGTTTTCAATGCCAGTACAAGTGCGGAAAGTAGTTCTGCAACAATAGCTCAAGTGTGGAAAGTGGTTTTAAACACCAGCACAAGTGCGGAAAATGGTTTTGCAACACTAACACAAGTGCAAAAAGTGGTTTTCAACGCCAGCACAAGTACGAAAAGTGGTTTTGCAACACTAAAACAAGTGCGAAAAGTCATTTTGCAACACTAACACAAGTGCAAAAAGTGGTTTTCAACGCCAGCACAAGTACGAAAAGTGGTTTTCCAACACTAAAACAAGTGCGAAAAGTCATTTTGCAACACTAACACAAGTGCGAAAAGTCATTTTGCAACACTAACACAGGTGCGAAAGTGGTTTTGCAACACTAACACAATTGCGATAAGTGGTTTTCAACGCCACTAAGAGTGCCGAAAGTGTTTTTTGCAACAATAGCACAAGTGCAAAAGTGGTTTTGCAACACTAACACAAGTGCAAAAAGTGGTTTTGCAACACGAACACAAGTGTAAAAGTGGTTTTGCAACACGAGCGCAAGTGCGATAAGAGGTTTTGCAACACTAACCCAATCGCGATTTGTGGTTTTCAACACTGGCGCAAGTACGAAAAGTGGTATTGCAACACTAACACAAGTGTAAAATGTGGTTTTGCAACACTAAGACAAATGCGAATTGTGGTTTTCAACACTAGCGCAAGTGCGATAAGAGGTTTTGCAACACTAACCCAATTGCGATTTGTGGTTTTCAACACTGGTGCAAGTGCAAAAAGTGGTTTTACAACACTAACACAAGTGCGAAAAGTCGTTTTGCAACACTAACACAAGTGCGAAAAGTGGTTTTGCCACACTAACATAAGTGTGATAAGTAGTTTTCAACACTAGCAAGTGTGCTGAAAGTGGTTTTCAACGGCAGCAGAAGTGTCGAAATTGGTTTTTTCAACACTATCACAAGTGTAAAAAGTGGTTTTCAATGCCAGCAGAAGTGACAAAAGTCGTTCTGCAACACAAGCTCTAGTCTGGAAAGTGGTTTTCAATGCCAGCACAAGTGCGAAAAGTGGTTTTGCAACAGCAACACAAGTGTCTAAAGTGGTTTTCAATGCCAGCACAAGTGCGGAAAGTAGTTCTGCAACACTAGCTCAAGTGTGGAAAGTGGTTTTAAACACCAGCCCAAGTGCGATAAGAGGTTTTGCAACACTACCACAAGTGCAAAAAGTGGTTTTCAACGCCAGCACAAGTGCGAAAAGTGGTTCTGCAACACAAGCTCTAGTCTGGAAAGTGGTTTTCAATGCCAGCACAAGTGCGAAAAGTTGTTTTGCAACAGCAACACAAGTGAGACAAATGGTTTTGCAACACTAACACAAGTGCAAAAAGTGGTTTTCAACGCGGCACAAGTACGAAAAGTGGTTCTGCAACACAAGCTCAAGTGCGGAAAGTGGTTTTCAATGCCAGCACAAGTGCGGAAAGTAGTTCTGCAAAACAAGCTCATGTGTGGAAAGTGGTTTTCAATGCCAGCACAAGTGCGAAAAGTGGTTTTGCAACAGCAACACAAGTGAGACAAATGGCTTTGCAACAATAACACAAGTGCAAAAAGTGGTTTTGCAACACTAACCCAAGTGTGCAAAAAGTGGTTTTCAATGCCAGCACAAGTGACAAAAGTGGTTCTGCAACACAAGCTCTAGTCCGGAAAGTGGTTTTCAATGCCAGCACAAGTGCGAAAAGTGGTTTTGCAACAGCAACACAAGTGAGACAAATGGTTTTGCAACAATAACACAAGTGCAAAAAGTGGTTTTCAACGCCAGCACACGTGCGAAAAGTGGTTCTGCAACACAAGCTCAAGTGTGGAAAGTGGTTTTAAACACCAGCACACGTGCGGAAAATGGTTTTGCAACACTAACACAAGTGCGAAAAGTCGTTTTGCAACACTAAAACAAATGCGACTTGTGGTTTTCAACACGAGCGCAAGTGTGAAAAGTGGATTTGCAACACTAACACAAGTGTGAAAAGTCGTTTTGCAACACTAACACAAGTGCAAAAAAGTGGTTTTCAACGCCAGCACAAGTACGAAAAGTGGTTCTGCAACACAAGCTCAAGTGCGGAGAGTGGTTTTCAATGCCAGCACAAGTGCGGAAAGTAGTTCTGCAACACAAGCTCATGTGTGGAAAGTGGTTTTCAATGCCAGCACAAGTGCGAAAAGTGGTTTTGCAACAGCAAAACAAGTGAGACAAATGGTTTTGCAACAATAATACAAGTGCAAAAAGTGGTTTTGCAACACCAACACAAGTGTGCAAAAAGTGGTTTTCAATGCCAGCTCAAGTGACAAAAGTGGTTCTGCAACACAAACTCTAGTCTGGAAAGTGGTTTTCAATGCCAGCACAAGTGCGAAAAGTGGTTTTGCAACAACAACACAAGTGAGACAAATGGTTTTGCAACAATAACACAAGTGCAAAAACTGGTTTTCAACGCCAGCACAAGTGCGAAAAGTGGTTCTGCAACACTAACACAAGTGTGGAAAGTGGATTTAAACAGCAGCACAAGTGGAGAAAATGGTTTTGCAACAGCAACACAAGTGAGACAAATGGTTTTGCAACAATAACACAAGTGCAAAAAGTGGTTTTCAACGCCAGCACAAGTGCGAAAAGTGGTTCTGCAACACAAGCTCAAGTGTGGAAAGTGGTTTTCAATGCCAGCACAAGTGCGGAAAGTAGTTCTGCAACACTAGCTCAAGTGTGGAAAGTGGTTTTAAACACCAGCACAAGTGCGGAAAATGGTTTTGCAACACTAACACAAGTGCAAAAAGTGGTTTTGCAACACTAACACAAGTGCAAAAAGTGGTTTTACAACACTAACACAAGTGGGAAAAGTGGTTTTGCAACACAAACACAGGTGCAAAAGTGGTTTTGCAACACCAACACAAGTGAGACAAATGGTTTTGCAACAATAACACAAGTGCAAAAAGTGGGTTTCAATGCCAGCACAAGTGCGAAAAGTGGTTCTGCAACACAAGCTCAAGTGTGGAAAGTGGTTTTCAATGCCAGCACAAGTGCAGAAAGTCGTTCTGCAACACTAGCTCAAGTGTGGAAAGTGGTTTTAAACACCAGCACAAGTGCGGAAAATGGTTTTGCAACACTAACACAAGTGCAAAAAGTGGTTTTGCAACACCAACACAAGTGAGACAAATGGTTTTGCAATACTAACACAAGTGCAAAAAGTGGTTTTGCAACACTAACACAAGTGCGAAAAGTGGTTTTGCAACACAAACACAAGTGTAAAAGTGGTTTTGCAACACTAACACAAGTGTAAAAGTGGTTTTGCAACACGAGCACAAGTGCGATAAGAGGTTTTGCAACACAAACCCAATTGCGATTTGTGGTTTTCAACACTGGCACAAGTGCGAAAAGTGGTATTGCAACACGAACACAAGTGTGAAAAGTGGTCTTGCAACACTAAGACAAATGCGAAGTGTGGTTTTCAACACCAGCACAAGTGTGAAAAGTGGATTTGCAACACTAACACGAGTGTGAAAAGTCGTTTTGCAACACTAACACAAGTGCAAAAAGTGGTTTACAACACCAGCCCGAGTGCGGAAAGTGGTTTGCAACACTAACACAAGTGCAAAAAGTGGTTTGCAATGCCAGCACAAGCGCGAAAAGTGGTTTTGCAACAGCAACACAAGTGAGACAAATGGTTTTGCAACAATAACACAAGTGCAAAAAGTGGTTTTCAACGCCAGCACAAGTGAGAAAAGTGGTTCTGCAACACAAGCTCTAGTCTGGAAAGTGGTTTTCAATGCCAGCACAAGTGATGAAAATGGTTTTGCAACACTAACACAAGTGCAAAAAGTGGTTTTGCAACACCAACACAAGTGATACAAATGGTTTTGCAACACTAACACAAGTGCGAAAAGTGGTTTTGCCACACTAACATAAGTGTGATAAGTAGTTTTCAACACTAGCAAGTGTGCTGAAAGTGGTTTTCAACGGCAGCAGAAGTGTCGAAATTGGTTTTTTCAACACTATCACAAGTGTAAAAAGTGGTTTTCAATGCCAGCAGAAGTGACAAAAGTCGTTCTGCAACACAAGCTCTAGTCTGGAAAGTGGTTTTCAATGCCAGCACAAGTGCGAAAAGTGGTTTTGCAACAGCAACACAAGTGTCTAAAGTGGTTTTCAATGCCAGCACAAGTGCGGAAAGTAGTTCTGCAACACTAGCTCAAGTGTGGAAAGTGGTTTTAAACACCAGCCCAAGTGCGATAAGAGGTTTTGCAACACTACCACAAGTGCAAAAAGTGGTTTTCAACGCCAGCACAAGTGCGAAAAGTGGTTCTGCAACACAAGCTCTAGTCTGGAAAGTGGTTTTCAATGCCAGCACAAGTGCGAAAAGTTGTTTTGCAACAGCAACACAAGTGAGACAAATGTTTTTGCAACACTAACACAAGTGCAAAAAGTGGTTTTCAACGCGGCACAAGTACGAAAAGTGGTTCTGCAACACAAGCTCAAGTGCGGAAAGTGGTTTTCAATGCCAGCACAAGTGCGGAAAGTAGTTCTGCAAAACAAGCTCATGTGTGGAAAGTGGTTTTCAATGCCAGCACAAGTATGGAAAGTGGTTCTGCAACACAAGCTCTCGTCTGGAAAGTGGTTTTCAATGCCAGCACAAGTGCGAAAAGTGGTTTTGCAACAGCAACACAAGTGAGACAAATGGCTTTGCAACAATAACACAAGTGCAAAAAGTGGTTTTGCAACACTAACCCAAGTGTGCAAAAAGTGGTTTTCAATGCCAGCACAAGTGACAAAAGTGGTTCTGCAACACAAGCTCTAGTCCGGAAAGTGGTTTTCAATGCCAGCACAAGTGCGAAAAGTGGTTTTGCAACAGCAACACAAGTGAGACAAATGGTTTTGCAACAATAACACAAGTGCAAAAAGTGGTTTTCAACGCCAGCACACGTGCGAAAAGTGGTTCTGCAACACAAGCTCAAGTGTGGAAAGTGGTTTTAAACACCAGCACACGTGCGGAAAATGGTTTTGCAACACTAACACAAGTGCGAAAAGTCGTTTTGCAACACTAAAACAAATGCGACTTGTGGATTTCAACACGAGCGCAAGTGTGAAAAGTGGATTTGCAACACTAACACAAGTGTGAAAAGTCGTTTTGCAACACTAACACAAGTGCAAAAAGTGGTTTTCAACGCCAGCACAAGTACGAAAAGTGGTTTTGCAACACTAAAACAAGTGCGAAAAGTCATTTTGCAACACTAACACAAGTGCGAAAAGTCATTTTGCAACACTAACACAGGTGCGAAAGTGGTTTTGCAACACTAACACAATTGCGATAAGTGGTTTTCAACGCCACTACGAGTGCCGAAAGTGTTTTTTGCAACAATAGCACAAGTGCAAAAGTGGTTTTGCAACACTAACACAAGTGCAAAAAGTGGTTTTGCAACACGAACACAAGTGTAAAAGTAGTTTTGCAACACGAGCGCAAGTGCGATAAGAGGTTTTGCAACACTAACCCAATTGCGATTTGTGGTTTTCAACACTGGCGCAAGTACGAAAAGTGGTATTGCAACACTAACACAAGTGTAAAATGTGGTTTTGCAACACTAAGACAAATGCGAATTGTGGTTTTCAACACTAGCGCAAGTGCGATAAGAGGTTTTGCAACACTAACCCAATTGCGATTTGTGGTTTTCAACACTGGTGCAAGTGCAAAAAGTGGTTTTACAACACTAACACAAGTGCGAAAAGTCGTTTTGCAACACTAACACAAGTGCGAAAAGTGGTTTTGCCACACTAACATAAGTGTGATAAGTAGTTTTCAACACTAGCAAGTGTGCTGAAAGTGGTTTTCAACGGCAGCAGAAGTGTCGAAATTGGTTTTTTCAACACTATCACAAGTGTAAAAAGTGGTTTTCAATGCCAGCAGAAGTGACAAAAGTCGTTCTGCAACACAAGCTCTAGTCTGGAAAGTGGTTTTCAATGCCAGCACAAGTGCGAAAAGTGGTTTTGCAACAGCAACACAAGTGTCTAAAGTGGTTTTCAATGCCAGCACAAGTGCGGAAAGTAGTTCTGCAACACTAGCTCAAGTGTGGAAAGTGGTTTTAAACACCAGCCCAAGTGCGATAAGAGGTTTTGCAACACTACCACAAGTGCAAAAAGTGGTTTTCAACGCCAGCACAAGTGCGAAAAGTGGTTCTGCAACACAAGCTCTAGTCTGGAAAGTGGTTTTCAATGCCAGCACAAGTGCGAAAAGTTGTTTTGCAACAGCAACACAAGTGAGACAAATGTTTTTGCAACACTAAGACAAGTGCAAAAAGTGGTTTTCAACGCGGCACAAGTACGAAAAGTGGTTCTGCAACACAAGCTCAAGTGCGGAAAGTGGTTTTCAATGCCAGCACAAGTGCGGAAAGTAGTTCTGCAAAACAAGCTCATGTGTGGAAAGTGGTTTTCAATGCCAGCACAAGTATGGAAAGTGGTTCTGCAACACAAGCTCTCGTCTGGAAAGTGGTTTTCAATGCCAGCACAAGTGCGAAAAGTGGTTTTGCAACAGCAACACAAGTGAGACAAATGGCTTTGCAACAATAACACAAGTGCAAAAAGTGGTTTTGCAACACTAACCCAAGTGTGCAAAAAGTGGTTTTCAATGCCAGCACAAGTGACAAAAGTGGTTCTGCAACACAAGCTCTAGTCCGGAAAGTGGTTTTCAATGCCAGCACAAGTGCGAAAAGTGGTTTTGCAACAGCAACACAAGTGAGACAAATGGTTTTGCAACAATAACACAAGTGCAAAAAGTGGTTTTCAACGCCAGCACACGTGCGAAAAGTGGTTCTGCAACACAAGCTCAAGTGTGGAAAGTGGTTTTAAACACCAGCACACGTGCGGAAAATGGTTTTGCAACACTAACACAAGTGCGAAAAGTCGTTTTGCAACACTAAAACAAATGCGACTTGTGGTTTTCAACACGAGCGCAAGTGTGAAAAGTGGATTTGCAACACTAACACAAGTGTGAAAAGTCGTTTTGCAACACTAACACAAGTGCAAAAAAGTGGTTTTCAACGCCAGCACAAGTACGAAAAGTGGTTCTGCAACACAAGCTCAAGTGCGGAAAGTGGTTTTCAATGCCAGCACAAGTGCGGAAAGTAGTTCTGCAACACAAGCTCATGTGTGGAAAGTGGTTTTCAATGCCAGCACAAGTGCGAAAAGTGGTTTTGCAACAGCAAAACAAGTGAGACAAATGGTTTTGCAACAATAATACAAGTGCAAAAAGTGGTTTTGCAACACCAACACAAGTGTGCAAAAAGTGGTTTTCAATGCCAGCTCAAGTGACAAAAGTGGTTCTGCAACACAAACTCTAGTCTGGAAAGTGGTTTTCAATGCCAGCACAAGTGCGAAAAGTGGTTTTGCAACAACAACACAAGTGAGACAAATGGTTTTGCAACAATAACACAAGTGCAAAAACTGGTTTTCAACGCCAGCACAAGTGCGAAAAGTGGTTCTGCAACACTAACACAAGTGTGGAAAGTGGATTTAAACAGCAGCACAAGTGGAGAAAATGGTTTTGCAACAGAAACACAAGTGAGACAAATGGTTTTGCAACAATAACACAAGTGCAAAAAGTGGTTTTCAACGCCAGCACAAGTGCGAAAAGTGGTTCTGCAACACAAGCTCAAGTGTGGAAAGTGGTTTTCACTGCCAGCACAAGTGCGGAAAGTAGTTCTGCAACACTAGCTCAAGTGTGGAAAGTGGTTTTAAACACCAGCACAAGTGCGGAAAATGGTTTTGCAACACTAACACAAGTGCAAAAAGTGGTTTTGCAACACTAACACAAGTGCAAAAAGTGGTTTTGCAACACTAACACAAGTGGGAAAAGTGGTTTTGCAACACAAACACAGGTGCAAAAGTGGTTTTGCAACACCAACACAAGTGAGACAAATGGTTTTGCAACAATAACACAAGTGCAAAAAGTGGTTTTCAATGCCAGCACAAGTGCGAAAAGTGGTTCTGCAACACAAGCTCAAGTGTGGAAAGTGGTTTTCAATGCCAGCACAAGTGCAGAAAGTCGTTCTGCAACACTAGCTCAAGTGTGGAAAGTGGTTTTAAACACCAGCACAAGTGCGGAAAATGGTTTTGCAACACTAACACAAGTGCAAAAAGTGGTTTTGCAACACCAACACAAGTGAGACAAATGGTTTTTGCAATACTAACACAAGTGCAAAAAGTGGTTTTGCAACACTAACACAAGTGTAAAAGTGGTTTTGCAACACGAGCACAAGTGCGATAAGAGGTTTTGCAACACAAACCCAATTGCGATTTGTGGTTTTCAACACTGGCACAAGTGCGAAAAGTGGTATTGCAACACGAACACAAGTGTGAAAAGTGGTCTTGCAACACTAAGACAAATGCGAAGTGTGGTTTTCAACACTAGCACAAGTGTGAAAAGTGGATTTGCAACACTAACACGAGTGTGAAAAGTCGTTTTGCAACACTAACACAAGTGCAAAAAGTGGTTTACAACACCAGCACGAGTGCGGAAAGTGGTTTGCAACACTAACACAAGTGTTGAAAGTGGTTTTCAATGCCAGCACAAGTGTGGAAAGTGGTTTTGCAACACTAACACAAGTGCAAAAAGTGGTTTTCAACGCCAGCACAAGTACGAAAAGTGGTTCTGCAACACAAGCTCAAGTGCGGAAAGTGGTTTTCAATGCCAGCACAAGTGCGAAAAGTGGTATTGCAACAGCAAAACAAGTGAGACAAATGGTTTTGCAACAATAATACAAGTGCAAAAAGTGGTTTTGCATAACCAACACAAGTGTGCAAAAAGTGGTTTTCAATGCCAGCTCAAGTGACAAAAGTGGTTCTGCAACACAAACTCTAGTCTGGAAAGTGGTTTTCAATGCCAGCACAAGTGCGAAAAGTGGTTTTGCAACAACAACACAAGTGAGACAAATGGTTTTCCAACAATAACACAAGTGCAAAAACTGGTTTTCAGCGCCAGCACAAGTGCGAAAAGTGGTTCTGCAACACTAACACAAGTGTGGAAATCGGTTTTGAACACCAGCACAAGTGCGGAAAATGATTTTGCAACACTAACAGTAGTGCGAAAAGTCGTTTTGCAACACGAAGACAAATGCGAATTGTGGTTTTCAACACTAGCACAAGTGTGAAAAGTGGATTTGCAACACTAACACAAGTGTGGAAAGTGGTTTTGCAACACTAACACAAGTGCAAAAAGTGGTTTTCAATGCCAGCACAAGTGAGAAAAGTGGTTCTGCAACACAAGCTCTAGTCTGGAAAGTGGTTTTCAATGCCAGCACAAGTGCGAAAAGTGGTTTTGCAACAGCAACACAAGTAAGACAAATGGTTTTGCAACACTAACACATGTGCAAAAAGTGGTTTTCAACGCCAGCACAAGTACGAAAAGTGGTTTTGCAACACTAAAACAAGTGCGAAAAGTCATTTTGCAACACTAACACAAGTGCGAAAAGTCGTTTTGCAACACTAACACAAGTGCGAAAGTGGTTTTGCAAAACTAACACAAGTGCGGTAAATGGTTTTCAACGCCACTACGAGTGCCGAAAGTGTTTTTTGCAACAATAACACAAGTGCAAAAGTGGTTTTGCAACACTAACACAAGTGCAAAAAGTGGTTTTGCAACACGAACACGAGTGTGAAAGTGGTTTCGCAACACAAGCGCAGGTGCGATAAGAGGTTTTGCAACACTAACCCAATTGCGATTTGTGGTTTTCAACACTGGCGCAAGTACGAAAAGTGGTTTTACAACACTAACACAAGTGCGAAAAGTCGTTTTGCAACACTAACACAAGTGCGAAAAGTGGTTTTGCCACACTAACATAAGTGTGATAAGTAGTTTTCAACACTAGCAAGTGTGCTGAAAGTGGTTTTCAACGGCAGCAGAAGTGTCGAAATTGGTTTTTTCAACACTATCACAAGTGTAAAAAGTGGTTTTCAATGCCAGCAGAAGTGACAAAAGTCGTTCTGCAACACAAGCTCTAGTCTGGAAAGTGGTTTTCAATGCCAGCACAAGTGCGAAAAGTGGTTTTGCAACAGCAACACAAGTGTCTAAAGTGGTTTTCAATGCCAGCACAAGTGCGGAAAGTAGTTCTGCAACACTAGCTCAAGTGTGGAAAGTGGTTTTAAACACCAGCCCAAGTGCGATAAGAGGTTTTGCAACACTACCACAAGTGCAAAAAGTGGTTTTCAACGCCAGCACAAGTGCGAAAACTGGTCCTGCAACACAAGCTCTAGTCTGGAAAGTGGTTTTCAATGCCAGCACAAGTGCGAAAAGTTGTTTTGCAACAGCAACACAAGTGAGACAAATGGTTTTGCAACACTAACACAAGTGCAAAAAGTGGTTTTCAACGCGGCACAAGTACGAAAAGTGGTTCTGCAACACTAGCTCAAGTGTGGAAAGTGGTTTTAAACACCAGCCCAAGTGCGATAAGAGGTTTTGCAACACTACCACAAGTACAAAAAGTGGTTTTCAACGCCAGCACAAGTGCGAAAAGTGGTTCTGCAACACAAGCTCTCGTCTGGAAAGTGGTTTTCAATGCCAGCACAAGTGCGAAAAGTTGTTTTGCAACAGCAAAACAAGTGAGACAAATGGTTTTGCAACAATAATACAAGTGCAAAAAGTGGTTTTGCAACACCAACACAAGTGTGCAAAAAGTGGTTTTCAATGCCAGCTCAAGTGACAAAAGTGGTTCTGCAACACAAACTCTAGTCTGGAAAGTGGTTTTCAATGCCAGCACAAGTGCGAAAAGTGGTTTTGCAACAACAACACAAGTGAGACAAATGGTTTTGCAACAATAACACAAGTGCAAAAACTGGTTTTCAACGCCAGCACAAGTGCGAAAAGTGGTTCTGCAACACTAACACAAGTGTGGAAAGTGGATTTAAACAGCAGCACAAGTGGAGAAAATGGTTTTGCAACAGCAACACAAGTGAGACAAATGGTTTTGCAACAATAACACAAGTGCAAAAAGTGGTTTTCAACGCCAGCACAAGTGCGAAAAGTGGTTCTGCAACACAAGCTCAAGTGTGGAAAGTGGTTTTCAATGCCAGCACAAGTGCGGAAAGTAGTTCTGCAACACTAGCTCAAGTGTGGAAAGTGGTTTTAAACACCAGCACAAGTGCGGAAAATGGTTTTGCAACACTAACACAAGTGCAAAAAGTGGTTTTGCAACACTAACACAAGTGCAAAAAGTGGTTTTACAACACTAACACAAGTGGGAAAAGTGGTTTTGCAACACAAACACAGGTGCAAAAGTGGTTTTGCAACACCAACACAAGTGAGACAAATGGTTTTGCAACAATAACACAAGTGCAAAAAGTGGGTTTCAATGCCAGCACAAGTGCGAAAAGTGGTTCTGCAACACAAGCTCAAGTGTGGAAAGTGGTTTTCAATGCCAGCACAAGTGCAGAAGTCGTTCTGCAACACTAGCTCAAGTGTGGAAAGTGGTTTTAAACACCAGCACAAGTGCGGAAAATGGTTTTGCAACACTAACACAAGTGCAAAAAGTGGTTTTGCAACACCAACACAAGTGAGACAAATGGTTTTGCAATACTAACACAAGTGCAAAAAGTGGTTTTGCAACACTAACACAAGTGCGAAAAGTGGTTTTGCAACACAAACACAAGTGTAAAAGTGGTTTTGCAACACTAACACAAGTGTAAAAGTGGTTTTGCAACACGAGCACAAGTGCGATAAGAGGTTTTGCAACACAAACCCAATTGCGATTTGTGGTTTTCAACACTGGCACAAGTGCGAAAAGTGGTATTGCAACACGAACACAAGTGTGAAAAGTGGTCTTGCAACACTAAGACAAATGCGAAGTGTGGTTTTCAACACCAGCACAAGTGTGAAAAGTGGATTTGCAACACTAACACGAGTGTGAAAAGTCGTTTTGCAACACTAACACAAGTGCAAAAAGTGGTTTACAACACCAGCCCGAGTGCGGAAAGTGGTTTGCAACACTAACACAAGTGCAAAAAGTGGTTTGCAATGCCAGCACAAGCGCGAAAAGTGGTTTTGCAACAGCAACACAAGTGAGACAAATGGTTTTGCAACAATAACACAAGTGCAAAAAGTGGTTTTCAACGCCAGCACAAGTGAGAAAAGTGGTTCTGCAACACAAGCTCTCGTCTGGAAAGTGGTTTTCAATGCCAGCACAAGTGCGGAAAATGGTTTTGCAACACTAACACAAGTGCAAAAAGTGGTTTTGCAACACCAACACAAGTGATACAAATGGTTTTGCAAAACTAACACAAGTGCAGAAAGTGGTTTTAAGCACTAACAGGAGCGCGAAAAGTGGTTTTCAACACTAGCAGATGTGCAAAAAGTGATTTTCAATTCCAGCACAAGTGACAAAAGTGGTTCTGCAACACAAGCTCTAGTCTGTAAAGTGGTTTTCAATGCCAGTACAAGTGCGGAAAGTAGTTCTGCAACAATAGCTCAAGTGCAAAAAGTGGTTTTCAACGCCAGCACAAGTACGAAAAGTGGTTTTGCAACACTAAAACAAGTGCGAAAAGTCATTTTGCAACACTAACACAAGTGCAAAAAGTGGTTTTCAACGCCAGCACAAGTACGAAAAGTGGTTTTGCAACACTAAAACAAGTGCGAAAAGTCATTTTGCAACACTAACACAAGTACGAAAAGTCATTTTGCAACACTAACACAGGTGCGAAAGTGGTTTTGCAACACTAACACAATTGCGATAAGTGGTTTTCAACGCCACTACGAGTGCCGAAAGTGTTTTTTGCAACAATAGCACAAGTGCAAAAGTGGTTTTGCAACACTAACACAAGTGCAAAAAGTGGTTTTGCAACACGAACACAAGTGTAAAAGTAGTTTTGCAACACGAGCGCAAGTGCGATAAGAGGTTTTGCAACACTAACCCAATTGCGATTTGTGGTTTTCAACACTGGCGCAAGTACGAAAAGTGGTATTGCAACACTAACACAAGTGTAAAATGTGGTTTTGCAACACTAAGACAAATGCGAATTGTGGTTTTCAACACTAGCGCAAGTGCGATAAGAGGTTTTGCAACACTAACCCAATTGCGATTTGTGGTTTTCAACACTGGTGCAAGTGCAAAAAGTGGTTTTACAACACTAACACAAGTGCGAAAAGTCGTTTTGCAACACTAACACAAGTGCGAAAAGTGGTTTTGCCACACTAACATAAGTGTGATAAGTAGTTTTCAACACTAGCAAGTGTGCTGAAAGTGGTTTTCAACGGCAGCAGAAGTGTCGAAATTGGTTTTTTCAACACTATCACAAGTGTAAAAAGTGGTTTTCAATGCCAGCAGAAGTGACAAAAGTCGTTCTGCAACACAAGCTCTAGTCTGGAAAGTGGTTTTCAATGCCAGCACAAGTGCGAAAAGTGGTTTTGCAACAGCAACACAAGTGTCTAAAGTGGTTTTCAATGCCAGCACAAGTGCGGAAAGTAGTTCTGCAACACTAGCTCAAGTGTGGAAAGTGGTTTTAAACACCAGCCCAAGTGCGATAAGAGGTTTTGCAACACTACCACAAGTGCAAAAAGTGGTTTTCAACGCCAGCACAAGTGCGAAAAGTGGTTCTGCAACACAAGCTCTAGTCTGGAAAGTGGTTTTCAATGCCAGCACAAGTGCGAAAAGTTGTTTTGCAACAGCAACACAAGTGAGACAAATGTTTTTGCAACACTAACACAAGTGCAAAAAGTGGTTTTCAACGCGGCACAAGTACGAAAAGTGGTTCTGCAACACAAGCTCAAGTGCGGAAAGTGGTTTTCAATGCCAGCACAAGTGCGGAAAGTAGTTCTGCAAAACAAGCTCATGTGTGGAAAGTGGTTTTCAATGCCAGTACAAGTATGGAAAGTGGTTCTGCAACACAAGCTCTCGTCTGGAAAGTGGTTTTCAATGCCAGCACAAGTGCGAAAAGTGGTTTTGCAACATCAACACAAGTGCAAAAAGTGGTTTTGCAACACTAACCCAAGTGTGCAAAAAGTGGTTTTCAATGCCAGCACAAGTGACAAAAGTGGTTCTGCAACACAAGCTCTAGTCCGGAAAGTGGTTTTCAATGCCAGCACAAGTGCGAAAAGTGGTTTTGCAACAGCAACACAAGTGAGACAAATGGTTTTGCAACAATAACACAAGTGCAAAAAGTGGTTTTCAACGCCAGCACACGTGCGAAAAGTGGTTCTGCAACACAAGCTCAAGTGTGGAAAGTGGTTTTAAACACCAGCACACGTGCGGAAAATGGTTTTGCAACACTAACACAAGTGCGAAAAGTCGTTTTGCAACACTAAAACAAATGCGACTTGTGGTTTTCAACACGAGCGCAAGTGTGAAAAGTGGATTTGCAACACTAACACAAGTGTGAAAAGTCGTTTTGCAACACTAACACAAGTGCAAAAAAGTGGTTTTCAACGCCAGCACAAGTACGAAAAGTGGTTCTGCAACACAAGCTCAAGTGCGGAAAGTGGTTTTCAATGCCAGCACAAGTGCGGAAAGTAGTTCTGCAACACAAGCTCATGTGTGGAAAGTGGTTTTCAATGCCAGCACAAGTGCGAAAAGTGGTTTTGCAACAGCAAAACAAGTGAGACAAATGGTTTTGCAACAATAATACAAGTGCAAAAAGTGGTTTTGCAACACCAACACAAGTGTGCAAAAAGTGGTTTTCAATGCCAGCTCAAGTGACAAAAGTGGTTCTGCAACACAAACTCTAGTCTGGAAAGTGGTTTTCAATGCCAGCACAAGTGCGAAAAGTGGTTTTGCAACAACAACACAAGTGAGACAAATGGTTTTGCAACAATAACACAAGTGCAAAAACTGGTTTTCAACGCCAGCACAAGTGCGAAAAGTGGTTCTGCAACACTAACACAAGTGTGGAAAGTGGATTTAAACAGCAGCACAAGTGGAGAAAATGGTTTTGCAACAGAAACACAAGTGAGACAAATGGTTTTGCAACAATAACACAAGTGCAAAAAGTGGTTTTCAACGCCAGCACAAGTGCGAAAAGTGGTTCTGCAACACAAGCTCAAGTGTGGAAAGTGGTTTTCACTGCCAGCACAAGTGCGGAAAGTAGTTCTGCAACACTAGCTCAAGTGTGGAAAGTGGTTTTAAACACCAGCACAAGTGCGGAAAATGGTTTTGCAACACTAACACAAGTGCAAAAAGTGGTTTTGCAACACTAACACAAGTGCAAAAAGTGGTTTTGCAACACTAACACAAGTGGGAAAAGTGGTTTTGCAACACAAACACAGGTGCAAAAGTGGTTTTGCAACACCAACACAAGTGAGACAAATGGTTTTGCAACAATAACACAAGTGCAAAAAGTGGTTTTCAATGCCAGCACAAGTGCGAAAAGTGGTTCTGCAACACAAGCTCAAGTGTGGAAAGTGGTTTTCAATGCCAGCACAAGTGCAGAAAGTCGTTCTGCAACACTAGCTCAAGTGTGGAAAGTGGTTTTAAACACCAGCACAAGTGCGGAAAATGGTTTTGCAACACTAACACAAGTGCAAAAAGTGGTTTTGCAACACCAACACAAGTGAGACAAATGGTTTTGCAATACTAACACAAGTGCAAAAAGTGGTTTTGCAACACTAACACAAGTGTAAAATTGGTTTTGCAACACGAGCACAAGTGCGATAAGAGGTTTTGCAACACAAACCCAATTGCGATTTGTGGTTTTCAACACTGGCACAAGTGCGAAAAGTGGTATTGCAACACGAACACAAGTGTGAAAAGTGGTCTTGCAACACTAAGACAAATGCGAAGTGTGGTTTTCAACACTAGCACAAGTGTGAAAAGTGGATTTGCAACACTAACACGAGTGTGAAAAGTCGTTTTGCAACACTAACACAAGTGCAAAAAGTGGTTTACAACACCAGCACGAGTGCGGAAAGTGGTTTGCAACACTAACACAAGTGTTGAAAGTGGTTTTCAATGCCAGCACAAGTGTGGAAAGTGGTTTTGCAACACTAACACAAGTGCAAAAAGTGGTTTTCAACGCCAGCACAAGTACGAAAAGTGGTTCTGCAACACAAGCTCAAGTGCGGAAAGTGGTTTTCAATGCCAGCACAAGTGCGAAAAGTGGTTTTGCAACAGCAAAACAAGTGAGACAAATGGTTTTGCAACAATAATACAAGTGCAAAAAGTGGTTTTGCATAACCAACACAAGTGTGCAAAAAGTGGTTTTCAATGCCAGCTCAAGTGACAAAAGTGGTTCTGCAACACAAACTCTAGTCTGGAAAGTGGTTTTCAATGCCAGCACAAGTGCGAAAAGTGGTTTTGCAACAACAACACAAGTGAGACAAATGGTTTTCCAACAATAACACAAGTGCAAAAACTGGTTTTCAGCGCCAGCACAAGTGCGAAAAGTGGTTCTGCAACACTAACACAAGTGTGGAAATCGGTTTTGAACACCAGCACAAGTGCGGAAAATGATTTTGCAACACTAACAGTAGTGCGAAAAGTCGTTTTGCAACACGAAGACAAATGCGAATTGTGGTTTTCAACACTAGCACAAGTGTGAAAAGTGGATTTGCAACAATAACACAAGTGTGGAAAGTGGTTTTGCAACACTAACACAAGTGCAAAAAGTGGTTTTCAATGCCAGCACAAGTGAGAAAAGTGGTTCTGCAACACAAGCTCTAGTCTGGAAAGTGGTTTTCAATGCCAGCACAAGTGCGAAAAGTGGTTTTGCAACAGCAACACAAGTAAGACAAATGGTTTTGCAACACTAACACATGTGCAAAAAGTGGTTTTCAACGCCAGCACAAGTACGAAAAGTGGTTTTGCAACACTAAAACAAGTGCGAAAAGTCATTTTGCAACACTAACACAAGTGCGAAAAGTCGTTTTGCAACACTAACACAAGTGCGAAAGTGGTTTTGCAAAACTAACACAAGTGCGGTAAATGGTTTTCAACGCCACTACGAGTGCCGAAAGTGTTTTTTGCAACAATAACACAAGTGCAAAAGTGGTTTTGCAACACTAACACAAGTGCAAAAAGTGGTTTTGCAACACGAACACGAGTGTGAAAGTGGTTTCGCAACACAAGCGCAGGTGCGATAAGAGGTTTTGCAACACTAACCCAATTGCGATTTGTGGTTTTCAACACTGGCGCAAGTACGAAAAGTGGTTTTACAACACCAACACAAGTGCGAAAAGTCGTTTTGCAACACTAACACAAGTGCGAAAAGTGGTTTTGCCACACTAACATAAGTGTGATAAGTAGTTTTCAACACTAGCAAGTGTGCTGAAAGTGGTTTTCAACAGCAGCAGAAGTGTCGAAATTGGTTTTTTCTACACTATCACAAGTGTAAAAAGTGGTTTTCAATGCCAGCAGAAGTGACAAAAGTCGTTCTGCAACACAAGCTCTAGTCTGGAAAGTGGTTTTCAATGCCAGCACAAGTGCGAAAAGTGGTTTTGCAACAGCAACACAAGTGTCTAAAGTGGTTTTCAATGCCAGCACAAGTGCGGAAAGTAGTTCTGCAACACTAGCTCAAGTGTGGAAAGTGGTTTTAAACACCAGCCCAAGTGCGATAAGAGGTTTTGCAACACTACCACAAGTGCAAAAAGTGGTTTTCAACGCCAGCACAAGTGCGAAAAGTGGTTCTGCAACACAAGCTCTAGTCTGGAAAGTGGTTTTCAATGCCAGCACAAGTGCGAAAAGTTGTTTTGAAACAGCAACACAAGTGAGACAAATGGTTTTGCAACACTAACACAAGTGCAAAAAGTGGTTTTCAACGCGGCACAAGTACGAAAAGTGGTTCTGCAACACAAGCTCAAGTGTGGAAAGTGGTTTTCAATGCCAGCACAAGTGCGGAAAGTAGTTCTGCAAAACAAGCTCATGTGTGGAAAGTGGTTTTCAATGCCAGCACAAGTATGGAAAGTGGTTCTGAAACACAAGCTCTCGTCTGGAAAGTGGTTTTCAATGCCAGCACAAGTGCGAAAAGTGGTTTTGCAACAGCAACACAAGTGAGACAAATGGCTTTGCAACAATAACACAAGTGCAAAAAGTGGTTTTGCAACACTAACCCAAGTGTGCAAAAAGTGGTTTTCAATGCCAGCACAAGTGACAAAAGTGGTTCTGCAACACAAGCTCTAGTCCGGAAAGTGGTTTTCAATGCCAGCACAAGTGCGAAAAGTGGTTTTGCAACAGCAACACAAGTGAGACAAATGGTTTTGCAACAATAACACAAGTGCAAAAAGTGGTTTTCAACGCCAGCACACGTGCGAAAAGTGGTTCTGCAACACAAGCTCAAGTGTGGAAAGTGGTTTTAAACACCAGCACACGTGCGGAAAATGGTTTTGCAACACTAACACAAGTGCGAAAAGTCGTTTTGCAACACTAAAACAAATGCGACTTGTGGTTTTCAACACGAGCGCAAGTGTGAAAAGTGGATTTGCAACACTAACACAAGTGTGAAAAGTCGTTTTGCAACACTAACACAAGTGCAAAAAAGTGGTTTTCAACGCCAGCACAAGTACGAAAAGTGGTTCTGCAACACAAGCTCAAGTGCGGAAAGTGGTTTTCAATGCCAGCACAAGTGCGGAAAGTAGTTCTGCAACACAAGCTCATGTGTGGAAAGTGGTTTTCAATGCCAGCACAAGTGCGAAAAGTGGTTTTGCAACAGCAAAACAAGTGAGACAAATGGTTTTGCAACAATAATACAAGTGCAAAAAGTGGTTTTGCAACACCAACACAAGTGTGCAAAAAGTGGTTTTCAATGCCAGCTCAAGTGACAAAAGTGGTTCTGCAACACAAACTCTAGTCTGGAAAGTGGTTTTCAATGCCAGTACAAGTGCGAAAAGTGGTTTTGCAACAACAACACAAGTGAGACAAATGGTTTTGCAACAATAACACAAGTGCAAAAACTGGTTTTCAACGCCAGCACAAGTGCGAAAAGTGGTTCTGCAACACTAACACAAGTGTGGAAAGTGGATTTAAACAGCAGCACAAGTGGAGAAAATGGTTTTGCAACAGCAACACAAGTGAGACAAATGGTTTTGCAACAATAACACAAGTGCAAAAAGTGGTTTTCAACGCCAGCACAAGTGCGAAAAGTGGTTCTGCAACACAAGCTCAAGTGTGGAAAGTGGTTTTCAAAGCCAGCACAAGTGCGGAAAGTAGTTCTGCAACACTAGCTCAAGTGTGGAAAGTGGTTTTAAACACCAGCACAAGTGCGGAAAATGGTTTTGCAACACTAACACAAGTGCAAAAAGTGGTTTTGCAACACTAACACAAGTGCAAAAAGTGGTTTTGCAACACTAACACAAGTGGGAAAAGAGGTTTTGCAACACAAACACAGGTGCAAAAGTGGTTTTGCAACACCAACACAAGTGAGACAAATGGTTTTCAACAATAACACAAGTGCAAAAAGTGGTTTTCAATGCCAGCACAAGTGCGAAAAGTGGTTCTGCAACACAAGCTCAAGTGTGGAAAGTGGTTTTCAATGCCATTGAAAACTTTCCACAAGTATGGAAAGTATGAAAGTATGAAAGTATGAAAGTGGTATGAAATGTATAAAAAGTGGTTTTCAATGCAAGTATGAAACGTATGAAAGTATGAAACGTATGAAACCACAAGTATGAAAGTGGTTTTCAATGCCAGCACAAGTGCAGAAAGTCGTTCTGCAACACTAGCTCAAGTGTGGAAAGTGGTTTTAAACACCAGCACAAGTGCGGAAAATGGTTTTGCAACACTAACACAAGTGCAAAAAGTGGTTTTGCAACACCAACACAAGTGAGACAAATGGTTTTGCAATACTAACACAAGTGCAAAAAGTGGTTTTGCAACACTAACACAAGTGCGAAAAGTGGTTTTGCAACACAAACACAAGTGTAAAAGTGGTTTTGCAACACTAACACAAGTGTAAAAGTGGTTTTGCAACACGAGCACAAGTGCGATAAGAGGTTTACCACTTTTCGCAATAAGAGGCAACACAAACCCAATTGCGATTTGTGGTTTTCAACACTGGCACAAGTGCGAAAAGTGGTATTGCAACACGAACACAAGTGTGAAAAGTGGTCTTGCAACACTAAGACAAATGCGAAGTGTGGTTTTCAACACTAGCACAAGTGTGAAAAGTGGATTTGCAACACTAACACGAGTGTGAAAAGTCGTTTTGCAACACTAACACAAGTGCAAAAAGTGGTTTACAACACCAGCATGAGTGCGGAAAGTGGTTTGCAACACTAACACAAGTGTTGAAAGTGGTTTTCAATGCCAGCACAAGTGTGGAAAGTGGTTTTGCAACACTACCACAAGTGCAAAAAGTGGTTTTCAACGCCAGCACAAGTACGAAAAGTGGTTTTGCAACAACAACACAAGTGAGACAAATGGTTTTCCAACAATAACACAAGTGCAAAAACTGGTTTTCAGCGCCAGCACAAGTGCGAAAAGTGGTTTTGCAACACGAGCACAAGTGCGATAAGAGGTTTTGCAACACAAACCCAATTGCGATTTGTGGTTTTCAACACTGGCACAAGTGCGAAAAGTGGTATTGCAACACGAACACAAGTGTGAAAAGTGGTCTTGCAACACTAAGACAAATGCGAATTGTGGTTTTCAACACTAGCACAAGTGTGAAAAGTGGATTTGCAACACTAACACGAGTGTGAAAAGTCGTTTTGCAACACTAACACAAGTGCAAAAAGTGGTTTACAACACCAGCACGAGTGCGGAAAGTGGTTTGCAATACTAACACAAGTGTTGAAAGTGGTTTTCAATGCCAGCACAAGTGTGGAAAGTGGTTTTGCAACACTAACACAAGTGCAAAAAGTGGTTTTCAATGCCAGCACAAGTGAGAAAAGTGGTTCTGCAACACAAGCTCTAGTCTGGAAAGTGGTATTCAATGCCAGCACAAGTGCGAAAAGTGGTTTTGCAACAGCAACACAAGTGAGACAAATGGTTTTGCAACAATAACACAAGTGCAAAAAGTGGTTTTCAACGCCAGCACAAGTGCGAAAAGTGGTTCTGCAACACAAGCTCAAGTGTGGAAAGTGGTTTTAAACACCAGCACACATGCGGAAAATGGTTTTGCAACACTAACACAAGTGCGAAAAGTCGTTTTGCAACACTAAGACAAATGCGAATTGTGGTTTTCAACACGAGCGCAAGTGTGAAAAGTGGATTTGCAACAGTAACACAAGTGTGAAAAGTCGTTTTGCAACACTAACACAAGTGCAAAAAGTGGTTTTCAATGGCAGCACAAGTGACAAAAGTGGTTCTGCAACACAAGCACAAGTGCGGAAAATGGTTTTGCAACAGCAACACAAGTGAGACAAATGGTTTTGCAACAATAACACAAGTGCAAAAAGTGGTTTTCAACGCCAGCACAAGTGCGGAAAATGGTCTTGCAACAATAACACAAGTGCAAAAAGTGCTTTTCAACGCCAGCACAAGTGCAAAAAGTGGTTCTGCAACACTAGATCAAGTGTGGAAAGTGGTTTTAAACACCAGCACAAGTGCGAAAATGGTTTTGCAACACTAACACAAGTGAGACAAATGGTTTTGCAACACTAGCACAAGTGCAAAAAGTGGTTTTGCAACACAAACACAAGTGTAAAAGTGGTTTTGCAACACTAACACAAGTGTGAAAGTGGTTTTGCAACACGAGCACAAGTGCGATAAGAGGTTTTGCAACACAAACCCAATTGCGATTTGTGGTTTTCAACACTGGTACAAGTGCGAAAAGTGGTTTTGCAACACAAACACAAGTGTAAAAGTGGTTTTGCAACACTAACACAAGTGTGAAAATGGTTTTGCAACACGAGCACAAACAAGTGCGATAAGAGGTTTTGCAACACAAACCCAATTGCGATTTGTGGTTTTCAACACTGGCACAAGTGCGAAAAGTGGATTTGCAACACTAACACAAGTGTGAAAAGTCGTTTTGCAACACTAACACAAGTGCAAAAAGTGGTTTACAACACCAGCACGAGTGCGGAAAGTGCTTTGCAACACTAACACAAGTGTGGAAAGTGGTTTTCAATGCCAGCACAAGTGTGGAAAGTGGTTTTCCAACACTAACACAAGTGCGAAAAGTGCTTTTCAACACTCGCAGATGTGCAAAACGTGGTTTTCATCGCCAGCATAAGTGCAGAACGTGGTTTTGCAATACTAGTACATGTGTGAAAAGTGGTTTTCAATGCCAGCACAAGTGTGGAAAGTGGTTTTCAATGCCAGCACAAGTGACAAAAGTGGTTCTGCAACACAAGCTCGAGTCCGGAAAGTGGTTTTCAATGCCAGCACAAGTGGGAAAAGTGGTTTTGCAACAGCAACACAAGTGTGGAAAGTGGTTTTCAATGCCAGCACAAGTGCAGAAAGTAGTTCTGCAACACGAGCTCAAGTGTGGAAAGTGGTTTTAAACACCAGCACAAGTGCAGAAAATGGTTTTGCAACACTAACACAAGTGCAAAAGTGGTTTTGCAACACTAACACAAGTGCGAAAAGTGGTTTTGCAACACTAACACAAATGTGAAAGTGGTTTTGCAACACTAACACAAGTGTGAGAAGTGGTTTTCAATGCCAGTACGAGTGTGGAAAGTGGTTTTTGCAACACTAACACAAGTGCGATAAGTGGTTTTCAACACGAGCCCGAGCGCGGAATGTGGTTTTTGCAACACTAACCAAATTGCAAAAAGTGGTTTTCAACATTAGCACGTGTGGGGAAAGTGGTTTTCAATGCCAACAGAAGTGTGGAAATTGGTTTTGCAACACTAAGACAAATGCGAATTGTGGTTTTCAACACTAGCGCAAGTGCGAAAAGTGGTTTAGCAACACTAACGCAAGTGTGAAAAATGGATTTGCAACACTAACACAAGTGTGAAAAGTCGTTTTGCAACATTAACACAAGTGCAAAAAGTGGTTTTCAACGCCAGCACAAGTGCGAAAAGTGGTTCTGCAACACAAGCTCAAGTGTGAAAAGTGGTTTAGCAACACTAACGCAAGTGTGAAAAGTGGATTTGCAACACTAACACGAGTGTGAAAAGTCGTTTTGCAACATTAACACAAGTGCAAAAACGTGGTTTTCAATGCCAGCACAAGTGACAAAAGTGGTTCTGCAACACAAGCTCAAGTGTGGAAAGTGGTTTTAAACAGCAGCACAAGTGGAGAAAATGGTTTTGCAACAGCAACACAAGTGAGACAAATGGTTTTGCAACAATAACACAAGTGCAAAAAGTGGTTTTCAACGCCAGCACAAGTGCAAAAAGTGGTTTTGCAACACCAACACAAGTGAGACAAATGGTTTTGCAATACTAACACAAGTGCAAAAAGTGGTTTTGCAACACTAACACAAGTGCGAAAAGTGGTTTTGCAACACAAACACAAGTGTAAAAGTGGTTTTGCAACACTAACACAAGTGTAAAAGTGGTTTTGCAACACGAGCACAAGTGCGATAAGAGGTTTTGCAACACAAACCCAATTGCGATTTGTGGTTTTCAACACTGGCACAAGTGCGAAAAGTGGTATTGCAACACGAACACAAGTGTGAAAAGTGGTCTTGCAACACTAAGACAAATGCGAAGTGTGGTTTTCAACACTAGCACAAGTGTGAAAAGTGGATTTGCAACACTAACACGAGTGTGAAAAGTCGTTTTGCAACACTAACACAAGTGCAAAAAGTGGTTTACAACACCAGCATGAGTGCGGAAAGTGGTTTGCAACACTAACACAAGTGTTGAAAGTGGTTTTCAATGCCAGCACAAGTGTGGAAAGTGGTTTTGCAACACTACCACAAGTGCAAAAAGTGGTTTTCAACGCCAGCACAAGTACGAAAAGTGGTTCTGCAACACAAGCTCAAGTGCGGAAAGTGGTTTTCAATGCCAGCACAAGTGCGAAAAGTGGTTTTGCAACAGCAAAACAAGTGAGACAAATGGTTTTGCAACAATAATACAAGTGCAAAAAGTGGTTTTGCATAACCAACACAAGTGTGCAAAAAGTGGTTTTCAATGCCAGCTCAAGTGACAAAAGTGGTTCTGCAACACAAACTCTAGTCTGGAAAGTGGTTTTCAATGCCAGCACAAGTGCGAAAAGTGGTTTTGCAACAACAACACAAGTGAGACAAATGGTTTTCCAACAATAACACAAGTGCAAAAACTGGTTTTCAGCGCCAGCACAAGTGCGAAAAGTGGTTCTGCAACACTAACACAAGTGTGGAAAGTGGTTTTGAACACCAGCACAAGTGCGGAAAATGATTTTGCAACACTAACAGTAGTGCGAAAAGTCGTTTTGCAACACGAAGACAAATGCGAATTGTGGTTTTCAACACTAGCACAAGTGTGAAAAGTGGATTTACAACACTAACACAAGTGTGGAAAGTGGTTTTGCAACACTAACACAAGTGCAAAAAGTGGTTTTCAATGCCAGCACAAGTGAGAAAAGTGGTTCTGCAACACAAGCTCTAGTCTGGAAAGTGGTTTTCAATGCCAGCACAAGTGCGAAAAGTGGTTTTGCAACAGCAACACAAGTAAGACAAATGGTTTTGCAACACTAACACATGTGCAAAAAGTGGTTTTCAACGCCAGCACAAGTACGAAAAGTGGTTTTGCAACACTAAAACAAGTGCGAAAAGTCATTTTGCAACACTAACACAAGTGCGAAAAGTCGTTTTGCAACACTAACACAAGTGCGAAAGTGGTTTTGCAACACTAACACAAGTGCGGTAAATGGTTTTCAACGCCACTACGAGTGCCGAAAGTGTTTTTTGCAACAATAACACAAGTGCCAAAGTGGTTTTGCAACACTAACACAAGTGCAAAAAGTGGTTTTGCAACACGAACACGAGTGTGAAAGTGGTTTCGCAACACAAGCGCAGGTGCGATAAGAGGTTTTGCAACACTAACCCAATTGCGATTTGTGGTTTTCAACACTGGCGCAAGTACGAAAAGTGGTATTGCAACACTAACACAAGTGTAAAATGTGGTTTTGCAACACTAAGACAAATGCGAATTGTGGTTTTCAACACTAGCGCAAGTGCGATAAGAGGTTTTGCAACACTAACCCAATTGCGATTTGTGGTTTTCAACACTGGCGCAAGTGCAAAAAGTGGTTTTGCAACACTAACACAAGTGCGAAAAGTCGTTTTGCAACACTAACACAAGTGCGATAAGTGGTTTTCAACGCCACTAGGAGTGCCGAAAGTGTTTTTTGCAACAATAACACAAGTGCGAAAAGTGGCTTTGCAACACGAGCATGAGTCCAATAAGTGGTTTTGCAACACTAACACAAGTGTGATAAGTAATTTTCAACACTAGCAAGTGTGCTGAAAGTGGTTTTCAACGGCAGCAGAAGTGTGGAAATTGGTTTTTTCAACACGAACACAAGTGTAAAAAGTGGTTTTCAATGCCAGCACAAGTGACAAAAGTGGTTCTGCAACACAAGCTCTAGTCTGGAAAGTGGTTTTCAATGCCAGCACAAGTGCGAAAAGTGGTTTTGCAACAGCAACACAAGTGTTTAAAGTGGTTTTCAATGCCAGCACAAGTGCGGAAAGTAGTTCTGCAACACTAGCTCAAGTGTGGAAAGTGGTTTTAAACACCAGCACAATTGCGATAAGAGGTTTTGCAACACTAACACAAGTGCAAAAAGTGGTTTTGAACGCCAGCACAAGTGCGAAAAGTGGTTCTGCAACACAAGCTCTAGTCTGGAAAGTGGTTTTCAATGCCAGCACAAGTGCGAAAAGTTGTTTTGCAACAGCAACACAAGCGAGACAAATGGTTTTGCAACACTAACACAAGTGCAAAAAGTGGTTTTCAACGGCAGCACAAGTGCGGAAAGTAGTTCTGCAAAACAAGCTCATGTGTGGAAAGTGGTTTTCAATGCCAGCACAAGTGTGGAAAGTGGTTCTGCAACACAAGCTCTCGTCTGGAAAGTGGTTTTCAATGCCAGCACAAGTGCGGAAAGTAGTTCTGCAAAACAAGCTCATGTGTGGAAAGTGGTTTTCAATGCCAGCACAAGTGTGGAAAGTGGTTCTGCAACACAAGCTCTCGTCTGGAAAGTGGTTTTCAATGCCAGCACAAGTGCGAAAGGTGGTTTTGCAACAGCAACACAAGTGAGACAAATGGCTTTACAACAATAACACAAGTGCAAAAAGTGGTTTTGCAACACTAACCCAAGTGTGCAAAAAGTGGTTTTCAATGCCAGCACAAGTGACAAAAGTGGTTCTGCAACACAAGCTCTAGTCTGGAAAGTGGTTTTCAATGCCAGCACAAGTGCGAAAAGTGGTTTTGCAACAGCAACACAAGTGAGACAAATGGTTTTGCAACAATAACACAAGTGCAAAAAGTGGTTTTCAACGCCAGCACAAGTGCGAAAACTGGTTCTGCAACACAAGCTCAAGTGTGGAAAGTGGTTTTAAACACCAGCACACGTGCGGAAAATGGTTTTGCAACACTAACACAAGTGCGAAAAGTCGTTTTGCAACACTAAGACAAATGCGAATTGTGGTTTTCAACACGAGCGCAAGTGTGAAATGTGGATTTGCAACACTAACACAAGTGTGAAAAGTCGTTTTGCAACACTAACACAAGTGCAAAAAGTGGTTTTCAATGGCAGCACAAGTGACAAAAGTGGTTCTGCAACACAAGCTCAAGTGTGGAAAGTGGTTTTAAACAGCAGCACAAGTGTGGAAAATGATTTTGCAACAGCAACACAAGTGAGACAAATGGTTTTGCAACAATAACACAAGTGCAAAAAGTGGTTTTCAACGCCAGCACAAGTGCGGAAAGTAGTTCTGCAACACTAGATCAAGTGTGGAAAGTGGTTTTAAACACCAGAACAAGTGCAGAAAATGGTTTTGCAACAATAACACAAGTGCAAAAAGTGCTTTTCAACGCCAGCACAGGTGAGAAAAGTGGTTCTGCAACACAAGCTCTAGTCTGTAAAGTCGTTTTCAATGCCAGCACAAGTGCGAAAAGTGGTTTTGCAACAGCAACACAAGTGAGACAAATGGTTTTGCATCACTAACACAAGTGCAGAAAGTGGTTTTGAGCACTAACAGGAGTGCAAAAAGTGGTTTTCAACGCCAGCACAAGTGAGAAAAGTGGTTCTGCAACACAAGCTCTAGTCTGGAAAGTGGTTTTCAATGCCAGCACAAGTGCGGAAAATGGTTTTGCAACACTAACACAAGTGCAAAAAGTGGTTTTGCAACACCAACACAAGTGATACAAATGGTTTTGCAAAACTAACACAAGTGCAGAAAGTGGTTTTAAGCACTAACAGGAGCGCGAAAAGTGGTTTTCAACACTAGCAGATGTGCAAAAAGTGATTTTCAATGCCAGCACAAGTGACAAAAGTGGTTCTGCAACACAAGCTCTAGTCTGTAAAGTGGTTTTCAATGCCAGTACAAGTGCGGAAAGTAGTTCTGCAACAATAGCTCAAGTGTGGAAAGTGGTTTTAAACACCAGCACAAGTGCGGAAAATGGTTTTGCAACACTAACACAAGTGCAAAAAGTGGTTTTCAACGCCAGCACAAGTACGAAAAGTGGTTTTGCAACACTAAAACAAGTGCGAAAAGTCATTTTGCAACACTAACACAAGTGCAAAAAGTGGTTTTCAACGCCAGCACAAGTACGAAAAGTGGTTTTGCAACACTAAAACAAGTGCGAAAAGTCATTTTGCAACACTAACACAAGTGCGAAAAGTCATTTTGCAACACTAACACAGGTGCGAAAGTGGTTTTGCAACACTAACACAATTGCGATAAGTGGTTTTCAACGCCACTAAGAGTGCCGAAAGTGTTTTTTGCAACAATAGCACAAGTGCAAAAGTGGTTTTGCAACACTAACACAAGTGCAAAAAGTGGTTTTGCAACACGAACACAAGTGTAAAAGTGGTTTTGCAACACGAGCGCAAGTGCGATAAGAGGTTTTGCAACACTAACCCAATTGCGATTTGTGGTTTTCAACACTGGCGCAAGTACGAAAAGTGGTATTGCAACACTAACACAAGTGTAAAATGTGGTTTTGCAACACGAAGACAAATGCGAATTGTGGTTTTCAACACTGGTGCAAGTGCAAAAAGTGGTTTTACAACACTAACACAAGTGCGAAAAGTCGTTTTGCAACATTAACACAAGTGCGAAAAGTGGTTTTGCCACACTAACATAAGTGTGATAAGTAGTTTTCAACACTAGCAAGTGTGCTGAAAGTGGTTTTCAACGGCAGCAGAAGTGTCGAAATTGGTTTTTTCAACACTATCACAAGTGTAAAAAGTGGTTTTCAATGCCAGCAGAAGTGACAAAAGTCGTTCTGCAACACAAGCTCTAGTCTGGAAAGTGGTTTTCAATGCCAGCACAAGTGCGAAAAGTGGTTTTGCAACAGCAACACAAGTGTCTAAAGTGGTTTTCAATGCCAGCACAAGTGCGGAAAGTAGTTCTGCAACACTAGCTCAAGTGTGGAAAGTGGTTTTAAACACCAGCCCAAGTGCGATAAGAGGTTTTGCAACACTACCACAAGTGCAAAAAGTGGTTTTCAACGCCAGCACAAGTGCGAAAAGTGGTTTTGCAACACAAGCTCTAGTCTGGAAAGTGGTTTTCAATGCCAGCACAAGTGCGAAAAGTTGTTTTGCAACAGCAACACAAGTGAGACAAATGGTTTTGCAACACTAACACAAGTGCAAAAAGTGGTTTTCAACGCGGCACAAGTACGAAAAGTGGTTCTGCAACACAAGCTCAAGTGCGGAAAGTGGTTTTCAATGCCAGCACAAGTGCGGAAAGTAGTTCTGCAAAACAAGCTCATGTGTGGAAAGTGGTTTTCAATGCCAGCACAAGTGCGAAAAGTGGTTTTGCAACAGCAACACAAGTGAGACAAATGGCTTTGCAACAATAACACAAGTGCAAAAAGTGGTTTTGCAACACTAACCCAAGTGTGCAAAAAGTGGTTTTCAATGACAGCACAAGTGACAAAAGTGGTTCTGCAACACAAGCTCTAGTCCGGAAAGTGGTTTTTAATGCCAGCACAAGTGCGAAAAGTTGTTTTGCAACAGCAACACAAGTGAGACAAATGGTTTTGCAACACTAACACAAGTGCAGAAAGTGGTTTTGAGCACTAACAGGAGTGCAAAAATGTGGTTTTCAACACTAGCAGATGTGCAAAAAGTGGTTTTCAATACCAGCACAAGTGAGAAAAGTGGTTCTGCAACACTAGCTCTAGTCTGGAAAGTGGTTTTTAATGCCAGCACAAGTGCGAAAAGTTGTTTTGCAACAGCAACACAAGTGAGACAAATGGTTTTGCAACACTAACACAAGTGCAAAAAGTGGTTTTCAACGCCAGCACAAGTACGAAAAGTGGTTCTGCAACACAAGCTCAAGTGCTGAAAGTGGTTTTCAACGGCAGCAGAAGTGTGGAAATTGGTTTTTGCAACACTAACACAAGTGCAAAAAGTGGTTTTCAATGCCAGCACAAGTGACAAAAGTGGTTCTGCAAAACAAGCTCTAGTCTGGAAAGTGGTTTTCAATGCCAGCACAAGTGGGAAAAGTAGTTCTGCAACACTAGCTCAAGTGTGGAAAGTGGTTTTAAACACCAGCACAAATGCGATAAGAGGTTTTGCAACATGAACACAAGTGCGAAAAGTCGTTTTGCAACACTAACACAAGTGCGGAAAGTCGTTTTGCAACACTAACACAAGTGAGACAAATGGTTTTGCAACACTAACACAAATGCAGAAAGTGGTTTTGAGCACTAATAGGAGCGCGAAAAGTGGTTTTCAACACTAGCAGATGTGCAAAAAGTGGTTTTCAATGCCAGCACAAGTGCGGAAAGTATTTCTGCAACACTAGCTCAAGTGTGGAAAGTGGTTTTAAACACCAGCACAAGTGCGGAAAATGGTTTTGCAACACTAACACAAGTGCAAAAAGTGGTTTTGCAACACTAACACAAGTGCAAAAAGTGGTTTTGCAACACTAACACAAGTGGGAAAAGTGGTTTTGCAACACAAACACAAGTGTAAAAGTGGTTTTGCAACAGCAACACAAGTGAGACAAATGGTTTTGCAACAATAACACAAGTGCAAAAAGTGGTTTTCAACGCCAGCACAAGTGCGAAAAGTGGTTCTGCAACACAAGCTCAAGTGTGGAAAGTGGTTTTAAACACCAGCACACATGCGGAAAATGGTTTTGCAACACTAACACAGGTGCGAAAAGTCGTTTTGCAACACTAAGACAAATGCGAATTGTGGTTTTCAACACGAGCGCAAGTGTGAAAAGTGGATTTGCAACAGTAACACAAGTGTGAAAAGTCGTTTTGCAACACTAACACAAGTGCAAAAAGTGGTTTTCAATGGCAGCACAAGTGACAAAAGTGGTTCTGCAACACAAGCACAAGTGCGGAAAATGGTTTTGCAACAGCAACACAAGTGAGACAAATGGTTTTGCAACAATAACACAAGTGCAAAAAGTGGTTTTCAACGCCAGCACAAGTGCGGAAAATGGTTTTGCAACAATAACACAAGTGCAAAAAGTGCTTTTCAACGCCAGCACAAGTGCAAAAAGTGGTTCTGCAACACTAGATCAAGTGTGGAAAGTGGTTTTAAACACCAGCACAAGTGCGAAAATGGTTTTGCAACACCAACACAAGTGAGACAAATGGTTTTGCAACACTAACACAAGTGCAAAAAGTGGTTTTGCAACACTAACACAAGTGCGAAAAGTGGTTTTGCAACACAAACTCAAGTGTAAAAGTGGTTTTGCAACACTAACACAAGTGTGAAAGTGGTTTTGCAACACCAGCACAAGTGCGATAAGAGGTTTTGCAACACAAACCCAATTGCGATTTGTGGTTTTCAACACTGGTACAAGTGCGAAAAGTGGTTTTGCAACACAAACACAAGTGTAAAAGTGGTTTTGCAACACTAACACAAGTGTGAAAATGGTTTTGCAACACGAGCACAAACAAGTGCGATAAGAGGTTTTGCAACACAAACCCAATTGCGATTTGTGGTTTTCAACACTGGCACAAGTGCGAAAAGTGGATTTGCAACACTAACACAAGTGTGAAAAGTCGTTTTGCAACACTAACACAAGTGCAAAAAGTGGTTTACAACACCAGCACGAGTGCGGAAAGTGGTTTGCAACACTAACACAAGTGTGGAAAGTGGTTTTCAATGCCAGCACAAGTGTGGAAAGTGGTTTTGCAACACTAACACAAGTGCGAAAAGTGCTTTTCAACACTCGCAGATGTGCAAAACGTGGTTTTCATCGCCAGCATAAGTGCAGAACGTGGTTTTGCAATACTAGTACATGTGTGAAAAGTGGTTTTCAATGCCAGCACAAGTGTGGAAAGTGGTTTTCAATGCCAGCACAAGTGACAAAAGTGGTTCTGCAACACAAGCTCGAGTCCGGAAAGTAGTTTTCAATGCCAGCACAAGTGCGAAAAGTGGTTTTGCAACAGCAACACAAGTGTGGAAAGTGGTTTTCAATGCCAGCACAAGTGCGGAAAGTAGTTCTGCAACACGAGCTCAAGTGTGGAAAGTGGTTTTAAACACCAGCACAAGTGCAGAAAATGGTTTTGCAACACTAACACAAGTGCAAAAGTGGTTTTGCAACACTAACACAAGTGTGAGAAGTGGTTTTCAATGCCAGTACGAGTGTGGAAAGTGGTTTTTGCAACACTAACACAAGTGCGATAAGTGGTTTTCAACACGAGCCCGAGCGCGGAATGTGGTTTTTGCAACACTAACCAAATTGCAAAAAGTGGTTTTCAACATTAGCACGTGTGGGGAAAGTGGTTTTCAATGCCAACAGAAGTGTGGAAATTGGTTTTGCAACACTAAGACAAATGCGAATTGTGGTTTTCAACACTAGCGCAAGTGCGAAAAGTGGTTTTGCAACACTAACGCAAGTGTGAAAAATGGATTTGCAACACTAACACAAGTGTGAAAAGTGGTTTTCAACGCCAGCACAAGTAAGAAAAGTGGTTCTGCAACACAAGCTCAAGTGCGGAAAGTGGTTTTCAATGCCAGCACAAGTGCGAAAAGTGGTTTTGCAACAGCAAAACAAGTGAGACAAATGGTTTTGCAACAATAATACAAGTGCAAAAAGTGGTTTTGCATAACCAACACAAGTGGATAAAAAGTGGTTTTCAATGCCAGCTCAAGTGACAAAAGTGGTTCTGCAACACAAGCTCGAGTCCGGAAAGTGGTTTTCAGCGCCAGCACAAGTGCGAAAAGTGGTTCTGCAACACTAACACAAGTGTGGAAAGTGGTTTTGAACACCAGCACAAGTGCGGAAAATGATTTTGCAACACTAACAGCAGTGCGAAAAGTCGTTTTGCAACACGAAGACAAATGCGAATTGTGGTTTTCAACACTAGCACAAGTGTGAAAAGTGGATTTGCAACACTAACACAAGTGTGGGAAGTGGTTTTGCAACACTAACACAAGTGCAAAAAGTGGTTTTCAATGCCAGCACAAGTGAGAAAAGTGGTTCTGCAACACAAGCTCTAGTCTGGAAAGTGGTTTTCAATGCCAGCACAAGTGCGAAAAGTGGTTTTGCAACAGCAACACAAGTAAGACAAATGGTTTAGCAACACTAACACATGTGCAAAAAGTGGTTTTCAACGCCAGCACAAGTACGAAAAGTGGTTTTGCAACACTAAAACAAGTGCGAAAAGTCATTTTGCAACACTAACACAAGTGCGAAAAGTCGTTTTGCAACACTAACACAAGTGCGAAAGTGGTTTTGCAACACTAACACAAGTGCGGTAAATGGTTTTCAACGCCACTACGAGTGCCGAAAGTGTTTTTTGCAACAATAACACAAGTGCAAAAGTGGTTTTGCAACACTAACACAAGTGCAAAAAGTGGTTTTGCAACACGAACACGAGTGTGAAAGTGGTTTCGCAACACAAGCGCAGGTGCGATAAGAGGTTTTGCAACACTAACCCAATTGCGATTTGTGGTTTTCAACACTGGCGCAAGTACGAAAAGTGGTATTGCAACACTAACACAAGTGTAAAATGTGGTTTTGCAACACTAAGACAAATGCGAATTGTGGTTTTCAACACTAGCGCAAGTGCGATAAGAGGTTTTGCAACACTAACCCAATTGCGATTTGTGGTTTTCAACACTGGCGCAAGTGCAAAAAGTGGTTTTGCAACACTAACACAAGTGCGAAAAGTCGTTTTGCAACACTAACACAAGTGCAAAAAGTCGTTTTGCAACACTAACACAAGTGTGATAAGTAATTTTCAACACTAGCAAGTGTGCTGAAAGTGGTTTTCAACGGCAGCAGAAGTGTGGAAATTGGTTTTTTCAACACGAACACAAGTGTAAAAAGTGGTTTTCAATGCCAGCACAAGTGACAAAAGTGGTTCTGCAACACAAGCTCTAGTCTGGAAAGTGGTTTTCAATGCCAGCACAAGTGCGAAAAGTGGTTTTGCAACAGCAACACAAGTGTGGAAAGTGGTTTTAAACACCAGCACAATTGCGATAAGAGGTTTTGCAACACTAACACAAGTGCAAAAAGTGGTTTTGAACGCCAGCACAAGTGCGAAAAGTGGTTCTGCAACACAAGCTCTAGTCTGGAAAGTGGTTTTCAATGCCAGCACAAGTGCGAAAAGTTGTTTTGCAACAGCAACACAAGCGAGACAAATGGTTTTGCAACACTAACACAAGTGCAAAAAGTGGGTTTCAACGGCAGCACAAGTACGAAAAGTGGTTCTGCAAAACAATCTCAAGTGCGGAAAGTGGTTTTCAATGCCAGCACAAGTGTGGAAAGTGGTTCTGCAACACAAGCTCTCGTCTGGAAAGTGGTTTTCAATGCCAGCACAAGTGCGGAAAGTAGTTCTGCAAAACAAGCTCATGTGTGGAAAGTGGTTTTCAATGCCAGCACAAGTGTGGAAAGTGGTTCTGCAACACAAGCTCTCGTCTGGAAAGTGGATTTCAATGCCAGCACAAGTGCGAAAAGTGGTTTTGCAACAGCAACACAAGTGAGACAAATGGCTTTGCAACAATAACACAAGTGCAAAAAGTGGTTTTGCAACACTAACCCAAGTGTGCAAAAAGTGGTTTTCAATGCCAGCACAAGTGACAAAAGTGGTTCTGCAACACAAGCTCTAGTCTGAAAAGTGGTTTTCAATGCCAGCACAAGTGCGAAAAGTGGTTTTGCAACAGCAACACAAGTGAGACAAATGGTTTTGCAACAATAACACAAGTGCAAAAAGTGGTTTTCAACGCCAGCACAAGTGCGAAAAGTGGTTCTGCAACACAAGCTCAAGTGTGGAAAGTGGTTTTAAACACCAGCACACGTGCGGAAAATGGTTTTGCAACACTAACACAAGTGCGAAAAGTCGTTTTGCAACACTAAGACAAATGCGAATTGTGGTTTTCAACACGAGCGCAAGTGTGAAATGTGGATTTGCAACACTAACACAAGTGTGAAAAGTCGTTTTGCAACACTAACACAAGTGCAAAAAGTGGTTTTCAATGGCAGCACAAGTGACAAAAGCGGTTCTGCAACACAAGCTCAAGTGTGGAAAGTGGTTTTAAACAGCAGCACAAGTGTGGAAAATGGTTTTGCAACAGCAACACAAGTGAGACAAATGGTTTTGCAACAATAACACAAGTGCAAAAAGTGGTTTTCAACGCCAGCACAAGTGCGGAAAGTAGTTCTGCAACACTAGATCAAGTGTGGAAAGTGGTTTTAAACACCAGCACAAGTGCAGAAAATGGTTTTGCAACAATAACACAAGTGCAAAAAGTGCTTTTCAATGCCAGCACAGGTGAGAAAAGTGGTTCTGCAACACAAGCTCTAGTCTGTAAAGTCGTTTTCAATGCCAGCACAAGTGCGAAAAGTGGTTTTGCAACAGCAACACAAGTGAGACAAATGGTTTTGCATCACTAACACAAGTGCAGAAAGTGGTTTTGAGCACTAACAGGAGTGCAAAAATGTGGTTTTCAACACTAGCAGATGTGCAAAAAGTGGTTTTCAATACCAGCACAAGTGAGAAAAGTGGTTCTGCAACACTAGCTCTAGTCTGGAAAGTGGTTTTTAATGCCAGTACAAGTGCGAAAAGTTGTTTTGCAACAGCAACACAAGTGAGACAAATGGTTTTGCAACACTAACACAAGTGCAAAAAGTGGTTTTCAACGCCAGCACAAGTACGAAAAGTGGTTCTGCAACACAAGCTCAAGTGCTGAAAGTGGTTTTCAACGGCAGCAGAAGTGTGGAAATTGGTTTTTGCAACACTAACACAAGTGCAAAAAGTGGTTTTCAATGCCAGCACAAGTGACAAAAGTGGTTCTGCAAAACAAGCTCTAGTCTGGAAAGTGGTTTTCAATGCCAGCACAAGTGGGAAAAGTAGTTCTGCAACACTAGCTCAAGTGTGGAAAGTGGTTTTAAACACCAGCACAAATGCGATAAGAGGTTTTGCAACATGAACACAAGTGCGAAAAGTCGTTTTGCAACACTAACACAAGTGCGGAAAGTCGTTTTGCAACACTAACACAAGTGAGACAAATGGTTTTGCAACACTAACACAAATGCAGAAAGTGGTTTTGAGCACTAATAGGAGCGCGAAAAGTGGTTTTCAACACTAGCAGATGTGCAAAAAGTGGTTTTCAATGCCAGCACAAGTGCGGAAAGTATTTCTGCAACACTAGCTCAAGTGTGGAAAGTGGTTTTAAACACCAGCACAAGTGCGGAAAATGGTCTTGCAACACTAACACAAGTGCAAAAAGTGGTTTTGCAACACTAACACAAGTGCAAAAAGTGGTTTTGCAACACTAACACAAGTGGGAAAAGTGGTTTTGCAACACAAACACAAGTGTAAAAGTGGTTTTGCAACACCAACACAAGTGAGACAAATGGTTTTGCAACAATAACACAAGTGCAAAAAGTGGTTTTCAACGCCAGCAGAAGTGCGAAAAGTGGTTCTGCAACACAAGCTCAAGTGTGGAAAGTGGTTTTCAATGCCAACACAAGTGCAGAAAGTCGTTCTGCAACACTAGCTCAAGTGTGGAAAGTGGTCTTAAAAACCAGCACAAGTGCGGAAAATGGTTTTGCAACACTAAAACAAGTGCAAAAAGTGGTTTTGCAACACCAACACAAGTGAGACAAATGGTTTTGCAATACTAACACAAGTGCAAAAAGTGGTTTTGCAACACTAACACAAGTGCAAAAAGTGGTTTTGCAACACAAACACAAGTGTAAAAGTGGTTTTGCAAAACTAACACAAGTGTGAAAGTGGTTTTGCAACACAAGCACAAGTGCGATAAGAGGTTTTGCAACACAAACCCAATTGCGATTTGTGGTTTTCAACACTGGCACAAGTGCGAAAAGTGGTATTGCAACACGAACACAAGTGTGAAAAGTGGTCTTGCAACACTAAGACAAATGCGAAGTGTGGTTTTCAACACCAGCACAAGTGTGAAAAGTGGATTTGCAACACTAACACGAGTGTGAAATGTCGTTTTGCAACACTAACACAAGTGCAAAAAGTGGTTTACAACACCAGCCCGAGTGCGGAAAGTGGTTTGCAACACTAACACAAGTGTGGAAAGTGGTTTTCAATGCCAGCACAAGTGTGGAAAGTGGTTTTGCAACACTAACACAAGTGCGAAAAGTGGTTTTCAATGCCAGCACAAGTGTGGAAAGTGGTTTTGCAACACTAACACAAGTGCAAAAAGTGGTTTGCAATGCCAGCACAAGTGCGAAAAGTGGTTTTGCAACACTAACCAAATTGCAAAAAGTGGTTTTCAACATTAGCACGTGTGGGGAAAGTGGTTTTCAATGCCAACAGAAGTGTGGAAATTGGTTTTGCAACACTAAGACAAATGCGAATTGTGGTTTTCAACACTAGCGCAAGTGCGAAAAGTGGTTTTGCAACACTAACGCAAGTGTGAAAAATGGATTTGCAACACTAACACAAGTGTGAAAAGTGGTTTTCAACGCCAGCACAAGTACGAAAAGTGGTTCTGCAACACAAGCTCAAGTGCGGAAAGTGGTTTTCAATGCCAGCACAAGTGCGAAAAGTGGTTTTGCAACAGCAAAACAAGTGAGACAAATGGTTTTGCAACAATAATACAAGTGCAAAAAGTGGTTTTGCATAACCAACACAAGTGGATAAAAAGTGGTTTTCAATGCCAGCTCAAGTGACAAAAGTGGTTCTGCAACACAAGCTCGAGTCCGGAAAGTGGTTTTCAGCGCCAGCACAAGTGCGAAAAGTGGTTCTGCAACACTAACACAAGTGTGGAAAGTGGTTTTGAACACCAGCACAAGTGCGGAAAATGATTTTGCAACACTAACAGCAGTGCGAAAAGTCGTTTTGCAACACGAAGACAAATGCGAATTGTGGTTTTCAACACTAGCACAAGTGTGAAAAGTGGATTTGCAACACTAACACAAGTGTGGAAAGTGGTTTTGCAACACTAACACAAGTGCAAAAAGTGGTTTTCAATGCCAGCACAAGTGAGAAAAGTGGTTCTGCAACACAAGCTCTAGTCTGGAAAGTGGTTTTCAATGCCAGCACAAGTGCGAAAAGTGGTTTTGCAACAGCAACACAAGTAAGACAAATGGTTTTGCAACACTAACACATGTGCAAAAAGTGGTTTTCAACGCCAGCACAAGTACGAAAAGTGGTTTTGCAACACTAAAACAAGTGCGAAAAGTCATTTTGCAACACTAACACAAGTGCGAAAAGTCGTTTTGCAACACTAACACAAGTGCGAAAGTGGTTTTGCAACACTAACACAAGTGCGGTAAATGGTTTTCAACGCCACTACGAGTGCCGAAAGTGTTTTTTGCAACAATAACACAAGTGCAAAAGTGGTTTTGCAACACTAACACAAGTGCAAAAAGTGGTTTTGCAACACGAACACGAGTGTGAAAGTGGTTTCGCAACACAAGCGCAGGTGCGATAAGAGGTTTTGCAACACTAACCCAATTGCGATTTGTGGTTTTCAACACTGGCGCAAGTACGAAAAGTGGTATTGCAACACTAACACAAGTGTAAAATGTGGTTTTGCAACACTAAGACAAATGCGAATTGTGGTTTTCAACACTAGCGCAAGTGCGATAAGAGGTTTTGCAACACTAACCCAATTGCGATTTGTGGTTTTCAACACTGGCGCAAGTGCAAAAAGTGGTTTTGCAACACTAACACAAGTGCGAAAAGTCGTTTTGCAACACTAACACAAGTGCAAAAAGTCGTTTTGCAACACTAACACAAGTGTGATAAGTAATTTTCAACACTAGCAAGTGTGCTGAAAGTGGTTTTCAACGGCAGCAGAAGTGTGGAAATTGGTTTTTTCAACACGAACACAAGTGTAAAAAGTGGTTTTCAATGCCAGCACAAGTGACAAAAGTGGTTCTGCAACACAAGCTCTAGTCTGGAAAGTGGTTTTCAATGCCAGCACAAGTGCGAAAAGTGGTTTTGCAACAGCAACACAAGTGTGGAAAGTGGTTTTAAACACCAGCACAATTGCGATAAGAGGTTTTGCAACACTAACACAAGTGCAAAAAGTGGTTTTGAACGCCAGCACAAGTGCGAAAAGTGGTTCTGCAACACAAGCTCTAGTCTGGAAAGTGGTTTTCAATGCCAGCACAAGTGCGAAAAGTTGTTTTGCAACAGCAACACAAGCGAGACAAATGGTTTTGCAACACTAACACAAGTGCAAAAAGTGGGTTTCAACGGCAGCACAAGTACGAAAAGTGGTTCTGCAAAACAATCTCAAGTGCGGAAAGTGGTTTTCAATGCCAGCACAAGTGTGGAAAGTGGTTCTGCAACACAAGCTCTCGTCTGGAAAGTGGTTTTCAATGCCAGCACAAGTGCGGAAAGTAGTTCTGCAAAACAAGCTCATGTGTGGAAAGTGGTTTTCAATGCCAGCACAAGTGTGGAAAGTGGTTCTGCAACACAAGCTCTCGTCTGGAAAGTGGATTTCAATGCCAGCACAAGTGCGAAAAGTGGTTTTGCAACAGCAACACAAGTGAGACAAATGGCTTTGCAACAATAACACAAGTGCAAAAAGTGGTTTTGCAACACTAACCCAAGTGTGCAAAAAGTGGTTTTCAATGCCAGCACAAGTGACAAAAGTGGTTCTGCAACACAAGCTCTAGTCTGAAAAGTGGTTTTCAATGCCAGCACAAGTGCGAAAAGTGGTTTTGCAACAGCAACACAAGTGAGACAAATGGTTTTGCAACAATAACACAAGTGCAAAAAGTGGTTTTCAACGCCAGCACAAGTGCGAAAAGTGGTTCTGCAACACAAGCTCAAGTGTGGAAAGTGGTTTTAAACACCAGCACACGTGCGGAAAATGGTTTTGCAACACTAACACAAGTGCGAAAAGTCGTTTTGCAACACTAAGACAAATGCGAATTGTGGTTTTCAACACGAGCGCAAGTGTGAAATGTGGATTTGCAACACTAACACAAGTGTGAAAAGTCGTTTTGCAACACTAACACAAGTGCAAAAAGTGGTTTTCAATGGCAGCACAAGTGACAAAAGCGGTTCTGCAACACAAGCTCAAGTGTGGAAAGTGGTTTTAAACAGCAGCACAAGTGTGGAAAATGGTTTTGCAACAGCAACACAAGTGAGACAAATGGTTTTGCAACAATAACACAAGTGCAAAAAGTGGTTTTCAACGCCAGCACAAGTGCGGAAAGTAGTTCTGCAACACTAGATCAAGTGTGGAAAGTGGTTTTAAACACCAGCACAAGTGCAGAAAATGGTTTTGCAACAATAACACAAGTGCAAAAAGTGCTTTTCAATGCCAGCACAGGTGAGAAAAGTGGTTCTGCAACACAAGCTCTAGTCTGTAAAGTCGTTTTCAATGCCAGCACAAGTGCGAAAAGTGGTTTTGCAACAGCAACACAAGTGAGACAAATGGTTTTGCATCACTAACACAAGTGCAGAAAGTGGTTTTGAGCACTAACAGGAGTGCAAAAATGTGGTTTTCAACACTAGCAGATGTGCAAAAAGTGGTTTTCAATACCAGCACAAGTGAGAAAAGTGGTTCTGCAACACTAGCTCTAGTCTGGAAAGTGGTTTTTAATGCCAGCACAAGTGCGAAAAGTTGTTTTGCAACAGCAACACAAGTGAGACAAATGGTTTTGCAACACTAACACAAGTGCAAAAAGTGGTTTTCAACGCCAGCACAAGTACGAAAAGTGGTTCTGCAACACAAGCTCAAGTGCTGAAAGTGGTTTTCAACGGCAGCAGAAGTGTGGAAATTGGTTTTTGCAACACTAACACAAGTGCAAAAAGTGGTTTTCAATGCCAGCACAAGTGACAAAAGTGGTTCTGCAAAACAAGCTCTAGTCTGGAAAGTGGTTTTCAATGCCAGCACAAGTGGGAAAAGTAGTTCTGCAACACTAGCTCAAGTGTGGAAAGTGGTTTTAAACACCAGCACAAATGCGATAAGAGGTTTTGCAACATGAACACAAGTGCGAAAAGTCGTTTTGCAACACTAACACAAGTGCGGAAAGTCGTTTTGCAACACTAACACAAGTGAGACAAATGGTTTTGCAACACTAAAACAAGTGCAAAAAGTGGTTTTGCAACACCAACACAAGTGAGACAAATGGTTTTGCAACAATAACACAAGTGCAAAAAGTGGTTTTCAACGCCAGCAGAAGTGCGAAAAGTGGTTCTGCAACACAAGCTCAAGTGTGGAAAGTGGTTTTCAATGCCAACACAAGTGCAGAAAGTCGTTCTGCAACACTAGCTCAAGTGTGGAAAGTGGTCTTAAAAACCAGCACAAGTGCGGAAAATGGTTTTGCAACACTAAAACAAGTGCAAAAAGTGGTTTTGCAACACCAACACAAGTGAGACAAATGGTTTTGCAATACTAACACAAGTGCAAAAAGTGGTTTTGCAACACTAACACAAGTGCAAAAAGTGGTTTTGCAACACAAACACAAGTGTAAAAGTGGTTTTGCAAAACTAACACAAGTGTGAAAGTGGTTTTGCAACACAAGCACAAGTGCGATAAGAGGTTTTGCAACACAAACCCAATTGCGATTTGTGGTTTTCAACACTGGCACAAGTGCGAAAAGTGGTATTGCAACACGAACACAAGTGTGAAAAGTGGTCTTGCAACACTAAGACAAATGCGAAGTGTGGTTTTCAACACCAGCACAAGTGTGAAAAGTGGATTTGCAACACTAACACGAGTGTGAAATGTCGTTTTGCAACACTAACACAAGTGCAAAAAGTGGTTTACAACACCAGCCCGAGTGCGGAAAGTGGTTTGCAACACTAACACAAGTGTGGAAAGTGGTTTTCAATGCCAGCACAAGTGTGGAAAGTGGTTTTGCAACACTAACACAAGTGCGAAAAGTGGTTTTCAATGCCAGCACAAGTGTGGAAAGTGGTTTTGCAACACTAACACAAGTGCAAAAAGTGGTTTGCAATGCCAGCACAAGTGCGAAAAGTGGTTTTGCAACAGCAACACAAGTGAGACAAATGGTTTTGCAACAATAACACAAGTGCAAAAAGTGGTTTTCAACGCCAGCACAAGTGAGAAAAGTGGTTCTGCAACACAAGCTCTAGTCTGGAAAGTGGTTTTCAATGCCAGCACAAGTGCGGAAAATGGTTTTGCAACACTAACACAAGTGCAAAAAGTGGTTTTGCAACACCAACACAAGTGATACAAATGGTTTTGCAAAACTAACACAAGTGCAGAAAGTGGTTTTAAGCACTAACAGGAGCGCGAAAAGTGGTTTTCAACACTAGCAGATGTGCAAAAAGTGATTTTCAATGCCAGCACAAGTGACAAAAGTGGTTCTGCAACACAAGCTCTAGTCTGTAAAGTGGTTTTCAATGCCAGTACAAGTGCGGAAAGTAGTTCTGCAACACAAGCTCTAGTCTGTAAAGTGGTTTTCAATGCCAGTACAAGTGCGGAAAGTAGTTCTGCAACAATAGCTCAAGTGCAAAAAGTGGTTTTCAACGCCAGCACAAGTACGAAAAGTGGTTTTGCAACACTAAAACAAGTGCGAAAAGTCATTTTGCAACACTAACACAAGTGCAAAAAGTGGTTTTCAACGCCAGCACAAGTACGAAAAGTGGTTTTGCAACACTAAAACAAGTGCGAAAAGTCATTTTGCAACACTAACACAAGTGCGAAAAGTCATTTTGCAACACTAACACAGGTGCGAAAGTGGTTTTGCAACACTAACACAATTGCGATAAGTGGTTTTCAACGCCACTACGAGTGCCGAAAGTGTTTTTTGCAACAATAGCACAAGTGCAAAAGTGGTTTTGCAACACTAACACAAGTGCAAAAAGTGGTTTTGCAACACGAACACAAGTGTAAAAGTAGTTTTGCAACACGAGCGCAAGTGCGATAAGAGGTTTTGCAACACTAACCCAATTGCGATTTGTGGTTTTCAACACTGGCGCAAGTACGAAAAGTGGTATTGCAACACTAACACAAGTGTAAAATGTGGTTTTGCAACACTAAGACAAATGCGAATTGTGGTTTTCAACACTAGCGCAAGTGCGATAAGAGGTTTTGCAACACTAACCCAATTGCGATTTGTGGTTTTCAACACTGGTGCAAGTGCAAAAAGTGGTTTTACAACACTAAAACAAGTGCGAAAAGTCGTTTTGCAACACTAACACAAGTGCGAAAAGTGGTTTTGCCACACTAACATAAGTGTGATAAGTAGTTTTCAACACTAGCAAGTGTGCTGAAAGTGGTTTTCAACGGCAGCAGAAGTGTCGAAATTGGTTTTTTCAACACTATCACAAGTGTAAAAAGTGGTTTTCAATGCCAGCAGAAGTGACAAAAGTCGTTCTGCAACACAAGCTCTAGTCTGGAAAGTGGTTTTCAATGCCAGCACAAGTGCGAAAAGTGGTTTTGCAACAGCAACACAAGTGTCTAAAGTGGTTTTCAATGCCAGCACAAGTGCGGAAAGTAGTTCTGCAACACTAGCTCAAGTGTGGAAAGTGGTTTTAAACACCAGCCCAAGTGCGATAAGAGGTTTTGCAACACTACCACAAGTGCAAAAAGTGGTTTTCAACGCCAGCACAAGTGCGAAAAGTGGTTCTGCAACACAAGCTCTAGTCTGGAAAGTGGTTTTCAATGCCAGCACAAGTGCGAAAAGTTGTTTTGCAACAGCAACACAAGTGAGACAAATGTTTTTGCAACACTAACACAAGTGCAAAAAGTGGTTTTCAACGCGGCACAAGTACGAAAAGTGGTTCTGCAACACAAGCTCAAGTGCGGAAAGTGGTTTTCAATGCCAGCACAAGTGCGGAAAGTAGTTCTGCAAAACAAGCTCATGTGTGGAAAGTGGTTTTCAATGCCAGCACAAGTATGGAAAGTGGTTCTGCAACACAAGCTCTCGTCTGGAAAGTGGTTTTCAATGCCAGCACAAGTGCGAAAAGTGGTTTTGCAACAGCAACACAAGTGAGACAAATGGCTTTGCAACAATAACACAAGTGCAAAAAGTGGTTTTGCAACACTAACCCAAGTGTGCAAAAAGTGGTTTTCAATGCCAGCACAAGTGACAAAAGTGGTTCTGCAACACAAGCTCTAGTCCGGAAAGTGGTTTTCAATGCCAGCACAAGTGCGAAAAGTGGTTTTGCAACAGCAACACAAGTGAGACAAATGGTTTTGCAACAATAACACAAGTGCAAAAAGTGGTTTTCAACGCCAGCACACGTGCGAAAAGTGGTTCTGCAACACAAGCTCAAGTGTGGAAAGTGGTTTTAAACACCAGCACACGTGCGGAAAATGGTTTTGCAACACTAACACAAGTGCGAAAAGTCGTTTTGCAACACGAAAACAAATGCGACTTGTGGTTTTCAACACGAGCGCAAGTGTGAAAAGTGGATTTGCAACACTAACACAAGTGTGAAAAGTCGTTTTGCAACACTAACACAAGTGCAAAAAAGTGGTTTTCAACGCCAGCACAAGTACGAAAAGTGGTTCTGCAACACAAGCTCAAGTGCGGAAAGTGGTTTTCAATGCCAGCACAAGTGCGGAAAGTAGTTCTGCAACACAAGCTCATGTGTGGAAAGTGGTTTTCAATGCCAGCACAAGTGCGAAAAGTGGTTTTGCAACAGCAAAACAAGTGAGACAAATGGTTTTGCAACAATAATACAAGTGCAAAAAGTGGTTTTGCAACACCAACACAAGTGTGCAAAAAGTGGTTTTCAATGCCAGCTCAAGTGACAAAAGTGGTTCTGCAACACAAACTCTAGTCTGGAAAGTGGTTTTCAATGCCAGCACAAGTGCGAAAAGTGGTTTTGCAACAACAACACAAGTGAGACAAATGGTTTTGCAACAATAACACAAGTGCAAAAACTGGTTTTCAACGCCAGCACAAGTGCGAAAAGTGGTTCTGCAACACTAACACAAGTGTGGAAAGTGGATTTAAACAGCAGCACAAGTGGAGAAAATGGTTTTGCAACAGAAACACAAGTGAGACAAATGGTTTTGCAACAATAACACAAGTGCAAAAAGTGGTTTTCAACGCCAGCACAAGTGCGAAAAGTGGTTCTGCAACACAAGCTCAAGTGTGGAAAGTGGTTTTCACTGCCAGCACAAGTGCGGAAAGTAGTTCTGCAACACTAGCTCAAGTGTGGAAAGTGGTTTTAAACACCAGCACAAGTGCGGAAAATGGTTTTGCAACACTAACACAAGTGCAAAAAGTGGTTTTGCAACACTAACACAAGTGCAAAAAGTGGTTTTGCAACACTAACACAAGTGGGAAAAGTGGTTTTGCAACACAAACACAGGTGCAAAAGTGGTTTTGCAACACCAACACAAGTGAGACAAATGGTTTTGCAACAATAACACAAGTGCAAAAAGTGGTTTTCAATGCCAGCACAAGTGCGAAAAGTGGTTCTGCAACACAAGCTCAAGTGTGGAAAGTGGTTTTCAATGCCAGCACAAGTGCAGAAAGTCGTTCTGCAACACTAGCTCAAGTGTGGAAAGTGGTTTTAAACACCAGCACAAGTGCGGAAAATGGTTTTGCAACACTAACACAAGTGCAAAAAGTGGTTTTGCAACACCAACACAAGTGAGACAAATGGTTTTGCAATACTAACACAAGTGCAAAAAGTGGTTTTGCAACACTAACACAAGTGTAAAAGTGGTTTTGCAACACGAGCACAAGTGCGATAAGAGGTTTTGCAACACAAACCCAATTGCGATTTGTGGTTTTCAACACTGGCACAAGTGCGAAAAGTGGTATTGCAACACGAACACAAGTGTGAAAAGTGGTCTTGCAACACTAAGACAAATGCGAAGTGTGGTTTTCAACACTAGCACAAGTGTGAAAAGTGGATTTGCAACACTAACACGAGTGTGAAAAGTCGTTTTGCAACACTAACACAAGTGCAAAAAGTGGTTTACAACACCAGCACGAGTGCGGAAAGTGGTTTGCAACACTAACACAAGTGTTGAAAGTGGTTTTCAATGCCAGCACAAGTGTGGAAAGTGGTTTTGCAACACTAACACAAGTGCAAAAAGTGGTTTTCAACGCCAGCACAAGTACGAAAAGTGGTTCTGCAACACAAGCTCAAGTGCGGAAATTGGTTTTCAATGCCAGCACAAGTGCGAAAAGTGGTTTTGCAACAGCAAAACAAGTGAGACAAATGGTTTTGCAACAATAATACAAGTGCAAAAAGTGGTTTTGCATAACCAACACAAGTGTGCAAAAAGTGGTTTTCAATGCCAGCTCAAGTGACAAAAGTGGTTCTGCAACACAAACTCTAGTCTGGAAAGTGGTTTTCAATGCCAGCACAAGTGCGAAAAGTGGTTTTGCAACAACAACACAAGTGAGACAAATGGTTTTCCAACAATAACACAAGTGCAAAAACTGGTTTTCAGCGCCAGCACAAGTGCGAAAAGTGGTTCTGCAACACTAACACAAGTGTGGAAATCGGTTTTGAACACCAGCACAAGTGCGGAAAATGATTTTGCAACACTAACAGTAGTGCGAAAAGTCGTTTTGCAACACGAAGACAAATGCGAATTGTGGTTTTCAACACTAGCACAAGTGTGAAAAGTGGATTTGCAACACTAACACAAGTGTGGAAAGTGGTTTTGCAACACTAACACAAGTGCAAAAAGTGGTTTTCAATGCCAGCACAAGTGAGAAAAGTGGTTCTGCAACACAAGCTCTAGTCTGGAAAGTGGTTTTCAATGCCAGCACAAGTGCGAAAAGTGGTTTTGCAACAGCAACACAAGTAAGACAAATGGTTTTGCAACACTAACACATGTGCAAAAAGTGGTTTTCAACGCCAGCACAAGTACGAAAAGTGGTTTTGCAACACTAAAACAAGTGCGAAAAGTCATTTTGCAACACTAACACAAGTGCGAAAAGTCGTTTTGCAACACTAACACAAGTGCGAAAGTGGTTTTGCAAAACTAACACAAGTGCGGTAAATGGTTTTCAACGCCACTACGAGTGCCGAAAGTGTTTTTTGCAACAATAACACAAGTGCAAAAGTGGTTTTGCAACACTAACACAAGTGCAAAAAGTGGTTTTGCAACACGAACACGAGTGTGAAAGTGGTTTCGCAACACAAGCGCAGGTGCGATAAGAGGTTTTGCAACACTAACCCAATTGCGATTTGTGGTTTTCAACACTGGCGCAAGTACGAAAAGTGGTTTTACAACACTAACACAAGTGGGAAAAGTGGTTTTGCAACACAAACACAGGTGCAAAAGTGGTTTTGCAACACCAACACAAGTGAGACAAATGGTTTTGCAACAATAACACAAGTGCAAAAAGTGGTTTTCAATGCCAGCACAAGTGCGAAAAGTGGTTCTGCAACACAAGCTCAAGTGTGGAAAGTGGTTTTCAATGCCAGCACAAGTGCAGAAAGTCGTTCTGCAACACTAGCTCAAGTGTGGAAAGTGGTTTTAAACACCAGCACAAGTGCGGAAAATGGTTTTGCAACACTAACACAAGTGCAAAAAGTGGTTTTGCAACACCAACACAAGTGAGACAAATGGTTTTGCAATACTAACACAAGTGCAAAAAGTGGTTTTGCAACACTAACACAAGTGTAAAAGTGGTTTTGCAACACGAGCACAAGTGCGATAAGAGGTTTTGCAACACAAACCCAATTGCGATTTGTGGTTTTCAACACTGGCACAAGTGCGAAAAGTGGTATTGCAACACGAACACAAGTGTGAAAAGTGGTCTTGCAACACTAAGACAAATGCGAAGTGTGGTTTTCAACACTAGCACAAGTGTGAAAAGTGGATTTGCAACACTAACACGAGTGTGAAAAGTCGTTTTGCAACACTAACACAAGTGCAAAAAGTGGTTTACAACACCAGCACGAGTGCGGAAAGTGGTTTGCAACACTAACACAAGTGTTGAAAGTGGTTTTCAATGCCAGCACAAGTGTGGAAAGTGGTTTTGCAACACTAACACAAGTGCAAAAAGTGGTTTTCAACGCCAGCACAAGTACGAAAAGTGGTTCTGCAACACAAGCTCAAGTGCGGAAATTGGTTTTCAATGCCAGCACAAGTGCGAAAAGTGGTTTTGCAACAGCAAAACAAGTGAGACAAATGGTTTTGCAACAATAATACAAGTGCAAAAAGTGGTTTTGCATAACCAACACAAGTGTGCAAAAAGTGGTTTTCAATGCCAGCTCAAGTGACAAAAGTGGTTCTGCAACACAAACTCTAGTCTGGAAAGTGGTTTTCAATGCCAGCACAAGTGCGAAAAGTGGTTTTGCAACAACAACACAAGTGAGACAAATGGTTTTCCAACAATAACACAAGTGCAAAAACTGGTTTTCAGCGCCAGCACAAGTGCGAAAAGTGGTTCTGCAACACTAACACAAGTGTGGAAATCGGTTTTGAACACCAGCACAAGTGCGGAAAATGATTTTGCAACACTAACAGTAGTGCGAAAAGTCGTTTTGCAACACGAAGACAAATGCGAATTGTGGTTTTCAACACTAGCACAAGTGTGAAAAGTGGATTTGCAACACTAACACAAGTGTGGAAAGTGGTTTTGCAACACTAACACAAGTGCAAAAAGTGGTTTTCAATGCCAGCACAAGTGAGAAAAGTGGTTCTGCAACACAAGCTCTAGTCTGGAAAGTGGTTTTCAATGCCAGCACAAGTGCGAAAAGTGGTTTTGCAACAGCAACACAAGTAAGACAAATGGTTTTGCAACACTAACACATGTGCAAAAAGTGGTTTTCAACGCCAGCACAAGTACGAAAAGTGGTTTTGCAACACTAAAACAAGTGCGAAAAGTCATTTTGCAACACTAACACAAGTGCGAAAAGTCGTTTTGCAACACTAACACAAGTGCGAAAGTGGTTTTGCAAAACTAACACAAGTGCGGTAAATGGTTTTCAACGCCACTACGAGTGCCGAAAGTGTTTTTTGCAACAATAACACAAGTGCAAAAGTGGTTTTGCAACACTAACACAAGTGCAAAAAGTGGTTTTGCAACACGAACACGAGTGTGAAAGTGGTTTCGCAACACAAGCGCAGGTGCGATAAGAGGTTTTGCAACACTAACCCAATTGCGATTTGTGGTTTTCAACACTGGCGCAAGTACGAAAAGTGGTTTTACAACACTAACACAAGTGCGAAAAGTCGTTTTGCAACACTAACACAAGTGCGAAAAGTGGTTTTGCCACACTAACATAAGTGTGATAAGTAGTTTTCAACACTAGCAAGTGTGCTGAAAGTGGTTTTCAACGGCAGCAGAAGTGTCGAAATTGGTTTTTTCAACACTATCACAAGTGTAAAAAGTGGTTTTCAATGCCAGCAGAAGTGACAAAAGTCGTTCTGCAACACAAGCTCTAGTCTGGAAAGTGGTTTTCAATGCCAGCACAAGTGCGAAAAGTGGTTTTGCAACAGCAACACAAGTGTCTAAAGTGGTTTTCAATGCCAGCACAAGTGCGGAAAGTAGTTCTGCAACACTAGCTCAAGTGTGGAAAGTGGTTTTAAACACCAGCCCAAGTGCGATAAGAGGTTTTGCAACACTACCACAAGTGCAAAAAGTGGTTTTCAACGCCAGCACAAGTGCGAAAAGTGGTTCTGCAACACAAGCTCTAGTCTGGAAAGTGGTTTTCAATGCCAGCACAAGTGCGAAAAGTTGTTTTGCAACAGCAACACAAGTGAGACAAATGGTTTTGCAACACTAACACAAGTGCAAAAAGTGGTTTTCAACGCGGCACAAGTACGAAAAGTGGTTCTGCAACACTAGCTCAAGTGTGGAAAGTGGTTTTAAACACCAGCCCAAGTGCGATAAGAGGTTTTGCAACACTACCACAAGTGCAAAAAGTGGTTTTCAACGCCAGCACAAGTGCGAAAAGTGGTTCTGCAACACAAGCTCTAGTCTGGAAAGTGGTTTTCAATGCCAGCACAAGTGCGAAAAGTTGTTTTGCAACAGCAAAACAAGTGAGACAAATGGTTTTGCAACAATAATACAAGTGCAAAAAGTGGTTTTGCAACACCAACACAAGTGTGCAAAAAGTGGTTTTCAATGCCAGCTCAAGTGACAAAAGTGGTTCTGCAACACAAACTCTAGTCTGGAAAGTGGTTTTCAATGCCAGCACAAGTGCGAAAAGTGGTTTTGCAACAACAACACAAGTGAGACAAATGGTTTTGCAACAATAACACAAGTGCAAAAACTGGTTTTCAACGCCAGCACAAGTGCGAAAAGTGGTTCTGCAACACAAGCTCAAGTGTGGAAAGTGGTTTTCAATGCCAGCACAAGTGCGGAAAGTAGTTCTGCAACACTAGCTCAAGTGTGGAAAGTGGTTTTAAACACCAGCACAAGTGCGGAAAATGGTTTTGCAACACTAACACAAGTGCAAAAAGTGGTTTTGCAACACTAACACAAGTGCAAAAAGTGGTTTTACAACACTAACACAAGTGGGAAAAGTGGTTTTGCAACACAAACACAGGTGCAAAAGTGGTTTTGCAACACCAACACAAGTGAGACAAATGGTTTTGCAACACTAACACAAGTGTGGAAAGTGGATTTAAACAGCAGCACAAGTGGAGAAAATGGTTTTGCAACAGCAACACAAGTGAGACAAATGGTTTTGCAACAATAACACAAGTGCAAAAAGTGGTTTTCAACGCCAGCACAAGTGCGAAAAGTGGTTCTGCAACACAAGCTCAAGTGTGGAAAGTGGTTTTCAATGCCAGCACAAGTGCGGAAAGTAGTTCTGCAACACTAGCTCAAGTGTGGAAAGTGGTTTTAAACACCAGCACAAGTGCGGAAAATGGTTTTGCAACACTAACACAAGTGCAAAAAGTGGTTTTGCAACACTAACACAAGTGCAAAAAGTGGTTTTACAACACTAACACAAGTGGGAAAAGTGGTTTTGCAACACAAACACAGGTGCAAAAGTGGTTTTGCAACACCAACACAAGTGAGACAAATGGTTTTGCAACAATAACACAAGTGCAAAAAGTGGGTTTCAATGCCAGCACAAGTGCGAAAAGTGGTTCTGCAACACAAGCTCAAGTGTGGAAAGTGGTTTTCAATGCCAGCACAAGTGCAGAAAGTCGTTCTGCAACACTAGCTCAAGTGTGGAAAGTGGTTTTAAACACCAGCACAAGTGCGGAAAATGGTTTTGCAACACTAACACAAGTGCAAAAAGTGGTTTTGCAACACCAACACAAGTGAGACAAATGGTTTTGCAATACTAACACAAGTGCAAAAAGTGGTTTTGCAACACTAACACAAGTGCGAAAAGTGGTTTTGCAACACAAACACAAGTGTAAAAGTGGTTTTGCAACACTAACACAAGTGTAAAAGTGGTTTTGCAACACGAGCACAAGTGCGATAAGAGGTTTTGCAACACAAACCCAATTGCGATTTGTGGTTTTCAACACTGGCACAAGTGCGAAAAGTGGTATTGCAACACGAACACAAGTGTGAAAAGTGGTCTTGCAACACTAAGACAAATGCGAAGTGTGGTTTTCAACACCAGCACAAGTGTGAAAAGTGGATTTGCAACACTAACACGAGTGTGAAAAGTCGTTTTGCAACACTAACACAAGTGCAAAAAGTGGTTTACAACACCAGCCCGAGTGCGGAAAGTGGTTTGCAACACTAACACAAGTGCAAAAAGTGGTTTGCAATGCCAGCACAAGCGCGAAAAGTGGTTTTGCAACAGCAACACAAGTGAGACAAATGGTTTTGCAACAATAACACAAGTGCAAAAAGTGGTTTTCAACGCCAGCACAAGTGAGAAAAGTGGTTCTGCAACACAAGCTCTAGTCTGGAAAGTGGTTTTCAATGCCAGCACAAGTGCGGAAAATGGTTTTGCAACACTAACACAAGTGCAAAAAGTGGTTTTGCAACACCAACACAAGTGATACAAATGGTTTTGCAAAACTAACACAAGTGCAGAAAGTGGTTTTAAGCACTAACAGGAGCGCGAAAAGTGGTTTTCAACACTAGCAGATGTGCAAAAAGTGATTTTCAATTCCAGCACAAGTGACAAAAGTGGTTCTGCAACACAAGCTCTAGTCTGTAAAGTGGTTTTCAATGCCAGTACAAGTGCGGAAAGTAGTTCTGCAACAATAGCTCAAGTGCAAAAAGTGGTTTTCAACGCCAGCACAAGTACGAAAAGTGGTTTTGCAACACTAAAACAAGTGCGAAAAGTCATTTTGCAACACTAACACAAGTGCAAAAAGTGGTTTTCAACGCCAGCACAAGTACGAAAAGTGGTTTTGCAACACTAAAACAAGTGCGAAAAGTCATTTTGCAACACTAACACAAGTGCGAAAAGTCATTTTGCAACACTAACACAGGTGCGAAAGTGGTTTTGCAACACTAACACAATTGCGATAAGTGGTTTTCAACGCCACTACGAGTGCCGAAAGTGTTTTTTGCAACAATAGCACAAGTGCAAAAGTGGTTTTGCAACACTAACACAAGTGCAAAAAGTGGTTTTGCAACACGAACACAAGTGTAAAAGTAGTTTTGCAACACGAGCGCAAGTGCGATAAGAGGTTTTGCAACACTAACCCAATTGCGATTTGTGGTTTTCAACACTGGCGCAAGTACGAAAAGTGGTATTGCAACACTAACACAAGTGTAAAATGTGGTTTTGCAACACTAAGACAAATGCGAATTGTGGTTTTCAACACTAGCGCAAGTGCGATAAGAGGTTTTGCAACACTAACCCAATTGCGATTTGTGGTTTTCAACACTGGTGCAAGTGCAAAAAGTGGTTTTACAACACTAACACAAGTGCGAAAAGTCGTTTTGCAACACTAACACAAGTGCGAAAAGTGGTTTTGCCACACTAACATAAGTGTGATAAGTAGTTTTCAACACTAGCAAGTGTGCTGAAAGTGGTTTTCAACGGCAGCAGAAGTGTCGAAATTGGTTTTTTCAACACTATCACAAGTGTAAAAAGTGGTTTTCAATGCCAGCAGAAGTGACAAAAGTCGTTCTGCAACACAAGCTCTAGTCTGGAAAGTGGTTTTCAATGCCAGCACAAGTGCGAAAAGTGGTTTTGCAACAGCAACACAAGTGTCTAAAGTGGTTTTCAATGCCAGCACAAGTGCGGAAAGTAGTTCTGCAACACTAGCTCAAGTGTGGAAAGTGGTTTTAAACACCAGCCCAAGTGCGATAAGAGGTTTTGCAACACTACCACAAGTGCAAAAAGTGGTTTTCAACGCCAGCACAAGTGCGAAAAGTGGTTCTGCAACACAAGCTCTAGTCTGGAAAGTGGTTTTCAATGCCAGCACAAGTGCGAAAAGTTGTTTTGCAACAGCAACACAAGTGAGACAAATGTTTTTGCAACACTAACACAAGTGCAAAAAGTGGTTTTCAACGCGGCACAAGTACGAAAAGTGGTTCTGCAACACAAGCTCAAGTGCGGAAAGTGGTTTTCAATGCCAGCACAAGTGCGGAAAGTAGTTCTGCAAAACAAGCTCATGTGTGGAAAGTGGTTTTCAATGCCAGCACAAGTATGGAAAGTGGTTCTGCAACACAAGCTCTCGTCTGGAAAGTGGTTTTCAATGCCAGCACAAGTGTGGAAAGTGGTTTTGCAACACTAACACAAGTGCAAAAAGTGGTTTGCAATGCCAGCACAAGTGCGAAAAGTGGTTTTGCAACAGCAACACAAGTGAGACAAATGGTTTTGCAACAATAACACAAGTGCAAAAAGTGGTTTTCAACGCCAGCACAAGTGAGAAAAGTGGTTTTGCAACACAAACCCAATTGCGATTTGTGGTTTTCAACACTGGCACAAGTGCGAAAAGTGGTATTGCAACACGAACACAAGTGTGAAAAGTGGTCTTGCAACACTAAGACAAATGCGAAGTGTGGTTTTCAACACCAGCACAAGTGTGAAAAGTGGATTTGCAACACTAACACGAGTGTGAAATGTCGTTTTGCAACACTAACACAAGTGCAAAAAGTGGTTTACAACACCAGCCCGAGTGCGGAAAGTGGTTTGCAACACTAACACAAGTGTGGAAAGTGGTTTTCAATGCCAGCACAAGTGTGGAAAGTGGTTTTGCAACACTAACACAAGTGCGAAAAGTGGTTTTCAATGCCAGCACAAGTGTGGAAAGTGGTTTTGCAACACTAACACAAGTGCAAAAAGTGGTTTGCAATGCCAGCACAAGTGCGAAAAGTGGTTTTGCAACAGCAACACAAGTGAGACAAATGGTTTTGCAACAATAACACAAGTGCAAAAAGTGGTTTTCAACGCCAGCACAAGTGAGAAAAGTGGTTCTGCAACACAAGCTCTAGTCTGGAAAGTGGTTTTCAATGCCAGCACAAGTGCGGAAAATGGTTTTGCAACACTAACACAAGTGCAAAAAGTGGTTTTGCAACACCAACACAAGTGATACAAATGGTTTTGCAAAACTAACACAAGTGCAGAAAGTGGTTTTAAGCACTAACAGGAGTGCGAAAAGTGGTTTTCAACACTAGCAGATGTGCAAAAAGTGATTTTCAATGCCAGCACAAGTGACAAAAGTGGTTCTGCAACACAAGCTCTAGTCTGTAAAGTGGTTTTCAATGCCAGTACAAGTGCGGAAAGTAGTTCTGCAACACAAGCTCTAGTCTGTAAAGTGGTTTTCAATGCCAGTACAAGTGCGGAAAGTAGTTCTGCAACAATAGCTCAAGTGCAAAAAGTGGTTTTCAACGCCAGCACAAGTACGAAAAGTGGTTTTGCAACACTAAAACAAGTGCGAAAAGTCATTTTGCAACACTAACACAAGTGCAAAAAGTGGTTTTCAACGCCAGCACAAGTACGAAAAGTGGTTTTGCAACACTAAAACAAGTGCGAAAAGTCATTTTGCAACACTAACACAAGTGCGAAAAGTCATTTTGCAACACTAACACAGGTGCGAAAGTGGTTTTGCAACACTAACACAATTGCGATAAGTGGTTTTCAACGCCACTACGAGTGCCGAAAGTGTTTTTTGCAACAATAGCACAAGTGCAAAAGTGGTTTTGCAACACTAACACAAGTGCAAAAAGTGGTTTTGCAACACGAACACAAGTGTAAAAGTAGTTTTGCAACACGAGCGCAAGTGCGATAAGAGGTTTTGCAACACTAACCCAATTGCGATTTGTGGTTTTCAACACTGGCGCAAGTACGAAAAGTGGTATTGCAACACTAACACAAGTGTAAAATGTGGTTTTGCAACACTAAGACAAATGCGAATTGTGGTTTTCAACACTAGCGCAAGTGCGATAAGAGGTTTTGCAACACTAACCCAATTGCGATTTGTGGTTTTCAACACTGGTGCAAGTGCAAAAAGTGGTTTTACAACACTAAAACAAGTGCGAAAAGTCGTTTTGCAACACTAACACAAGTGCGAAAAGTGGTTTTGCCACACTAACATAAGTGTGATAAGTAGTTTTCAACACTAGCAAGTGTGCTGAAAGTGGTTTTCAACGGCAGCAGAAGTGTCGAAATTGGTTTTTTCAACACTATCACAAGTGTAAAAAGTGGTTTTCAATGCCAGCAGAAGTGACAAAAGTCGTTCTGCAACACAAGCTCTAGTCTGGAAAGTGGTTTTCAATGCCAGCACAAGTGCGAAAAGTGGTTTTGCAACAGCAACACAAGTGTCTAAAGTGGTTTTCAATGCCAGCACAAGTGCGGAAAGTAGTTCTGCAACACTAGCTCAAGTGTGGAAAGTGGTTTTAAACACCAGCCCAAGTGCGATAAGAGGTTTTGCAACACTACCACAAGTGCAAAAAGTGGTTTTCAACGCCAGCACAAGTGCGAAAAGTGGTTCTGCAACACAAGCTCTAGTCTGGAAAGTGGTTTTCAATGCCAGCACAAGTGCGAAAAGTTGTTTTGCAACAGCAACACAAGTGAGACAAATGTTTTTGCAACACTAACACAAGTGCAAAAAGTGGTTTTCAACGCGGCACAAGTACGAAAAGTGGTTCTGCAACACAAGCTCAAGTGCGGAAAGTGGTTTTCAATGCCAGCACAAGTGCGGAAAGTAGTTCTGCAAAACAAGCTCATGTGTGGAAAGTGGTTTTCAATGCCAGCACAAGTATGGAAAGTGGTTCTGCAACACAAGCTCTCGTCTGGAAAGTGGTTTTCAATGCCAGCACAAGTGCGAAAAGTGGTTTTGCAACAGCAACACAAGTGAGACAAATGGCTTTGCAACAATAACACAAGTGCAAAAAGTGGTTTTGCAACACTAACCCAAGTGTGCAAAAAGTGGTTTTCAATGCCAGCACAAGTGACAAAAGTGGTTCTGCAACACAAGCTCTAGTCCGGAAAGTGGTTTTCAATGCCAGCACAAGTGCGAAAAGTGGTTTTGCAACAGCAACACAAGTGAGACAAATGGTTTTGCAACAATAACACAAGTGCAAAAAGTGGTTTTCAACGCCAGCACACGTGCGAAAAGTGGTTCTGCAACACAAGCTCAAGTGTGGAAAGTGGTTTTAAACACCAGCACACGTGCGGAAAATGGTTTTGCAACACTAACACAAGTGCGAAAAGTCGTTTTGCAACACTAAAACAAATGCGACTTGTGGTTTTCAACACGAGCGCAAGTGTGAAAAGTGGATTTGCAACACTAACACAAGTGTGAAAAGTCGTTTTGCAACACTAACACAAGTGCAAAAAAGTGGTTTTCAACGCCAGCACAAGTACGAAAAGTGGTTCTGCAACACAAGCTCAAGTGCGGAAAGTGGTTTTCAATGCCAGCACAAGTGCGGAAAGTAGTTCTGCAACACAAGCTCATGTGTGGAAAGTGGTTTTCAATGCCAGCACAAGTGCGAAAAGTGGTTTTGCAACAGCAAAACAAGTGAGACAAATGGTTTTGCAACAATAATACAAGTGCAAAAAGTGGTTTTGCAACACCAACACAAGTGTGCAAAAAGTGGTTTTCAATGCCAGCTCAAGTGACAAAAGTGGTTCTGCAACACAAACTCTAGTCTGGAAAGTGGTTTTCAATGCCAGCACAAGTGCGAAAAGTGGTTTTGCAACAACAACACAAGTGAGACAAATGGTTTTGCAACAATAACACAAGTGCAAAAACTGGTTTTCAACGCCAGCACAAGTGCGAAAAGTGGTTCTGCAACACTAACACAAGTGTGGAAAGTGGATTTAAACAGCAGCACAAGTGGAGAAAATGGTTTTGCAACAGAAACACAAGTGAGACAAATGGTTTTGCAACAATAACACAAGTGCAAAAAGTGGTTTTCAACGCCAGCACAAGTGCGAAAAGTGGTTCTGCAACACAAGCTCAAGTGTGGAAAGTGGTTTTCACTGCCAGCACAAGTGCGGAAAGTAGTTCTGCAACACTAGCTCAAGTGTGGAAAGTGGTTTTAAACACCAGCACAAGTGCGGAAAATGGTTTTGCAACACTAACACAAGTGCAAAAAGTGGTTTTGCAACACTAACACAAGTGCAAAAAGTGGTTTTGCAACACTAACACAAGTGGGAAAAGTGGTTTTGCAACACAAACACAGGTGCAAAAGTGGTTTTGCAACACCAACACAAGTGAGACAAATGGTTTTGCAACAATAACACAAGTGCAAAAAGTGGTTTTCAATGCCAGCACAAGTGCGAAAAGTGGTTCTGCAACACAAGCTCAAGTGTGGAAAGTGGTTTTCAATGCCAGCACAAGTGCAGAAAGTCGTTCTGCAACACTAGCTCAAGTGTGGAAAGTGGTTTTAAACACCAGCACAAGTGCGGAAAATGGTTTTGCAACACTAACACAAGTGCAAAAAGTGGTTTTGCAACACCAACACAAGTGAGACAAATGGTTTTGCAATACTAACACAAGTGCAAAAAGTGGTTTTGCAACACTAACACAAGTGTAAAAGTGGTTTTGCAACACGAGCACAAGTGCGATAAGAGGTTTTGCAACACAAACCCAATTGCGATTTGTGGTTTTCAACACTGGCACAAGTGCGAAAAGTGGTATTGCAACACGAACACAAGTGTGAAAAGTGGTCTTGCAACACTAAGACAAATGCGAAGTGTGGTTTTCAACACTAGCACAAGTGTGAAAAGTGGATTTGCAACACTAACACGAGTGTGAAAAGTCGTTTTGCAACACTAACACAAGTGCAAAAAGTGGTTTACAACACCAGCACGAGTGCGGAAAGTGGTTTGCAACACTAACACAAGTGTTGAAAGTGGTTTTCAATGCCAGCACAAGTGTGGAAAGTGGTTTTGCAACACTAACACAAGTGCAAAAAGTGGTTTTCAACGCCAGCACAAGTACGAAAAGTGGTTCTGCAACACAAGCTCAAGTGCGGAAATTGGTTTTCAATGCCAGCACAAGTGCGAAAAGTGGTTTTGCAACAGCAAAACAAGTGAGACAAATGGTTTTGCAACAATAATACAAGTGCAAAAAGTGGTTTTGCATAACCAACACAAGTGTGCAAAAAGTGGTTTTCAATGCCAGCTCAAGTGACAAAAGTGGTTCTGCAACACAAACTCTAGTCTGGAAAGTGGTTTTCAATGCCAGCACAAGTGCGAAAAGTGGTTTTGCAACAACAACACAAGTGAGACAAATGGTTTTCCAACAATAACACAAGTGCAAAAACTGGTTTTCAGCGCCAGCACAAGTGCGAAAAGTGGTTCTGCAACACTAACACAAGTGTGGAAATCGGTTTTGAACACCAGCACAAGTGCGGAAAATGATTTTGCAACACTAACAGTTGTGCGAAAAGTCGTTTTGCAACACGAAGACAAATGCGAATTGTGGTTTTCAACACTAGCACAAGTGTGAAAAGTGGATTTGCAACACTAACACAAGTGTGGAAAGTGGTTTTGCAACACTAACACAAGTGCAAAAAGTGGTTTTCAATGCCAGCACAAGTGAGAAAAGTGGTTCTGCAACACAAGCTCTAGTCTGGAAAGTGGTTTTCAATGCCAGCACAAGTGCGAAAAGTGGTTTTGCAACAGCAACACAAGTAAGACAAATGGTTTTGCAACACTAACACATGTGCAAAAAGTGGTTTTCAACGCCAGCACAAGTACGAAAAGTGGTTTTGCAACACTAAAACAAGTGCGAAAAGTCATTTTGCAACACTAACACAAGTGCGAAAAGTCGTTTTGCAACACTAACACAAGTGCGAAAGTGGTTTTGCAAAACTAACACAAGTGCGGTAAATGGTTTTCAACGCCACTACGAGTGCCGAAAGTGTTTTTTGCAACAATAACACAAGTGCAAAAGTGGTTTTGCAACACTAACACAAGTGCAAAAAGTGGTTTTGCAACACGAACACGAGTGTGAAAGTGGTTTCGCAACACAAGCGCAGGTGCGATAAGAGGTTTTGCAACACTAACCCAATTGCGATTTGTGGTTTTCAACACTGGCGCAAGTACGAAAAGTGGTTTTACAACACTAACACAAGTGCGAAAAGTCGTTTTGCAACACTAACACAAGTGCGAAAAGTGGTTTTGCCACACTAACATAAGTGTGATAAGTAGTTTTCAACACTAGCAAGTGTGCTGAAAGTGGTTTTCAACGGCAGCAGAAGTGTAGAAATTGGTTTTTTCAACACTATCACAAGTGTAAAAAGTGGTTTTCAATGCCAGCAGAAGTGACAAAAGTCGTTCTGCAACACAAGCTCTAGTCTGGAAAGTGGTTTTCAATGCCAGCACAAGTGCGAAAAGTGGTTTTGCAACAGCAACACAAGTGTCTAAAGTGGTTTTCAATGCCAGCACAAGTGCGGAAAGTAGTTCTGCAACACTAGCTCAAGTGTGGAAAGTGGTTTTAAACACCAGCCCAAGTGCGATAAGAGGTTTTGCAACACTACCACAAGTGCAAAAAGTGGTTTTCAACGCCAGCACAAGTGCGAAAAGTGGTTCTGCAACACAAGCTCTAGTCTGGAAAGTGGTTTTCAATGCCAGCACAAGTGCGAAAAGTTGTTTTGCAACAGCAACACAAGTGAGACAAATGGTTTTGCAACACTAACACAAGTGCAAAAAGTGGTTTTCAACGCGGCACAAGTACGAAAAGTGGTTCTGCAACACTAGCTCAAGTGTGGAAAGTGGTTTTAAACACCAGCCCAAGTGCGATAAGAGGTTTTGCAACACTACCACAAGTGCAAAAAGTGGTTTTCAACGCCAGCACAAGTGCGAAAAGTGGTTCTGCAACACAAGCGCTAGTCTGGAAAGTGGTTTTCAATGCCAGCACAAGTGCGAAAAGTTGTTTTGCAACAGCAAAACAAGTGAGACAAATGGTTTTGCAACAATAATACAAGTGCAAAAAGTGGTTTTGCAACACCAACACAAGTGTGCAAAAAGTGGTTTTCAATGCCAGCTCAAGTGACAAAAGTGGTTCTGCAACACAAACTCTAGTCTGGAAAGTGGTTTTCAATGCCAGCACAAGTGCGAAAAGTGGTTTTGCAACAACAACACAAGTGAGACAAATGGTTTTGCAACAATAACACAAGTGCAAAAACTGGTTTTCAACGCCAGCACAAGTGCGAAAAGTGGTTCTGCAACACTAACACAAGTGTGGAAAGTGGATTTAAACAGCAGCACAAGTGGAGAAAATGGTTTTGCAACAGCAACACAAGTGAGACAAATGGTTTTGCAACAATAACACAAGTGCAAAAAGTGGTTTTCAACGCCAGCACAAGTGCGAAAAGTGGTTCTGCAACACAAGCTCAAGTGTAAAAGTGGTTTTGCAACACTAACACAAGTGTAAAAGTGGTTTTGCAACACGAGCACAAGTGCGATAAGAGGTTTTGCAACACAAACCCAATTGCGATTTGTGGTTTTCAACACTGGCACAAGTGCGAAAAGTGGTATTGCAACACGAACACAAGTGTGAAAAGTGGTCTTGCAACACTAAGACAAATGCGAAGTGTGGTTTTCAACACCAGCACAAGTGTGAAAAGTGGATTTGCAACACTAACACGAGTGTGAAAAGTCGTTTTGCAACACTAACACAAGTGCAAAAAGTGGTTTACAACACCAGCCCGAGTGCGGAAAGTGGTTTGCAACACTAACACAAGTGCAAAAAGTGGTTTGCAATGCCAGCACAAGCGCGAAAAGTGGTTTTGCAACAGCAACACAAGTGAGACAAATGGTTTTGCAACAATAACACAAGTGCAAAAAGTGGTTTTCAACGCCAGCACAAGTGAGAAAAGTGGTTCTGCAACACAAGCTCTAGTCTGGAAAGTGGTTTTCAATGCCAGCACAAGTGCGGAAAATGGTTTTGCAACACTAACACAAGTGCAAAAAGTGGTTTTGCAACACCAACACAAGTGATACAAATGGTTTTGCAAAACTAACACAAGTGCAGAAAGTGGTTTTAAGCACTAACAGGAGCGCGAAAAGTGGTTTTCAACACTAGCAGATGTGCAAAAAGTGATTTTCAATTCCAGCACAAGTGACAAAAGTGGTTCTGCAACACAAGCTCTAGTCTGTAAAGTGGTTTTCAATGCCAGTACAAGTGCGGAAAGTAGTTCTGCAACAATAGCTCAAGTGCAAAAAGTGGTTTTCAACGCCAGCACAAGTACGAAAAGTGGTTTTGCAACACTAAAACAAGTGCGAAAAGTCATTTTGCAACACTAACACAAGTGCAAAAAGTGGTTTTCAACGCCAGCACAAGTACGAAAAGTGGTTTTGCAACACTAAAACAAGTGCGAAAAGTCATTTTGCAACACTAACACAAGTGCGAAAAGTCATTTTGCAACACTAACACAGGTGCGAAAGTGGTTTTGCAACACTAACACAATTGCGATAAGTGGTTTTCAACGCCACTACGAGTGCCGAAAGTGTTTTTTGCAACAATAGCACAAGTGCAAAAGTGGTTTTGCAACACTAACACAAGTGCAAAAAGTGGTTTTGCAACACGAACACAAGTGTAAAAGTAGTTTTGCAACACGAGCGCAAGTGCGATAAGAGGTTTTGCAACACTAACCCAATTGCGATTTGTGGTTTTCAACACTGGCGCAAGTACGAAAAGTGGTATTGCAACACTAACACAAGTGTAAAATGTGGTTTTGCAACACTAAGACAAATGCGAATTGTGGTTTTCAACACTAGCGCAAGTGCGATAAGAGGTTTTGCAACACTAACCCAATTGCGATTTGTGGTTTTCAACACTGGTGCAAGTGCAAAAAGTGGTTTTACAACACTAACACAAGTGCGAAAAGTCGTTTTGCAACACTAACACAAGTGCGAAAAGTGGTTTTGCCACACTAACATAAGTGTGATAAGTAGTTTTCAACACTAGCAAGTGTGCTGAAAGTGGTTTTCAACGGCAGCAGAAGTGTCGAAATTGGTTTTTTCAACACTATCACAAGTGTAAAAAGTGGTTTTCAATGCCAGCAGAAGTGACAAAAGTCGTTCTGCAACACAAGCTCTAGTCTGGAAAGTGGTTTTCAATGCCAGCACAAGTGCGAAAAGTGGTTTTGCAACAGCAACACAAGTGTCTAAAGTGGTTTTCAATGCCAGCACAAGTGCGGAAAGTAGTTCTGCAACACTAGCTCAAGTGTGGAAAGTGGTTTTAAACACCAGCCCAAGTGCGATAAGAGGTTTTGCAACACTACCACAAGTGCAAAAAGTGGTTTTCAACGCCAGCACAAGTGCGAAAAGTGGTTCTGCAACACAAGCTCTAGTCTGGAAAGTGGTTTTCAATGCCAGCACAAGTGCGAAAAGTTGTTTTGCAACAGCAACACAAGTGAGACAAATGTTTTTGCAACACTAACACAAGTGCAAAAAGTGGTTTTCAACGCGGCACAAGTACGAAAAGTGGTTCTGCAACACAAGCTCAAGTGCGGAAAGTGGTTTTCAATGCCAGCACAAGTGCGGAAAGTAGTTCTGCAAAACAAGCTCATGTGTGGAAAGTGGTTTTCAATGCCAGCACAAGTATGGAAAGTGGTTCTGCAACACAAGCTCTCGTCTGGAAAGTGGTTTTCAATGCCAGCACAAGTGTGGAAAGTGGTTTTGCAACACTAACACAAGTGCAAAAAGTGGTTTGCAATGCCAGCACAAGTGCGAAAAGTGGTTTTGCAACAGCAACACAAGTGAGACAAATGGTTTTGCAACAATAACACAAGTGCAAAAAGTGGTTTTCAACGCCAGCACAAGTGAGAAAAGTGGTTTTGCAACACAAACCCAATTGCGATTTGTGGTTTTCAACACTGGCACAAGTGCGAAAAGTGGTATTGCAACACGAACACAAGTGTGAAAAGTGGTCTTGCAACACTAAGACAAATGCGAAGTGTGGTTTTCAACACCAGCACAAGTGTGAAAAGTGGATTTGCAACACTAACACGAGTGTGAAATGTCGTTTTGCAACACTAACACAAGTGCAAAAAGTGGTTTACAACACCAGCCCGAGTGCGGAAAGTGGTTTGCAACACTAACACAAGTGTGGAAAGTGGTTTTCAATGCCAGCACAAGTGTGGAAAGTGGTTTTGCAACACTAACACAAGTGCGAAAAGTGGTTTTCAATGCCAGCACAAGTGTGGAAAGTGGTTTTGCAACACTAACACAAGTGCAAAAAGTGGTTTGCAATGCCAGCACAAGTGCGAAAAGTGGTTTTGCAACAGCAACACAAGTGAGACAAATGGTTTTGCAACAATAACACAAGTGCAAAAAGTGGTTTTCAACGCCAGCACAAGTGAGAAAAGTGGTTCTGCAACACAAGCTCTAGTCTGGAAAGTGGTTTTCAATGCCAGCACAAGTGCGGAAAATGGTTTTGCAACACTAACACAAGTGCAAAAAGTGGTTTTGCAACACCAACACAAGTGATACAAATGGTTTTGCAAAACTAACACAAGTGCAGAAAGTGGTTTTAAGCACTAACAGGAGCGCGAAAAGTGGTTTTCAACACTAGCAGATGTGCAAAAAGTGATTTTCAATGCCAGCACAAGTGACAAAAGTGGTTCTGCAACACAAGCTCTAGTCTGTAAAGTGGTTTTCAATGCCAGTACAAGTGCGGAAAGTAGTTCTGCAACACAAGCTCTAGTCTGTAAAGTGGTTTTCAATGCCAGTACAAGTGCGGAAAGTAGTTCTGCAACAATAGCTCAAGTGCAAAAAGTGGTTTTCAACGCCAGCACAAGTACGAAAAGTGGTTTTGCAACACTAAAACAAGTGCGAAAAGTCATTTTGCAACACTAACACAAGTGCAAAAAGTGGTTTTCAACGCCAGCACAAGTACGAAAAGTGGTTTTGCAACACTAAAACAAGTGCGAAAAGTCATTTTGCAACACTAACACAAGTGCGAAAAGTCATTTTGCAACACTAACACAGGTGCGAAAGTGGTTTTGCAACACTAACACAATTGCGATAAGTGGTTTTCAACGCCACTACGAGTGCCGAAAGTGTTTTTTGCAACAATAGCACAAGTGCAAAAGTGGTTTTGCAACACTAACACAAGTGCAAAAAGTGGTTTTGCAACACGAACACAAGTGTAAAAGTAGTTTTGCAACACGAGCGCAAGTGCGATAAGAGGTTTTGCAACACTAACCCAATTGCGATTTGTGGTTTTCAACACTGGCGCAAGTACGAAAAGTGGTATTGCAACACTAACACAAGTGTAAAATGTGGTTTTGCAACACTAAGACAAATGCGAATTGTGGTTTTCAACACTAGCGCAAGTGCGATAAGAGGTTTTGCAACACTAACCCAATTGCGATTTGTGGTTTTCAACACTGGTGCAAGTGCAAAAAGTGGTTTTACAACACTAAAACAAGTGCGAAAAGTCGTTTTGCAACACTAACACAAGTGCGAAAAGTGGTTTTGCCACACTAACATAAGTGTGATAAGTAGTTTTCAACACTAGCAAGTGTGCTGAAAGTGGTTTTCAACGGCAGCAGAAGTGTCGAAATTGGTTTTTTCAACACTATCACAAGTGTAAAAAGTGGTTTTCAATGCCAGCAGAAGTGACAAAAGTCGTTCTGCAACACAAGCTCTAGTCTGGAAAGTGGTTTTCAATGCCAGCACAAGTGCGAAAAGTGGTTTTGCAACAGCAACACAAGTGTCTAAAGTGGTTTTCAATGCCAGCACAAGTGCGGAAAGTAGTTCTGCAACACTAGCTCAAGTGTGGAAAGTGGTTTTAAACACCAGCCCAAGTGCGATAAGAGGTTTTGCAACACTACCACAAGTGCAAAAAGTGGTTTTCAACGCCAGCACAAGTGCGAAAAGTGGTTCTGCAACACAAGCTCTAGTCTGGAAAGTGGTTTTCAATGCCAGCACAAGTGCGAAAAGTTGTTTTGCAACAGCAACACAAGTGAGACAAATGTTTTTGCAACACTAACACAAGTGCAAAAAGTGGTTTTCAACGCGGCACAAGTACGAAAAGTGGTTCTGCAACACAAGCTCAAGTGCGGAAAGTGGTTTTCAATGCCAGCACAAGTGCGGAAAGTAGTTCTGCAAAACAAGCTCATGTGTGGAAAGTGGTTTTCAATGCCAGCACAAGTATGGAAAGTGGTTCTGCAACACAAGCTCTCGTCTGGAAAGTGGTTTTCAATGCCAGCACAAGTGCGAAAAGTGGTTTTGCAACAGCAACACAAGTGAGACAAATGGCTTTGCAACAATAACACAAGTGCAAAAAGTGGTTTTGCAACACTAACCCAAGTGTGCAAAAAGTGGTTTTCAATGCCAGCACAAGTGACAAAAGTGGTTCTGCAACACAAGCTCTAGTCCGGAAAGTGGTTTTCAATGCCAGCACAAGTGCGAAAAGTGGTTTTGCAACAGCAACACAAGTGAGACAAATGGTTTTGCAACAATAACACAAGTGCAAAAAGTGGTTTTCAACGCCAGCACACGTGCGAAAAGTGGTTCTGCAACACAAGCTCAAGTGTGGAAAGTGGTTTTAAACACCAGCACACGTGCGGAAAATGGTTTTGCAACACTAACACAAGTGCGAAAAGTCGTTTTGCAACACTAAAACAAATGCGACTTGTGGTTTTCAACACGAGCGCAAGTGTGAAAAGTGGATTTGCAACACTAACACAAGTGTGAAAAGTCGTTTTGCAACACTAACACAAGTGCAAAAAAGTGGTTTTCAACGCCAGCACAAGTACGAAAAGTGGTTCTGCAACACAAGCTCAAGTGCGGAAAGTGGTTTTCAATGCCAGCACAAGTGCGGAAAGTAGTTCTGCAACACAAGCTCATGTGTGGAAAGTGGTTTTCAATGCCAGCACAAGTGCGAAAAGTGGTTTTGCAACAGCAAAACAAGTGAGACAAATGGTTTTGCAACAATAATACAAGTGCAAAAAGTGGTTTTGCAACACCAACACAAGTGTGCAAAAAGTGGTTTTCAATGCCAGCTCAAGTGACAAAAGTGGTTCTGCAACACAAACTCTAGTCTGGAAAGTGGTTTTCAATGCCAGCACAAGTGCGAAAAGTGGTTTTGCAACAACAACACAAGTGAGACAAATGGTTTTGCAACAATAACACAAGTGCAAAAACTGGTTTTCAACGCCAGCACAAGTGCGAAAAGTGGTTCTGCAACACTAACACAAGTGTGGAAAGTGGATTTAAACAGCAGCACAAGTGGAGAAAATGGTTTTGCAACAGAAACACAAGTGAGACAAATGGTTTTGCAACAATAACACAAGTGCAAAAAGTGGTTTTCAACGCCAGCACAAGTGCGAAAAGTGGTTCTGCAACACAAGCTCAAGTGTGGAAAGTGGTTTTCACTGCCAGCACAAGTGCGGAAAGTAGTTCTGCAACACTAGCTCAAGTGTGGAAAGTGGTTTTAAACACCAGCACAAGTGCGGAAAATGGTTTTGCAACACTAACACAAGTGCAAAAAGTGGTTTTGCAACACTAACACAAGTGCAAAAAGTGGTTTTGCAACACTAACACAAGTGGGAAAAGTGGTTTTGCAACACAAACACAGGTGCAAAAGTGGTTTTGCAACACCAACACAAGTGAGACAAATGGTTTTGCAACAATAACACAAGTGCAAAAAGTGGTTTTCAATGCCAGCACAAGTGCGAAAAGTGGTTCTGCAACACAAGCTCAAGTGTGGAAAGTGGTTTTCAATGCCAGCACAAGTGCAGAAAGTCGTTCTGCAACACTAGCTCAAGTGTGGAAAGTGGTTTTAAACACCAGCACAAGTGCGGAAAATGGTTTTGCAACACTAACACAAGTGCAAAAAGTGGTTTTGCAACACCAACACAAGTGAGACAAATGGTTTTGCAATACTAACACAAGTGCAAAAAGTGGTTTTGCAACACTAACACAAGTGTAAAAGTGGTTTTGCAACACGAGCACAAGTGCGATAAGAGGTTTTGCAACACAAACCCAATTGCGATTTGTGGTTTTCAACACTGGCACAAGTGCGAAAAGTGGTATTGCAACACGAACACAAGTGTGAAAAGTGGTCTTGCAACACTAAGACAAATGCGAAGTGTGGTTTTCAACACTAGCACAAGTGTGAAAAGTGGATTTGCAACACTAACACGAGTGTGAAAAGTCGTTTTGCAACACTAACACAAGTGCAAAAAGTGGTTTACAACACCAGCACGAGTGCGGAAAGTGGTTTGCAACACTAACACAAGTGTTGAAAGTGGTTTTCAATGCCAGCACAAGTGTGGAAAGTGGTTTTGCAACACTAACACAAGTGCAAAAAGTGGTTTTCAACGCCAGCACAAGTACGAAAAGTGGTTCTGCAACACAAGCTCAAGTGCGGAAATTGGTTTTCAATGCCAGCACAAGTGCGAAAAGTGGTTTTGCAACAGCAAAACAAGTGAGACAAATGGTTTTGCAACAATAATACAAGTGCAAAAAGTGGTTTTGCATAACCAACACAAGTGTGCAAAAAGTGGTTTTCAATGCCAGCTCAAGTGACAAAAGTGGTTCTGCAACACAAACTCTAGTCTGGAAAGTGGTTTTCAATGCCAGCACAAGTGCGAAAAGTGGTTTTGCAACAACAACACAAGTGAGACAAATGGTTTTCCAACAATAACACAAGTGCAAAAACTGGTTTTCAGCGCCAGCACAAGTGCGAAAAGTGGTTCTGCAACACTAACACAAGTGTGGAAATCGGTTTTGAACACCAGCACAAGTGCGGAAAATGATTTTGCAACACTAACAGTAGTGCGAAAAGTCGTTTTGCAACACGAAGACAAATGCGAATTGTGGTTTTCAACACTAGCACAAGTGTGAAAAGTGGATTTGCAACACTAACACAAGTGTGGAAAGTGGTTTTGCAACACTAACACAAGTGCAAAAAGTGGTTTTCAATGCCAGCACAAGTGAGAAAAGTGGTTCTGCAACACAAGCTCTAGTCTGGAAAGTGGTTTTCAATGCCAGCACAAGTGCGAAAAGTGGTTTTGCAACAGCAACACAAGTAAGACAAATGGTTTTGCAACACTAACACATGTGCAAAAAGTGGTTTTCAACGCCAGCACAAGTACGAAAAGTGGTTTTGCAACACTAAAACAAGTGCGAAAAGTCATTTTGCAACACTAACACAAGTGCGAAAAGTCGTTTTGCAACACTAACACAAGTGCGAAAGTGGTTTTGCAAAACTAACACAAGTGCGGTAAATGGTTTTCAACGCCACTACGAGTGCCGAAAGTGTTTTTTGCAACAATAACACAAGTGCAAAAGTGGTTTTGCAACACTAACACAAGTGCAAAAAGTGGTTTTGCAACACGAACACGAGTGTGAAAGTGGTTTCGCAACACAAGCGCAGGTGCGATAAGAGGTTTTGCAACACTAACCCAATTGCGATTTGTGGTTTTCAACACTGGCGCAAGTACGAAAAGTGGTTTTACAACACTAACACAAGTGCGAAAAGTCGTTTTGCAACACTAACACAAGTGCGAAAAGTGGTTTTGCCACACTAACATAAGTGTGATAAGTAGTTTTCAACACTAGCAAGTGTGCTGAAAGTGGTTTTCAACGGCAGCAGAAGTGTCGAAATTGGTTTTTTCAACACTATCACAAGTGTAAAAAGTGGTTTTCAATGCCAGCAGAAGTGACAAAAGTCGTTCTGCAACACAAGCTCTAGTCTGGAAAGTGGTTTTCAATGCCAGCACAAGTGCGAAAAGTGGTTTTGCAACAGCAACACAAGTGTCTAAAGTGGTTTTCAATGCCAGCACAAGTGCGGAAAGTAGTTCTGCAACACTAGCTCAAGTGTGGAAAGTGGTTTTAAACACCAGCCCAAGTGCGATAAGAGGTTTTGCAACACTACCACAAGTGCAAAAAGTGGTTTTCAACGCCAGCACAAGTGCGAAAAGTGGTTCTGCAACACAAGCTCTAGTCTGGAAAGTGGTTTTCAATGCCAGCACAAGTGCGAAAAGTTGTTTTGCAACAGCAACACAAGTGAGACAAATGGTTTTGCAACACTAACACAAGTGCAAAAAGTGGTTTTCAACGCGGCACAAGTACGAAAAGTGGTTCTGCAACACTAGCTCAAGTGTGGAAAGTGGTTTTAAACACCAGCCCAAGTGCCATAAGAGGTTTTGCAACACTACCACAAGTGCAAAAAGTGGTTTTCAACGCCAGCACAAGTGCGAAAAGTGGTTCTGCAACACAAGCGCTAGTCTGGAAAGTGGTTTTCAATGCCAGCACAAGTGCGAAAAGTTGTTTTGCAACAGCAAAACAAGTGAGACAAATGGTTTTGCAACAATAATACAAGTGCAAAAAGTGGTTTTGCAACACCAACACAAGTGTGCAAAAAGTGGTTTTCAATGCCAGCTCAAGTGACAAAAGTGGTTCTGCAACACAAACTCTAGTCTGGAAAGTGGTTTTCAATGCCAGCACAAGTGCGAAAAGTGGTTTTGCAACAACAACACAAGTGAGACAAATGGTTTTGCAACAATAACACAAGTGCAAAAACTGGTTTTCAACGCCAGCACAAGTGCGAAAAGTGGTTCTGCAACACTAACACAAGTGTGGAAAGTGGATTTAAACAGCAGCACAAGTGGAGAAAATGGTTTTGCAACAGCAACACAAGTGAGACAAATGGTTTTGCAACAATAACACAAGTGCAAAAAGTGGTTTTCAACGCCAGCACAAGTGCGAAAAGTGGTTCTGCAACACAAGCTCAAGTGTGGAAAGTGGTTTTCAATGCCAGCACAAGTGCGGAAAGTAGTTCTGCAACACTAGCTCAAGTGTGGAAAGTGGTTTTAAACACCAGCACAAGTGCGGAAAATGGTTTTGCAACACTAACACAAGTGCAAAAAGTGGTTTTGCAACACTAACACAAGTGCAAAAAGTGGTTTTACAACACTAACACAAGTGGGAAAAGTGGTTTTGCAACACAAACACAGGTGCAAAAGTGGTTTTGCAACACCAACACAAGTGAGACAAATGGTTTTGCAATACTAACACAAGTGCAAAAAGTGGTTTTGCAACACTAACACAAGTGCGAAAAGTGGTTTTGCAACACAAACACAAGTGTAAAAGTGGTTTTGCAACACTAACACAAGTGTAAAAGTGGTTTTGCAACACGAGCACAAGTGCGATAAGAGGTTTTGCAACACAAACCCAATTGCGATTTGTGGTTTTCAACACTGGCACAAGTGCGAAAAGTGGTATTGCAACACGAACACAAGTGTGAAAAGTGGTCTTGCAACACTAAGACAAATGCGAAGTGTGGTTTTCAACACCAGCACAAGTGTGAAAAGTGGATTTGCAACACTAACACGAGTGTGAAAAGTCGTTTTGCAACACTAACACAAGTGCAAAAAGTGGTTTACAACACCAGCCCGAGTGCGGAAAGTGGTTTGCAACACTAACACAAGTGCAAAAAGTGGTTTGCAATGCCAGCACAAGCGCGAAAAGTGGTTTTGCAACAGCAACACAAGTGAGACAAATGGTTTTGCAACAATAACACAAGTGCAAAAAGTGGTTTTCAACGCCAGCACAAGTGAGAAAAGTGGTTCTGCAACACAAGCTCTAGTCTGGAAAGTGGTTTTCAATGCCAGCACAAGTGCGGACAATGGTTTTGCAACACTAACACAAGTGCAAAAAGTGGTTTTGCAACACCAACACAAGTGATACAAATGGTTTTGCAAAACTAACACAAGTGCAGAAAGTGGTTTTAAGCACTAACAGGAGCGCGAAAAGTGGTTTTCAACACTAGCAGATGTGCAAAAAGTGATTTTCAATTCCAGCACAAGTGACAAAAGTGGTTCTGCAACACAAGCTCTAGTCTGTAAAGTGGTTTTCAATGCCAGTACAAGTGCGGAAAGTAGTTCTGCAACAATAGCTCAAGTGCAAAAAGTGGTTTTCAACGCCAGCACAAGTACGAAAAGTGGTTTTGCAACACTAAAACAAGTGCGAAAAGTCATTTTGCAACACTAACACAAGTGCAAAAAGTGGTTTTCAACGCCAGCACAAGTACGAAAAGTGGTTTTGCAACACTAAAACAAGTGCGAAAAGTCATTTTGCAACACTAACACAAGTGCGAAAAGTCATTTTGCAACACTAACACAGGTGCGAAAGTGGTTTTGCAACACTAACACAATTGCGATAAGTGGTTTTCAACGCCACTACGAGTGCCGAAAGTGTTTTTTGCAACAATAGCACAAGTGCAAAAGTGGTTTTGCAACACTAACACAAGTGCAAAAAGTGGTTTTGCAACACGAACACAAGTGTAAAAGTAGTTTTGCAACACGAGCGCAAGTGCGATAAGAGGTTTTGCAACACTAACCCAATTGCGATTTGTGGTTTTCAACACTGGCGCAAGTACGAAAAGTGGTATTGCAACACTAACACAAGTGTAAAATGTGGTTTTGCAACACTAAGACAAATGCGAATTGTGGTTTTCAACACTAGCGCAAGTGCGATAAGAGGTTTTGCAACACTAACCCAATTGCGATTTGTGGTTTTCAACACTGGTGCAAGTGCAAAAAGTGGTTTTACAACACTAACACAAGTGCGAAAAGTCGTTTTGCAACACTAACACAAGTGCGAAAAGTGGTTTTGCCACACTAACATAAGTGTGATAAGTAGTTTTCAACACTAGCAAGTGTGCTGAAAGTGGTTTTCAACGGCAGCAGAAGTGTCGAAATTGGTTTTTTCAACACTATCACAAGTGTAAAAAGTGGTTTTCAATGCCAGCAGAAGTGACAAAAGTCGTTCTGCAACACAAGCTCTAGTCTGGAAAGTGGTTTTCAATGCCAGCACAAGTGCGAAAAGTGGTTTTGCAACAGCAACACAAGTGTCTAAAGTGGTTTTCAATGCCAGCACAAGTGCGGAAAGTAGTTCTGCAACACTAGCTCAAGTGTGGAAAGTGGTTTTAAACACCAGCCCAAGTGCGATAAGAGGTTTTGCAACACTACCACAAGTGCAAAAAGTGGTTTTCAACGCCAGCACAAGTGCGAAAAGTGGTTCTGCAACACAAGCTCTAGTCTGGAAAGTGGTTTTCAATGCCAGCACAAGTGCGAAAAGTTGTTTTGCAACAGCAACACAAGTGAGACAAATGTTTTTGCAACACTAACACAAGTGCAAAAAGTGGTTTTCAACGCGGCACAAGTACGAAAAGTGGTTCTGCAACACAAGCTCAAGTGCGGAAAGTGGTTTTCAATGCCAGCACAAGTGCGGAAAGTAGTTCTGCAAAACAAGCTCATGTGTGGAAAGTGGTTTTCAATGCCAGCACAAGTATGGAAAGTGGTTCTGCAACACAAGCTCTCGTCTGGAAAGTGGTTTTCAATGCCAGCACAAGTGCGAAAAGTGGTTTTGCAACAGCAACACAAGTGCAAAAAGTGGTTTTGCAACACTAACCCAAGTGTGCAAAAAGTGGTTTTCAATGCCAGCACAAGTGACAAAAGTGGTTCTGCAACACAAGCTCTAGTCCGGAAAGTGGTTTTCAATGCCAGCACAAGTGCGAAAAGTGGTTTTGCAACAGCAACACAAGTGAGACAAATGGTTTTGCAACAATAACACAAGTGCAAAAAGTGGTTTTCAACGCCAGCACACGTGCGAAAAGTGGTTCTGCAACACAAGCTCAAGTGTGGAAAGTGGTTTTAAACACCAGCACACGTGCGGAAAATGGTTTTGCAACACTAACACAAGTGCGAAAAGTCGTTTTACAACACTAAAACAAATGCGACTTGTGGTTTTCAACACGAGCGCAAGTGTGAAAAGTGGATTTGCAACACTAACACAAGTGTGAAAAGTCGTTTTGCAACACTAACACAAGTGCAAAAAAGTGGTTTTCAACGCCAGCACAAGTACGAAAAGTGGTTCTGCAACACAAGCTCAAGTGCGGAAAGTGGTTTTCAATGCCAGCACAAGTGCGGAAAGTAGTTCTGCAACACAAGCTCATGTGTGGAAAGTGGTTTTCAATGCCAGCACAAGTGCGAAAAGTGGTTTTGCAACAGCAAAACAAGTGAGACAAATGGTTTTGCAACAATAATACAAGTGCAAAAAGTGGTTTTGCAACACCAACACAAGTGTGCAAAAAGTGGTTTTCAATGCCAGCTCAAGTGACAAAAGTGGTTCTGCAACACAAACTCTAGTCTGGAAAGTGGTTTTCAATGCCAGCACAAGTGCGAAAAGTGGTTTTGCAACAACAACACAAGTGAGACAAATGGTTTTGCAACAATAACACAAGTGCAAAAACTGGTTTTCAACGCCAGCACAAGTGCGAAAAGTGGTTCTGCAACACTAACACAAGTGTGGAAAGTGGATTTAAACAGCAGCACAAGTGGAGAAAATGGTTTTGCAACAGAAACACAAGTGAGACAAATGGTTTTGCAACAATAACACAAGTGCAAAAAGTGGTTTTCAACGCCAGCACAAGTGCGAAAAGTGGTTCTGCAACACAAGCTCAAGTGTGGAAAGTGGTTTTAAACACCAGCACAAGTGCGGAAAATGGTTTTGCAACACTAACACAAGTGCAAAAAGTGGTTTTGCAACACTAACACAAGTGCAAAAAGTGGTTTTGCAACACTAACACAAGTGGGAAAAGTGGTTTTGCAACACAAACACAGGTGCAAAAGTGGTTTTGCAACACCAACACAAGTGAGACAAATGGTTTTGCAACAATAACACAAGTGCAAAAAGTGGTTTTCAATGCCAGCACAAGTGCGAAAAGTGGTTCTGCAACACAAGCTCAAGTGTGGAAAGTGGTTTTCAATGCCAGCACAAGTGCAGAAAGTCGTTCTGCAACACTAGCTCAAGTGTGGAAAGTGGTTTTAAACACCAGCACAAGTGCGGAAAATGGTTTTGCAACACTAACACAAGTGCAAAAAGTGGTTTTGCAACACCAACACAAGTGAGACAAATGGTTTTGCAATACTAACACAAGTGCAAAAAGTGGTTTTGCAACACTAACACAAGTGTAAAAGTGGTTTTGCAACACGAGCACAAGTGCGATAAGAGGTTTTGCAACACAAACCCAATTGCGATTTGTGGTTTTCAACACTGGCACAAGTGCGAAAAGTGGTATTGCAACACGAACACAAGTGTGAAAAGTGGTCTTGCAACACTAAGACAAATGCGAAGTGTGGTTTTCAACACTAGCACAAGTGTGAAAAGTGGATTTGCAACACTAACACGAGTGTGAAAAGTCGTTTTGCAACACTAACACAAGTGCAAAAAGTGGTTTACAACACCAGCACGAGTGCGGAAAGTGGTTTGCAACACTAACACAAGTGTTGAAAGTGGTTTTCAATGCCAGCACAAGTGTGGAAAGTGGTTTTGCAACACTAACACAAGTGCAAAAAGTGGTTTTCAACGCCAGCACAAGTACGAAAAGTGGTTCTGCAACACAAGCTCAAGTGCGGAAAGTGGTTTTCAATGCCAGCACAAGTGCGAAAAGTGGTTTTGCAACAGCAAAACAAGTGAGACAAATGGTTTTGCAACAATAATACAAGTGCAAAAAGTGGTTTTGCATAACCAACACAAGTGTGCAAAAAGTGGTTTTCAATGCCAGCTCAAGTGACAAAAGTGGTTCTGCAACACAAACTCTAGTCTGGAAAGTGGTTTTCAATGCCAGCACAAGTGCGAAAAGTGGTTTTGCAACAACAACACAAGTGAGACAAATGGTTTTCCAACAATAACACAAGTGCAAAAAGTGGTTTTCAATGCCAGCACAAGTGCGAAAAGTGGTTCTGCAACACAAGCTCAAGTGTGGAAAGTGGTTTTCAATGCCATTGAAAACTTTCCACAAGTATGGAAAGTATGAAAGTATGAAAGTATGAAAGTGGTATGAAATGTATAAAAAGTGGTTTTCAATGCAAGTATGAAACGTATGAAAGTATGAAACGTATGAAACCACAAGTATGAAAGTGGTTTTCAATGCCAGCACAAGTGCAGAAAGTCGTTCTGCAACACTAGCTCAAGTGTGGAAAGTGGTTTTAAACACCAGCACAAGTGCGGAAAATGGTTTTGCAACACTAACACAAGTGCAAAAAGTGGTTTTGCAACACCAACACAAGTGAGACAAATGGTTTTGCAATACTAACACAAGTGCAAAAAGTGGTTTTGCAACACTAACACAAGTGCGAAAAGTGGTTTTGCAACACAAACACAAGTGTAAAAGTGGTTTTGCAACACTAACACAAGTGTAAAAGTGGTTTTGCAACACGAGCACAAGTGCGATAAGAGGTTTACCACTTTTCGCAATAAGAGGCAACACAAACCCAATTGCGATTTGTGGTTTTCAACACTGGCACAAGTGCGAAAAGTGGTATTGCAACACGAACACAAGTGTGAAAAGTGGTCTTGCAACACTAAGACAAATGCGAAGTGTGGTTTTCAACACTAGCACAAGTGTGAAAAGTGGATTTGCAACACTAACACGAGTGTGAAAAGTCGTTTTGCAACACTAACACAAGTGCAAAAAGTGGTTTACAACACCAGCATGAGTGCGGAAAGTGGTTTGCAACACTAACACAAGTGTTGAAAGTGGTTTTCAATGCCAGCACAAGTGTGGAAAGTGGTTTTGCAACACTACCACAAGTGCAAAAAGTGGTTTTCAACGCCAGCACAAGTACGAAAAGTGGTTTTGCAACAACAACACAAGTGAGACAAATGGTTTTCCAACAATAACACAAGTGCAAAAACTGGTTTTCAGCGCCAGCACAAGTGCGAAAAGTGGTTTTGCAACACGAGCACAAGTGCGATAAGAGGTTTTGCAACACAAACCCAATTGCGATTTGTGGTTTTCAACACTGGCACAAGTGCGAAAAGTGGTATTGCAACACGAACACAAGTGTGAAAAGTGGTCTTGCAACACTAAGACAAATGCGAATTGTGGTTTTCAACACTAGCACAAGTGTGAAAAGTGGATTTGCAACACTAACACGAGTGTGAAAAGTCGTTTTGCAACACTAACACAAGTGCAAAAAGTGGTTTACAACACCAGCACGAGTGCGGAAAGTGGTTTGCAATACTAACACAAGTGTTGAAAGTGGTTTTCAATGCCAGCACAAGTGTGGAAAGTGGTTTTGCAACACTAACACAAGTGCAAAAAGTGGTTTTCAATGCCAGCACAAGTGAGAAAAGTGGTTCTGCAACACAAGCTCTAGTCTGGAAAGTGGTATTCAATGCCAGCACAAGTGCGAAAAGTGGTTTTGCAACAGCAACACAAGTGAGACAAATGGTTTTGCAACAATAACACAAGTGCAAAAAGTGGTTTTCAACGCCAGCACAAGTGCGAAAAGTGGTTCTGCAACACAAGCTCAAGTGTGGAAAGTGGTTTTAAACACCAGCACACATGCGGAAAATGGTTTTGCAACACTAACACAAGTGCGAAAAGTCGTTTTGCAACACTAAGACAAATGCGAATTGTGGTTTTCAACACGAGCGCAAGTGTGAAAAGTGGATTTGCAACAGTAACACAAGTGTGAAAAGTCGTTTTGCAACACTAACACAAGTGCAAAAAGTGGTTTTCAATGGCAGCACAAGTGACAAAAGTGGTTCTGCAACACAAGCACAAGTGCGGAAAATGGTTTTGCAACAGCAACACAAGTGAGACAAATGGTTTTGCAACAATAACACAAGTGCAAAAAGTGGTTTTCAACGCCAGCACAAGTGCGGAAAATGGTCTTGCAACAATAACACAAGTGCAAAAAGTGCTTTTCAACGCCAGCACAAGTGCAAAAAGTGGTTCTGCAACACTAGATCAAGTGTGGAAAGTGGTTTTAAACACCAGCACAAGTGCGAAAATGGTTTTGCAACACTAACACAAGTGAGACAAATGGTTTTGCAACACTAGCACAAGTGCAAAAAGTGGTTTTGCAACACAAACACAAGTGTAAAAGTGGTTTTGCAACACTAACACAAGTGTGAAAGTGGTTTTGCAACACGAGCACAAGTGCGATAAGAGGTTTTGCAACACAAACCCAATTGCGATTTGTGGTTTTCAACACTGGTACAAGTGCGAAAAGTGGTTTTGCAACACAAACACAAGTGTAAAAGTGGTTTTGCAACACTAACACAAGTGTGAAAATGGTTTTGCAACACGAGCACAAACAAGTGCGATAAGAGGTTTTGCAACACAAACCCAATTGCGATTTGTGGTTTTCAACACTGGCACAAGTGCGAAAAGTGGATTTGCAACACTAACACAAGTGTGAAAAGTCGTTTTGCAACACTAACACAAGTGCAAAAAGTGGTTTACAACACCAGCACGAGTGCGGAAAGTGCTTTGCAACACTAACACAAGTGTGGAAAGTGGTTTTCAATGCCAGCACAAGTGTGGAAAGTGGTTTTCCAACACTAACACAAGTGCGAAAAGTGCTTTTCAACACTCGCAGATGTGCAAAACGTGGTTTTCATCGCCAGCATAAGTGCAGAACGTGGTTTTGCAATACTAGTACATGTGTGAAAAGTGGTTTTCAATGCCAGCACAAGTGTGGAAAGTGGTTTTCAATGCCAGCACAAGTGACAAAAGTGGTTCTGCAACACAAGCTCGAGTCCGGAAAGTGGTTTTCAATGCCAGCACAAGTGGGAAAAGTGGTTTTGCAACAACAACACAAGTGAGACAAATGGTTTTCCAACAATAACACAAGTGCAAAAACTGGTTTTCAGCGCCAGCACAAGTGCGAAAAGTGGTTTTGCAACACGAGCACAAGTGCGATAAGAGGTTTTGCAACACAAACCCAATTGCGATTTGTGGTTTTCAACACTGGCACAAGTGCGAAAAGTGGAATTGCAACACGAACACAAGTGTGAAAAGTGGTCTTGCAACACTAAGACAAATGCGAATTGTGGTTTTCAACACTAGCACAAGTGTGAAAAGTGGATTTGCAACACTAACACGAGTGTGAAAAGTCGTTTTGCAACACTAACACAAGTGCAAAAAGTGGTTTACAACACCAGCACGAGTGCGGAAAGTGGTTTGCAATACTAACACAAGTGTTGAAAGTGGTTTTCAATGCCAGCACAAGTGTGGAAAGTGGTTTTGCAACACTAACACAAGTGCAAAAAGTGGTTTTCAATGCCAGCACAAGTGAGAAAAGTGGTTCTGCAACACAAGCTCTAGTCTGGAAAGTGGTATTCAATGCCAGCACAAGTGCGAAAAGTGGTTTTGCAACAGCAACACAAGTGAGACAAATGGTTTTGCAACAATAACACAAGTGCAAAAAGTGGTTTTCAACGCCAGCACAAGTGCGAAAAGTGGTTCTGCAACACAAGCTCAAGTGTGGAAAGTGGTTTTAAACACCAGCACACATGCGGAAAATGGTTTTGCAACACTAACACAAGTGCGAAAAGTCGTTTTGCAACACTAAGACAAATGCGAATTGTGGTTTTCAACACGAGCGCAAGTGTGAAAAGTGGATTTGCAACAGTAACACAAGTGTGAAAAGTCGTTTTGCAACACTAACACAAGTGCAAAAAGTGGTTTTCAATGGCAGCACAAGTGACAAAAGTGGTTCTGCAACACAAGCACAAGTGCGGAAAATGGTTTTGCAACAGCAACACAAGTGAGACAAATGGTTTTGCAACAATAACACAAGTGCAAAAAGTGGTTTTCAACGCCAGCACAAGTGCGGAAAATGGTCTTGCAACAATAACACAAGTGCAAAAAGTGCTTTTCAACGCCAGCACAAGTGCAAAAAGTGGTTCTGCAACACTTGATCAAGTGTGGAAAGTGGTTTTAAACACCAGCACAAGTGCGAAAATGGTTTTGCAACACTAACACAAGTGAGACAAATGGTTTTGCAACACTAGCACAAGTGCAAAAAGTGGTTTTGCAACACAAACACAAGTGTAAAAGTGGTTTTGCAACACTAACACAAGTGTGAAAGTGGTTTTGCAACACGAGCACAAGTGCGATAAGAGGTTTTGCAACACAAACCCAATTGCGATTTGTGGTTTTCAACACTGGTACAAGTGCGAAAAGTGGTTTTGCAACACAAACACAAGTGTAAAAGTGGTTTTGCAACACTAACACAAGTGTGAAAATGGTTTTGCAACACGAGCACAAACAAGTGCGATAAGAGGTTTTGCAACACAAACCCAATTGCGATTTGTGGTTTTCAACACTGGCACAAGTGCGAAAAGTGGATTTGCAACACTAACACAAGTGTGAAAAGTCGTTTTGCAACACTAACACAAGTGCAAAAAGTGGTTTACAACACCAGCACGAGTGCGGAAAGTGCTTTGCAACACTAACACAAGTGTGGAAAGTGGTTTTCAATGCCAGCACAAGTGTGGAAAGTGGTTTTCCAACACTAACACAAGTGCGAAAAGTGCTTTTCAACACTCGCAGATGTGCAAAACGTGGTTTTCATCGCCAGCATAAGTGCAGAACGTGGTTTTGCAATACTAGTACATGTGTGAAAAGTGGTTTTCAATGCCAGCACAAGTGTGGAAAGTGGTTTTCAATGCCAGCACAAGTGACAAAAGTGGTTCTGCAACACAAGCTCGAGTCCGGAAAGTGGTTTTCAATGCCAGCACAAGTGGGAAAAGTGGTTTTGCAACAGCAACACAAGTGTGGAAAGTGGTTTTCAATGCCAGCACAAGTGCAGAAAGTAGTTCTGCAACACGAGCTCAAGTGTGGAAAGTGGTTTTAAACACCAGCACAAGTGCAGAAAATGGTTTTGCAACACTAACACAAGTGCAAAAGTGGTTTTGCAACACTAACACAAGTGCGAAAAGTGGTTTTGCAACACTAACACAAATGTGAAAGTGGTTTTGCAACACTAACACAAGTGTGAGAAGTGGTTTTCAATGCCAGTACGAGTGTGGAAAGTGGTTTTTGCAACACTAACACAAGTGCGATAAGTGGTTTTCAACACGAGCCCGAGCGCGGAATGTGGTTTTTGCAACACTAACCAAATTGCAAAAAGTGGTTTTCAACATTAGCACGTGTGGGGAAAGTGGTTTTCAATGCCAACAGAAGTGTGGAAATTGGTTTTGCAACACTAAGACAAATGCGAATTGTGGTTTTCAACACTAGCGCAAGTGCGAAAAGTGGTTTAGCAACACTAACGCAAGTGTGAAAAATGGATTTGCAACACTAACACAAGTGTGAAAAGTCGTTTTGCAACATTAACACAAGTGCAAAAACGTGGTTTTCAATGCCAGCACAAGTGACAAAAGTGGTTCTGCAACACAAGCTCAAGTGTGGAAAGTGGTTTTAAACAGCAGCACAAGTGGAGAAAATGGTTTTGCAACAGCAACACAAGTGAGACAAATGGTTTTGCAACAATAACACAAGTGCAAAAAGTGGTTTTCAACGCCAGCACAAGTGCGAAAAGTGGTTCTGCAACACAAGCTCAAGTGTGAAAAGTGGTTTAGCAACACTAACGCAAGTGTGAAAAGTGGATTTGCAACACTAACACGAGTGTGAAAAGTCGTTTTGCAACATTAACACAAGTGCAAAAACGTGGTTTTCAATGCCAGCACAAGTGACAAAAGTGGTTCTGCAACACAAGCTCAAGTGTGGAAAGTGGTTTTAAACAGCAGCACAAGTGGAGAAAATGGTTTTGCAACAGCAACACAAGTGAGACAAATGGTTTTGCAACAATAACACAAGTGCAAAAAGTGGTTTTCAACGCCAGCACAAGTGCAAAAAGTGGTTTTGCAACACCAACACAAGTGAGACAAATGGTTTTGCAATACTAACACAAGTGCAAAAAGTGGTTTTGCAACACTAACACAAGTGCGAAAAGTGGTTTTGCAACACAAACACAAGTGTAAAAGTGGTTTTGCAACACTAACACAAGTGTAAAAGTGGTTTTGCAACACGAGCACAAGTGCGATAAGAGGTTTTGCAACACAAACCCAATTGCGATTTGTGGTTTTCAACACTGGCACAAGTGCGAAAAGTGGTATTGCAACACGAACACAAGTGTGAAAAGTGGTCTTGCAACACTAAGACAAATGCGAAGTGTGGTTTTCAACACTAGCACAAGTGTGAAAAGTGGATTTGCAACACTAACACGAGTGTGAAAAGTCGTTTTGCAACACTAACACAAGTGCAAAAAGTGGTTTACAACACCAGCATGAGTGCGGAAAGTGGTTTGCAACACTAACACAAGTGTTGAAAGTGGTTTTCAATGCCAGCACAAGTGTGGAAAGTGGTTTTGCAACACTACCACAAGTGCAAAAAGTGGTTTTCAACGCCAGCACAAGTACGAAAAGTGGTTCTGCAACACAAGCTCAAGTGCGGAAAGTGGTTTTCAATGCCAGCACAAGTGCGAAAAGTGGTTTTGCAACAGCAAAACAAGTGAGACAAATGGTTTTGCAACAATAATACAAGTGCAAAAAGTGGTTTTGCATAACCAACACAAGTGTGCAAAAAGTGGTTTTCAATGCCAGCTCAAGTGACAAAAGTGGTTCTGCAACACAAACTCTAGTCTGGAAAGTGGTTTTCAATGCCAGCACAAGTGCGAAAAGTGGTTTTGCAACAACAACACAAGTGAGACAAATGGTTTTCCAACAATAACACAAGTGCAAAAACTGGTTTTCAGCGCCAGCACAAGTGCGAAAAGTGGTTCTGCAACACTAACACAAGTGTGGAAAGTGGTTTTGAACACCAGCACAAGTGCGGAAAATGATTTTGCAACACTAACAGTAGTGCGAAAAGTCGTTTTGCAACACGAAGACAAATGCGAATTGTGGTTTTCAACACTAGCACAAGTGTGAAAAGTGGATTTGCAACACTAACACAAGTGTGGAAAGTGGTTTTGCAACACTAACACAAGTGCAAAAAGTGGTTTTCAATGCCAGCACAAGTGAGAAAAGTGGTTCTGCAACACAAGCTCTAGTCTGGAAAGTGGTTTTCAATGCCAGCACAAGTGCGAAAAGTGGTTTTGCAACAGCAACACAAGTAAGACAAATGGTTTTGCAACACTAACACATGTGCAAAAAGTGGTTTTCAACGCCAGCACAAGTACGAAAAGTGGTTTTGCAACACTAAAACAAGTGCGAAAAGTCATTTTGCAACACTAACACAAGTGCGAAAAGTCGTTTTGCAACACTAACACAAGTGCGAAAGTGGTTTTGCAACACTAACACAAGTGCGGTAAATGGTTTTCAACGCCACTACGAGTGCCGAAAGTGTTTTTTGCAACAATAACACAAGTGCCAAAGTGGTTCTGCAACACTAACACAAGTGCAAAAAGTGGTTTTGCAACACGAACACGAGTGTGAAAGTGGTTTCGCAACACAAGCGCAGGTGCGATAAGAGGTTTTGCAACACTAACCCAATTGCGATTTGTGGTTTTCAACACTGGCGCAAGTACGAAAAGTGGTATTGCAACACTAACACAAGTGTAAAATGTGGTTTTGCAACACTAAGACAAATGCGAATTGTGGTTTTCAACACTAGCGCAAGTGCGATAAGAGGTTTTGCAACACTAACCCAATTGCGATTTGTGGTTTTCAACACTGGCGCAAGTGCAAAAAGTGGTTTTGCAACACTAACACAAGTGCGAAAAGTCGTTTTGCAACACTAACACAAGTGCGATAAGTGGTTTTCAACGCCACTAGGAGTGCCGAAAGTGTTTTTTGCAACAATAACACAAGTGCGAAAAGTGGCTTTGCAACACGAGCATGAGTCCAATAAGTGGTTTTGCAACACTAACACAAGTGTGATAAGTAATTTTCAACACTAGCAAGTGTGCTGAAAGTGGTTTTCAACGGCAGCAGAAGTGTGGAAATTGGTTTTTTCAACACGAACACAAGTGTAAAAAGTGGTTTTCAATGCCAGCACAAGTGACAAAAGTGGTTCTGCAACACAAGCTCTAGTCTGGAAAGTGGTTTTCAATGCCAGCACAAGTGCGAAAAGTGGTTTTGCAACAGCAACACAAGTGTTTAAAGTGGTTTTCAATGCCAGCACAAGTGCGGAAAGTAGTTCTGCAACACTAGCTCAAGTGTGGAAAGTGGTTTTAAACACCAGCACAATTGCGATAAGAGGTTTTGCAACACTAACACAAGTGCAAAAAGTGGTTTTGAACGCCAGCACAAGTGCGAAAAGTGGTTCTGCAACACAAGCTCTAGTCTGGAAAGTGGTTTTCAATGCCAGCACAAGTGCGAAAAGTTGTTTTGCAACAGCAACACAAGCGAGACAAATGGTTTTGCAACACTAACACAAGTGCAAAAAGTGGTTTTCAACGGCAGCACAAGTGCGGAAAGTAGTTCTGCAAAACAAGCTCATGTGTGGAAAGTGGTTTTCAATGCCAGCACAAGTGTGGAAAGTGGTTCTGCAACACAAGCTCTCGTCTGGAAAGTGGTTTTCAATGCCAGCACAAGTGCGGAAAGTAGTTCTGCAAAACAAGCTCATGTGTGGAAAGTGGTTTTCAATGCCAGCACAAGTGTGGAAAGTGGTTCTGCAACACAAGCTCTCGTCTGGAAAGTGGTTTTCAATGCCAGCACAAGTGCGAAAGGTGGTTTTGCAACAGCAACACAAGTGAGACAAATGGCTTTGCAACAATAACACAAGTGCAAAAAGTGGTTTTGCAACACTAACCCAAGTGTGCAAAAAGTGGTTTTCAATGCCAGCACAAGTGACAAAAGTGGTTCTGCAACACAAGCTCTAGTCTGGAAAGTGGTTTTCAATGCCAGCACAAGTGCGAAAAGTGGTTTTGCAACAGCAACACAAGTGAGACAAATGGTTTTGCAACAATAACACAAGTGCAAAAAGTGGTTTTCAACGCCAGCACAAGTGCGAAAAGTGGTTCTGCAACACAAGCTCAAGTGTGGAAAGTGGTTTTAAACACCAGCACACGTGCGGAAAATGGTTTTGCAACACTAACACAAGTGCGAAAAGTCGTTTTGCAACACTAAGACAAATGCGAATTGTGGTTTTCAACACGAGCGCAAGTGTGAAATGTGGATTTGCAACACTAACACAAGTGTGAAAAGTCGTTTTGCAACACTAACACAAGTGCAAAAAGTGGTTTTCAATGGCAGCACAAGTGACAAAAGTGGTTCTGCAACACAAGCTCAAGTGTGGAAAGTGGTTTTAAACAGCAGCACAAGTGTGGAAAATGATTTTGCAACAGCAACACAAGTGAGACAAATGGTTTTGCAACAATAACACAAGTGCAAAAAGTGGTTTTCAACGCCAGCACAAGTGCGGAAAGTAGTTCTGCAACACTAGATCAAGTGTGGAAAGTGGTTTTAAACACCAGAACAAGTGCAGAAAATGGTTTTGCAACAATAACACAAGTGCAAAAAGTGCTTTTCAACGCCAGCACAGGTGAGAAAAGTGGTTCTGCAACACAAGCTCTAGTCTGTAAAGTCGTTTTCAATGCCAGCACAAGTGCGAAAAGTGGTTTTGCAACAGCAACACAAGTGAGACAAATGGTTTTGCATCACTAACACAAGTGCAGAAAGTGGTTTTGAGCACTAACAGGAGTGCAAAAAGTGGTTTTCAACGCCAGCACAAGTACGAAAAGTGGTTCTGCAACACAAGCTCAAGTGCTGAAAGTGGTTTTCAACGGCAGCAGAAGTGTGGAAATTGGTTTTTGCAACACTAACACAAGTGCAAAAAGTGGTTTTCAATGCCAGCACAAGTGACAAAAGTGGTTCTGCAAAACAAGCTCTAGTCTGGAAAGTGGTTTTCAATGCCAGCACAAGTGGGAAAAGTAGTTCTGCAACACTAGCTCAAGTGTGGAAAGTGGTTTTAAACACCAGCACAAATGCGATAAGAGGTTTTGCAACATGAACACAAGTGCGAAAGTCGTTTTGCAACACTAACACAAGTGCGGAAAGTCGTTTTGCAACACTAACACAAGTGAGACAAATGGTTTTGCAACACTAACACAAATGCAGAAAGTGGTTTTGAGCACTAATAGGAGCGCGAAAAGTGGTTTTCAACACTAGCAGATGTGCAAAAAGTGGTTTTCAATGCCAGCACAAGTGCGGAAAGTATTTCTGCAACACAAGCTCAAGTGTGGAAAGTGGTTTTAAACACCAGCACAAGTGCAGAAAATGGTTTTGCAACACTAACACAAGTGCAAAAAGTCGTTTTGCAACACTAACACAAGTGCAAAAAGTGGTTTTGCAACACTAACACAAGTGGGAAAAGTGGTTTTGCAACACAAACACAAGTGTAAAAGTGGTTTTGCAATACCAACACAAGTGAGACAAATGGTTTTGCAACAATAACACAAGTGCAAAAAGTGGTTTTCAACGCCAGCACAAGTGCGAAAAGTGGTTCTGCAACAAAGCTCAAGTGTGGAAAGTGGTTTTCAATGCCAACACAAGTGCAGAAAGTCGTTCTGCAACACTAGCTCAAGTGTGGAAAGTGGTCTTAAAAACCAGCACAAGTGCGGAAAATGGTTTTGCAACACTAAAACAAGTGCAAAAAGTGGTTTTGCAACACCAACACAAGTGCAAAAAGTGGTTTTGCAACACAAACACAAGTGTAAAAGTGGTTTTGCAACACTAACACAAGTGTGAAAGTGGTTTTGCAACATAAGCACAAGTGCGATAAGAGGTTTTGCAACACAAACCCAATTGCGAAGTGTGGTTTTCAACACCAGCACAAGTGTGAAAAGTGGATTTGCAACACTAACACGAGTGTGAAAAGTCGTTTTGCAACACTAACACAAGTGCAAAAAGTGGTTTACAACACCAGCCCGAGTGCGGAAAGTGGTTTGCAACACTAACACAAGTGTGGAAAGTGGTTTTCAATGCCAGCACAAGTGTGGAAAGTGGTTTTGCAACACTAACACAAGTGCGAAAAGTGGTTTTCAATGCCAGCACAAGTGTGGAAAGTGGTTTTGCAACACTAACACAAGTGCAAAAAGTGGTTTGCAATGCCAGCACAAGTGCGAAAAGTGGTTTTGCAACAGCAACACAAGTGAGACAAATGGTTTTGCAACAATAACACAAGTGCAAAAAGTGGTTTTCAACGCCAGCACAAGTGAGAAAAGTGGTTCTGCAACACAAGCTCTAGTCTGGAAAGTGGTTTTCAATGCCAGCACAAGTGCGGAAAATGGTTTTGCAACACTAACACAAGTGCAAAAAGTGGTTTTGCAACACCAACACAAGTGATACAAATGGTTTTGCAAAACTAACACAAGTGCAGAAAGTGGTTTTAAGCACTAACAGGAGCGCGAAAAGTGGTTTTCAACACTAGCAGATGTGCAAAAAGTGATTTTCAATGCCAGCACAAGTGACAAAAGTGGTTCTGCAACACAAGCTCTAGTCTGTAAAGTGGTTTTCAATGCCAGTACAAGTGCGGAGTAGTTCTGCAACAATAGCTCAAGTGTGGAAAGTGGTTTTAAACACCAGCACAAGTGCGGAAAATGGTTTTGCAACACTAACACAAGTGCAAAAAGTGGTTTTCAACGCCAGCACAAGTACGAAAAGTGGTTTTGCAACACTAAAACAAGTGCGAAAAGTCATTTTGCAACACTAACACAAGTGCGAAAAGTCATTTTGCAACACTAACACAGGTGCGAAAGTGGTTTTGCAACACTAACACAATTGCGATAAGTGGTTTTCAACGCCACTACGAGTGCCGAAAGTGTTTTTTGCAACACGAACACAAGTGTAAAAGTGGTTTTGCAACACGAGCGCAAGTGCGATAAGAGGTTTTGCAACACTAACCCAATTGAGATTTGTGGTTTTCAACACTAGCGCAAGTACGAAAAGTGGTATTGCAACACTAACACAAGTGTAAAATGTGGTTTTGCAACACTAAGACAAATGCGAATTGTGGTTTTCAACACTAGCGCAAGTACGATAAGAGGTTTTGCAACACTAACCCAATTGCGATTTGTGGTTTTCAACACTGGTGCAAGTGCAAAAAGTGGTTTTACAACACTAACACAAGTGCGAAAAGTCGTTTTGCAACACTAACACAAGTGCGAAAAGTGGTTTTGCCACACTAACATAAGTGTGATAAGTAGTTTTCAACACTAGCAAGTGTGCTGAAAGTGGTTTTCAACGGCAGCAGAAGTGTCGAAATTGGTTTTTTCAACACAATCACAAGTGTAAAAAGTGGTTTTCAATGCCAGCAGAAGTGACAAAAGTCGTTCTGCAACACAAGCTCTAGTCTGGAAAGTGGTTTTCAATGCCAGCACAAGTGCGAAAAGTGGTTTTGCAACAGCAACACAAGTGTCTAAAGTGGTTTTCAATGCCAGCACAAGTGCGGAAAGTAGTTCTGCAACACTAGCTCAAGTGTGGAAAGTGGTTTTAAACACCAGCCCAAGTGCGATAAGAGGTTTTGCAACACTACCACAAGTGCAAAAAGTGGTTTTCAACGCCAGCACAAGTGCGAAAAGTGGTTCTGCAACACAAGCTCTAGTCTGGAAAGTGGTTTTCAATGCCAGCACAAGTGCGAAAAGTTGTTTTGCAACAGCAACACAAGTGAGACAAATGGTTTTGCAACACTAACACAAGTGCAAAAAGTGGTTTACAACACCAGCATGAGTGCGGAAAGTGGTTTGCAACACTAACACAAGTGTTGAAAGTGGTTTTCAATGCCAGCACAAGTGTGGAAAGTGGTTTTGCAACACTACCACAAGTGCAAAAAGTGGTTTTCAACGCCAGCACAAGTACGAAAAGTGGTTCTGCAACACAAGCTCAAGTGCGGAAAGTGGTTTTCAATGCCAGCACAAGTGCGAAAAGTGGTTTTGCAACAGCAAAACAAGTGAGACAAATGGTTTTGCAACAATAATACAAGTGCAAAAAGTGGTTTTGCATAACCAACACAAGTGTGCAAAAAGTGGTTTTCAATGCCAGCTCAAGTGACAAAAGTGGTTCTGCAACACAAACTCTAGTCTGGAAAGTGGTTTTCAATGCCAGCACAAGTGCGAAAAGTGGTTTTGCAACAACAACACAAGTGAGACAAATGGTTTTCCAACAATAACACAAGTGCAAAAACTGGTTTTCAGCGCCAGCACAAGTGCGAAAAGTGGTTCTGCAACACTAACACAAGTGTGGAAAGTGGTTTTGAACACCAGCACAAGTGCGGAAAATGATTTTGCAACACTAACAGTAGTGCGAAAAGTCGTTTTGCAACACGAAGACAAATGCGAATTGTGGTTTTCAACACTAGCACAAGTGTGAAAAGTGGATTTGCAACACTAACACAAGTGTGGAAAGTGGTTTTGCAACACTAACACAAGTGCAAAAAGTGGTTTTCAATGCCAGCACAAGTGAGAAAAGTGGTTCTGCAACACAAGCTCTAGTCTGGAAAGTGGTTTTCAATGCCAGCACAAGTGCGAAAAGTGGTTTTGCAACAGCAACACAAGTAAGACAAATGGTTTTGCAACACTAACACATGTGCAAAAAGTGGTTTTCAACGCCAGCACAAGTACGAAAAGTGGTTTTGCAACACTAAAACAAGTGCGAAAAGTCATTTTGCAACACTAACACAAGTGCGAAAAGTCGTTTTGCAACACTAACACAAGTGCGAAAGTGGTTTTGCAACACTAACACAAGTGCGGTAAATGGTTTTCAACGCCACTACGAGTGCCGAAAGTGTTTTTTGCAACAATAACACAAGTGCCAAAGTGGTTTTGCAACACTAACACAAGTGCAAAAAGTGGTTTTGCAACACGAACACGAGTGTGAAAGTGGTTTCGCAACACAAGCGCAGGTGCGATAAGAGGTTTTGCAACACTAACCCAATTGCGATTTGTGGTTTTCAACACTGGCGCAAGTACGAAAAGTGGTATTGCAACACTAACACAAGTGTAAAATGTGGTTTTGCAACACTAAGACAAATGCGAATTGTGGTTTTCAACACTAGCGCAAGTGCGATAAGAGGTTTTGCAACACTAACCCAATTGCGATTTGTGGTTTTCAACACTGGCGCAAGTGCAAAAAGTGGTTTTGCAACACTAACACAAGTGCGAAAAGTCGTTTTGCAACACTAACACAAGTGCGATAAGTGGTTTTCAACGCCACTAGGAGTGCCGAAAGTGTTTTTTGCAACAATAACACAAGTGCGAAAAGTGGCTTTGCAACACGAGCATGAGTCCAATAAGTGGTTTTGCAACACTAACACAAGTGTGATAAGTAATTTTCAACACTAGCAAGTGTGCTGAAAGTGGTTTTCAACGGCAGCAGAAGTGTGGAAATTGGTTTTTTCAACACGAACACAAGTGTAAAAAGTGGTTTTCAATGCCAGCACAAGTGACAAAAGTGGTTCTGCAACACAAGCTCTAGTCTGGAAAGTGGTTTTCAATGCCAGCACAAGTGCGAAAAGTGGTTTTGCAACAGCAACACAAGTGTTTAAAGTGGTTTTCAATGCCAGCACAAGTGCGGAAAGTAGTTCTGCAACACTAGCTCAAGTGTGGAAAGTGGTTTTAAACACCAGCACAATTGCGATAAGAGGTTTTGCAACACTAACACAAGTGCAAAAAGTGGTTTTGAACGCCAGCACAAGTGCGAAAAGTGGTTCTGCAACACAAGCTCTAGTCTGGAAAGTGGTTTTCAATGCCAGCACAAGTGCGAAAAGTTGTTTTGCAACAACAACACAAGCGAGACAAATGGTTTTGCAACACTAACACAAGTGCAAAAAGTGGTTTTCAATGCCAGCACAAGTGCGGAAAGTAGTTCTGCAAAACAAGCTCATGTGTGGAAAGTGGTTTTCAATGCCAGCACAAGTGTGGAAAGTGGTTCTGCAACACAAGCTCTCGTCTGGAAAGTGGTTTTCAATGCCAGCACAAGTGCGAAAGGTGGTTTTGCAACAGCAACACAAGTGAGACAAATGGCTTTGCAACAATAACACAAGTGCAAAAAGTGGTTTTGCAACACTAACCCAAGTGTGCAAAAAGTGGTTTTCAATGCCAGCACAAGTGACAAAAGTGGTTCTGCAACACAAGCTCTAGTCTGGAAAGTGGTTTTCAATGCCAGCACAAGTGCGAAAAGTGGTTTTGCAACAGCAACACAAGTGAGACAAATGGTTTTGCAACAATAACACAAGTGCAAAAAGTGGTTTTCAACGCCAGCACAAGTGCGAAAAGTGGTTCTGCAACACAAGCTCAAGTGTGGAAAGTGGTTTTAAACACCAGCACACGTGCGGAAAATGGTTTTGCAACACTAACACAAGTGCGAAAAGTCGTTTTGCAACACTAAGACAAATGCGAATTGTGGTTTTCAACACGAGCGCAAGTGTGAAATGTGGATTTGCAACACTAACACAAGTGTGAAAAGTCGTTTTGCAACACTAACACAAGTGCAAAAAGTGGTTTTCAATGGCAGCACAAGTGACAAAAGTGGTTCTGCAACACAAGCTCAAGTGTGGAAAGTGGTTTTAAACAGCAGCACAAGTGTGGAAAATGATTTTGCAACAGCAACACAAGTGAGACAAATGGTTTTGCAACAATAACACAAGTGCAAAAAGTGGTTTTCAACGCCAGCACAAGTGCGGAAAGTAGTTCTGCAACACTAGATCAAGTGTGGAAAGTGGTTTTAAACACCAGAACAAGTGCAGAAAATGGTTTTGCAACAATAACACAAGTGCAAAAAGTGCTTTTCAACGCCAGCACAGGTGAGAAAAGTGGTTCTGCAACACAAGCTCTAGTCTGTAAAGTCGTTTTCAATGCCAGCACAAGTGCGAAAAGTGGTTTTGCAACAGCAACACAAGTGAGACAAATGGTTTTGCATCACTAACACAAGTGCAGAAAGTGGTTTTGAGCACTAACAGGAGTGCAAAAAGTGGTTTTCAACGCCAGCACAAGTACGAAAAGTGGTTCTGCAACACAAGCTCAAGTGCTGAAAGTGGTTTTCAACGGCAGCAGAAGTGTGGAAATTGGTTTTTGCAACACTAACACAAGTGCAAAAAGTGGTTTTCAATGCCAGCACAAGTGACAAAAGTGGTTCTGCAAAACAAGCTCTAGTCTGGAAAGTGGTTTTCAATGCCAGCACAAGTGGGAAAAGTAGTTCTGCAACACTAGCTCAAGTGTGGAAAGTGGTTTTAAACACCAGCACAAATGCGATAAGAGGTTTTGCAACATGAACACAAGTGCGAAAGTCGTTTTGCAACACTAACACAAGTGCGGAAAGTCGTTTTGCAACACTAACACAAGTGAGACAAATGGTTTTGCAACACTAACACAAATGCAGAAAGTGGTTTTGAGCACTAATAGGAGCGCGAAAAGTGGTTTTCAACACTAGCAGATTTGCAAAAAGTGGTTTTCAATGCCAGCACAAGTGCGGAAAGTATTTCTGCAACACAAGCTCAAGTGTGGAAAGTGGTTTTAAACACCAGCACAAGTGCAGAAAATGGTTTTGCAACACTAACACAAGTGCAAAAAGTCGTTTTGCAACACTAACACAAGTGCAAAAAGTGGTTTTGCAACACTAACACAAGTGGGAAAAGTGGTTTTGCAACACAAACACAAGTGTAAAAGTGGTTTTGCAATACCAACACAAGTGAGACAAATGGTTTTGCAACAATAACACAAGTGCAAAAAGTGGTTTTCAACGCCAGCACAAGTGCGAAAAGTGGTTCTGCAACAAAGCTCAAGTGTGGAAAGTGGTTTTCAATGCCAACACAAGTGCAGAAAGTCGTTCTGCAACACTAGCTCAAGTGTGGAAAGTGGTCTTACAAACCAGCACAAGTGCGGAAAATGGTTTTGCAACACTAAAACAAGTGCAAAAAGTGGTTTTGCAACACCAACACAAGTGCAAAAAGTGGTTTTGCAACACAAACACAAGTGTAAAAGTGGTTTTGCAACACTAACACAAGTGTGAAAGTGGTTTTGCAACACAAGCACAAGTGCGATAAGAGGTTTTGCAACACAAACCCAATTGCGATTTGTGGTTTTCAACACTGGCACAAGTGCGAAAAGTGGTATTGCAACACGAACACAAGTGTGAAAAGTGGTCTTGCAACACTAACACGAGTGTGAAAAGTCGTTTTGCAACACTAACACAAGTGCAAAAAGTGGTTTACAACACCAGCCCGAGTGCGGAAAGTGGTTTGCAACACTAACACAAGTGTGGAAAGTGGTTTTCAATGCCAGCACAAGTGTGGAAAGTGGTTTTGCAACACTAACACAAGTGCGAAAAGTGGTTTTCAATGCCAGCACAAGTGTGGAAAGTGGTTTTGCAACACTAACACAAGTGCAAAAAGTGGTTTGCAATGCCAGCACAAGTGCGAAAAGTGGTTTTGCAACAGCAACACAAGTGAGACAAATGGTTTTGCAACAATAACACAAGTGCAAAAAGTGGTTTTCAACGCCAGCACAAGTGAGAAAAGTGGTTCTGCAACACAAGCTCTAGTCTGGAAAGTGGTTTTCAATGCCAGCACAAGTGCGGAAAATGGTTTTGCAACACTAACACAAGTGCAAAAAGTGGTTTTGCAACACCAACACAAGTGATACAAATGGTTTTGCAAAACTAACACAAGTGCAGAAAGTGGTTTTAAGCACTAACAGGAGCGCGAAAAGTGGTTTTCAACACTAGCAGATGTGCAAAAAGTGATTTTCAATGCCAGCACAAGTGACAAAAGTGGTTCTGCAACACAAGCTCTAGTCTGTAAAGTGGTTTTCAATGCCAGTACAAGTGCGGAGTAGTTCTGCAACAATAGCTCAAGTGTGGAAAGTGGTTTTAAACACCAGCACAAGTGCGGAAAATGGTTTTGCAACACTAACACAAGTGCAAAAAGTGGTTTTCAACGCCAGCACAAGTACGAAAAGTGGTTTTGCAACACTAAAACAAGTGCGAAAAGTCATTTTGCAACACTAACACAAGTGCGAAAAGTCATTTTGCAACACTAACACAGGTGCGAAAGTGGTTTTGCAACACTAACACAATTGCGATAAGTGGTTTTCAACGCCACTACGAGTGCCGAAAGTGTTTTTTGCAACACGAACACAAGTGTAAAAGTGGTTTTGCAACACGAGCGCAAGTGCGATAAGAGGTTTTGCAACACTAACCCAATTGAGATTTGTGGTTTTCAACACTAGCGCAAGTACGAAAAGTGGTATTGCAACACTAACACAAGTGTAAAATGTGGTTTTGCAACACTAAGACAAATGCGAATTGTGGTTTTCAACACTAGCGCAAGTGCGATAAGAGGTTTTGCAACACTAACCCAATTGCGATTTGTGGTTTTCAACACTGGTGCAAGTGCAAAAAGTGGTTTTACAACACTAACACAAGTGCGAAAAGTCGTTTTGCAACACTAACACAAGTGCGAAAAGTGGTTTTGCCACACTAACATAAGTGTGATAAGTAGTTTTCAACACTAGCAAGTGTGCTGAAAGTGGTTTTCAACGGCAGCAGAAGTGTCGAAATTGGTTTTTTCAACACAATCACAAGTGTAAAAAGTGGTTTTCAATGCCAGCAGAAGTGACAAAAGTCGTTCTGCAACACAAGCTCTTGTCTGGAAAGTGGTTTTCAATGCCAGCACAAGTGCGAAAAGTGGTTTTGCAACAGCAACACAAGTGTCTAAAGTGGTTTTCAATGCCAGCACAAGTGCGGAAAGTAGTTCTGCAACACTAGCTCAAGTGTGGAAAGTGGTTTTAAACACCAGCCCAAGTGCGATAAGAGGTTTTGCAACACTACCACAAGTGCAAAAAGTGGTTTTCAACGCCAGCACAAGTGCGAAAAGTGGTTCTGCAACACAAGCTCTAGTCTGGAAAGTGGTTTTCAATGCCAGCACAAGTGCGAAAAGTTGTTTTGCAACAGCAACACAAGTGAGACAAATGGTTTTGCAACACTAACACAAGTGCAAAAAGTGGTTTTCAACGCGGCACAAGTACGAAAAGTGGTTCTGCAACACAAGCTCAAGTGCGGAAAGTGGTTTTCAATGCCAGCACAAGTGCGGAAAGTAGTTCTGCAAAACAAGCTCATGTGTGGAAAGTGGTTTTCAATGCCAGCACAAGTGTGGAAAGTGGTTCTGCAACACAAGCTCTCGTCTGGAAAGTGGTTTTCAATGCCAGCACAAGTGCGAAAAGTGGTTTTGCAACAGCAACACAAGTGAGACAAATGGCTTTGCAACAATAACACAAGTGCAAAAAGTGGTTTTGCAACACTAACCCAAGTGTGCAAAAAGTGGTTTTCAATGCCAGCACAAGTGACAAAAGTGGTTCTGCAACACAAGCTCTAGTCCGGAAAGTGGTTTTCAATGCCAGCACAAGTGCGAAAAGTAGTTTTGCAACAGCAACACAAGTGAGACAAATGGTTTTGCAACAATAACACAAGTGCAAAAAGTGGTTTTCAACGCCAGCACACGTGCGAAAAGTGGTTCTGCAACACAAGCTCAAGTGTGGAAAGTGGTTTTAAACACCAGCACACGTGCGGAAAATGGTTTTGCAACACTAACACAAGTGCGAAAAGTCGTTTTGCAACACTAAGACAAATGCGACTTGTGGTTTTCAACACGAGCGCAAGTGTGAAAACTGGATTTGCAACACGAACACAAGTGTGAAAAGTCGTTTTGCAACACTAACACAAGTGCAAAAAAGTGGTTTTCAACGCCAGCACAAGTACGAAAAGTGGTTCTGCAACACAAGCTCAAGTGCGGAAAGTGGTTTTCAATGCCAGCACAAGTGCGGAAAGTAGTTCTGCAACACAAGCTCATGTGTGGAAAGTGGTTTTCAATGCCAGCACAAGTGCGAAAAGTGGTTTTGCAACAGCAAAACAAGTGAGACAAATGGTTTTGCAACAATAATACAAGTGCAAAAAGTGGTTTTGCAACACCAATACAAGTGTGCAAAAAGTGGTTTTCAATGCCAGCTCAAGTGACAAAAGTGGTTCTGCAACACAAACTCTAGTCTGGAAAGTGGTTTTCAATGCCAGCACAAGTGCGAAAAGTGGTTTAGCAACAACAACACAAGTGAGACAAATGGTTTTGCAACAATAACACAAGTGCAAAAAGTGGTTTTCAACGCCAGCACAAGTGCGAAAAGTGGTTCTGCAACACAAGCTCAAGTGTGGAAAGTGGTTTTCAATGCCAGCACAAGTGCGGAAAGTAGTTCTGCAACACTAGCTCAAGTGTGGAAAGTGGTTTTAAACACCAGCACAAGTGCGGAAAATGGTTTTGCAACACTAACACAAGTGCAAAAAGTGGTTTTGCAACACTAACACAAGTGCAAAAAGTGGTTTTGCAACACTAACACAAGTGGGAAAAGTGGTTTTGCAACACAAACACAGGTGCAAAAGTGGTTTTGCAACACCAACACAAGTGAGACAAATGGTTTTGCAACAATAACACAAGTGCAAAAAGTGGTTTTCAATGCCAGCACAAGTGCGAAAAGTGGTTCTGCAACACAAGCTCAAGTGTGGAAAGTGGTTTTCAATGCCAGCACAAGTGCAGAAAGTCGTTCTGCAACACTAGCTCAAGTGTGGAAAGTGGTTTTAAACACCAGCACAAGTGCGGAAAATGGTTTTGCAACACTAACACAAGTGCAAAAAGTGGTTTTGCAACACCAACACAAGTGAGACAAATGGTTTTGCAATACTAACACAAGTGCAAAAAGTGGTTTTGCAACACTAACACAAGTGCGAAAAGTGGTTTTGCAACACAAACACAAGTGTAAAAGTGGTTTTGCAACACTAACACAAGTGTAAAAGTGGTTTTGCAACACGAGCACAAGTGCGATAAGAGGTTTTGCAACACAAACCCAATTGCGATTTGTGGTTTTCAACACTGGCACAAGTGCGAAAAGTGGTATTGCAACACGAACACAAGTGTGAAAAGTGGTCTTGCAACACTAAGACAAATGCGAATTGTGGTTTTCAACACTAGCACAAGTGTGAAAAGTGGATTTGCAACACTAACACGAGTGTGAAAAGTCGTTTTGCAACACTAACACAAGTGCAAAAAGTGGTTTACAACACCAGCACGAGTGCGGAAAGTGGTTTGCAATACTAACACAAGTGTTGAAAGTGGTTTTCAATGCCAGCACAAGTGTGGAAAGTGGTTTTGCAACACTAACACAAGTGCAACTAGAACGGGCACTCGGTAGAGCGCATACCTTCGCCGCAGCTACTGTTCTGTACTTGGCATGGGAGTGTAGGGAACAGAACAGTGAACAGTTTGGTGCTGATTTCATGCAAATCGGATAAGAATTGACCGAGTTATGACAAAAAACGCACATTTTGCAAGGTCGTGACCCCCCTGACCTTTGACCCCCAACCGCTAACAAGGGTAATGTCTTCACTGGGTCATGTCGTATATCACAAGATCGGGCATTGAATTCTGAACATTTTGGCATTAGTTGCATGCCAATTGGATAAAAATTGACCGCGCTATGGTAAAAATACGATTTTGACCTTTTCGTGACCTTGACCTTGACCTTTGACCCGATTGCTCCCAAAATCTAATCAAATGTGTCCCGTATAATAACCAATCATCCCACCAAATTTCATGCAATTCGGTTGAATACTTTTTGAGTTATGCGAATAACATACACACACACACACACACAGACATACAAATAAATACACAGCGATCAAAACATAACCTTCCGCTTTTGCGAAGGTAAAAAGTGGTTTTCAATGCCAGCACAAGTGAGAAAAGTGGTTCTGCAACACAAGCTCTAGTCTGGAAAGTGGTATTCAATGCCAGCACAAGTGCGAAAAGTGGTTTTGCAACAGCAACACAAGTGAGACAAATGGTTTTGCAACAATAACACAAGTGCAAAAAGTGGTTTTCAACGCCAGCACAAGTGCGAAAAGTGGTTCTGCAACACAAGCTCAAGTGTGGAAAGTGGTTTTAAACACCAGCACACATGCGGAAAATGGTTTTGCAACACTAACACAAGTGCGAAAAGTCGTTTTGCAACACTAAGACAAATGCGAATTGTGGTTTTCAACACGAGCGCAAGTGTGAAAAGTGGATTTGCAACAGTAACACAAGTGTGAAAAGTCGTTTTGCAACACTAACACAAGTGCAAAAAGTGGTTTTCAATGGCAGCACAAGTGACAAAAGTGGTTCTGCAACACAAGCACAAGTGCGGAAAATGGTTTTGCAACAGCAACACAAGTGAGACAAATGGTTTTGCAACAATAACACAAGTGCAAAAAGTGGTTTTCAACGCCAGCACAAGTGCGGAAAATGGTCTTGCAACAATAACACAAGTGCAAAAAGTGCTTTTCAACGCCAGCACAAGTGCAAAAAGTGGTTCTGCAACACTAGATCAAGTGTGGAAAGTGGTTTTAAACACCATCACAAGTGCGAAAATGGTTTTGCAACACTAACACAAGTGAGACAAATGGTTTTGCAACACTAACACAAGTGCAAAAAGTGGTTTTGCAACACAAACACAAGTGTAAAAGTGGTTTTGCAACACTAACACAAGTGTGAAAGTGGTTTTGCAACACGAGCACAAGTGCGATAAGAGGTTTTGCAACACAAACCCAATTGCGATTTGTGGTTTTCAACACTGGTACAAGTGCGAAAAGTGGTTTTGCAACACAAACACAAGTGTAAAAGTGGTTTTGCAACACTAACACAAGTGTGAAAATGGTTTTGCAACACGAGCACAAACAAGTGCGATAAGAGGTTTTGCAACACAAACCCAATTGCGATTTGTGGTTTTCAACACTGGCACAAGTGCGAAAAGTGGATTTGCAACACTAACACAAGTGTGAAAAGTCGTTTTGCAACACTAACACAAGTGCAAAAAGTGGTTTACAACACCAGCACGAGTGCGGAAAGTGCTTTGCAACACTAACACAAGTGTGGAAAGTGGTTTTCAATGCCAGCACAAGTGTGGAAAGTGGTTTTCCAACACTAACACAAGTGCGAAAAGTGCTTTTCAACACTCGCAGATGTGCAAAACGTGGTTTTCATCGCCAGCATAAGTGCAGAACGTGGTTTTGCAATCCTAGTACATGTGTGAAAAGTGGTTTTCAATGCCAGCACAAGTGTGGAAAGTGGTTTTCAATGCCAGCACAAGTGACAAAAGTGGTTCTGCAACACAAGCTCGAGTCCGGAAAGTGGTTTTCAATGCCAGCACAAGTGGGAAAAGTGGTTTTGCAACAGCAACACAAGTGTGGAAAGTGGTTTTCAATGCCAGCACAAGTGCGGAAGGTAGTTCTGCAACACGAGCTCAAGTGTGGAAAGTGGTTTTAAACACCAGCACAAGTGCAGAAAATGGTTTTGCAACACTAACACAAGTGCAAAAGTGGTTTTGCAACACTAACACAAGTGCGAAAAGTGGTTTTGCAACACTAACACAAATGTGAAAGTGGTTTTGCAACACTAACACAAGTGTGAGAAGTGGTTTTCAATGCCAGTACGAGTGTGGAAAGTGGTTTTTGCAACACTAACACAAGTGCGATAAGTGGTTTTCAACACGAGCCCGAGCGCGGAATGTGGTTTTTGCAACACTAACCAAATTGCAAAAAGTGGTTTTCAACATTAGCACGTGTGGGGAAAGTGGTTTTCAATGCCAACAGAAGTGTGGAAATTGGTTTTGCAACACTAAGACAAATGCGAATTGTGGTTTTCAACACTAGCGCAAGTGCGAAAAGTGGTTTAGCAACACTAACGCAAGTGTGAAAAATGGATTTGCAACACTAACACAAGTGTGAAAAGTCGTTTTGCAACATTAACACAAGTGCAAAAACGTGGTTTTCAATGCCAGCACAAGTGACAAAAGTGGTTCTGCAACACAAGCTCAAGTGTGGAAAGTGGTTTTAAACAGCAGCACAAGTGGAGAAAATGGTTTTGCAACAGCAACACAAGTGAGACAAATGGTTTTGCAACAATAACACAAGTGCAAAAAGTGGTTTTCAACGCCAGCACAAGTGCGAAAAGTGGTTCTGCAACACAAGCTCAAGTGTGAAAAGTGGTTTAGCAACACTAACGCAAGTGTGAAAAGTGGATTTGCAACACTAACACGAGTGTGAAAAGTCGTTTTGCAACACTAACACAAGTGCAAAAAGTGGTTTACAACACCAGCAAGAGTGCGGAAAGTGGTTTGCAACACTAACACAAGTGTTGAAAGTGGTTTTCAATGCCAGCACAAGTGTGGAAAGTGGTTTTGCAACACTAACACAAGTGCAAAAAGTGGTTTTCAATGCCAGCACAAGTGAGAAAAGTGGTTCTGCAACACAAGCTCTAGTCTGGAAAGTGGTATTCAATGCCAGCACAAGTGCGAAAAGTGGTTTTGCAACAGCAACACAAGTGAGACAAATGGTTTTGCAACAATAACACAAGTGCAAAAAGTGATTTTCAACGCCAGCACAAGTGCGAAAAGTGGTTCTGCAACACAAGCTCAAGTGTGGAAAGTGGTTTTAAACACCAGCACACATGCGGAAAATGGATTTGCAACACTAACACAAGTGCGAAAAGTCGTTTTGCAACACTCAGACAAATGCGAATTGTGGTTTTCAACACGAGCGCAAGTGTGAAAAGTGGATTTGCAACAGTAACACAAGTGTGAAAAGTCGTTTTGCAACACTAACACAAGTGCAAAAAGTGGTTTTCAATGGCAGCACAAGTGACAAAAGTGGTTCTGCAACACAAGCACAAGTGCGGAAAATGGTTTTGCAACAGCGAAACAAGTGAGACAAATGGTTTTGCAACAATAACACAAGTGCAAAAAGTGGTTTTCAACGCCAGCACAAGTGCGAAAATGGTTTTGCAACACTAACACAAGTGAGACAAATGGTTTTGCAACACTAACATAAGTGCAAAAAGTGGTTTTGCAACACTAACACAAGTGCGAAAAGTGGTTTTGCAACACAAACACAAGTGTAAAAGTGGTTTTGCAACACTAACACAAGTGTGAAAGTGGTTTTGCAACACGAGCACAAGTGCGATAAGAGGTTTTGCAACACAAACCCAATTGCGATTTGTGGTTTTCAACACTGGTACAAGTGCGAAAAGTGGTTTTGCAACACAAACACAAGTGTAAAAGTGGTTTTGCAACACTAACACAAGTGTGAAAATGGTTTTGCAACACGAGCACAAACAAGTGCGATAAGAGGTTTTGCAACACAAACCCAATTGCGATTTGTGGTTTTCAACACTGGCACAAGTGCGAAAAGTGGATTTGCAACACTAACACAAGTGTGAAAAGTCGTTTTGCAACACTAACACAAGTGCAAAAAGTGGTTTACAACACCAGCACGAGTGCGGAAAGTGGTTTGCAACACTAACACAAGTGTGGAAAGTGGTTTTCAATGCCAGCACAAGTGTGGAAAGTGGTTTTGCAACACTAACACAAGTGTGGAAAGTGGTTTTCAATGCCAGCACAAGTGCGAAAAGTGCTTTTCAACACTCGCAGATGTGCAAAACGTGGTTTTCATCGCCAGCACAAGTGCGAAAATGGTTTTGCAACACTAACACAAGTGAGACAAATGGTTTTGCAACACTAACATAAGTGCAAAAAGTGGTTTTGCAACACTAACACAAGTGCGAAAAGTGGTTTTGCAACACAAACACAAGTGTAAAAGTGGTTTTGCAACACTAACACAAGTGTGAAAGTGGTTTTGCAACACGAGCACAAGTGCGATAAGAGGTTTTGCAACACAAACCCAATTGCGATTTGTGGTTTTCAACACTGGTACAAGTGCGAAAAGTGGTTTTGCAACACAAACACAAGTGTGAAAATGGTTTTGCAACACGAGCACAAACAAGTGCGATAAGAGGTTCTGCAACACAAACCCAATTGCGATTTGTGGTTTTCAACACTGGCACAAGTGCGAAAAGTGGATTTGCAACACTAACACAAGTGTGAAAAGTCGTTTTGCAACACTAACACAAGTGCAAAAAGTGGTTTACAACACCAGCACGAGAGCGGAAAGTGGTTTGCAACACTAACACAAGTGTGGAAAGTGGTTTTCAATGCCAGCACAAGTGTGGAAAGTGGTTTTGCAACACTAACACAAGTGCGAAAAGTGCTTTTCAACACTCGCAGATGTGCAAAACGTGGTTTTCATCGCCAGCATAAGTGCAGAACGTGGTTTTGCAATACTAGTACATGTGTGAAAAGTGGTTTTCAATGCCAGCACAAGTGTGGAAAGTGGTTTTCAATGCCAGCACAAGTGACAAAAGTGGTTCTGCAACACAAGCTCGAGTCCGGAAAGTGGTTTTCAATGCCAGCACAAGTGCGAAAAGTGGTTTTGCAACAGCAACACAAGTGTGGAAAGTGGTTTTCAATGCCAGCACAAGTGCGGAAAGTAGTTCTGCAACACGAGCTCAAGTGTGGAAAGTGGTTTTAAACACCAGCACAAGTGCAGAAAATGGTTTTGCAACACTAACACAAGTGCAAAAGTGGTTTTGCAACACTAACACAAGTGCGAAAAGTGGTTTTGCAACACTAACACAAATGTGAAAGTGGTTTTGCAACACTAACACAAGTGTGAGAAGTGGTTTTCAATGCCAGTACGAGTGTGGAAAGTGGTTTTTGCAACACTAACACAAGTGCGATAAGTGGTTTTCAACACGAGCTCGAGCGCGGAATGTGGTTTTTGCAACACTAACCAAATTGCAAAAAGTGGTTTTCAACAATAGCACGTGTGGGGAAAGTGGTTTTCAATGCCAACAGAAGTGTGGAAATTGGTTTTGCAACACTAAGACAAATGCGAATTGTGGTTTTCAACACTAGCGCAAGTGCGAAAAGTGGTTTAGCAACACTAACGCAAGTGTGAAAAATGGATTTGCAACAGTAACACAAGTGTGAAAAGTCGTTTTGCAACACTAACACAAGTGCAAAAAAGGGGTTTTCAATGCCAGCACAAGTGACAAAAGTGGTTCTGCAACACAAGCTCAAGTGTGGAAAGTGGTTTTAAACAGCAGCACAAGTGGAGAAAATGGTTTTGCAACAGCAACACAAGTGAGACAAATGGTTTTGCAACAATAACACAAGGGCAAAAAGTGGTTTTCAACGCCAGCACAAGTGCGAAAAGTGGTTCTGCAACACTAGCTCAAGTGTGGAAAGTGGTTTTCAATGCCAGCACAAGTGCGGAAAGTAGTTCTGCAACATTAGCTCAAGTGTGGAAAGTGGTTTTAAACACCAGCACAAGTGCGGAAAATGGTTTTGCAACACTAACACAAGTGTAAAAAGTGGTTTTGCAACAGCAACACAAGTGAGACAAATGGTTTTGCAACAATAACACAAGTGCAAAAAGTGGTTTTCAACGCCAGCACAAGTGCGAAAAGTGGTTCTGCAACACAAGCTCAAGTGTGGAAAGTGGTTTTAAACACCAGCACACATGCGGAAAATGGTTTTGCAACACTAACACAAGTGCGAAAAGTCGTTTTGCAACACTAAGACAAATGCGAATTGTGGTTTTCAACACGAGCGCAAGTGTGAAAAGTGGATTTGCAACAGTAACACAAGTGTGAAAAGTCGTTTTGCAACACTAACACAAGTGCAAAAAGTGGTTTTCAATGGCAGCACAAGTGACAAAAGTGGTTATGCAACACAAGCACAAGTGCGGAAAATGGTTTTGCAACAGCAACACAAGTGAGACAAAATGGTTTTGCAACACTAAGACAAATGCGAATTGTGGTTTTCAACACTAGCGCAAGTGCGAAAAGTGGTTTTGCAACACTAACACAAGTGTGAAAAGTGGATTTCAGCACGAACACAATTGCAAAAAGTGGTTTTCAAAACTAACCAAAGTGCGAAAAGTTGTTTTCAACACTAGCGCAAGTGCAGAAAGTGGTTTTGCAACACAGGCACAAGTGTAGAACGTGGTTTTCAACATGACCGTAAGTGCAAAAAGTGGTTTTGAACACTAAAAGGAGCGCGAAAAGAGGTTTTCAACACCAGCAGATGTGCAGGAAAATGGTTTTGCAATCGCAGCACATGTGTGAAAAGTGGTTTTAAATGCCAGCACAAGTGTGGAAAGTAGATTTGCAACACTAACACAAGTGCAAAAAGTGGTTTACAACACCAGCACGTGCGCGGAAAGTGGTTTGCAACACTAACACAAGTGTGGAAAGTGGTTTTCAACACCAGCACAAGTGCGGAAAATGGTTTTGCAACACTAACACAAGTGCGAAACACAAGTGCGGAAAATGATTTTGCAACACTAACACAAGTGCGAAACAAGTGCGGAAAGTGGTTTTCAACACCAGCACAAGTGCGGAAAATGGTTTTGCAACACTAACACAAGTGCGAAACAAGTGCGGAAAGTGGTTTTCAATGCCAGCACACGTGTGGAAATTGGTTTTGCTGCACCAACCCAAATGCGAAAAGTCGTTTTCAACACGAGGACGAGTGCAGAAAGTGGTTTTCAACGTCAGCATAAGTGTGGAAATTGGTTTTTGCAACACCATCACAAATGCGAATGATGGTTTACAACATTAGCACGAGTGTGGAAAGTGGTTTTCAATGCCAGCACAAGTGTGGAAATTGGTTTTGCAACATTAACACAAGTGCGAAGTGGTTTTCAACACTAACACAATTGCAAAAAGTGGTTTTCGACACTGGCCCGAGTGCGGAAAGTGGTTTTCAACTCCAGCAGAAGTGTGGAAATTGGTTTTTGCAACATTTACACAAGTGCGAATATTGGTTAACAGCACGAGCCCGAGTGCGGAAAGTGGTTTGCAACACTAACACAAGTGTGGAAAGTGTTTTTCAACACTAGCGCAAGTGCGAAAAGTGGTTTTGCAACACGAGCTCAAGTGCGGAGAGTGGTTTTGCAACAATAACACAAGTGTGGAAAGTGGTTTTGCAACACTAACACAAGTGCAAAAAGTGGTTTACAACACCAGCACGAGTGCGGAAAGTGGTTTGCAACACTAACACAAGTGTGGAAAGTGGTTTTCAATGCCAGCACAAGTGTGGAAAGTGGTTTTGCAACACTAACACAAGTGCGAAAAGTGCTTTTCAACACTCGCAGATGTGCAAAACGTGGTTTTCATCGCCAGCATAAGTGCAGAACGTGGTTTTGCAATACTAGTACATGTGTGAAAAGTGGTTTTCAATGCCAGCACAAGTGTGGAAAGTGGTTTTCAATGCCAGCACAAGTGACAAAAGTGGTTCTGCAACACAAGCTCTAGTCTGGAAAGTGGTTTTCAATGCCAGCACAAGTGCGAAAAGTGGTTTTGCAACAGCAACACAAGTGTGGAAAGTGGTTTTCAATGCCAGCACAAGTGCGGAAAGTAGTTCTGCAACACTAGCTCAAGTGTGGAAAGTGGTTTTAAACACCAGCACAAGTGCAGAAAATGGTTTTGCAACACTAACACAAGTGCAAAAGTGGTTTTGCAACACTAACACATGTGCGAAAAGTGGTTTTGCAACACTAACACAAATGTGAAAGTGGTTTTGCAACACTAACACAAGTGCGATAAGTGGTTTTCAACACGAGCCCGAGCGCGGAATGTGGTTTTTGCAACACTAACCAAATTGCAAAAAGTGGTTTTCAACATTAGCACGTGTGGGGAAAGTGGTTTTCAATGCCAACAGAAGTGTGGAAATTGGTTTTGCAACACTAAGACAAATGCGAATTGTGGTTTTCAACACTAGCGCAAGTGCGAAAAGTGGTTTTGCAACACTAACACAAGTGTGAAAAGTGGATTTCAACACTAGCGCAAGTGCGGAAAGTGGTTTTGCAACACAGGCACAAGTGTAGAACGTGGTTTTCAACATGACCGTAAGTGCAAAAAGTGGTTTTGAACACTAACAGGAGCGCGAAAAGTGGTTTTCAACACCAGCAGATGTGCAGGAAAGTGGTTTTGCAATCGCAGCACATGTGTGAAAAGTGGTTTTAAATGCCAGCACAAGTGTGGAAAGTAGATTTGCAACACTAACACAAGTGCAAAAAGTGGTTTTCAATGCCAGCACAAGTGCGAAAAGTGGTTCTGCAACACTAGCTCAAGTGTGGAAAGTGGTTTTCAATGCCAGCACAAGTGCAGAAAGTAGTGCTGCAACACTAGCACAAGTGCGGAAAGTGGTTTTCAACACCAGCACAAGTGCGGAAAATGGTTTTGCAACACTAACACAAGTGCGAAACACAAGTGCGGAAAATGATTTTGCAACACTAACACAAGTGCGAAACAAGTGCGGAAAGTGGTTTTCAATGCCAGCACACGTGTGGAAATTGGTTTTGCTGCACCAACCCAAATGCGAAAAGTCGTTTTCAACACGAGCACGAGTGCAGAAAGTGGTTTTCAACGCCAGCATAAGTGTGGAAATTGGTTTTTGCAACACCATCACAAATGCGAATGATGGTTTACAACATTAGCACGAGTGCGGAAAGTGGTTTTCAATGCCAGCACAAGTGTGGAAATTGGTTTTGCAACATTAACACAAGTGCGAAGTGGTTTTCAACACTAACACAATTGCAAAAAGTGGTTTTCAACACTGGCACGAGTGTGGAAAGTGGTTTTCAACTCCAGCAGAAGTGTGGAAATTGGTTTTTGCTACATTTACACAAATGCGAATATTGGTTAACAGCACGAGCCCGAGTGCGGAAAGTGCTTTGCATCACTAACACAAGTGTGGAAAGTGTTTTTCAACACTAGCGCAAGTGCGAAAAGTGGTTTTGCAACACGAGCTCAAGTGCGGGGAGTTGTTTTACAACACTAACACCAGTGCGAAAGTGGTTTTGCAACACTAACACAAGTGCAAAAATGGTTTTGCAACACCAACACAAGTGCAAAAGTGGTTTTTGCAACAATAGCACAAGTGCGAAAGTTGGTTTTGCAACACAAGCACGGGTGAGGAAAGTGGTATTGCAACACTAACACAAGTGTGATAAGTGTTTTTCAACACGAGCACGAGTGCAGAAAGTGGTTTTCAACGCCAGCATAAGTGTGGAAATTGGTTTTTGCAACACCAACACAAATGCAAAAGTGGTTTTTGCAACAATAGCACAAGTGCGAAAAGTGGTTTTGCAACACAAGCACGGGTGAGGAAAGTGGTATTGCAACACCAACCCAAATGCGAAAAGTTCTTTTCAACACGAGCACGAGTGCAGAAAGTGGTTTTCAACGCCAGCATAAGTGTGGAAATTGGTTTTTGCAACACCAACACAAATGCGAATAATGGTTTACAACATTACCACGAGTGTGGAAAGTGGTTTTCAATGCCAGCACAAGTGTGGAAATTGATTTTGCAACACCAAGACAAATGCGAATTGTGGTTTTCAACACTAGCGCAAGTGCAAAAAATAGGTTTTGCAACACTAACACAAGTGCGAAGTGGTTTTCAACACTAACACAATTGCAAAAAGTGGTTTTCAACAATGGCACGAGTGCGAAAAGTGGTTTTGCAACACCAACACAAGTGCGATAAGTGGTTTTCAACACGAGCACGAGCGTGGAATGTGGTTTTTGCAACACTGAAACCACTCGCAACCTTTTGTAATCACTCGCTAAAAGTGGTTTTCAACATTAGCATGTGTGCGGAAAGTGGTTTTCAAGACGAGCACACGTGTGAAAAGTGGTTTTCAATGCCAGCACAAGTGTGGACAGTGGTTTTGCAACACAAACACAAATGTGAAAGTGGTTTTGCAACACTAACACAAGTGTGATAAGTAGTTTTCAATGCCAGTACGAGTGTGGAAAGTGGTTTTTGCAACACTAACACAAGTGCGAAAAGTGGATTTCAACATGAGCACGAGCGCGGAATGTGGTTTTTGCAACACTAACCCAATTGCGAAAAGTGATTTTTAACATTAGCACGTGTGCGGAAAGTGGTTTTCAATGCCAGCACAAGTATGGAAATTGGTTTTGCAACACTAAGACAAGTGCGAAAAGTGGTTTTGCAACACTAACACAAGTGTGAAAAGTGGTTTTCAACACGAACACAATTGCAAAAAGTGGTTTTCAACACTAACCAAAGTGCGAAAAGTGGTTTTCAACACTACCCAAAGTGCGAAAAGTTGTTTTCAACACTAGCGCAAGTGCGGAAAGTGGTTTTGCAACACAGGCACAAGTGTAGAACGTGGTTTTCAACATGACCGTAAGTGCAAAAAGTGGTTTTGAACACTACCAGGAGCGCGAAAAGTGGTTTTCAACACCAGCAGATGTGCAGGAAAGTGGTTTTGCAATCGCAGCACATGTGTGAAAAGTGCTTTTAAATGCCAGCACAAGTGTGGAAAGTAGTTTTGCAACACTAACACAAGTGCGAATATTGGTTAACAGCACGAGCCCGAGTGCGGAAAGTGGTTTGCGACACTAACACAAGTGTGGTAAGTGTTTTTCAACACTAGCGCAAGTGCGAAAAGTGGTTTTGCAACACGAGCTCAAGTGCGGAGAGTGGTTTTGCAACACTAACACCAGTGCGAAAGTGGTTTTGCAACAACACAAGTGCAAAAGTGGTTTTTGCAACAATAGCACAAGTGCGAAAAGTGGTTTTGCAACACAAGCACGGGTGAGGAAAGTGGTATTGCAACACTAACACAAGTGTGATAAGTGTTTTTCAACACGAGCACGAGTGCAGAAAGTGGTTTTCAACGCCAGCATAAATGTGGAAATTGGTTTTTGCAACACCAACACAAATGCAAACGTTGTTTTTGTAACAATAGCCCAAGTGCGAAAAGTGGTTTTGCAACACAAGCACGGGTGAGGAAAGTGGTATTGCAACACCAACCCAAATGCGAAAAGTCCTTTTCAACACGAGCACGAGTGCAGAAAGTGGTTTTCAACGCCAGCATAAGTGTGGAAATTGGTTTTTGCAACACCAACACAAATGCGAATAATGGTTTACAACATTACCACGAGTGCGGAAAGTGGTTTTCAATGCCAGCCCAAGTGTGGAAATTGATTTTGCAACACCAAGACAAATGCGAATTGTGGTTTTTAACACTAGCGCAAGTGCAAAAAATAGGTTTTGCAACACTAACACAAGTGCGAAGTGGTTTTCAACACTAACACAATGAAAAAAGTGGTTTTCAACAATGGCACGAGTGCGAAAAGTGGTTTTGCAACACCAACACAAGTGCGATAAGTGGTTTTCAACACGAGCACGAGCATGGAATGTGGTTTTTGCAACACTGAAACCACTCGCAACCTTTTGCAATCACTCGCTAAAAGTGGTTTTCAACATTAGCATGTGTGCGGAAAATGGTTTTCAAGACGAGCACACGTGTGAAAAGTGGTTTTCAATGCCAGCACAAGTGTGGACAGTGGTTTTGCAACACAAACACAAATGTGAAAGTGGTTTTGCAACACTAACACAAGTGTGATAAGTAGTTTTCAATGCCAGTACGAGTGTGGAAAGTGGTTTTTGCAACACTAACCCAATTGCGAAAAGTGGATTTCAACTTGAGCACGAGCGCGGAATGTGGTTTTTGCAACACTAACCCAATTGCGAAAAGTGATTTTTAACATTAGCACGTGTGCGGAAAGTGGTTTTCAATGCCAGCACAAGTATGGAAATTGGTTTTGCAACACTAAGACAAGTGCGAAAAGTGGATTTGCAACACTAACACAAGTGTGAAAAGTGGTTTTCAACACGAACACAATTGCAAAAAGTGGTTTTCAACACTAACCAAAGTGCAAAAAGTTGTTATCAACAATAGCACAAGTGCGGAAAGTGGTTTTGCAACACAGGCACAAGTGTAGAACGTGGTTTTCAACATGACCGTAAGTGCAAAAAGTGGTTTTGAACACTAACAGGAGCGCGAAAATTGGTTTTCAACACCAGCAGAAGTGCAAAAGGTTGTTTTAAATGCCAGCACAAGTGTGGAAAGTGGTTTTGCAACACCAACCCAATTGCGAAAAGTCGTTTTCAACACGAGCACGAGTGCGGAACGTGGTTTGCAACGCCAGCAGATGTGTGGAAATTGGTTTTGCAACACTAAGACAAATGCGAATTGTGGTTTTCAACACCAGCGCAAGTGCAAAAAGTGGGTTTCCAACACTAACACAAGTGTGAAAAGTGGATTTCAACACGAACACAATTGCAAAAGTGGTTTTGCAACACCAACACAAGTGCAAAAGTGGTTTTGCAACACTAACACAAGTGCGAAAAGTGGTTTTGCAACACTAACACAAATGTGAAAGTGGTTTTGCAACACTAACACAAGTGTGAGAAGTGGTTTTCAATGCTAGTACGAGTGTGGAAAGTGGTTTTTGCAACACGAACACAAGTGCGATAAGTGGTTTTCAACACGTGCACGAGCGCGGAATGTGGTTTTTGCAACACTAACTAAATTGCGAAAAGTGGTTTTCAACATTAGCACGTGTGGGGAAAGTGGTTTTCAATGCCAACAGAAGTGTGGAAATTGGTTTTGCAACACTAAGACAAATGCGAATTGTGGATTTCAACACGAACACAATTGCAAAAAGTGGTTTTCAACACTAACCAAAGTGCGAAAATTTGTTTTCAACACAAGCGCAAGTGCGGAAAGTGGTTTTGCAACACAGGCACAAGTGTAGAACGTGGTTTTCAACATGACCGTAAGTGCAAAAAGTGGTTTTGAACACTAAGAGGAGCGCGAAAAGTGGTTTTCAACACCAGCAGATGTGCAGGAAAGTGGTTTTGCAATCGCAGCACATGTGTGAAAAGTGGTTTTAAATGCCAGCACAAGTGTGGAAAGTAGTTTTGCAACACTAACACAAGTGCAAAAAGTGGTTTTCAATGCCAGCACAAGTGCGAAACGTGGTTCTGCAACACTAGCTCAAGTGTGGAAAGTGGTTTTCAATGCCAGCACAAGTGCAGAAAGTAGTGCTGCAACACTAGCTCAAGTGCGGAAAGTGGTTTTCAACACCAGCACAAGTGCGGAAAATGGTTTTGCAACACTAACACAAGTGCGAAACACAAGTGCGGAAAATGGTTTTGCAACACTAACACAAGTGCGAACAAAGTGCGGAAAGTGGTTTTCAATGCCAGCACAAGTGCAGAAAGTAGTGCTGCAACACTAGCTCAAGTGCGGAAAGTGGTTTTGAACACCGGCACAAGTGCGGAAAATGGTTTTGCAACACTAACACAAGTGCGAAACAAGTGCGGAAAGTGGTTTTCAATGCCAGCACACGTGTGGAAATTGGTTTTGCTGCACAAACCCAAATGCCAAAAGTCGTTTTCAACACGAGCACGAGGGCAGAAAGTGGTTTTCAACGCCAGCATAAGTGTGGAAATTGGTTTTTGCAACACCATCACAAATGCGAATGATGGTTTACAACATTAGCACGAGTGCGGAAAGTGGTTTTCAATGCCAGCACAAGTGTGGAAATTGGTTTTGCAACATTTTTTTTTTTTTTTTTTTTTTTTTTTTTTTGTATACAATATCGAGGCTCGTGAAAGAGCGAACATTAATCACACAGAAAGACAAACCGACACATAAAACATATAACATAGGGAGCGGTAGACAAGATGGGGAGAGAGGGGGAAGGACACAAACACAACATTTGAGAGCAGGGACCGAGAGACATGGAGACATCGAGAGATCTGAGAGAGGGCGAGGGCTTTGGGGGAGGGGGGGGCGTGGGAAGGGGGCAGTGGGAGAGGTTTTACAAGTGCGAAGTTAACACAAGTTAACACAAGAACATTAACACAAGTGCGAAGTGGTTTTCAACACTAACACAATTGCAAAAAGTGGTTTTCGACACTGGCCCGAGTGCGGAAAGTGGTTTTCAACTCCAGCAGAAGTGTGGAAATTGGTTTTTGCAACATTTACACAAATGCGAATATTGGTTAACAGCACGAGCCCGAGTGCGGAAAGTGGTTTGCAACACTAACACAAGTGTGGAAAGTGTTTTTCAACACTAGCACAAGTGCGAAAAGTGGTTTTGCAACACGAGCTCAAGTGCGGAGAGTGGTTTTGCAACACTAACACCAGTGCGAAAGTGGTTTTGCAACACTAACACAAGTGCAAAAGTGGTTTTTGCAACAATAGCACAAGTGCGAAAAGTGGTTTTGCAACACAAGCACGGGTGAGGAAAGTGGTATTGCAACACTAACACAAGTGTGATAAGTGTTTTTCAACACGAGCACGAGTGCAGAAAGTGGTTTTCAACGCCAGCATAAGTGTGGAAATTGGTTTTTGCAACACCAACACAAATGCAAACGTGGTTTTTGCAACAATAGCCCAAGTGCGAAAAGTGGTTTTGCAACACAAGCACCGGTGAGGAAAGTGGTATTGCAACACCAACCCAAATGCGAAAAGTCATTTTCAACACGAGCACGATTGCAGAAAGTGGTTTTCAACGCCAGCATAACTGTGGAAATTGGTTTTTGCAACACCAACACAAATGCGAATAATGGTTTACAACATTACCACGTGTGCGGAAAGTGGTTTTCAATGCCAGCACAAGTGTGGAAATTGATTTTGCAACACCAAGACAAATGCGAATTGTGGTTTTCAACACTAGCGCAAGTGCAAAAAATAGGTTTTGCAACACTAACACAAGTCCGAAGTGGTTTTCAACACTAACACAATGAAAAAAGTGGTTTTCAACAATGGCACGAGTGCGAAAAGTGGTTTTGCAACACCAACACAAGTGCGATAAGTGGTTTTCAACACGAGCACGAGCATGGAATGTGGTTTTTGCAACACTGAAACCACTCGCAACCTTTTGCAATCACTCGCTAAAAGTGGTTTTCAACATTAGCATGTGTGCGGAAAGTGGTTTTCAAGAACACGTGTGAAAAGTGGTTTTCAATGCCAGCACAAGTGTGGACAGTGGTTTTGCAACACAAACACAAATGTGAAAGTGGTTTTGCAACACTAACACAAGTGTGATAATTAGTTTTCAATGCCAGTACGAGTGTGGAAAGTGGTTTTTGCAACACTAACACAAGTGCGAAAAGTGGTTTTCAACATGAGCACGAGCGCGCAATGTGGTTTTTGCAACACTAACCCAATTGCGAAAAGTGATTTTTAACATTAGCACGTGTACGGAAAGTGGTTTTCAATGCCAGCACAAGTATGGAAATTGGTTTTGCAACACTAACACAAGTGCGAAAAGTGGTTTTGCAACACTAACACAAGTGTGAAAAGTGGTTTTCAACACGAACACAATTGCAAAAAGTGGTTTTCAACACTAATCAAAGTGCGAAAAGTTGTTATCAACACTAGCACAAGTGCGGAAAGTGGTTTTGCAACACAGGCACAAGTGTAGAACGTGGTTTTCAACATGACCGTAAGTGCAAAAAGTGGTTTTGAACACTAACAGGAGCGCGAAAATTGGTTTTCAACACCAGCAGAAGTGCAAAAAGTTGTTTTCAATGCCAGCACAAGTGCGGAAAGTGGTTTTGCAATCGCAGCACATGTGTGAAAAGTGGTTTTAAATGCCAGCACAAGTGTGGAAAGTGGTTTTGCAACACCACCCCAATTGCGAAAAGTCGTTTTCAACACGAGCACGAGTGCGGAACGTGGTTTTCAACGCCAGCAGAAGTGTGGAAATTGGTTTTTGCAACACTTACACAAATGCGAATATTGGTTAACAGCACGAGCACAAGTGCGATAAGTGGTTTTGCAACACTAACCCAATTGCGAAAAGAGGTTTTCAACATTAGCACGAGTGCGGAAAGTGGATTCAATGCCAGCACAAGTGTGGAAATTGGTTTTGCAACACGAACACAAGTGCAAAAGTGGTTTTGCAACACTAACACAAGTCTGGAAAAGTGGTTTTCCAACACCAGCTCTTGCGTGGAAAGTGGTTTTGCAACACTACCACAAGTGCGATCAGTGGATTTCAATGCCAGTACGAGTGCAGAAAGTGGTTTTTGCAACAATAACACAAGTGCGAAAACTGGTTTTGCAACACTAACACAAGTGTAGAAAGTGGTTTTCAACATGAACACAAGTGAGACAATTGGTTTTTGCAACACTAACACAAGTGCAAAAAGTGGTTTTGAACACTAACAGGAGAGCGAAAAGTGGTTTTCAACACAAGCAGAAGTGCAAAAAGTTGTTTTCAATACCAGCACAAGTGCGGAAAGTGGTTTTACAATGCTAGCACATGTTTGAAAAGTGGTTTTAATTGCCAGCACAAGTGTGGAAAGTGGTTTTGCAACACTAACACAAGTGCGAAAAGTGGTTTTGCAACACTAACACAAGTGCGAAAAATGATTTCGAACAGTAGCACGAGAGCGGAAAGTGGTTTTCAACACAAGCAGAAGTGCAAAAAGTTGTTTTCAATACCAGCACAAGTGCGGAAAGTGGTTTTACAATGCTAGCACATGTTTGAAAAGTGGTTTTAATTGCCAGCACAAGTGTGGAAAGTGGTTTGCAACACCAACACGAAAAGTGGTTTTGAAACACTAACCCAATTGCGAAAAGTGGTTTTCAACACTAGCACAAGTGCGGAAAGTGGTTTTCAATGCCAGCAGGGGTTGGGGTGTGCGTGTGGAGGAAATACCACTTTCCGCACTTGTGCCTGCGTTGAAAACAACTTTTTGCACTTCTGCTAGTGTTGCAAAACCACTTTTCGCACTTGTGTTAGTGTTGCAAAACCATTTTCCGCACTTGTACTGGCATTGAAAACCACTTTCAGCACTTGAGCTAGTGTTGCAGAACCACTTTTCGCACTTGTGCTGGCATTGAAAACCACTTTTTGCACTTCTGCTAGTGTTGCAAAACCATTTTTCGCACTTGAGCTAGTGTTGCAGAACTACTTTCCGCACTTGTACTGGCATTCAAAACCACTTTCAGCACATGAGCTAGTGTTGCAGAACCACTTTTCGCACTTGTGCTGGCATTGAAAACCACTTTTTGCACTTGTGTTCGTGTTGCAAAACCACTTTCCGCACTTGTGCTGGCGTTGAAAACAGCTTTTTGCACTTCAGCTAGTGTTGAAAACAACTTTTCGCACTTTGGTTAGTGTTGAAAACCACTTTTTGCAATTGTGTTCGTTTTGAAAACCACTTTTCACACATGTGTTAGTGTTGCAAAACCACTTTTCGCACTTGCGCTCGTGTTGAAAACCACAATTCGCATTTGTCTTCGTGTTGCAAAAACCACATTCCGCGCTCGTGCTGAAAACCACTTATCGCACTTGTGTTGGTGTTGCAAAACCATTTTCCACACTTGTGCTGGTGTTGAAAACCACTTTCTACAGTTGAGCTAGTGTTGCAGAATTACTCTCCGCACTTGTGCTGGCATTGAAAACCACTTTCTGCACTTGAGCTGGTTTTGCAGACCCACTTTTCGCACTTGTGTTAGTGTTGCAAAACCATTTCCCGCACTTGTGCTGGTGTTTAAAACCACTTTCCGCACTTGAGCTAGTGTTGCAGAATTACTCTCCGCACTTGTACTGGCATTGAAAACCACTTTTCACACATGAGCTAGTTTTGGAAAACCACTTATCGCACTTGTGCTCATGTTGAAAACCACTTTCCACACTCGTGATGGTGCTGTAAACCATTATTCGCATTTGTGTTGGTGTTGCAAAAAACAATTTCCAAACTTATGCTGGCGTTGAAAACCATTTTCCACACTCGTGCTTGTGGTGAAAACGACTTTTCGCATTTGGGTTGGTGTTGCAAAACCACTTATGGCACTTGTGCCCGTGTTGAAAACCACTTTGCACACTTGTGTTAGTGTTGCAAACCACTTTCCGCACTCGTGCTAGTGTTGTAAACCATTATTCGCATTTGTGTTAGTGTTGCAAAAACCAATTTCCACACTTTAGCTGCCGTTGAAAACCACTTTCAGCACTCGTGCTGGTGTTGAAACCACTTTTCGCATTTGGTTTATTGCAAAACTACTTTCCGTGCCCGTGCTGGTGTTGAAAACCACTTATCACACTTGTGTTAGTGTTGCAAAACCACTTTTCTCACTCGTGCTTTTGTTGCAAAACCACTTTCGCACTTGTGTTATTGATGCAAAACCACTTTCGCACTTGTGCTATTGTTGCATACTACTTTTCGCACGTGTGTTAGTGTTGCAAATCCACTTTTCTCCCTCGTGTTATTGTTGCGAAAACCACTTTCCGCACTCGTATTGGCGTTGAAAACCACTTATCGCACTTGGGCTAGTGTTGCAAAACCACTACCGCACTTGTGTTAGTGTTGCAAAACCACTTTCGCACTTGTGCTATTGTTGCATACTACTTTTCGCACGTGTGTTAGTGTTGCAAATCCACTTTTCTCACTTGCGCTAGTGTTGAAAACCACAATTCGCATTTGTCTTGGTGTTGTAAAACCACTTATCGCACTTGTGCCCGTGTTGAAAACCACTTTCCACACTTGTGCTGGGATTGAAAACCACTTTCCGCACTTGTGCTAGTGTTGAAAACCACTTTTCACAATTGGGTTAGTGTTGCAAAACCACATATCGCACTTGTGCTCATATTGAAAACCACTTTCCACACTTGTGCTGCTGTTGTAAATCACTTTTCGCACTTGTGTTAGTGTTGCAAAACCACTTTTCGCACTTGTGTTAGTGTTGCAAAACCATTTTCCGCACTTGCGCTCGTGTTGAAAACCACAATTCGCATTTGTCTTCGTGTTGCAAAAACCACATTCCGCGCTCGTGCTGAAAACCACTTATCGCACTTGTGTTGGTGTTGCAAAACCATTTTCCGCACTTGTGCTGGTGTTGAAAACCACTTTCTACAGTTGAGCTAGTGTTGCAGAATTACTCTCCGCACTTGTGCTGGCATTGAAAACCACTTTCTGCACTTGAGCTGGTATTGCAGACCCACTTTTCGCACTTGTGTTAGTGTTGCAAAACCATTTCCCGCACTTGTGCTGGTGTTTAAAACCACTTTCCGCACTTGAGCTAGTGTTGCAGAATTACTCTCCGCACTTGTACTGGCATTGAAAACCACTTTTCACACATGAGCTAGTTTTGCAAAACCACTTATCGCACTTGTGCTCATGTTGAAAACCACTTTCCACACTCGTGATGGTGCTGTAAACCATTATTCGCATTTGTGTTGGTGTTGCAAAAAACAATTTCCAAACTTATGCTGGCGTTGAAAACCATTTTCCACACTCGTGCTTGTGGTGAAAACGACTTTTCGCATTTGGGTTGGTGTTGCAAAACCACTTATGGCACTTGTGCCCGTGTTGAAAACCACTTTGCACACTTGTGTTAGTGTTGCAAACCACTTTCCGCACTCGTGCTAGTGTTGTAAACCATTATTCGCATTTGTGTTAGTGTTGCAAAAACCAATTTCCACACTTTAGCTGCCGTTGAAAACCACTTTCAGCACTCGTGCTGGTGTTGAAACCACTTTTCGCATTTGGTTTATTGCAAAACTACTTTCCGTGCCCGTGCTGGTGTTGAAAACCACTTATCACACTTGTGTTAGTGTTGCAAAACCACTTTTCTCACTCGTGCTTTTGTTGCAAAACCACTTTCGCACTTGTGTTATTGATGCAAAACCACTTTCGCACTTGTGCTATTGTTGCATACTACTTTTCGCACGTGTGTTAGTGTTGCAAATCCACTTTTCTCCCTCGTGTTATTGTTGCGAAAACCACTTTCCGCACTCGTATTCGCGTTGAAAACCACTTATCGCACTTGGGCTAGTGTTGCAAAACCACTACCGCACTTGTGTTAGTGTTGCAAAACCACTTTCGCACTTGTGCTATTGTTGCATACTACTTTTCGCACGTGTGTTAGTGTTGCAAATCCACTTTTCTCACTTGCGCTAGTGTTGAAAACCACAATTCGCATTTGTCTTGGTGTTGTAAAACCACTTATCGCACTTGTGCCCGTGTTGAAAACCACTTTCCACACTTGGTTTGTGTTGCAAAACCACTTTTCGCATTTGTGTTATTGTTGCAAAAACACTTTCCACACTTGTGCTGGGATTGAAAACCACTTTCCGCACTTGTGCTAGTGTTGAAAACCACTTTTCACAATTGGGTTAGTGTTGCAAAACCACATATCGCACTTGTGCTCATATTGAAAACCACTTTCCACACTTGTGCTGCTGTTGTAAATCACTTTTCGCACTTGTGTTAGTGTTGCAAAACCACTTTTCGCACTTGTGTTAGTGTTGCAAAACCATTTTCCGCACTTGTGCTGGTGTTGAAAGCCACTTTCCGCACTTTTTCTTTTTTCTTTTCGTATACAAGATCGAGGCTCGTGAAAGAGCGAACATTAATCACACAGAAAGACAAACCGACACATAAAACATTTAACATCGGGAGCGGTAGACAAGATGGGGAGAGAGGGGGAAGGACACAAACACAACATTTGAGAGCAGGGACCGAGAGACATGGAGACATCGAGAGATCTGTGCGAGGGAGAGGGCTTTGGGGGGGGGGCATGGGAAGGGCGGGGCATGGGAAGGGGGGGGGGGTGGGAGAGGTGTAAAACATATGGACACTGCCAGGACTTCCAGGAAAGAAGTTGGAATTTCAAACAAGGTGGATCTGGGGTGAATTAGCTGGGGTAGAAAAGATCAAGGTTTTGGATGGGGGAAGATAAGAGATGGTGGTGAACAGCTGTTTTAAAGACCTGGAGGGAGGAGTGGGATTGAAGGGAGTGAGGGCGTTTGTTCCAGAGGCGGGAGAAAAGAGGAATGAAAGAGTGAAGGTGAGCAGACAGCCGAGATTTCGGCAGTTTAACCATCAGAGATCTTGTGCGACCTTGTGCGACCTTGTGCACAGAGAGAGCTGGCAGATCTTGTGCGACCTGTAGGAATATTTGGGGGACAGAGCACAGAGAGAGCTGGGGGTGCAAGGCCGGAGAGGAGTCGGAAGAAGACACAAAGACCACCTACCTGCCTGCGGTGAGTGAGTGAAAGGCCCTCAGAGATAGCTTCATCGTGGGAGATTCCAATAATTCTGAAAGCTTTGGTTTCAACAGCGTGAAGCCGAGCTAGGTGTGAGGCAGGAGCACCGGCCCATAGGGGAGAACAGTATTCCATTGAGCTGCGGATGAAAGCCTTGCATGTGGTGAGGAGCTCAGGTGTGCCGAGGAAGGACTTCGCACGACGGAGGATGCCCAGTCGGCGACTGGCTTTGGAGGCCAGCTTGGAAATGTGGTTTTCCCAAGAAAGATCATGGCAGATAGTGAGACCCAAAAGCTTGATCGACAGAACTTCTTGGAGAGGATTGTTGAGAAAGTAGATGGGAGGGTTGTCCAGTCGATCTTTTCGGAGAGACATAGTAAGAGTGTGAGATTTGTCAGGATTGAAAGACATGTTCCACTTGTTTGACCAGTCTGTGATTTTGTCCAAGTCTTCAGAGAGTGAGGAGGCTGCAGACTGCCGATCTGAGGGAAGAGGAATGGAGCGGCAGAGAGTGGAGTCATCAGCAAAGAGATAGAGAGGATTTTCCAGAGAGTCGGAGAGATCATTGATAAAGACCAGAAAAAGCACAGGGCCCAGAACACTGCCTTGGGGAACTCCAGCCTGAACAGGAAGGGGAGATGAGAGAAATCCATTCAGGGCCACACGTTGACTACGACCAGAGAGGAAGTCCGCAAGCCATGCATGGAGATTTCCATGGATACCATAGGAGGAGAGTTTGGTGAGCAGAGCTGGGTGCCAGACCGTATCGAAGGCACGTGATATGTCAAGGGAGACAGCTCTGATTTCCTGTTTGGCATCGAGGACCTCCATCCATTGTTGAGACAGCAGAAGCAGCATGTCCAGAGTAGAGTGACCTGGTCTGAAACCAAATTGATGATCAGAGATCAAGCCATTGTAGAAGAGGAAAGATTTCATATCCGAGGCAATGATGGATTCCATGACTTTGCTGATAATTGGGAGCAAGCTGATTGGTCTGTAGTTGCAAGGATCTGTTTTTGCACCTTTTTTGTGTAAAGCGGTAATGTTTGCTGATTTCCAGGATGCTGGCAGATGACCTTGAGCAAAAGAGAGGGTGAAAAGAACAGAGAGAGGGTGAGATAGAGCGGAAGAACAGGATTTTAGGACCCGTGGGCTGATGCCGTATGGTCCAGTTGCAGAATCAGAGTCGACATTAGACAAAAGCTCCTCCACCTTGTCAGGAGAGAAGGACACAGAGTCCAGGAGCAGTTGGGTTCGACTGGGAAAGGTGGGAACAGAGAGAGATGGGTTTGGGACGAAAGATTTTGAGGCAAACACAGAGTTGAGGCATTCGGCTTTGTCACGTGCGATGTCAACTGTGTGGCCATTTGAGGTAAGGGAGGGGATGGAGGGGGAACAAACACCAGAAACGGATTTGACCAGACGCCACCAGGATTTGGAGGAAGGAGACAGGTTTGAGAGTTCATTCTTCAGTGTGGAGAGATAGTGCTTCCTGGCACTCCTGAGGGTAGACACACACTTGTTCCGAGCTTGGTGGAAGGAACTGAGATTGCCTTCAGTTGGATTAGACTTCCAAGAGGCAATGGCAAGTTGTTTCAGGGCAACTGCCTCACCACAAGATTCAGTGTACCATGGACGGGAGGAAGGGTAAGACAACTGAAGACGAGATGGGATAAATCTGTGCATGAGAGAGAGCAGTTTGCTTTGGAAGAATTCCCAGGAAGAATTCATGTCAGAGGCAGTGGAGATGGGAGACCAATCCAGACGATTGATGGCTGCTTGAAGACCGTCCCAGTCGGCCTGAGTGAAATGCCAGACTCGTCGACACTGAGGAGGCTCTCTGAGAATGGCCAGAGAGATGTCCACTTTGACAAGCACATGATCAGAAGAAACGATTGGAGCAGAAGAAGAGCAGCAGACATTAGCAGGGAAGTTTGTCATAACCAAGTCGAGAAGAGAAGATACTCCATTGGCTGAGATCCGGGTAGGGAAATTGACAGATTGTGTCAATCCCAGTGAGTCACAGAAGTCCTTTGCTGAGGTGCCATGACTGGTGATAGAGGAACCCACACCCAACCAGCTGGCATGATGACAGTTGAAGTCACCACATATGAGGAAGAGAGAGTTGGGATGAGTGGATAGAAGTTGGTCCATGTTGTCAGACAGTGAAATGTAAATGGAGTCATCACTGTTTGGAGGACGGTGCAGAACACATATGAACAAAAGGTGGGAGCGGAGAGGAAGCCGTAGCCAGAGGTACTCCTGGGGGTGAGGAGGAGAGAGGGCAGTGCAAGGAGAGTGAGGAAGAGAGTTTTTGATAAAGATAGCCACCCAACCACCAGGACGAGGCTCAGGTCTATCATACCGGAGGAGGGAGTAACCCGGAAGAGATATTAAGGAATCAGAGACATCTTGAAGGAGGAAAGTCTCTGTGAAGCAGATCAAGTCTGGATTGTCAGAAGCAACCTGTATGGAGAGATCAGTCAGGTTTGAGCGAAGGCCCCGGATGTTTGAGGTCCATACCGTTAATGAAGAGAGAGGGGGAGCATCGGTTACAGGACAGGGGAGGGGAGGAGTAGGGTAAGATGAATGATGAGAGAGGGAGGGAGGAAGAGCAGTTGATAGTGTGTCAGAGATTACAGAAGAGTTCCAAGAAAGGGAAGGATGAGGAGGATGAAAGGTTTGATGGTGAAGGGATGAGGCACAGTGAGGGGTTCTTTGAAGGGGGGAAGAGGAAAGTAGAGGTTGGGGGGGGGGGGGGTGGAGGTATGAGATAGAAGGGAGACGAAGTGGGGAGGAGGCAGCTTTGAGGAGGAGGGGGAGGAGGGAGAATTGGAGAGGAATGGTATGGGGGGAGATTTGAATGGGAGGGGTTGGGGGAGAGTTTTGAAGGGGAGGAGTGAGGGGGGAGTTTAGGAGTGGAGGGGCAAGGGGGGAGTTTAGAAGTGTAGGGGCAAGGGTGGGGATTTGGAGGGGAGGGGCAAGGGGGGAGTTTAGGAGGGGAAGGGCAAGGAGGGAGTTCAGGAGTGGAGGGGCAAGGGGGGAGTTTAGGGGTGGAGGGGCAAGGGGGGAGTTTCGGAGTGGAGGGGCAAGGGGGGAGTTTAGGAGTGTAGGGGCAAGGGGGGAGTTTCGGAGTGTAGGTGCAAGGGGGGGGATTTGGAGGGGAGGGGCTAGAGGGGAGTTTCGAAAGTGGATGATTAATGAAAGACGAACATTGATAACAAATTGGGTTTGTTGTGATTTTCAAGTTAGCAATCCGATTCAGAACGATGGAGGAGGGGTGGAATGAATGTGAATTTAGACCATGTTGTGAGGGAGACGTATAAGAGATTGAATTTCTTTTTTTTGACGTGGAATGAGATGGAAAGGAATTTGAAAAAAGCCTTTTAAATAGGAAGAAAAACAGCGTGTTGTAATATACCACTGAATAAAACACTGAAGGGGAAAGTTTATACATATTTAAATAATATTAAAACAGAACCGTAAACAATCTTATATGCACAAAGTACCAAAGGGGGGAGAGTCGAGAGGGACCACCACGAGTCACGTGGACAGGGCAAAAGGTGGATGGCAAGGAGATAATGGGGGCGGGGCGAACAGCACACCTGAACAGAAAGTACAGGATGAGACAAAGCACACATGGAGAAAGGAAAATAAATGTTTTTGGTTATTATTATTATTATTATTTTTGGAGGTGGGGGTATTTTAAATAAATGTATTTAAAACGTTAGACAAAGAGTATTATGTTCGGGGTAGAAGGGAAAAAACTAAGAGCCAAGCAAAACACGATGTAGTGGAGTTAAGTAAACAAACACCGACGGGGGTACAACACAAGGCCGCACACGCGGAGCAGAACAGGATTAATTAATTACGAGTTACAGGAAATTCAAACCAAAACTAACTATAAACAAACAATAACGCATGGACGATAAAATAGCGAGTTGAAATTTGACAAACACACGAATGAAAAAATAACCGCTTTGAATGCCCGGAGAGAACCAGGCCTCAAGGTCGGAAGCTTCAACAACTAGGCCGCGTGGTGCGAAATACTCGACGCTATGTACTCGAATACACTTGAGCTCGTGTTGCAGAACTACTTTCCGCACTTGTGCTGGCATTGAAAACCACTTTCCGCACTTGTGCTGGCATTGAAAACCACTTTTTGCACTTGTGCTAGTATTGCAAAACCAATTTCCGCACTTGTGCTGGCGTTGAAAACAACTTTTTGCACTTCTGCTTGTGTTGAAAACCACTTTTCGCGCTCCTGTTAGTGTTCAAAACCACTTTTCGCACTTGTGTTATTGTTACAAAAACCACTTTCTGCACTCGAACTGGCATTGAAAACCACTTATCGCACTTGTGTTAGTGTTGCCAAACCACTTTCCGCACTTGAGCTCGTGTTGCAGAACAACTTTCCGCACTTGCGCTGGTGGTGAATACCACTTTTTGCACTTGTGTTAGTGTTGCAAAATCACTTTCCACACTTGTGCTGGCGTTAAATACCACGTTCCGCACTTGAGCGGTGTTGTAGAACCACTTTCGCACTTGTGTTAGTGTAGCAAAACCACTTTTTGCACTTGCGCTAGTGTTGAAAACCACAACTCGCATTTGTCTTCGTGTTGCAAAACCAATTTCTACACGTGTGCTGGCATTGAAAACCACTTTCCGCACTTGTGCTAGTGTTGAAAACCACTTTTCGCAATTGGGTTAGTGTTGCAAACCCACATATCGCACTTGTGCTCATATTGAAAACCACTTTCCACACTTGTGCTGCTGTTGTAACTCACTTTTCGCACTTGTGCTAATGTTGCAAAACCACTTTCCGCACTTGTGCTGGCTTTGAAAACCACTTTTTGCACTTGTGTTAGTGTTGCAAAACCACTTTCCACACTTGTGCTGGCATTTGAAACCACTTTTCACACATGTGCTAGTATTGCAAAACCACTTTCCGCACTTGTGCTGGCGTTGAAAACAACTTTTTGCACTTCTGCTTGTGTTGAAAACCACTTTTCGCGCTCCTGTTAGTGTTCAAAACCACTTTTTGCACTTGTGTTAGTGTTGCAAAACCATTTGTCTCACTTGTGCTGGCATTTAAAACCACTTTTCACACATGTGCTAGTATTGCAAAACCACTTTCCGCACTTGTGCTGGCGTTGAAAACCACTTATCGCACTTGTGTTAGTGTTGCCAAACCACTTTTCGCACATGTGCTTGTGTTGAAAAGCACTTTCTGCACTTGCGATAGTGTTGCAAAATCACTTTCCACACTTGTGCTGGCGTTGAATACCACTTTCCGCACTTGAGCTCGTGTTGCACAACCACTTATCGCACTTGTGCTCATGTTGAAAACCACTTTCCACACTTGTGTTAGTGTTGCAAACCACTTTCCGCACTCGTGCAACTGTTGTAAACCACTTTTCGCACTTGTATTAGTGTTGGAAAACCATTTTCCGCACTTGTGCTGGTGTTGAAAACCACTTTCTGCACTTGAGCTAGTGTTGCAGAACCAGTTTTCGCACTTGTGCTGGCATTGAAAACCACTTTTTGCACTTGTGTTAGTGTCGCAAAACCACTTTCCACACTTGTGCTGGCATTTAAAACCACCTTTCACACATGTGCAAGTGTTGCAAAACCACTTTCCGCACTTGGGCTGGCGTTGAAAACAACTTTTTGCACTTCTGCTTGTGTTGAAAACCACTTTTCACGCTCGTGTTCGTGTTCAAAACCACTTTTTGCACTTGTTTTATTGTTGCAAAAACCACTTTCTGCACTCGTACTGGCATTGAAAACCACTTAATGCACTTGTGTTAGTGTTGCCAAACCACTTTTCCCACATGTGCTTGTGTTGAAAAGCACGTTCCGCACTTGAGCTCGTGTTGCAGAACAACTTTCCGCACTTGCGCTGGTATTGAATACCACTTTTTGCACTTGTCTTAGTGTTGCAAAATAAATTTCCTGTATATATATATATACAGTGAAACCTTGACTTACGAGTTTAATTCGTTCTGTGACCGAGCTCGTAACTCAATTTGCTCGTTTCTCAAATTAAATTTCCCCATTAAAATGCATTGAAATGCTATTAATCCGTTCCAGCCCGCCAAAAACCACACCATTTTTTTTTTAAATATACACTATATATAAAAATATCTCGCGCTTTATATTTCACCTGTATGCAGCATACAAGTTGGCAGGATGGCCTGGACTGGAGGTACGCACACTTGACTCGAAACTGTCCAGCCTGGGTTTGAATCCCGACCCAGCTATGTCATGGGTGAATCACAGGCAGGGTGATTCATCAATGTGTGTACCGCTAAACTGGGAGCCCCGTTTGCGTCCCATTAGTTGTTGGATGTTAAGGATCTCACCGTGTTTTCCACAAAGAGAAGGCGAGCTATCGCCGGCACTCTGAACAAGTTGTGGCCTGGCATGCTCTTCTCCTCTGCCGTTATATACGTCCTCCTCGGCATCTTTTTCCAGAAGAGCCCTGTCTCGTCACAGTTGAAGATTTGCTGGGGGATGTATCGTTCGGCTTCTATCAGTTCGGCAAAAGTTATAATAAAATCTTCAGCTGCCTTCACATCCGCCTCACCAAGTCGACAACACGCACACCTCGCTCATGTTTTTCGACGATTGCGTGTTTTATATCCAAGCACATCATCCTCTTCTTCTTCTCAGTACTGCCCTTGGCACTCAATTTCTTAGGACCCATGGTTAAAACGAAGAAATTTTCCAAAATAACCAAAATGCGAAAACAAAGCAGCAGCGATATACGGCAGAGATGCTTGCACGGCAAGATAACCACGTGACCGGAACCCACTTGGTGGCGGGTGGCGTAAGCTCGTAACTCAGATCTCGGCTCGCATCTCAAAGCAATAAACCGCCCGAGCGACGGCTCGTATCTCGGAAAACTCGTAAGTTGGTGCACTCGTAAGTCAAGATTTCACTGTATATATATATGTATATATATATATAGATATATATATATATATATATATATAGATATATATATATATATATATATATGTATGTATGTATGTATGTATGTATGTATATATATATATATATATATATATATATATATATATATATATATATATATATATGTATGTATGTATGTATATATATATATATATATATATATATATATATATATATATATATATATATGTATGTATGTATGTATGTATGTATGTATGTATATATATATATATATATATATATATGTATATATATATATGTATGTATATATATACTGTATATATATATATATATATATACATATATACATATATATATATTGTTACGGAACCCAACGTCGGCCTCTGTTCCCCTTATCGAGGGGGGATTAATCCCCTCTCGTCTATGACTGACCGACGTGGTCCCGGGGGTATGACGTCACGCCCGGTCGGCGCTGGGTAGGGTATTAGGCCCAACCGTCCTATGACCTAAATACCAGCACCTCTCGGTACGCGAGGAAATACTCCCGCTCACGGCCGCAGCGTAATAGATTGGTTGCGCCGAGCGAAGCGAACTGCGGCGTGAGCCGTTTAGCGAAGGGGCTAAACCCGATTCCTATGCGTAGGCCGAATAGCGCCACGTATACTCAATTTGGAAACCTTTAAAGCGACCGAATGTGAAGAAGAAGACAAAGTAGGAAGAACAGGGATTTATTATTATTTACACACAACTAAAGGAAGAAAAGCAATCAAAGTAATATACAAGGAAATGGAAGAATCAGAAGGACACAGGGCAATTTCTAGCTTATCTACGCAGTCTTACTTAAACCCAGGGACAAGACACACAAAACAAACTCACGTACACGAATGGGGAATTTCAGAGTGGATTGGCTGGAGGGAGAGGAAGGTAGGACCACAAGGCTGGAAGGTTTGGCAGGGCACACAGCAAGCAGGTCCTTTCCGGGCTGGGAGCGAGCAGGGCGGCGGCGGCACACGTATCTCGTCCTTCCTCGACACGCCTCGGACTCTTTTGTCATCTGCTGCGGTCCTCTCCTCCCTCAAAATCGTCTGACGCATCTCTCTCCCTCAATCCTCTCTTGCGCGATTTTCGCACGCATACATCATACCTCAAGCGCGGGTGTGACACGCCCTCGTCTGTTTCGGTACCGCCCTCCCCCATGCTCTGTTTTGTGACCTTATATGGCAATGCCACGGGCTTGTCTCCTTATTTGGGCATGGGGCCGAACAGCCCCGCCCCTCCTGTCCAAACAGAGCACGGAGCACATATTCATTATAATAATAATAATAATAATTCATTTATTTTGTATAGCGCTTTTCATGAAGCCCAAAGGCGCTTTGACAGAGTGCAAAACATAATGCATAACAAAACATGAAAACAACAATTGCAAAAAGACAAGAATCAATAGGGAAATATTTAAAGCAAAAGGAGGGAGAAGGACAAGTGATAGTCAGGGGTTAAATGCTGTGGGTTGAATGTTGAATGCAGTGCTGAACAGGTGGGTCTTGAGTGATGATTTGAATGTGGTGAGTGAGGAGGAGTCTCTGATGGTGTGAGGTAGTGAGTTCCAGAGGGTGGGAGCAGCGATGGAGAAGGCCCTGTCCCCCCAGGATCTGAATTTGGTCCGGATGGGGGGGGGGGGGGTCAGGAGGTTGGTACCAGCAGAGCGGAGGTTGCGGGTGGGAGTGTGTCTGGAGAGGAGGTCAGCCAGGTAGGATGGGGCCAGGTTATGGAGGGCTTTGTAGGTCAAGAGGAGGATTTTGTACTGGATTCTCTGGGAGATGGGGAGCCAGTGAAGCTTGTAAAGGACGGGGGTGATGTGGTCACGGGTCTGGGAATGGGTGAGTAGACGGGCAGCGGAGTTCTGAATGTATTGGAGTTTATTGGTGATTGTTGAGGGTGAACCATAGAGGAGGCTATTGCAGTAGTCCAGACGGGAGGTGATGAAGGCGTAGATGAGGGTTTCTGCAGCCGTGGAGGAGAGGGATGAGCGGAGACGGGCGATGTTTTTCAGGTGAAAGAAGGCTGTCTTTGTGATCTGTTTAGTGTATTTGTCGAAGGAGAGGGTTTGGTCAAAGATGACGCCAAGATTCTGGATGAGAGGGGAGGTGGATACTGGGATACCGTCGATGTTGAGGGCAAAGTTATGGGTGGATTTTGTGAGCGTTTTTGGGCCAATGATGATTATTTCAGATTTATCACAGTTAAGTTTGAGGAAGTTGATTTGAAGCCAGGATTTTATTTCAGAGATGCAGTTTGTCAGGATAGAGTGGGTGTCGGTGGAGACGGACTTGGTGGAGATGAAAAGCTGGATGTCATCGGCGAAACAGTGGAATTGGAGACCATGACGGCGGATTAAGTGACCGAGGGGGGACAGGTAAAGGATGAAGAGGAGGGGGCCAAGAACTGAACATTGGGGGACACCTTGGGGGAGGGGAGCAGTGGGGGATTTGCAGTTATTGATGGAGATGAACTGGCGTCTGCCAGAGAGGTATGATTTAATCCAAGAGAGGGCAGTGCCGGTAACGTTAAAGGTGGATTCAAGTCGGGTGAGGAGGATGGTGTGATCGATGGTGTCAAAGGCAGCGCTGAGGTCGAGGAGGACGAGAATGTTGAGGTTGCCAGCGTCAGAGGAGAGGAGAAGGTCGTTGGTGATTTTGAGGAGAGCAGTTTCAGTACTGTGGTTGGAGCGGAATCCAGATTGGAATGTTTCATACAGGTTATTGGCAGAGAGGTGATGTTTGAGTTGAGTGGCTACAGCGCGTTCGAAAACTTTCGACAGAAAGGGTAGGTTGGAGATGGGTCTGAAGTTGTTTAGGGTGTCAGGGTTTAGACCAGGTTTTTTTAGAATGGGGGTAACAGCAGCAATTTTGAGGGATGGTGGGACGATGCCTGTAGACAGGGAGGAGTTTATTGTTGCAATGATAAGTGGAGAGAGAGCAGGGAGGGAGGCCTTGACAAAGCTGGAGGGGATGGGGTCAAGAGTGCAGGTGGCAGTTTTCATTCCTATGAGGAGTTCAGAGGTCAGTAGGGGAGACCGGGGAGAATTGAGACAGGGGAAGGCAGGATAAGGGGGGGCAGGTGGTTGGAGGGGGAGCGGGTGCGGCAGTGGTCAAGCTGTTGTAGATGTTGTCAATTTTGCGTTGGAAGAAAGAAAGGAAGGAGATGCAGTTGTCTACTGTGAATGACTGGGTGGTGGTGTCCAGGGGGCGGAGGAGTTTGTTTATTGTAGAGAAGAGTGCTTTTGGGTTTCCGGAGCCAGAGTGGATAATTTGAGAGTAGTAGGCGGAGCGGGCGTGGGAGAGGGCATCTTTGTAGTGTTGTAGGTGGTCCTTGTAGGCTTGGGAGTGAACTGTGAGACCTGTTTTATTGCGGAGTCTTTCAAGTTGGCGAGCACGAGTTTTCATCAGGCGGAGTTCAGGGGTAAACCAGGGAGCAGAATGGGTGAAAGAAACTGTTTTGGTTTTTACAGGCGCAAGCTGGTCAAGGCAGGAGGAGAGAGTGTGGTTGTAGTAGTCAGTGAGGTCGGAAGGGGTGTGGAGGTCAATGAAGGGAGAAGTGGACATTTTTTCAGAGAGGGTGGATGAGAATGAGGTACGTGAAAGAGCGTTTAGCTTACGGAAGTTGATAGTGCGATAATCTCTTGGTGTTGGGGTGGGGATGTTGATGGTCATAGTGATGGCTAAGTGGTCAGAGAGGGTGAGGTCAGAGCCAGAGAGATGGTGCAAAATTAATCCAGTGGAGCAGACAAGGTCCAAAATGTGACCACGGATATGCGTAGGAAAGTTGACATGTTGAGTGAGGTTAAAGCAGGTGAGTAAATCAGTGAAGTCAGTGGTTATTGTGGAGTCAGTGGAGTCCATGTGGATATTGAAATCACCAAGGAGGAGGATTGAGGGGGAGAGGGAACATAGCTGGGTCAGAAAGTAGGAGAAGTCAGACAGGAATAATGGGTGTGGTTTGGGAGGGCGGTAGACGACAGCCATGACTGACTGCGTGCGACCAGAGAGTTTAAAAGCCAGGTGTTCAAAGGATGAGGATGAGGCGATGGGGATGAGGCTGGTCCTGATGTCTTGACGGTGGATAACGGCAATTCCACCACCTCGGCCCTCCGAGCGTGGTTTATTGACGTAGGAATATCCATTGGGTGTGGTGAGGTTGAGCGTGTAGTAGTCCAGTGGTTGTTGCCAGGTTTCTGTGAGACAGAGAAAGTCCAGTTTGTTATCCAGGATGTAGTCGTTGAGGATGAGGCATTTGTTGTTGAGGGACCGGGTGTTGAACAGGGTGAGCTTGATGTTGTTTTGAACAGCGGGGATGAATTCAGGTGATTTAGCCAGGGTTCGCAGGCAGGAGGTGCGATTTTGTGCGTTGCCGTGACTAGGTGCGCTGGGACGATGAGTGGGAGTGCGCTGAGCCGACCAGAGGACGGGGATGGAGTGACCTGATTGTACATATACAAACTTACGACCGGAGCCATGGTGAATGTACCTGGGTCGTCGGAGGAGTCCATTTGATTTGATGGCAGAGATGCACGATGGGGTGGAGCGGGTATTGAGCAGAAGGAGCCTTGCGGCGGAGTACCGCAGAGCCATGCCAGGCAGGAGCGGAGAGGCGAGCACGAGGCCAAGGTTGAGGAGGTGAAACAATGGTCCCAACGCACGGGAGCAGGCCCAAGGAAACGAAGGAGCCAGGTAGGTGAAGCTAGGAGCAGAGTCGGGACCAAGCAGAGGGCAGACAGGAGCAAAGAGATGATCACGAGGCCAAGGTTGATCACGGCAAAGCGGGAAATGCAGCGGCAATCAACCGCCGCCGCTACAAATCAAGATCACGGCGGGAAAACCGCCGCCACACCGCTGCGAAGGACACAACCCACGAGAGCGTGCCCGAGGAAACAGCGAGCAGGCGAAGGAGCCGGGTAGGCGAAGCAGGGAGCAGAGCCGGGACTATGCGGAGGGCAGACTCAATGGCCAGAAAATCCGCACGACCACCAAAAAAGCAAGCCACAGACAGTGGCCCAGTCGAAGAAGCGGCGAGCATGTGACGCCTGCGTCCTCTTCAGACCGGACCGGAAGCGGAAAAACCAATTGGTTTATAGCAGCGAACACCGCTTCCAAAGCCAGGCCAGTTGAGGGGGCGCGCACCCCACGCTTGTTAAGTTGCGTTACACAGAGAGGGAGAGTTCGGCTGGGAAAGGTAATTATTGAAGGGGAGCTATCCTTATTTGATTCGGTGCAGTGCAATGATTTAGTGGACCACAGAGCCTTATACTGACATTTACTAAGGACATAACTACTGAGGGGGAAACTTATGATTGGCTACGTGTGTGCGATGGCCTAACTAAGGACGACCTTTGACCTTTACAATCGGAGGTATTTACAAGGAATATTTACAGCAAATTACACACACAGTTCCCAAATCCTCCACAATATATATATATATATATATATACATATATATATATTGTTGTGGTTTTGTGAATAGAGGATGACCCCTCCCCCCCCCCCCCCCCCCCCTAGTAGGTAGTTGCACCACAACATGTAGCCTCGCTTTAGATCAGTTATTTCTTATTAAATGTAAGCGTAATCTTCTTTCCTGTGTTAGTTTGCATTGAGCAGGCCAGTGAGTTAGGTGTTCTTTGAGCTGAAATGCCATGTGCTAGGCCTGGAACAAGTCTGGCAAGGCCGAAGGGAGGAGCTGCAGGGGAGTGACCAGTAGGCGGCGAGCAGCCAATCGGAGCTCAAGGGGAGTGGCTCACAATGGCAGCGAGAGGAGTGGCTTGGAACATTCGGGTAAGGCTGGGGAGGGGCCATATAAGACCCTGCCCCGAGCCCCCCGAGAGAGAGTCGCCCAGCCCCTGAGTCAGAATCGGTGAGAGTCTCCCAGTCAGAGCTTTTGCCACAGCATGAGTGGATTCAGTTGCTTGTTATAAGCCCTCTCTTTACACGAACTCTCCCTGCACCCTGCGGCTGTGTTAATCGCGCTTGTGGAGACGATCCATTCCGGGCCACAGACGCACGATCTCCCTACCTACGCTCCCAGCACACGTGCCGTGAACATCTGAGGGCCACGCCCGGTGAGCTGTCCGGGAGTGAATGGCGCCAGGACGCGTTTGGAGCGCGAACTGTCCTTCCTTCTTTTCCCTGCGTGAGTGAGTGGGCCCTTGTCCGGGCATAAGTTAAGACTGATTAAGCCTGCTCTGTGTCTCTTCGCCTTGTTTTGTTGTAAATAAACCTGTTATTTCTTCCAGTTGATCGTGCCCGTCATTTCCACCTTTTGGCCTAGCATCGCACGAATAAAACCGCTCGAATCGGGTTCAATAAAAGTAACGGCACGAGTCATGTGATACGCAAACCGCTCTGGCGTATTCGATTCGCGTGGCTTGTGCGAGGTCCAATCCCCGTTTTCGTGGCAGCGTGGGTACCGAAGGTACGTGTGGAATCGACCCGATACCCTTCCGCACGCTCGCTACTGGAGTGGCGACTCGGCCTCGTGGACTCGAAGACCCGAGGGGGAAGAGGGGTTTAACCCCCCCTCTGTACGTCGACGGGCTTCGAGAGACCCGCAACAATATATGCAGACTTGGCATTTAATATGGAATATTTTTTTTTTCTTGACGGGTTTACTTTCTTAACTCAGTATATCAATCTGGTGAGTTTCTTTTAGTCAGGTTCACTTTGTTTTTTCGTTCAAATTTTTTGGAGATTAGCAAAACTATACATTTTTGGAATACTCAGAACATGAGGAATCCAAAAATTCATGTTTGCATTTGCGTAGACACCTTTGCGAAAATGACACTCAGGACAGTGATGAAGATCTGTAAAAGCATATTCCTGAACGGTATAGACCTCGTAGATCCTGTGTATAGGACTTATAGTTCAATCTGATACTACCTATAACTTCCTATAACAACCTATAACTTCAAAGGACTTGCAATATCATGTATTATGTAATACAGTTATATCACAAATATAAAGACAATGGTTTTCAATTACCTTTGTTTGTTGCTTTTCTATAATCCTGAGCACTATTTTGAGGCCTTTATTGGATTCCTTGACCCAGAAAACATAGGATTAGCATATTTAATTAAGTCTCTAGGTTGACTCGAAGCCGAGATCGCGCAAAATATGTATTTTATGGCGGCCATTTTCAAAATCCAAAATGGCGGCCATGCAGGTGTCTGTGCAAATGCCAACATTGATTTTCAGATTCTCCATGCTCTGAAGATTCCAAAAATGTACAGGTTTGCTAATCCCAAAATTTTGAAAGAAATTATATTTGTTAACATAGTGAACCTGACTATCTTCATCACTGTCCTGAGTGTCATTTTCGCAAAGGTGTCTACGCAAATGCAAACATGAATTTTTGGATTCCTCATGCTCTGAATATTCCAAAAATGTATAGTTTTGCTAATCTCCAAAAATTTTGAACGAAATTATATTTGTTAACATAGCGAACCTGACTATTTTACACTTTGGTGATTTATTTGTTAAAAGAACCATGTCACTGATTGTCTGTCGCAGCAAGAAGTCAACAACAGGATTATATCACAGGTGGCGTGGCAAAATGTACGGACAGGTGCATTTGATGATTGGCTTCACAGTCGGGTATACAAGGGTTGTTGCGTTCTGTATTAGTGGAAAACAACTGCTGCACATCTGCAAAAGTTAATGCCACTTTCTCTGGAGATGGTCCGTCAACTCAACAATGCTGTTTGTCATGGCGTGGTAGCTTTACGAAATTACGGCATGAAACAGCGTGCTATTGCTCGGCAGTATGGCATCACTCAAGGTCAGGTGTCAAAGATCCTGAAACGAAATGCTCAGAGGGGTGTCCCTACTCCAATACCGAGGCCAGGACGTCCCCGCAGAACCACAAGGAGGGATGATCGCCAGCTGCACCGGTTAGTCCGCAATGGCCGTACCAAGTCAGCTAATCGGCTTAGGGCTGAGTGGCAGCAACTGACAAATGTGCCTGTATCCAGAAGGCTAGTCAACCAACGACTGGTTCAAGCAGGCTATCGTGCCAGGCATCCCCTGATAAAGCCAGGCCTGACCAGACAACACCGCCAGCGCCGATTGCAGTGGGCCAGAGAGCACCGTCAATGGCAGCCAGGACACTGGAATCACGTGAACTTCAGTGACGAGTCTAGATTTCTGGTCTATCGTCAAGATGGCCGCGTCCGAATATGCAGACAAGTGCATGAAGCCTACAACAAAGATTGTATAGTGCCAAGAGTCCAAGCTGGAGGTGGTGGGGTGACCGTTTGGGCTGCTTTTCATGCAGGGGGCAAAACTGACCTGGTTGTTCTGAATGGAAATCTGAACCAGTTCAAGTACAGGGCCATTCTGGAAGAAACATTGCTTCCATTTGCTCGTGCAGCCTTTCGAGGAAACTTTGTCTTCCAAGATGACAATGCACGGCCTCATCGTGCTCGCATGATCCAACACTTTCTTGCTGACCGTGGTGTAGAGCATATGGAGTGGCCTGCCATGTCCCCGGGTATGAATCCGATAGAGAACTTGTGGGCAGAATTAATGCGTCAAATCGGCCACTTGGACCATCAGCAGACCTCTGTGCGTGAATTGCAGCAGGCTATTGTCACTGCATGGCAAGCGATTCCTGTCCAAACCTTGGCAAATCTCGTGAACAGCATGCCTCAAAGTGTACGTGCTCTCCTGAATGCTCGTGGGGGTTACACGAAGTACTGAACTGTAATTTTACTGTCCGTAATCCCAGTCGTAATTTAACTTTTGTTTTTGTTAAAAAAAAATTGGGCTTATGTGCAAAATAAAGAGATACTTCTGGAAAACGTACAGAAGTTTAACACAGTACTGTCCATGAATTGAGTTCGATATCAGTTTACATCACTTTCAAGGATCAATTTATTTGTTTCGAAATGTCAAATGTGGTTTTTGTTTCTTTTAAAGGTCACATTAACAAAATCTGGAATAATTTCAACATAATTCCAATGAACTTTTAGTTCTAAGACATCTTGAAAAGTAAGTTCACCCCCACAAAAAAAATATTCCATATTAAATGCCAAGTCTGTATATATGTGTTTATTTTTTACGAAGTATATGAAATGTATATGTGAGAAAAATTCCATGATTGTATAAATGTTTTGCAAAATTGAGAGATATATATATATATATTTGGAAAAGTAACAGCTAAGATACTTGAATATCTGTTTATTGAATTGAAAATTGAGAAAGCAATAATCATAATGTACATAATACAGACACCCATATGGTGGCTTGCTTAAAAGCTTTAGGTGGGTTTTCACGGGACACGCGAACGGTTCGCGAAGGATGCGAATGTTGAAAAAATGGCAAAGTCCAACATTCGTATTTTAGGCTCCAAAAGTTCGCCAAACATGCGCGGGAGTTCGGAAGCGTCGTCAATTGTTCGCGGGAGTCGTTTTTTGTTCGGCGGGAATTTCAAACTTTTTTTTTTGGAGCCTAAAATACGAATGTTGGACTTTGCCATTTTTTCGACATTCGCATCCTTCGCGAACCGTTCGCGTGTCCCATGAAAACCCACCTTAAGGCAACTGTGTTTGAACAAAATAACTAACCATGAAATGGTGACTTAGATAAAGAGACTGAATTGAACAATGATACAGATGGACAGTGCAGATTCAGAATGATAAGATAAAAGAATGTTATGTATTGTCGGTCTTATAAGATCAGTGAACTAATACCATCAAAGTTTGAAATCAGGAAAACTGATGTAACTTCAGGCACCATTTATTAAAATCAAACAGTATTGTAGAAACTACTGATTAACCCCGAAGTAAAAAAAAAAAAAGTGGGGAATATCTCTGATAATGAATATATTATTGGAACTAGGTATTCCTGTTTGTGATTTTAACCATTATTAATGAATGATTTTAAATACATGAGTTAAGCATTTGTGAGATATATGAAGGACTCATTTTATACCTGTTTGGTAATAATACAAGGGAAATTGTTGATATAGAAGGTAAGATAGTGATTACATTCCTCATTGATTTGTATTACGAGGACCATATAATTTTAAATAATTTTAAAATTGTCAATTAATTAATCAGAAGGCTAGAGATATCCGAGTTGGTGGAGATGTCATAAATTAAACACATCTGATGTTGGACTTTATGTCTTTGTGATATATGTGAAAACACATACCTGATTTGGATATTATCCGTGAGAAGCATATAAATGAATATAACCTTTTGAATGTTTTGAGGAAAACAGCAAATTGTTAAATGTGAAGCTGTTATAAGATATACATGATTAGTTAAAACATGGTAATTTCATGTCAAGATGTACCCTGTCTGATTCAGAGTGTGTGGAAAGCAGATACAGATGTGGCTGAGTAAAGGATAAGACCAGATCACATCTCAAATGGAGTGATAATGGCATTGGGAAGAAGTTCTAGAAAGAAAATTTGTGGCTAAAAATGAAGTTAATCTTGGCATACACCCTCCTTCTCAAAGAATGATGAAGGCATTCTCCTTTGCAAGATTGGAGACGGATGCTTACTGTTACGGATTCGTCACTTCCGTTGTGGTTTTCATCCACTGTAAACATTTTTGATTCCATGTACAGTGTGGCCCCGTTATAACGCGATCGTTGATGTCCATAAAATGTCATCGCGAAAAAAGCGGGGTCGCACTAAATCGGGGTTCAAGAAAATCAGCGTTCAAACTGACCCAATGTTGACCTAACATCCTAAAACATCGTAAAACAACAAATAAAAACATTCAAGAATATTAGCAATCATCCTTTACAGTTTATTTCTTTAAAAAGTGATCGAGTGTTCTTTGCTTGAACATAGCATGTCGCTGGCTGCGAGCGAAATCGAGAATGCTTCTGAGTTGGAGGATTTTTATGTGGTCCACCTCCTGGGTCTCCAGCCAACGGAGACTAGCCTCGAGGTGTTCAATGGCTTCAGACACTTTTGGGGGTGGGGGTGGAGGCTCTTCATTGTCATCTTCTTGTGGCTTGAGAACCGGTACACTTGCCTCCGCCGGTGCGATAGTTACGTTACGGACGATCTCTGCGTCCGTCAGGTGCTCATATGTTGGGCATTCGTCGTTGGCAGAGTGCCACTGGTGTAGCTCTTCTTTGCTCCATTCAGACATTGGAAGGCCTTCTGAGCAAGCTTGAACAAACCACTCGTATAGGGTCATCGAGGCTGACATCTTTGGCTGTCTTCAGGCGTTTGGCTTTTTGTCCTGCTTCTTCTTCAACTTTGCAAAGTGACACACGTAACTTTTCTTCTCGAGATTTCCAGCCACGAAGTGTTGATTCTGGTATTCCGAGGTCTCGTGCAACTTGAGTTTGACTTTTCGTCTTGATCGCACCAAGTGCATGAAGCTTATCTTTCACAGAAAAAGATTTTCTTTTTCTAGCAGTTTGTTCCATTTCCGGAAGAAGTTCCGGAAAGAGCAAAAAAAAAATGGTCCAATGACTCATCGCGTTATATCCGAATTCGCGTTAAATCGGGGCGCTTAAAATCGGGGTTTCACTGTACTATTATTGTTGTCGTTTAAGGGAAATAGAGGTTACTATTTTCAAAAGGTAAAAAAGTCAATGTTTTAAATGAACAATGTTCTGACTCTCTTGAAAATCCTCTGTATCTCTTTGCTGATGACTCTACTCTCTGTCGCTCCATTCTTCATCCCTCAGATCGGCAGTCTGCAGCCTCCTCACTCTCTGCAGACCTGGACAAAATCACAGACTGGGCAAACAAGTGGAACATGTCTTTCAATCCTGACAAATCTCACACTCTTACGATGTCTCTCCTAAAAGACCGACTGGACAACCCTCCCATCCACTTTATGAATAATCCTCTCCAAGAAGTTCTGTCACTCAAGCTTTTGGGTCTCACTATCTGCCATGATCTTTCCTGGGAAAACCACATTTCAAATCTGGCCTACCAAAGCCAGTCGCCGACTGGGAATCCTCCGTCGTGCGAAGTCCTTCCTTGGCACACCTGAGCTCCTCACCACATACAAGGCTTTCATCCGCAGCTCAATGGAATACTGCTCTCCCCTCTGGGCTGGTGCTCCTGCCTCACACCTAGCTCGTCTTCACACTGTTGAAACCAAAGCATTCAGAATCATTGGAATCTCCCGCGATGAAGCTAACTCCAAGGGCCTCTCACTCACTCACCGCAGGCAGGTTGGTGGTCTTTCCGTCTTCTACCGACTCCTCTCTGGCCTTGCCCCCCCCCCCCAGCTCTCTCTGGGCTCTGTCCCGCAAATATTCCTACAGGTCGCACAAGATCTGCCTGCAACCCTCTTATGGTCAAACTGCCAAAATCAAGACTCTCTGCTCACCTTCACTCCTTCATTCCTCTTTTCTCCCGCCTCTGGAACAAACTCCCTCACTCTCTTCAATCCCACTCCACCCTCCAGGTCTTTAAAACAGCTGTTCACCACCATCTCTTATCTCCCCCCATCCAAAACCTTGATCTTTTCTACCCCCGCTAATTTCACCGCAATTCCACCTTTTTGAAATACCAACTTCTGTCCTGGAAGTCCTTGGTGTCCTTGTGTTTTATACTTCTCCCTCCCCCCCCCCTTCCCACGCCTCCTCCCCCCAAGCCCTCTCCCTTCCACACATCTCCCTGCTCTCAAATGTTGTGTTTGTGTGCTTCCCCTTCTCTCCCCATCTTGTTTTCCGCTCCCTCTTTTTATATATTTTGTTTGTCTGGTTGATTTGTTTGTGAAGTAAATGTTAGCTCTTTCACGAGCCTCGATTCAGTATACAAAAAAAAAACCAAAAAAAAAAAACCCGGAACCAGACGACGACGAAGAGGAAGAGGAGGATGAGAAGGTGGAGTGGGTGAGTCGGACAAGAAGCCGAGCTGCTTCGAGATCTGGAGCGAACTTTGACGAACGAGGGTCACGAGTGAGCTTCGGGTTTCCCGGGAAAGGGATTCATGCGACAGAGTTGTTATTGCTGTGACAGATAAACCTGCGTGACAGGTTTTGCGGTTGATTCCGGAGAGAATCATCAGAGTGTCGTTACGCCTCGAGAATGGGCCGTCGGCCATTTTGACTCATGCACTTTGCGCATCGCTCAAGGTTTTCACTTCGCTTTATCCATTCTCACCACATCCAGACGTTAATTTGGTGTGTGTGTGTAAAGTGGCTTTTGAGTGGGAAATCTGCGGTTCGCCGAGTGGGAGCCGTGGAACGTCCATACCCGAGGGTGTGATTTCCCAGTCGCCTTGAGGGCGCCTTTGCGCAGCTTTGGCAACGGGACTGTGACTGTCATCCGAACGGGATTGTGGTCTCGATTGGACATCGTTCTGACGATCGCTGGAGCGGATCGACTTTGGCTTGATGCCGGAAGAGACATTGGGGAATGTTCTTCTTTTCACTCACTTGGAGCACAGTGGGTTGTATTGTACGAATCTGATGGTACCATCATAGGAAATATATATTGGTTGTAAAATTGATTACTATTGTTGTTGTACTGTTATTCTTGTGTGATCTTAATACAATATTTGTTTGTTGGTAACAAATGGTGTGGCTCCACCATTGATCTTTGACATACAGAATAACATCTTTCTGCCGTGACTCCTCTCGGGGCTCGGAGGTACACCGTGACCGGGGTTTGGGGAGGAGCACGTAACATTACCTTCACCAAGGAAAATTCATGTGACCATTTGCCTGGATCACATTGCAATGTATGGAAGAAAGGCTGATCACTTGCTTCTGTTCAAATGTCTGGAACATTCATCACGTCAGCAATTGTGGGACGACAACATCTTACCTGCAACTTCTACTGGATGCAGTGACTTGTGTCATTGCTTCACCAACTTCCGGGGAACCAGCGTGGATCTGTAAGTGGACGGCTGTGCATGATTCTGCTGGTTGCTCCTGGCATGGGCCATGGATAACTTGAACACCATGGTCCTAACATCGCTGTGGATGCATCTGTCATCTCTGTTCCACATCTTGCTGGTCAACCAACATTACATCAACACTTGCTCCACGCTCATGATGAGTGAGGAGGCAAGTCAACTACAACTGGATGAAGGCCTTGTTCAAGAACTACTATGGCTCACAGCAAGAGTGGCAAGGATGCTACATGCAGAGCAGGGTCAGCTTACGATTCCCCCCAGCGATCACAACAGCGGAAACCCTACGCAAAATAGTGTAGGTGCTATGAAGACATCAGAAGAAAATGTTTCATACTTGATTTTCAAACACGAATGATCAGCCTCGTCTTTATAAACAGAAAGTCAACATTTGTTCTGAAGCAAAACGTATTTTCGAAGAACAATTGCCAAATGTTGCAGATGTTTTATTATTTTGAAAATGGTGAATTGAAATTGTTGTGTATTGGTAAAGGTGAAGTTTTGTTTGCAGAGATATTTATGATGAAAATTAAATGAACTGAATTATCCATATGGAAAGAGTCAACGAACAAAGAAATGTTTTTATGATCTGATTCTTCCAGGATGACGGTGCATACACCTTAGGTATTGAAAACGGTGCATATATGCCTTAGGTATTGAAAATTGAATTACCAAATTTTGTAATTTGAGTACCTTGTAGGTTGTTGTTTACATTAGTTGTTTTAATTTAAACAAAAAGAAAAAACTTGAGGAATTATAGAAGTTATGAAGACCTCGACATTTGTTAGGAGTCGGCGAGTTATCGCAGACAATCAAATTCAAACTTGTCCCTGACCCACTTAATTAATAAAATGTATTGTAATGACAATAATTAGATATAGTTTAATCATTTGCTGAATCTTAATAATACTATGCTATGGTTCATAATAATGATCTTTTAGAAGGATTTTTTTTTTTTTTTTTTTTTTTTGTATAGTGAATCGAGGCTCGTGAAAGAGCTGACATTTACTTCACAAACAAATCAACCAGACAAACAAAATATATAAAAAGAGGGAGCGGAAGACAAGAGAAGGGGAAGCACACAAACACTTGAGGGCACACAACATTTAAGAGCAGGGAGATGTGTGGGAGGGAGATGGCTTGGGGGGAGGGGGGTGGCAGAAGTATCAAACACAAGGACACCAAGGACTTCCAGGACAGAAGTTGGTATTTCAAAAAAGTGGAATTGGGGTGAAATTAGTGGGGATAGAAAAGATCAATGTTTTGGATGGGGGAAGATAAGAGATGGTGGTGAACAGCTGTTTTAAAGACCTGGAGGGTGGAGTGGGATTGAAGAGAGTGAGGGAGTTTGTTCCAGAGGCAGGAGAAAAGAAGAATGAAGGAGTGAAGGTGAGCAGAGAGTCTTGATTTTGGCAGTTTAACCATAAGAGGGTTGCAGGCAGATCTTGTGCGACCTGTAGGAATATTTGCTGGACAGAGCCCAGAGAGAGCTGGGGGGGGGGGGGGGGCAAGGCCAGAGAGGAGTCGGTAGAAGACGGAAAGACCACCAACCTGCCTGCGGTGAGTGAGTGAGAGGCCCTTGGAGTTAGCTTCATCGCGGGAGATTCCAATGATTCTGAATGCTTTGGTTTCAACAGCGTGGACGAGCTAGGTGTGAGGCAGGTGCACCAGCCCAGAGGGGAGAGCAGTATTTCATTGAGCTGCGGATGAAAGCCTTGTATGTGTTGAGGAGCTCAGGTGTGCCAAGGGAAGGACTTCGCACATCGGAGGATGCCCAGTCGGCGACTGGCGTTGGAGGCCAGATTTGAAATGTGGTTTTCCCAGGAAAGATCATGGCAGATAGTGAGACCCAAAAGCTTGAGTGACAGAACTTCTTGGAGAGGATTATTCAGAAAGTGGATGGGAGGGTTGTCCAGTCGGTCTTTTCGAAGAGACATCATAAAAGTGTGAGATTTGTCAGGATTGAAAGACATGTTCCACTTGTATGCCCAGTCTGTGATTTTGTCCAGGTCTGCAGAGAGTGAGGAGGCTGCAGACTGCCGATCTGAGGGATGAAGAATGGAGTGACAGAGAGTAGAGTCATCAGCAAAGAGATAGAGAGGATTTTCAAGAGAGTCAGAGAGATCATTGATGAAGACCAGAAAAAGCACAGGGCCCAGAACACTGCCTTGGGGAACTCCAGCCTGAACAGGAAGAGGAGATGAGACAAACCCATTCAGGGCCACACGTTGACTACGACTAGAGAGGAAGTCTGCCAGCCATGCGTGGAGATTTCCATGGATACCAAAAGAGGAGAGTTTGGTGAGCAGAGCGGGGTGCCAGACCGTATCGAAGGCACGTGATATGTCAAGGGAGACAGCTCTAATGTCCTGTTTGGCATTGAGGACCTCCATCCATTGTTGAGAAAGTAGAAGCAGCATGTCCAGAGTAGAGTGACCAGGTCTGAAACCAAATTGATGATCAGAGATCAAGCCATTGGAGAAGAGGAAAGATTTCATATCTGAAGCAATGATGGATTCCATGACTTTGCTGATAATTGGGAGAAGGCTGATTGGTCTGTAGTTGCTGGGATCTGTTTTTGCACCTTTTTTGTGCAAAGCGGTGATGTTGGCAGATTTCCAAGCAGATGGCAGATGACCTTGAGCAAAAGAGAGGGTGAAGAGAACAGAGAGAGGGAGTGAAAGAGCGGAAGAACAGGATTTTAGGACCCGTGGGCTGATGCCGTCAGGTCCAGTTGCAGAATCAGAGTCGAGGGTTGACAGAAACTTTTCCACCTTGTCAGGAGGAAAGGACACAGAGTCCAGGAGCAGCTGGGTACGACTGGGTACGGTGGGTACAGAGAGGGATGGGTTTGGGACACAAGATTTAGAGGCAAACACAGAGTTGAGGCATTCAGCTTTTTCACGTGTGGAATCAGCCGTGTGGCCGTTTGAGGTGAGGGAGGGGATGGAGGGGGAACAAACACCAGAAACAGATTTGACCAGACGCCACCAGGATTTGGAAGAGGGAGACAGATAAGAGAGTTCTGTCCTGAGAACGGAGAGATATTGTTTCCTGGCTCTCCTGAGGGTGGACACACACTTGTTTCGGGTTTTGTGAAAGGAAATGAGATTTCCTTCCGTTGGATTTGCTTTCCAGGAGACGAAAGCAAGTTGTTTCTGGGCAATAGCCTCACCACAAGATTCCGTGTACCATGGACGGGAGGAAGGGTATGACAACTGAAGACTGAAGACGAGATGGGATAAATCTGTGCATGAGAGAGAGCTATTTACTTTGGAAAAATTCCCAAGATGAGTTGATGTCAGAGGCGGTAGAGATGGGAGACCAGTCCAGATGATTGATGGCTGCTTGAAGACCGTGCCAGTTGGCCTGAGTGAAATGCCAGACTCGTCGACGCTGAGGAGGCTCTCTGAGAATGGTCAGAGAGATGTCCACTTTAACAAGCACATGATCAGATGAGCCGATTGGAGCAGAAGAAGAGCAGCAGACATTTTCAGGGAAGTTTGTGATAACCAAGTCCAGAAGAGAAGATGCTCCGTTGACTGAGATCCGGGTCGGGAAATTGACAGATTGTGTCAGTCCCAGTGAGTCACAGAAATCCTTTGCTGAAGAGCCATGGCTGGTGAGAGAGGAACCCACACCCAGCCAACTGGCATGGTGACAATTGAAATCACCACATATGAGGAAGAGAGAGTTGGGATGGGTAGATAGAAGTTGGTCCATATTATCAGACAGCGAGATGTAGATGGAGTCATCACTGTTTGGTGGACGGTACAACACACATATGAACAAAAGGTGGGAGCGAAGGGGAAGCCATAGCCAAAGCTATTCCTGGGGGTGAGGTGGAGAGAGGGCAGTGCAGGGCGAGTGAGGAAGAGAGTTTTTTATAAAGATAGCAACTCCCCCTCCAGGACGAGGCTCAGGTCTATCATACCAAAGATTCTCAAAGCTGCAAAGGAACGTGTGGACCCAACATCTGGAATTGATTTTTGTCACCTTGTCAAATAGCACAAGGCAAGAATGTTGACTTAGCCACGGGGTTGGTGTTCAGTACTCCATTAGGGAACTGGAACAGGTCAAGGAGTGACCTTAAAAGGATAAATTGTCAGCTTGGGCAAACTCTTAAGTCACCCCATTATTACAAACAGATGGAGTTGGCGCCAGAACGTCTAGGCCCCAGATTCCAACAGTGGAAGATAAGAAGGTACGATTCCTATTTAAACGGGAAGACTGCAAGACTGGACCACTGGACCAGAGAGATTTTCCTTCAACTGAATGACGCGTCATTTGTGTGTGTGTAGTTTGTAATAGTGTCGGTTTCTCTCTCTCCGCAATATCTGAATAAATCTCGGTTTGAACTGAGTGAGTCTGGGTCCCGTTGAGTCTGAGTCTCGCTAAGAAAAGTGTCTGAAAAGCAGCTACAACACTCCTCTTCACTGGCTGCCCGCATTTCCATACAACTGAGCCAGCAGCGCATGAAGCAACCATTTGATAAAGTGTACAGATCAATGCCACCCGTGATACAGGTCAATGACTGGGTCAGAGTTAAGTATCCTTATTGGAAAAACAAAATGCAGTCATTCTGGTTCTCCCCACTTCGTGTTAGCCGACAACTTGGACCAGTGACTTCAGCTTCAGGATGGGTCTCGCTGGCACGCCAGAAGACTACGGAGAGTGGTGGCTCCCATAACCCAGCCTTTGAATACATCCAGCCAACTGGGAATTCGTATGTGCCCCACCAATGCAGGTGGTGTGGCTAATATAGGAGGAGGGCTCGAACCTGTAGGGTCACTGCAACGGCTATAAGAGTTCATCAGCGCCCCATCCGTTTTTCGGATTTCGTGACATGATGATGTAAGAGGAAGTGGAATGGTGATGAGACAGAGAGACAGAGACAGAGACAGAGACAGAGAGAGAGAGAGAGAGAGAGAGAGAGACACCATCTTAATGGAGTCAGATATGTGTTCATGGCTACATGCTTGAGAATAAATGGACTTGTGCCTTGCAATGAACCACATCGTTTAGCGTCTTTGGAGTGACATAACAAGCTCACAATCATGAACACATGGTTTGAGAAGTAGAACATCCATAAGTACACATGGCAACATCCAGGAAGTAAGAAGTGGCACTGTATTGACTGTGTCAGGTTGGGTCATGAAGCAGTTGGAAACAAATGGAAGAATAAAGAGGATAGAGTTAAGGAATGTAAGATGTTTAAAGGTGGCTTGCTAAATGCAGCTGACAGTAGTCTTGGATGGGAAAGGTGTAAACAACTAGATTGCTTTCAAGAAAGCATCACCAAATTGCAAAAGCTCTTCGTGAAACATAAAGAAAAGAAGCCCGAGAGTAAGGAAGAGGAGAGTTAAGATGGTAATAAGGCAGGGGCCTTTCACTCAGAGAGTACAGTTAATGCATATAATGGTCTCCCTGGAAAGGTAGATCAGTTTAAATATAGTAGATAAACAGCAGCAACAGTAGATAAGTTTAAATTGGAATCAGATAGGTATAGGTACCTAGAAGCATTGGAGATAGAGGATTGCAAGGATATTGGCAGGACCTTTCAGTAGTTTGTTTGGATGGGTCATTGTGTGCATCTCTGGTGTTGGCTTCGCGGTTAGGGTGCCGGCTTGGGATCCTAGGATCCTGGGTTTGAATCCCGGTCAATCGCTGAATTAACACCAGGGGGGTTGACTCAACCTGTCATCCTTCCGAGGTCGGCAAATTGAGTACCAGCTTGCTGGGATGAATGATCATGGTGTGTACCCCGGTTTAGAATAGGTACACCGTATCCCTGCGCATCGTAAGAGCGTGACCAAGGGTTGGCGTCAGGAAGGGCATCCGGCCATAAAAACATTGCCTCAAACAGGGAACCATGATTGTCATGGGGCCCGCAAGGCTAACCCCCACTCTAGCGGGGAAAATGGCCTTAAAACGATCATTCATTCATTGTGTGCATCTCTGTGTAGTGTTGTGTCTGCGGGGGTCTTGTCAAGGGGTGGTGTGTGGTTGATGTTGTGTGCTTCTCATCCAAGAACCGCCTTCACCCACTCCCATTCCCTGGGAAAAAAGCAAAGAATTTTTATTTATTTAAATAATTAAAATAAATATATGTCACCATTTTTATGTCGACACCCTTGGGATACTCCTGGATGCACCACATTATCTCATCAACATTTCTCTCATTCTCCCACTGAAATTGCGTCGCCTTAACGGATATAATTTGCCTGGTGTTGATGTGGTGCAGCACGATAGGCCTTCCTCCTGCGTACTATACGTGTAACACTGCGCGGGGTATCGTGTTATATAAACTCTTGTTGTATGAGTGATTGTTATTATTGAAATAGTGGGATTATAGTTTTACCAGAGGTTATAAATGTCGGAAACGAAAATTATATTGGCGAACCACAAGGGGGTGACGTGCGCTCACAAAATTTGATTCTTCGTTTTCGATGATTGGTCCACAAGATATTTATTCTATGGTTATACAATGGTTTACAATGTTTTCTATGGTAATACAATGGTTTGTTCGACGATATACAAATATGACTGTCTTGACATACACTTTGAAGGATGTCGGACACTAAGAGGGGAATTAAATAAATTTACTGATACCATTGCTGAGTTAGTGTGGAGAATCAATGAATCTTCCAGAAGACCTTCCACAGCCTGAAGGTAAAAAAATTTTAGGAATTTTTTTTTGAGAAAAAAATTAGGACTTTTTTCAGGAATTTTATTTTTTAACCTGAAATGCCAGACCATTTTAACCACTTGCGTTTTCCAGGTACTTCAATAGGTTCATTCGACGTGTATTCTGTTAGGCCTACATTATTTTTAAGATTCAGAACCTACATGCATTATGTTGTGCAGATTTAGTGGAACTGCACTTAAACAGTTGAAAGAAGGATTGGGCTGAGTGATAGATGCGGCTGGAAGAATGCTTTGCATTTATCGGAAGTAGTGGGAATACTTTTGGGGCTAAATGGTGTGTTTCCAAAATGATGCCCATATGCTAAACAGGAAGGGGGCAGAAAGGTTTGCAGTTGGAATTGAGGATGGAATTCAGGCTTTTTTAGGCCAGAGGGTGGAGAGGCTATAAAGGAGAGAACTGATGACATAATTGTGATTGGGAATGCCAGGCTGGAAAATATAATTTTTCAGGAAGGGAAAAGTTAAATATATTCTATACCAATGCCAAACCAGACTTGGTGGCGTAATGGAACGTCCGCTCAGTGTCTGGGAGGTCGGTGGTTCAAATCGGGTCCGAGTCATACCAAAGACTTTAAAAATGGTCTGTGCTGCTTCCTTGCTTGATGCTCAACATTTAAAAGGATAAAGCACGGACAAAGAACACTGGGTAGGCAATGGCAAAGCACCCAGTATAACCCTTGCCAATAATAGTATAACCGCTTCAGCAGCACAGACTCTGTAAAGAGTATGGAATGAAAAAATGAAAAATACCAATATGAGGAGTTTAAATAAGAAGAGGGAAGATCTTGAGGCCAATGTAGGTAGAGTGGGGTACGATGCAGCAAGCGAGACTTGGTTTAATGATGAGAGTAACTGGATGACAGGATGAGAATGCTACAAGGTGCATCAGTGTGGTAGGAAGGAGAAAATTGGAGGAGGTGAAACAATCTGGGTAAAAGACGGAATTGCATTGAGAGCAAGGGATGACGTTAAGGAGGGAATGAATGTAGAGGATTCTGTATGGGTAGAGATCAGAGATTGTAAAAACAGTGAGATAGTGGTTGGATGTTTTTATAGGGCTCCTGTCGTGAAGGGAGAGGAGGAAGGAAGACGACATGAATAATTCAGAAGGGAATATGGTAAGGGAAGACTATTGATTATGGGGGATGTTAACTTGCGAGGGATAGATTGGGTCCAGGAAAAATGGCAGAGACAGATGAGGATTTCCTAGATCGTCCAGGATTGCTTTTCAACGCAGTTTGTAGATAGGCCCACCAGGGGAATCCAGTGTTAGACCTTGTTTTAGGTAACAATCCCAATATGGTTGGGGAGATGGAGGTAGGGGAGCATTTAGGATCAAGTGACCATAACATAGTGTGTGCAACAATTCTGTTAATAGTTAGAGTTCAGCGTAGTAGAGTAAGGCTATTGTATTTCAGGAAGGCAAACCTTGAGGGTACGAGGAGAGAGCGCAATGATGTAAATTTGGAGAAGTTAAAAAGAGGACAATCAACATCAGAGAAATGGAAAACTTTCATGGAGCAAATATGTAGAGTGCAGAGTATGTACATCACAACGAGGTGTATAACTATAGGCAGAAAGAGGCCAGGGTGGTTGAGTAGTGAGACAAGGAAGATACCAGGGTGGTTGAGTAGTGAGACAAGGAAGAGACCAGGGTGGCTGAGTAGTGAGAGAGGGAAGAGGCCAGGGTGGTTGAGCAGTGAGACAAGGAAGAGACCAGGGTGGCTGTGTAGTGAGAGAGGGAAGAGACCAGGGTGGTTGAGTAGTGAGAGAGGGAAGAGACCAGGGTGGTTGAGTTGTGAGAGAGGGAAGAGGCCAGGGTGGTTGAGTAGTGAGACAAGGAAGAGACCAGGGTGGTTGAGTAGTGAGAGAGGGAAGAGGCCAGGGTGGTTGGGTAAGGAGGTAAGGAAGGGACAAGGGTGGTTGGGTAATGAGGTAAGGAAGAGACGAGGGTGGTTGGGTAATGAGGTAAGGAAGCGACAAGGGTGGTTGGGTAATGAGGTAAGGAAGAGACAAGGGTGGTTGGGTAATGAGGTAAGGAAGAGACAAGGGTGGTTGGGTAATGAGGTAAGGAAGAGACAAGGGTGGTTGGGTAATGAGGTAAGGAAGAGACAAGGGTGGTTGGGTAGTGAGGTAAGGAAGAGCCCAGGACAAACGGGTTGCGGTAAGGAATGTTAAGGAGAAACAGTACGATTTATGATTTATATCCGTATCGCAGTAAGCAGAGACAAGTTAAGAAAATAACTCGGCAAGTCAAAAGAGAGTTTGAGAGGACATGGCTAAGAATATTAAACAAAATAGCAAGGCATTATTAAAATACAGGGTGTTCCAAAAAGACCTGGACAACTTTGGTTGTAAATATATTGTTGCGGATATGGGATTTACATCCATCCATATCCGCTTGTAAATATTCCCCTATTTCCTCAATACTTCCCAACTATCCCCAATCCCCCCATTCCCTAGTCCCATTTTCTGTAAACAACACTCTGTAGACCCGACCTCCCCCTATTTCCCCCATTAAATGTCGCATCCAGGTCCACCGCATCTCATGTAAGACAACTATAGGACATCTTGCTAGTTATTCTTAGTTTATGTCAGTTAAGGACTCGTTTCCATTGATTCTGACTCTTCGTTGCACCAGAATGTGATTGTATGGCACCGTTAGGAAGTTTAGGACCTCCCAATACCTCCCCGCAGCTCTTCCTCACGGTTCAGCAACAACAACAACAACAACAACAACAACAACAACAACAACGGCGGCGGCGCGGGGAGTGCGCGTCCTCACTCCGGCTTGGTTGGTGGGGGGTGTTGGGAGGGCGCCAGGCCTTTCCAACGAGCCGCCATCGCACATGTGCTCGACGGGGTTACCAAGTAGGGGCTCGCTGTCAGCTCCTCGTCAAGGGCGGAGCCCGGTAACCCCCGCACCCAATAGAAGCGGCGGACCGTTCCCATCTGGGGCGGAGTCAACCAGCCGAGGGCGTGTGACTCCCCGCTGAGCATGCGCAGGAAGAGGGAGGTGACGTCAGATGCGCCCTGAGCTTGGAGAGAGAAGGACGCCACCTCCGAGCGCTGTGACACCTCCCCGCATCTCTGGACTGGACCGTGCTTTATCCTGTCCCTGAGCCAAGGTGCACCTTGTGCTATCGACTGCCTGTCCTTCCCTGCCATCAATCCCTGTGTAAGTCAGTCTTGTTCCGTTTGTCTGTGGTCTGTCTGGGTTAGATAAGATTGTGTCTAAGTGCCTATCTCTTCTGTGTCTTTACCTCATTACCTTGTAATCTACCCCTTTTCTCCACCACTAATTATATCCTCCTCCGGAGGTCTTGAGAACTGTACCCCTTGCGTCGTTTCATCTATCCCAGTCGTTGTGTCCTTTCCAATCATTGATTTAGCATAGCGCGATTTGGTCAACGTCGGGTGGAATCGGGTGAGTTGGGGGTAATCGGGTAAACTGTGCGAACACGGCGGCCATTCCGCTCGGTCAAGCAACATCTTAAGCCGTGTCCGTAACAATTGGTGTCGGGAAGTGGGATTGGACCCGAAGCGCGCTTCACGCGCTCGAAATTATTAACGGTGAAATTTGTTTCGTTTTAAAATAAAAACCTGAATTTTGAAAGTCGCGCTATGGCAGATCAAGACGGCTGGGTTCCGGAAGAGGAGAGTGAGGCAGGGTCAATCCAGGACCAAATTGAGGGACAAGAGGAGAGCGAAGCAGTGAGGGCGGCAGGTTCGCAAAATGGCGTCCTCGCGCACGAGGTTGCGGGCGCGCAAAATGGCGCCTCGCACATGGCTACGGCGGCCACACCCGCTGCACAAGTGGGAGGGATGGCCCAAATGCAGGCCCTCATGGAGCAATTTATGGTACAAATGCAGGCGTCCCTCAACCTGCAGAAGGACGAGATGAGGGCTCAGAGTGAGCAATTGCGGGTAATGAGGGACGAAGCGAGGGGTACCGGTGAGGGATTAGACAAGAAATTAGAGGGGTTAGACAATGGGATAGAAGGGGTGAAACATAGGTTAATGGGGGTAGAAAACAGAATGGCCGCTCAAGAGAATCAAATGGAAGGGATGCAAAAGGGGTTAGAGGGGTTAGAAAACAGTATGGAAGGCAAATTGAGGGACATGAGGGACCAAGCGGAAAGGGAAGTTAAACAAATGGGGCAGCAGATAGAGGGGGTCAGAATGGGGGTAGAAACTAAATTGGATGCTCACAGGGAGGAAATGGAGCAGATGAGGGTGGCATCTGGGCAGGAGATGCAAGTGATGGGAGAGGAGATCAGAAGAGGTGTGAGTGAGGAGGTCGGAGGAGTGCGCGAGGAGGTGAGGCACTGTAAGGAGCGCATGGAGAAGGAGGTGAGAAAGGGGACTGTAAAATTGCAAGGTGGTATAGAGGAGTTGACGCTGGGAGTAGAACAACTGACAGTGGGACAAAAGGAGTTGGGGGACCAGGTAAAGAAGAACACAGCGGTAATAGAGGGTTTAAAATCGACACAGAAGGAGATGAAAAAGGACGTAGGGGTAATTAAAAAAGAGTGTCAGACGGTACATGAGGACCTGACGAGGAAAATGAACAAGGTGGTAGAGGTGATGGAGGTTAAAGAGCGGGAGGTGCGGGAGCACATAGAAAAAAATAAGGTGGAGTTAGAGGAAGAACTTAAGGGGGCGCACGAGGAGATGAAGGAGGTGAAGCAGAAATTAGAAGAAGTGGAAGAAGGGGTGAGCGAAATTAAGAAGCGACGGAGAGAGGATAAGAAAGAGATAAAGGAGGAAGTAAAAGAATTGGTCCAAAGTCTGTGTTCGGATCGTGATGATGTGCTCATTAACCGGATGAGGGATTCGCAGGTGATGGAGGAGAAGCGAAGAGAAAGAGGACCCGGTGTAAGTGGTGACCAATATGGTCGTGCGTATGATGCGCCAGGTGATTTAATAAGCTTGGGGGTCGAGATAGACCCGGATGTTCGTGAGAGGCCAAGAGTGAGGTGTATGGCTGGTCCGGAGGGTATGGAACGAGGGTGCGAGCGAGAGGGTCCGGTGATGGGAGAGGTGCGAGGTGTGAGTGAGCAAGGTTGTGGTGGTATGGAATGGGTAGCGGGTTGCGGAAGTGTGACCCATGCATCGACACCAACAGGGGTAGTTTTTAGAGGGACAGGGGAGGCACGGGAGCCCCTTGGGGGTAATGTACTGTGGGGGCCCGGCCGGTTCGGCCCCGCGCTGACCCCGCAAGGGGCGACGCAAGGGGTCCGGCAGGCGGGCAACGACTCGCATACGAGGTGGTCCCACAAGGTCCCACTCGCGCCGTATGACGGCAAGAGTGATCTACACGCGTATCTGGCGCAGTTTGACTGTGTGTGTAAGGGCAACGGTTGGGGTGAGGACGAAGGTGGAGTACACCTGGTGGCCGCATTGCGCGGCGCGGCGGCAGAGGTGCTGACGGCATTACCACCGGGTGCTCTCACCCTGCTAGCCCTCCGCGACGCCCTAATTAATCGATTCGGCATTGAACAGCAGAGCGAGCTTGTTAAAGCTCAGCTCGCGCTGCGAAAACGCAAGCCCCAGGAAGCCATCGGGGAACTTGCCCACGACATTCACCGCGCAGTGGGGATCGCACATGCTAGCATGGCAGCGGATTCCCGGGAAAGCCTGGCGCTGGACCATTTTATCCAGGCCCTCCCGGATATTGAGCTCCGGCAACAGCTCGCCATGTGGCGCCCGCAGACTCTGAGCCAGGCGGCTGACGCTGCGGCCCGTTGGGAAGCAGCGAGGCCCCTGGCCCGGGGGAGCGAGCGTCACGCAATGGCGGTCCGCCAGGTGGGACCCCCGATGGAGGGCGGACCCCTTAGGGGGCCCGCCCCCGACGTGAGTCCTGACCTGGCGGGCATGGTCCGGAGGCTGGTGGACCAGCGCCTGGCGGGACCTGGACCATGGCAGGCGGCCCCGGAGGTGGCCCGCGGTGGACCACGAGCGGGTAATCCAATTCGGACCTTCAGGGGGGGAAATTTGGAATTCCGGAGACAAGCACCTTATCAGGTGAGGTGCTGTACTTGCAACCGTCTGGGTCACCTGGCGCGGCACTGTCGAGCCATGCGCCGGGATGATCCCCGGCGGTTGAGGTCCTCAACTCCGCCCAGGGGGGAGCGGGTTAGCCGACCCCAGACACCCCCCCGCCAGACCCCGGGAAACTAGAAGGTGTCGGGCACGTAGGGCGGTGTTCGGCAGAAGAGGATGGAGGAGAGCCCTCATTGACGCGACAGGTCATTTATTGTGGCCAGATTGGAACCGGTAGCCTGACAATCAGATGCAAAATTGCCGGCGTGGGGGTAGACGCCGTAGTGGACACAGGAGCTAGCGCCACGATCATCAGCCCTGTGGTCCTTGATTCGAGTGCAGGTGGCTGGGATAAGATCCAGCGCCTGCAAAATTATAGTTTGCAACTTGCTACCGGGGTAACGGCCCCGATCATAGGGCGTGGTTCTGTGACCCTCAAGTTAGGGTCGGTAAGGAGGGAGATAGATGTTTGGGTGGCGGAGGTGTGCGACCCATGTTTAATAGGGTTGGATTTGTTGACTGCCAGCGGTTGTAAAATCGACTTGTGCCGGGGGATCCTGCAGGTGGGAGTAGAAGAGCTGCCGTTAGGGGGAGTGAGCACGGCCGAGAGAGCGGAGCTGGAGGCTTCCGAGGCCGTGACCATTCCCCCAAGGGCCGAGGCGATAGTGCCGGCCCGGTGGGCAGCTCGCCCAACATGGCAGGAGTCCTGCGGCCTGGTCGAACCGGTGGCAGCGCAGTCCATACCGGGTTTAATCGTGGGCCGCACCCTTGTAAAAACGGACGGACCGGTAGTGGCCGTCCGAGTAATAAATATGAGTACAGAACCACGCACTATAGTAAGGGGCACGAGGGTAGCTGGCTGCACCCCAGTTGAGGAAGTCGCGACAGTGAGGGGCGAGAACGTCCAGCCGAGCCGGCCCCGGGGGGAGCCTTCAATAAGAAGTAGGAATTGGCCCGATCCCATTTGCGAGATGGTAAATCGTAGTAGCGTAGAGTTGGGAGGTACCCAGAGGGAGGCCTTACACAAACTGGTTGGGTCCCATTTGGACCTCTTCTCCCTGTCCACCGAGGATATTGGACGTACGGGCCTGGTGAAACATCAGATCCACACCGGTGAGGCCCGGCCTATTCGTCAGGCCGCCCGACGGCTCCCTTGGAGCAAGAGGGCGGAAGCTGACGAGCAGGTTGAAAAAATGCTCGACGCAGGCGTGATCGAGCCCTCGGGAAGTCCTTGGATGTCACCTGTTGTGCTGGTCAAAAAGAAGGATGGGACCACACGGTTCTGCGTGGACTATCGCCAGCTAAACAACGTGACACTCAAGGACTCATATCCCCTGCCAAGGATTGATGACACCCTCGATGCCGTTGCGGGCTCAAATTGGTTCTCAACTTTGGACCTCAAGAGTGGGTATTGGCAGGTGGAGATGGATAGGGCAGGGAAGGAGAAAACGGCATTTTCCACAGGTAAGGGACTGTATCAGTTTACTGTGATGCCGTTTGGTTTGTGTAACGCCCCCGCCACCTTTGAAAGATTGATGGAACATGTACTAGGCGGCATGCCATGGCAATCATGCCTGGTGTACCTGGATGACGTCCTAGTACATGCCAAAACGTTCCCCCAGGCAGTAGCTAATTTGGACCAGGTGTTCGGGTGCCTCAGACAGGCAGGGTTGAAGCTGAACCCGAGTAAGTGCACTTTGTTTGCAAGAGAGGTGGCCTATCTAGGTCACGTGATCGGCCGCGAGGGGGTAAAAACGGACCCAGACAAAATTAAAGCGGTAGAGGAGTGGCCCGCACCACGTACCATCAAGGAGGTGCGGGGATTTTTGGGACTCTGCTCCTACTACCGGCGCTTTGTGGCGAAATTTGCGGAGTTGGCCCGTCCCCTCCACCGGCTTACGGAGAAGGGGACGCGATTTAATTGGACACGGGAGTGCCACGAGGCCTTCCAAAAATTGAAGGGGTGTCTAACATCCGCACCCCTTCTAGCTTACCCCACTAGCAACGGGGCATTTACCCTGGACACGGATGTGAGCCAGGAAGGATTGGGCGCAGTTTTGTCTCAGACACAGGAGGGCGTGGAGAGAGTGATTGGTTACTATAGTCGGGCCTTAAGTAGGCCCGAGCGAAATTATTGTGTCACTCGCAAAGAGTTATTGGCTATGCTGGCTGCCATGAACCATTTCCACCCGTACCTGTACGGGCGGAAATTTTTGGTTAGAACTGACCATTCCTCCTTGCAATGGCTCCTTCGGTTCAAGGAACCGGAGGGCCAAATTGCAAGGTGGTTGGAAAAGTTGCAGCAGTACGATTTTGATGTGGCCCATAGGGCCGGAAAGGCCCATGGTAATGCGGACGCACTCTCTCGGCGTCCTTGTCTGGGGGAAAACTGTAAATTTTGTGCGAGACACGAGGAGAGGGAGCAATTGGGCGATTCCGCCCCGATTCTCGTCGTCCGGGCAACCCGGGTGAGAGGGCCAATTTTGCCACTAACCGCAGATGAGGAATTCGGAACTTTGGCTTGGAGCGCGGCCCAGCGGGAGGACCCCGTACTGGGGCCGGTGCACGAATGGGTGAGATTGGGGCAAAGACCTAATGGGGAAGAGGTCACCCCCCTCGGGGCACAGACCAAGGCATATTGGGCTCAGTGGAAAACCCTGGAATTGAAGGATAACATCTTGTATCGCAAGTGGGTGGAGGTTCCCTCTGATAAAACTTCCTGGCTGGTGGTAGTCCCAAATAAATTTAAGACCGAAATATTGCAACAGGTGCATGGTACCCGCCCCGGCGGCCATTTGGGCAGGACAAAGACGACATCGCAGGTACGCCGGAGGTTTTATTGGGTGAATATGGGGCGCGACATACAGGACTGGTGTCGGAGATGCGACGCCTGTACTGCCAAAAAGGGACCAGCACGGAGGATGAGGGCCCCCCTTCAATTACACCAGGTGGGGGCCCCCCTAGAGCGGGTGGCCATGGATATCCTAGGCCCACTACCCCGCACCCGCCTAGGTAATAAGTACATCCTCGTTGTGATGGACTACTTCACCAAGTGGCCGGAGGCCTACGCCCTCCCCAACCAAGAAGCAGGGGTGGTAGCGCAGGCCTTCGTGGAAGGATTTGTGTGCCGGCATGGGATTCCACAGGAGTTGCACACCGACCAGGGACGAAATTTTGAGAGCAAATTGCTAAAAGATGTGTGCAGTCTCCTGTCAATTCGGAAAACAAGAACAACGCCTTTAAGACCTCAATCTGACGGGATGGTGGAAAGATTCAACCGAACTTTAATCCAACAACTGGCACTGTTCACCGCCACCCGTCAGGATGACTGGGACGAACATCTCCCTTATTTGCTCATGGCCTACCGAACCAGCCAGCACGGGGCCACCGCATGCAGTCCAGCGTTGCTTATGTATGGGCGGGAGTTACGGGCTCCCGCCGACTTGCTATGCGGTCCCGTGCCAGACACAGTGGTTAACCCGCCGAGGGAGGGGTACGCACGTCACCTAGAGGAAGGCATGGAGCTAGTCCATGCCTTCGCCCGCCGCCAACTCCATCTGGCGGGGGAAAAGATGAAGCGCAGGTACGACCACCGGAGCCAGGGGAGTCAGTACACTCCGGGGATGAAGATTTGGTTCTTCAATCCCCGGAGGAGGAAGGGTAGGTGCCCGAAACTCACCTCTCCCTGGCAAGGCCCGGGGGTCGTCCTGTCGCAAGTCTGTGACGTGGTAGTAAAAATCAAAATGGGGCCACGAGCCCTCCCTCGGATCGTCCACGCCGACCGGACAAGGCCTTACACCGGCGAGCAGGCGCCCCCGTGGATTGCCTCGGCTTTAGATGCCGAGGCGGGACCCAGTACCTCTGAATAAGGGGGGCTTATTAGTGCCAGAGGACTGGGGGATTGATGAGCGATGGGCCCGGTGGGTAAGGGTGGCATCCCTGCCACCCTTCCCATGAAGTGGGGGCAAATGCGCTATAGATTATGGGGTTTATGGCAGTGAAAACTAGCCCGGGTGGGTTAGGATATTGTGTGTAGGGCCCTAGAAGATGACATTAGGTAACGTTAAGATTAGTTAGTGACTGATACCTGTAGTGGGGACGCAGGTAGTTTAGTGTGGATGATAATGACGAGGGAGCGCAATAGTTTAAAGGGACGACTGGGAAGCGCAAGTTTCAGAGGGGAGTAGTTAGATGAGATGATGCTGTGTGAGAACTGGACAGGTGTGTGGAGCAGTGTATGAGTAGTGAGTGTTGTGGATCAGCACGAATGCGCTTGGGGGAGAGAAGGGTGCAGGCGGCACCAAGTATGAGAGCACAGGTGTGCAAGTACAGGTGTGTGGAATATATGGAGCAGAGAATGAGTGGTGTGGAGAGAGTTGGAGTAAGTGGTACGGAGTGGTGTGCATGGTGCGAAGGTGTGGATGGGGGAAGAGTGGACCCCTTTTCACGAGTACCCGGGGAGGGTAGTTTAAAGAATAGTTAGAAGGTATAGGTAAATTGTGGTTGGATATTGGCATTTGTGGTGCGGTTGCAGAATGGTATTGTGGATGGGTGCATTGGTGTGGTGAAATTGGCTGGTCGTGTGGCCTGTTAGTATGAGTGTGAATGGTTGGGCACTCCGCCACTGTTAGATGTCGGCCAGGTGAGGCCGCAGGTGGGCTCTGGGAGCCGTTAGTGTCAGTGGGTGCCTGAGGATCCCGGGTGTGGATCGGGCAGCCTGTGCCAGAGAGGGCACTGAGGGGGTGAGAGTGCGAGAGGGCCTTCCCCAGTTAGTTAGGTTAGGGTGAGGAGCAGGTGAGCTCGGTAGGCAACAACAGTGGTGGAGGTGTGCAGGTGGGCGGACCAGCTGGGAGCGTCACACGACCCAGCCACCGAAATTGTGCGGGGGCACCGAGAGATGAATCGGGGGAGTGAGACCCCAACTTGAGAAGCACCACAGTTTGGTCAATGGGAATTGGTTTTTAGAACCCATAGTGTAAGTTGGCCAATGGATTGGTAGGGAAAGACCCCGGGTAATGTAAAGTTGTTAAAGTCATTTAGGAAATAGTTAGGATTGATGAACCTGTCGCACCATACGCAGCCACTTACCTGAGATGATGATGATGACTCCACACCTGTGTTCCTTTGTTCTGTGTTGCAGGAAAGGAGAATTGCTGTGTGGATTTGTGAGACGCATCACGACGTGGATGAGACATTGGGGTGATTCCATCTCTCCCTCCTTAGGAGGGACTGATGATGAATTGGTGATGGCAAATTTTGATGTTGAGTTGGAGATGGCAAATTTTGATGAGAGTTGGAAATGGCAAATTTGATTGGTTAGGAGGGAGAGAAGACGAATTTGGTTTATGGGAGGAACGGGGAAGACAGTAGGGACGTTTGTTGATGTGTAAAGTAGATGTTTATGGGTAGTGTTGTGTTTTGTGGATGCAGTAAGGGGTAAGGGAGGGGCAATGTAGGTTACCTGGTGGGGGGGGGGGGGCGTACGGTAGGAACGTACCTGTCTCACCTGGTTCCCATGTGCCCCCAGTGTGCATTACCTTGTATTGCGTGCACTTTTGCGCCCTTACCACCTTACTCACTTGTCTTCTTTTGTCTCCCACCTCCGAGGATCTGGCTTTGGGGCAGAGAGAGAGGAGAGAGAGGTGCTGGCTCCGCAGTTGTGGGCCTGTACTTCCGCTGCTTGCTGCCTGGATCGATACACCATATGGACCGCAATTTTTGTGGCCGCCCACCATGGACCGCAGTTCTTTTGCGGGCAAGCACCACCCGTTGATGGACCTCTGGGTCAACGTGGCACCTATGCCATACAGGTGAACCACTTTTAGTTGGCCCCCCTGATGGCCACAATTCAGAAATGGACGCGGTTGGCGCCTTTCTTTATTTCTAAAGAAGCCAGAAGGCCAAGTGCACTCCAAGAAGGCAAGACCAGCGGCAGAACATCGGCCGGCTGCGACACCACCGGTGACCATGGACACTTGATTGTGCATTTATTATTGAACACTTTATTGGTGCACCGGATGGTGCTGACTGTACATAATGGGGTGGTGCTTTTGGTGCTTGGATGGGGTGCTCTGCACATTATTAAAGGCCGTAGGGCCACAGGGCACTCGTGGGTTGGTGTATCGATGCTGGCATGCGTGCTCTCTCTATGCATAACATCTGCATGTGTTCCTCAAAGAACAGGTCCTGGATCGTAGTGTAAATATCAGTGTAGTCTTGTGTAAATGATGCTCCCTACCGGCTGTATGTTTAGTTTGAGGATGCTTTCCGCGATTCGGTTATCCTGTGGGTGTGTTTCTGTTAGGAGAAGGGTGCAACGTCGCAGGGGGACATATTTACTCATTTGTGAACATCTGTAAAACTGTCGCACTCAGGGTTGAGTTAATAGTAGAGGGAACTACACCTGAGTGCCACACTAAAGTAGGTAAAAATTTATCGGGTCGGGGCGCCCAGAGGTAGAGAAGGGTGCAATGTTGCGGATATGGGATTTACATCCATCCATATCCGCTTGTAAATATTCCCCTATTTCCTCAATACTTCCCAACTATCCCCAATCCCCCCATTCCCTAGTCCCATTTTCTGTAAACAACACTCTGTAGACCCGACCTCCCCCTATTTCCCCCATTAAATGTCGCATCCAGGTCCACCGCATCTCATGTAAGACAACTATAGGACATCTTGCTAGTTATTCTTAGTTTATGTCAGTTAAGGACTCGTTTCCATTGATTCTGACTCTTCGTTGCACCAGAATGTGATTGTATGGCACCGTTAGGAAGTTTAGGACCTCCCAATACCTCCCCGCAGCTCTTCCTCACGGTTCAGCAACAACAACAACAACAACAACAACAACAACAACAACAACAACGGCGGCGGCACGGGGAGTGCGCGTCCTCACTCCGGCTTGGTTGGTGGGGGGTGTTGGGAGGGCGCCAGGCCTTTCCAACGAGCCGCCATCGCACATGTGCTCGACGGGGTTACCAAGTAGGGGCTCGCTGTCAGCTCCTCGTCAAGGGCGGAGCCCGGTAACCCCCGCACCCAATAGAAGCGGCGGACCGTTCCCATCTGGGGCGGAGTCAACCAGCCGAGGGCGTGTGACTCCCTGCTGAGCATGCGCAGGAAGAGGGAGGTGACGTCAGATGCGCCCTGAGCTTGGAGAGAGAAGGACGCCACCTCCGAGCGCTGTGACACCTCCCCGCATCTCTGGACTGGACCGTGCTTTATCCTGTCCCTGAGCCAAGGTGCACCTTGTGCTATCGACTGCCTGTCCTTCCCTGCCATCAATCCCTGTGTAAGTCAGTCTTGTTCCGTTTGTCTGTGGTCTGTCTGGGTTAGATAAGATTGTGTCTAAGCGCCTATCTCTTCTGTGTCTTTACCTCATTACCTTGTAATCTACCCCTTTTCTCCACCACTAATTATATCCTCCTCCGGAGGTCTTGAGAACTGTACCCCTTGCGTCGTTTCATCTATCCCAGTCGTTGTGTCCTTTCCAATCATTGATTTAGCATAGCGCGATTTGGTCAACGTCGGGTGGAATCGGGTGAGTTGGGGGTAATCGGGTAAACTGTGCGAACACGGCGGCCATTCCGCTCGGTCAAGCAACATCTTAAGCCGTGTCCGTAACAATATATAGTACCACAAATTATATAACGATGCCCTTCGTTTTATATAATACAAAACGCAAAGTTTTCTTTATTTTCAAGTCTGCTAGTTTAATGTAAAAGAAAATGGCGACTCCACAGGAGAAAGTTCAGTATGTCGAATGGTTCAGAGACGAAATCCGACACGCAAGTTCAGTGCAATTTCTGTACAAAGTATGGAAGGAATCCGCCATCATGGACTAGTATAAGAGAGTGGTACAAGGGGTTTAAAGAGACTGGAAGTTGTCAGAAACAGAAAAGGACCGGTCGACCAAGCACAAGGGCAGCAGATGTTGAACGAGTGCGTGAATCATTTCAACAAAAAATTACCAGGCAGCTGGATTGGCCGAGACGGACCAACCGCCTGGCCCCATGATCACCAGACATAAACCCACTTGTTATTTTTTTTTCTGTGGGGGTTTGTCAAAGATGTTGTCTACAACACCAGGGTGGCAAATCTGAAGGATCTTCGTTCTTGGATCACAGCTGCATGCGCACTGGTGGATGCAAACATTCTGAGCCGAACATGGCAAGAACTTGTGTACCGCCTTGATGTCCTGCACGTGACAAACGGAGCTCAAATTGATGGTGTGCATAGAACTATGAGTTTCTGTATCATATAAACCAAAGGGTACCATTGTATCATCTGTGGTTCTAAATACACTACATGGCCAAAAGTATGTGGACACCCATATATCACACCCGCATGTGCTCGTCGAACATCTCATTCCAAAATCATGGGCATTAATATGGAGTTGGTCCCCTTTTTGCTGCTATAACAGCCTCCACTCTTCTGGGAAAGCTTTCCACTAGATGTTGGAACATTGCTGTGGGGACTTGCTTTCATTTAGCCACAAGAGCATTCGTGAGGTAGGGCACTGATGTTGGGTGATTAGACCTGGCTCGCATGCGGTGTTCCAATTTATCCCAAAGGTGTTTGATGGGGTTGAGGTCAGGGCTCTGTGCAGGCCAGTCAAGTTCTTCCACACCGATCTCGACAAACCATTTCTGTATGGACTTTGCTATGTGCACGGGGGCATTGTCATGCTGTTGCCCTTCCCCAAACTGTTGCCACAAAGTTGGAAGCACACAATCGTCTAGAATGTCATTGTATGCTGTAGCGTTAAGATTTCCCTTCACTGGAACTAAGGGGCCCAACCCCAAACCATGAAAAAACAGCCCCAGACCATTATTCCTCCTCCACCAAACTTCACAGTTGGCACTATGCATTCGGGCAGGTAGCGTTCTCCTGGCATCCACCAAACCCAGATTCGTCCGTCAGACTGCCAGATGGTGGAGCGTGATTCATCACTCCAGAGAACATGTTTGCATTGCTCCAGAGTCCAATGGCGGTGAGCTTTACACCACTCCAGCCGACCCTTGGCATTGCGCATGCGCATGGTGATCTTAGGCTTGTGTGCGGCTGCTTGGCCATGGAAACCCATTTCATGAAGCCCCCGATGAACAGTTGTTGTGTTGCCGTTGCTTCCAGAGGCATTTTGGAATTCGGTAGTGAGTGTTGCAACCAAGGACAGACGATTTTTACATGCTACATGCTTCAGCACTCAGCGGTCCCGTTCTGTGAGCTTGTGTGGCCTACCACTTCGCGGCTGAGCTGTTGTTGCTCCTAGACGTTTCCACTTCACAATAACTGCACTTACAGTTGACCGGGGCAGCTCTAGCAGGGCAGAAATTTGACGAACTGACTTATTGGAAAGGTGATATCCAATGACCGTGCCACGTTGAAAGTCACTGAGCTCTTCAGTATGGCCCAATCTATTGCCAATGTTTGCCTATGGAGATTGTTTGTGCTGTGTGCTTGATTATATATACCTGCCAGCAATGGGTGTGGCTGAAACAGCCGAATCCACTAATTAGAAGGGGTGTCCGCATACTTTTGGCCATGTAGTGTATATTAATAACCAAAGTTGTCTGGGTTTTTCTGAAACACACTGTATGTAAAGGGTAAAGAACAGGTTAGGACAAGTGTGGGGCCATTCAGAAATAGTATAAGTAGAGCCGTTAGTGAGTAAAGCGAGATGGCAGGTATATTAGTCCCTCTTGGACTTAGTCCAAAATGGGGGCTTATGGATTGGGTCTCATCCGTGTGTGCATCTGTCTGTCCACAACCCTATCTCAGAGATGTATGAACCGATTTGGTTCATACTTGGCAAGAACACAATACATGATAGTATACATATGCACATCATTTTAAGAACAGTTTTATTGTTGAAATTTTAATCTTCTTCCATTTAAAACAAAATATATTTGGACCTTGCTGTATTCTCATACAATATAAAACTATTTCTAAGCCTTCACTTACCATAGTAATAGATAGGTGCATTTGTTTGATGTCCCATGTGGCACCTCACTCCCTCAGCTAGGAGTGGGTTGGAGTTTAGACTGTACATAAAGAGCTCATACTGTGCTCATCCAGATTTCATTTAATAAATCCATTTATATGTTTGCAAACTGCATGCGTGCCAAACTAGCAATCTATACAAATGCCTCTACCCTTCCTCATGCAAAAAAAATTTGTGTTCCTCCCTCCCCCCACCCCATTACTTCTTTATAATACTCTTTCTCTGCTGCAACCCTACTCCCTCTTACAAAATTTAAAATATCTGCAACAATTATGTCGATCGAGACACAGATGTTTACCCTTCCACACAATAATCTCCAACTTGTCTGTCCCAGTAGCATTCACAAAGAGGAGCAGTGATAGATGTTCTTCTGACGCTTTGAAGCCAGCTGCACACGTCTCTTCTGGCATGGAACAAAGCGTGAAACAAAACTACCACAAAGTGAAGCATATTTGGAACAAAGAATAACAATACATGATTAAATGGGGATATGTCCTTGTCCTGAACAAAATGCATGTACAAGCTTAGAATCTTTCAGCCTTGGAGGTATGATGGAGCCATTGTGTTCTGAAACACCAAAAGGCTAAATACAACACACATTTCAGCAACAGGGGAAAAGGCTGTAAAACAAAAGTGTGAAGTACAAAGTTTATAAATCACTGACAAATAGAGCAAAAGTCCTTGTTGTTGCCTCGACACCGTTTAGCTTGAGCAGTTGCTGGAATCGTCTCGGTGCATCTCGCAAAAATCCGTTTCTGTCTCTCTTGATCCCTGCACAGAAAAAAAAGAAAGATGTGGCACAGTGGTGGGATTGAAGAAATATAGCTCTGACTCCTCATTCAGTGCCTTGAGGCCCCGTAAGGATGTCTAAAGTCTCCACAAGGATGACTGCATCATCTGCGAAATCAAAATCAGAGTTCTTGACACTCCCAAAAGCATCCCATCAACATCCTCTCCAAAATCCAGTCCATACATGCGCTAGACGGTGTGGGGGCCAGTACACACCCCTGCCGAACTCCAGTAACAACTGGAAACAAGTCAGAGATGGAACCACCACACTTCACAGCACTCTCAGTACCAGAGTATAGTTCAGACATCAGATCGATCAGATTTGCTGGCATCCCATGATCAGGTTTGGTAACATATCGAAACCTTCACTATCTCGTAACCCCACATATTAATATCCCTACATATCTCATCAGCCAATTTATCACCATTCCTGACATAACCTTTTTCCAGATTAGAGTTCAAAAGATGGATAGACTTATTTATTGTTCCCAATTGAGCACGAAGCTCGTTATGTGTCCCCAGGTTCAGATCCACTTTGGTATATTCATTCGTTCCTCGTCTATTTGCATTGTTATCCCACAGGTAATAAATGCATGATGCCCTCTTGAGCTTTAGGCATCGAATGTTAAAATAAAATACGAATGATGCAAACAAGGCCCAATATCCTGTCCAAAAAACTTTCCCATATTAATCTCCCCTATTGTTATCTATGTTACAGAGTGGACAGCAGCTTGTACATACTTGTAGCCTCAGTGTTGACCGAGAGTGTGAGCTTTGGAATCACGTTGCCATCAGCTGTGACCTTGATTCTCCAGCGAATGAGCAGCTTGAGCCTGTGCAAGGTATAGGTGTGGGTTTGGGAGTGAACTAAACAAAATTTCAAGTCAATCAGAAAATCTCGAGTACCCTGAACTAGAGATATACATGTTAATAACACGAGTTAACGACCAGCTTGGCACATGGACATTAATTAAGAGGCACTATCCCTGCTTGTCCGAGATACATCGAGGAAATAGTGGAATTGACGGCGACACTTTCTGCCCTTAAATTTTGCTCTCAAAGACACAAAACAATCATAGAACACCATACCATGCGCATTGTGATTTCAAATCCTTTGTTACTTCAATAGCAAACCAAAATAATAATTATTTTAATGATCGTTTAATCAAATAAATCCAGAGGTTTAGTGCTATTGAAGTTGGCCAGAAGCAGGCCCGAATGCCACCCTAATACACCCCATTGAACCTTTATTTAAATTGAAGTACTGCAAAACTGGAGGTTCTTGGAAGTATTAAGAAGGCGATTTGTGTTCTACAGTGTTGAAGTATATAATTAAATTAAAATATTGTAAAAGTCGTATAAATATATTAATTCCGGGTTTTACCGCCATTTTCTGCAGTGTCTATTTCATCACCCTAACACATTACTTTAGTTATTTTGTTGTTTGTGTCCTTTATGACATCCTTAAAAACAGTAGGTTTCCTGTTTGGAATAATTTTTAATTTTTTTGACTGCCAGGCAGGCAGACAAGACAGAGCGTAAATATTATCGCACTCCTCTATGCACATGTGTGATCTGGACGAATTAAAAGCCAAACTAGAATGGCACTCAGTAGAGAGAGCATACCTCCACCTGGTTGGCCATATCACTCAATGGTGAAGAATCATGAAAAAAAATTATACAAGCTGGATCCGGATCCGGATCTTCACCAAAACTGAATCGATTCTTCCTTGTCACACCCAACGGGTCCAACAAGTTTCGTCCAAATCCATCCATAAATTTTTGAGATATCCTGCTATGTATCGTTTTTGGCCTGATCTCCCAATGGTGAAGAATCAGTTTAAAAATTCTAGCAGCCGGATCAGAATCCGGATCTTCACCAAAATCTAATGATTTCGTCCTTGTCACATACGCTACATCTCTGCCAAATTTCGTCCGAATCCATCCACAACTTTTTGAGATATTTTGTTCACAAACAAACCGACAGACAAAACAGACAGGGGTGAAAACATAACCTCCATCCACCTTTGGTGGTGGAAGTAATAATCGCTCCTTGACAGCTGTTCGATTATTAATTCAAAAATACATTCTTTCCATTCGCTTCGACTTTACCACCACCAAAGACGATTGTTCGATTATTCTTTATTGAAAATAAAATAAAATAAATTTATTCGAAATTAAAGATAACAGGTGTGAAAACATAACCTCCATCCACCTGTGCAAAAAGTTGAAAACCACTTTTTGCACTTGTGTTATTGTTGCAATAGGTAATGATAATAGCATAATATAAAAGTTATTGCAAACCAATATTTGTACTAACAATATTCCACCTCCCCAAGGGGTTTTTCCTCCTTGAACAAATGCCGTGTTAATGATTATAAATAGCTTATTGTGGCGATTTGTGGAAACACCTCCACCAGAAGTAAATATATAATAAATCACAAACACGTATGATTACATTTTAAACAGTCGCTAATGCTGTTTAACACTAAACTGAAATAAATTTGGAGGAATCTGGACATCAGTCAATGCTTATCACATCGACTAATGCACCTGATCGATGATCTACTGTAGTATATATACCCCACAAGGGTTAATATCACGATCCTTCCTGCCGCTTCCGTGGAGTTTTTCCAAGGAGTTTTTCGTGGCGTTTTAACAGAGCCGCTTCTCTGCTTAACAGACTTATAGACTTTTTAAGACCGTTTACACCATTTAGAGGAATAATACCCTTCCTCCTGATGACTCCATCTTTGCTTATTCGGGTTCCTTCTGATGACTCCAATGTAGTATTTGGTTCTCTGTTTCATTTAGACCCCTTAGACCATATTTAGACCATTTAGACCCATAACAACCTTTAGAGGTTAGAACCTTTTAAAACCCCCTTAGAATCCTTTTTGACCTTTTAAGATCATTTAGACCCTTCAGTCCTCTTGCAGCACTTAAGACCCCATTAGACCCTTTATACCATTCAGATCCTTTATACTATTCAAACCCTTTAGTTTAGACCATTCAAACCCTTGAAGACTGTTGAGACCCCTATTCTCTTCAGACCCTTTTCAGATTTTAAAGATAATTTTTTGGCCGATTTAGACCCGTTATGCCCTTCAGACCTTTTTCAGACCTTGAAACATTTTCACAGTTTTGCCTTTAGACAATTTAGTCCTTTAATTTGCAATTAACAAGATCTGCCAGCAACCCTCTTATGGTTAAACTGCCAAAATAAAGACTCTCTGCTCACCTTCACTCCTTCATTCCTCTTTTCTCCTGCCTCTGGAACAAACTCCCTCACTCTCTTCAATCCCACTCCTCCCTCCAGGTCTTTAAAACAGCTGTTCACCACCATCTCTTATCTTCCCCCATCCAAAACCTTGATATTTTCTACCCCCGCTAATTCACCCCAGATCCACATTTTTGAAACACCAACTTCTTTCCTGGAAGTCCTTGCAGTGTCCTTGTATTTTATACTTCTCCCACCACCCCACCCCCCCTTCCCACGCCTCCTCCCCCAAGCCCTCCCACAGATCTCCCGATGTCCCTGCTCTCAAATGTTGTGCTTGTGTACTTCCCCATTTCTCCCCATCTTGTCTACCGCTCCCCTTATTATATGTTTTATGTGTCTGTTTTATTTTTTTGTGTGATGAATGTTAGCGCTTTCACGAGCCTCGATCTTGTATCCAAAAAAACAAAATAATAATAATGATTAATGACATTTCATTGAGTAAATCTTTCGTTTTATTTGGCACACAAAATATACCACACAACACAGGTCCTGGCGAGGGTCTGCAATCTCTGATTGCTCTTTCTAGTTCCAAAATGCAATACCCTAGCTTTCATATTGGCTGCAGTACGTGCTTTGTGAAACAAAGGTCCAATCAGAGGCGATGCTTTGGACAGCTGTATCAACTTGGATGCAGTACAAACACACATCCAGTGGGTGGACAGGTCTGTGAAACACGATTTGGCGTGAAAAGGCTTTAATGGTCGTCGCAAGAATGCAGCAATGCGTGGCCAAGTTATTCATTTATTACAATTACATCGATTATCAATTCAGTTATTAGTCAGGTTCACTATGTCAATAAATTATATTTCGTTCAAAATCATGGTAGATTAGCAAACCTATACATTTTTGGAAAGGTTATAGCATAAGGAAACTAAAAATCAATGTTTACATTTGGAGAGATACCTGTATGGCGGCCATTTTGGATTTTCAAAATGGCCACTGTAAAATACATATTTTGTTCTATTTCTGCCTCTAATTACCCTAAAAACTTTTTAAAATATACTAAACCTATATTTTCAGGGACAAGGAATCCAATGAAAGTATCAAATTAGTGCTATGGGGAATGGTAAGACACGAATCAAAGGTTTTGAATTGCAAAATACTGTCTTTATATTCGCGATAAGTTGCATAATCAAATACATGTTATCATTTTGTACAGGCAGTTAATAACATCAAAATGTGTCACAATAATTCATATCACCAAACATACACAGGCAGTCAGCAAAATCATATATACACATGCAGTCAGTATAACTTCACATCTACACAGGCAGTCAATGACAAAATATACACAGGCAGTCAATGGCATCAAACATACACGATTACAGAATATGCCATTTAGAGTTCGTCATCACTGTCCTGTGTGTCGTACCCGACAATATAGTCCGCATCGTTTTCACAGTCCGTTCCACACAAGCAAAGGTCGGTCAAATTGATTGGCAAATCGAATTGGTCGAATGGTCGATCGAATCGAATTCGATGAATCGAATCGAATCGAATGAATGGTCGAATTGGTCGAATGGAATTGGTCGATTGGTCGAATTGGTCGAATCGAATTGGTCGGAATTGGCAAATGTAAACATTGATTTTCAGATTTTCCATGTAATAACGTTTCCAAAAATGTATAGGTTTGCTAATCTACCATGATTTTGAAAGAAAAAACATAGTGAACCTGATTATGTTTATTTTCAAATAAACGTTCAACTGGTAAAACGATCGTCATGAAACTGTCATCCCAGTATTTCACAGGCAGGGTGTATTTCACATATATCTTGTTCACTTCACGAATATGTGTAATATGTGTCATTCCTTGGATGGACGTTAACCTGGACATCCCATGTGCCGGCATTAGTTGGTGGATGTTAAAGATCCCACAGCGTCCTTCACAAAGAGTAGGATAGCTGTTGCCAGCACACTGAACAAATTAATAATTCCTGCCCTAACCTTAGTCAAACTTCAGGCCTGGCCAGCTGGTTCCTCAAAGACTTGGGCCAAGATTCCCTTGGCCAACCCCACAAGAACATGAGAATAAGTGTGGACACGAACGAGGAAGAAGATGATACAGACACTCGGGCTATCAAGCATTGCCTGGTTGCCTCTTTACCCCGTTGCACCAGTTTGCATTACTGTAATGTGTTTCTTTTTAAATGCAATAACAGCGTTTATCTGCGAATAATGCTTCACAAATCTAGTAATGCCACAGTATCTCTGTTCCACCAGAGTGTGGTGAGTGATAGCGAGAGTGGGTTGGTGACTCAATTAACCTCCTTCTCACTGAGGTCGAGTGTCCCTCATCTGGACAGTTGCTCATGCTCAGTCGTTTTGATGGAGTATTAACAAAACCAACGACAACTAGAACGGCACTCAGTAGAGAGCATGCGTCCGCCAGGTGAACAGTTTACGTTTTGTATCCCAGAGTAGACCAGAAAATCACAATACAGAATCACATTTAATCAAAATCCTCCGTCCACAACTTTTTGAGATATCCTGCCATGTATCGTTTTATCCCCATCTCCCAATGGTGAAGAATCACATTAAAAATTCTACTAGACCCGGATATGGATCTTCATCAAAATCTAATCATTTCATCCTCGTCACATATGCTAGCTCTCTGCCAAATTTCGTCTGAATCCGTCCGCAACTTTTTGAGATATCTTGCTCACAAACAAACAGACAAACAGACAGGGGTGAAAACATACCCTCCATCCACCTTTGGTGGCAAAGGTAACAATATGGCAATAACCTCGACACCTTTGCATTTAGTGCAAGTATGGCCACACAAAATGTCATCCAAAACAACTAATGTACCAACCAGGACCACACACGACACCATTGGTGTCTCCATTGTCACCGAGTGAAATTAAATAAATGCATTTCATGATAAAGATTTGGTAAATCCTCATTAGAGTTTTGCACAAATTTTTAAACACGTAAACCTTTGTGATGGTTTCAGCTAATTGTTTGATTCTATTTCCAGTTTTGGTCACGATGCCATCATTATCACACACTAGGGCATGCCCGTACTATATATACTAGGGCATGCCCGTACTATATATATATCTAAAATTATATCCCCCCCCTCTATTTACATGAAATGGTTTGGTCCATTCGCAAAGCCAAAGCGAACGGCTTGCGAGTACGGTGACAATCCCCCCCCTCTATTTACATGAAATGGTTTGGTCCAAAGCGAACGGCTTGCGAGTACGGTGACAATCCCCCCCCTCTATTTACATGAAATGGTTTGGTCCAAAGCGAACGGCTTGCGGAGTTTGGTAAAGAAATCGCCATAGCTCGGTAACTACTTGTCCGATTAATATGAAACCTTGAAAAGGCACATCCTCGGGTCCCCAGCAATATACCTGGCAAGTTTAAAGTATATCGGACCCGTGGTTGTCGAGAAACAGCAGTCACAGACAAACATACAGACATACATACACACAGAGATTACTGGAATTATAGATAGATATCTAAAATTATATCCCCCCCCCTCTATTTACATGAAATGGTTTGGTCCAAAGCGAACGGCTTGCGAGTACGGTGACAATCCCCCCCCCCCCCCCCTCTATTTACATGAAATGGTTTGGTCCAAAGCGAACGGCTTGCGAGTACGGTGACAATCCCCCCCCTCTATTTACATGAAATGGTTTGGTCCAAAGCGAACGGCTTGCGAGTACGGTGACAATCCCCCCCCTCTATTTACATGAAATGGTTTGGTCCAAAGCGAACGGCTTGCGGAGTTTGGTAAAGAAATCGCCATAGCTCGGTAACTACTTGTCCGATTAATATGAAACCTTGAAAAGGCACATCCTCAGGTCCCCAGCAATATACCTGGCAAGTTTCAAGTATATCGGACCCGTGGTTGTCGAGAAACAGCGGTCACAGACAAACACACAGACATACACACATACACACACACACACACACACACACACACACACACACACACACACACACACACACACACACACACACACACAGAGATTACTGGAATTATAGATAGATAAGTTATCGCCAAATCGGCTGGTTCTCTTTTCAAAAAGGGTCATTATCTGGAATAACCTTTAAACCATACACAGGTAGTCGATAAAACGAGTCAAAAGGCCATGCAAACACTTTAAACGTGGGATTATGTTAATGTGAAGGCTGGCGTCGATGTGCGTCAGCAAACAAGAAAAACACTGGATTGTAACAACAAAACGTTGATGAGAGTACGCTCTCGCTTTGTGGAATGACGTGCAGCTGATGCTTGGAACACAAGCCCTTAGTCAGAGCAAAAAGGACGATTGGCTAACGCTTGAAACGTCCATTTCCATGGTGGTACACATCCTCTTATAAACTAAAAGTTGATAAACGACATGCATCAAAAACAGCCTTGTTGATGTCAGCTGTCAGATATGCACTGTAAACAAAAACTTTAGCAATGACGTATTTGTCACTGTGCTGTCCAACCAACGGATGAGGCGATTGGATTAGACTAGTCTCATGGAATTTGGGGAAAAGGCACCGGTTTTGTTTTTACTGTTGAAAATGACCAGGGCCAGCCTGGAGTGCTGGGTTTTGTCAGGAGCAACACAAACAGCTGAGCGTGATCTTGCGGTGGTGGAGGTAATAAACAAAAGATGGACATAACCAAGGAAAATCAGGAAAACACAGGGAATGAAAACACTTTCGATGATAGTTTTGAGCAGTCGTGTGTCTAAAGCTTGATAGATTTAAGAAATCAATAAAAGACAGTGCACGAACGCAAGGTTTGTACAAACATTATTTTTTAAAGCAACAGCAAAACAAACTGGCTGATGAAAGAACAAAATAACACCAATTTGAGGTTGTTATTCAAGAAAAACATCACAACACTATGAGGAAGCAAACACAAATTTTAGTGAAGAACGAAAATAAAGTAGGAATTGGAGTGCAAGTGAGGACATCTTAAAATAATGGTATTACCAGAAAAAAGCAAACATAAGGAAAATTATCAAGTCAGTCTTGTCTTGGTCATGCAAGAAGTAGATTTGTCTCATGGGGAGATGACTTAGCTAAGGAAGTTACAGCTTGTTAGTGAAGTTATGAGGTAGCTAGCTAGCTAAGGAAGTTACAAAGTAGTGAGCTAAGAACATTGTGGTAGCTAGCTCAGTAAACAACAGCATAGCTAGTTAAGGAAGTAATGAGGAACCTATTGTCGTGTGCTTGCCCTCTGGTGACACCGCAGGGCGACACAGATGACCAAACGAGCTTCAACTCCGAGGCATTCAATTCAATGGTGAACCTTCGTTATACGCGGGGGGAGCAAGTGGAGGAGAAGCCGTGAGCGCTTACCTGCACGAGTCCACCCGATGTCCTCGTCCTTGCAATAAATCAGCTCAAACCGACACGGAATTAAAATGTACAAACATAACAACTCTATTAAAGAAAATGCCGGTCACAGAATGCACGATAAAACTAAATTCATAATTGGAGCGCCCCCACACAGACTCGATTACAACACAAGGGAAATAATAACTGGAAAATAATTATGTGTGATTTGTGGCACTTAGCTCTAAGCTGCTTTTGAATCTCATCAGGAATTGTCAAAGATCGTCTGAGGCCTCTATGTCCTTGCGCTCGTTGGCGCATAGTAGGCCTTGATACGCAGCTCACTCTTCCAGCCGCACGTATCCTCACGATCTTGTTCACCAACACCAACACCACAGCCAGACGATGCGAGGAAGTCCAGGGCCTCGACCGTTCGTTGACAAAATCCAGGACTCGAGAATTAAAGAAGAAGAGCGATGTCAGGACACGACCGTCACCACCAGAACCAGACCTCGAGAGAGAAAATGTCCGCCGTTCTAATTGTTTTGTACTCGAGGCTCTGACGTAATCCCACGACGTCTCCGTGTCCGCTCCTATCAGGGAGTTCCATCTTACCAGTCCTTGCGCCAATCAAATCCTGGACCAATCACTGCTCTTCGAGGCATGGCCTCACTGACCTTTTGTGCCTATCTGCTCACCAGGTCGATGTCATCCGCGGCAGTGCTCAAAGTCCTGTTTCCGGTTGGTTTTTATTTAGCGTGGTTAATGGGCGATTTAATACTATTTGTGTGTGCTGTGTGTGTCATAAGGAACAAAGGAAAAATAACAGAGGCCATTACATTCAGGGGATTAATTACCCATAATTCCTTGCTAATTAACATACCCCAACCCCTCTCATGGGGACGAAGATACGCTCTTCCACGACATATGGTGTACACAAATTTCCTATTACATGGGGTTTCTTCTTCTTCACGACAGTTGGAGCACACTACCTATGCAATTCTACCTGGACCAAGGTAATCACTGCCTACCCCTACAAACGTAACACTATTATTGTTCACGAGAATGGGGTTACTGGCAGATGATGTGCACTCAGCAGAAACCTGCTCAGAGCACAGAAAGAGTAGAGGGTGAACAACCAGAAAGGAGGTATATATAGCTAGTTGAGGAAGCAACGAGGAAACTAGCTAAGGAAGTTACGTGGTAGTTAGCCAAGAATGTACTAGATAATTAGCTAAATAAGTTATGAGATAGATATCCAAGGAAGTTACAACATAGATAATTAAGGAAGCAACGTGGAACCTAGCTGAGGAAGTTATGAGGTAGTTAGCTGAGGAAGCAACGAGGTAATAAGGAACTTATAACGTATATATCACAGGAAGTTACAACATAGCTAGGTTCCACGTTGCTTCCTTAACTAGCTAAGGAAGTTACAAGGTAGTTGGCTCAAAAAATTACAAGGTAACTATAGCCCAGGAGCATTAGCCAAAAATGAAGGGGAAGCCTAGAAGAAATTAGTAGAAAGCTGATTCTTTGCACAGAGCTCTAGAATGTCATGTGGATACCCACAGTACAAAGTCCCACGAGTCCCACCTTGTGGCATTTTCAAAATTCAAGATGTCCGCCGGTTAGACGGAAAATGCATAAATTGCGATAACTTCAGCCTAGAACCTCATAAAAGTATACTTTTTATGTCTAAATATATTTTTTAGCATCCTAGGATTTCAATAGAATATCTTTCAGTGACCTCAGATAATGATATGCAGAGATAATCCAAGTCACTGGACAAACACCGATATCTCATGTACTTCCAATCAACCCATAGAACATCTTTGACGTCATCTGGTTTCAAGCTGGAATCACTCCCACCTACTTCGGCAGCTACCAAATTCCACAGCTACAGAGCATACCATGCTGTTCAGCAGTGGCAGGGGAATGAACTGCTGCCAACTGAGTGGGGGTGGCAGTACAGAGAGGGACTACTTGTTCCAATCGAGACTGATAGGCCTGTCGCCCCTGAGAAAGTGCTGAAAATGATATCTTGTGGATGCAAGGCGGGGTGTGGAAAACGATGCACTTGCTACAAGTCTGGTCTGGAGTGTACCCTCTTGTGTACTGTTTGTAATGGCCATAATTGCAAAAACTCTCGGGACATTGATTTAGAGGGTGATAACAGTGTTTAAGTCAGGAATAAGAAAAGTGACATTCAGTTAACACGGTACTGTCCAAAACACTAGAATCAGGTTGGGATGACTGGGATCAAAGAGTTGGTCTGCTTTTGTGTCGTATTGTAATTAAATGTCAAATCCCCATGTGTTGTTTACCTCTTGCAGGCCTTGTGGTCACAATGTGAAACATTTTGCATTAAATAAAATAATAGCAAATTAAACTTATCATGATTTTGATGTTTTTTTGCATTACAGCAGCGGCAATTTTGTCAGCCATCTTGGATTATATCTACATATCATTATCTGAGGTCACTGAAATATATTCTATTAAAATCCTAGTGTGCTAAAACATATATTTAGCCATGAAAAGTACACTTTTATGAGGTTCTAGGCAGAAGTTATCCATATTTATGTATTTTCCATCCAACCGGCGGCCATCTTGAATTTTGAAAATGCCACAAGGTGGGACTCGTGGGACTTTATATTGTGGGCATCCACATGGTATTCTGAAGCTCTGTGCAAAAAATCAGCTTTCTACTAATTTCTTCTAGGTCCTAACCTAATGCTCCTGGGCTACTAAGGAACTTATTAGGTAGATATCCAAGGAAGTAACAAAGCTAGTTAAGGAAGCAACGAGGAACCTAGCTAAGGAAGTTACGAGGTAGTTAGCTAATGAAGTTACGAGGCAATAACAAACTTATTACATAGATATCCAAGGAAGTAACAACATCGCGAGTTAAGGAAGAAACAAGGATTCTAGTTAAGGAAGTAACGAGTGACCTAGCTAAGGAAGTTATTAAATAGCTAGATTCGGGTATCTACGGAAGTTATTAAATAGTTAGATTTGGGTATCCAAGGAAGTTATTACATAGCTAGATTCGGGTATCTAAGGAAGTTATTAAATAGCTAGACTCAGGTATCCAAGGAAGTTATTAAATAGCTAGATTCGGGTATCTAAGGAAGTTATTAAATAGCTAGACTCAGGTATCCAAGGAAGTTATTAAATAGCTAGATTCGGGTATCTAAGGAAGTTATTAAATAGCTAGATTCGGGTATCTGAGGAAGTTATTAAATAGCTAGATTTAGCTATCCAAGGAGGTTATTAAATAGCTAGATTCGGGTATCAAAGGAAGTTATGCCGAGCTTCTCAGCATACACTTTTTTTTTTTTTTTGTATACAAGATCGAGGCTCGTGAAAGAGCGAATTGATGCGAGCGAAAGAGCGAAAGAGCGAAAGAGAGAATTTTTGTATACAAGAACTTTGATGTTATACCAACTCGACTGTTTTCTTCTCTTCCCTCTTGCTATTCTTGTTCTGAACTTAATCGCCGTATTCATAGTGTGGTATGAAGTGTAATCCCGTGCGATTTGCGTGCTAAAATTGATTTTTTTGCATTGTTGGATCAATTCGGTCAAAATATTGAAAAATAATGGGGTTCAAATTTTCCGACCCCCGGACCCCCTTTTATGGGGTGTTTTGTTTCCAGTGACCCCTAGGACTGACCATGCGACTTTCTCCCCTAACAACTGAGAGATTTTATCGATCTCGGGGTCGTTAGAGAGGTTTTCGATGACGCTAAATCCATTTATGATACTTTCGAAGCGACCGGAAGTGGCGATCCCAGATTTCCGTTCACCAAAGTTGCTAAGGTCAAGGTCATTTCAATTGTAGCAATAAACTTAGGCATGTAATACCACTTTTTATGGTTTTCAGGCACAGGAAGACGTTTGGTGCAGTTATTTTTGCGATCTAGATGCCCTGTCGCGAGATAAGGACAAAGAAATATTGGTAAAATGCTCAAGGCTTTTTTTTGTTTGTTTTTCAGAAAGAAGGCTGACAGAGACTAGTACAAAACCATCTAGAGGTCATGTCTGAGAAGAACAGCGTGTGCATCATCTGCAATGAGGGAGCTACATCAAAGAAGAGACTGATAAACAATCCTGATATGATTGGCGAACTTTTTTATTGTGCTAACGAGCGACTGTCTTTGGGTCAGGGTGATATTAAGCGACTTACAGATCGGTTAGCTAGCTTAGGTGAATCTGAACGGAAATCAGTATGGTATCATAGCGAATGTCGAAAACCCATCGTCAACACAAGCATGATTGAACGGCTAAGGGTTAAACGAGTCCGGTTTGATTCTCCTGCATGCCCTGCGCGTGGGCCTGGACGACCTTCCAGTGTGGCTGACTCTACCCGACCTAAAAGAACAAAAACCATCCCGAAGGAAAAGGTGTGTCTGTTCTCGTCATGTAGCTTTTGTTCTAATAACATATCAGAACCTCTCCATCGCGTTTACTCTGACAAGATGGGTGAAAACTTCCTCGAGATAAAGCTCAAGACTCAGGATGACCGCATCAGAACTTGCGTGTCCGAGTTAGAAGATGCTGGGGATGCCTCTGCTCTTGAAAAATACTATCATAGGAAATGTTTACGATACGCGCAGCGCACTTTAACGCGAAAAGATCATAGTAATACCCAGCTTATTGGCTCTCTATGTGATGAACAGTTGCTTCTCTCCGTCCAAAATACTCTTACTGCGGACGATCTTACTCTGAACATGGCTGAAGTGAATGGTGCATATTTGTCCATTTTGAAGAGGTATAATGTAGAGATCAATCAGACAACCAACTACCGCAAGCATTTGAAAAAGCTCATTACTGAACGGCTTCCGAATATCCAGTTCGTCCAATCACTACGCAAAAATGAGCCCGACAACCTCGTTCTTTCACTGGCGGTTAGGAAGGCCATGCAACTGAGGTCTGCACAGCTGGATAACGACGACACAGTTGGCAACTTGAAGAACATGGCAAACATTCTAAGGGAAGAGATAATGCAGCATCGAAGCTGGTCGTTCAGGGGAATGTTTGAAGACTTTGAGAATCCTCCACTTCTCCAGTTCTTCCTCACTCATCTCCTATTTGGCCGTCATGTTCTCAAAGTTTCTGAAATGCGCAATGCACAAGTGGACAAAACTGTTGATGTTGCTTGCTAGTTTCTCGTCCCGAATACTCGAACCGATCGCCAGGTAAAGCATCAGCCAAAACAAAACGAAATCTTTCAGCAAACAGCCCAGACGCCCCTCTCAATAGGCTTGCCGCTCACCATTCATTCCAGAGTTCGTGCCAAAAACCTCGTCAATAACCTATCAGAAGTTTACATTGGGAGCGACTACCAGAGGCTCCTTGATCTCGAAAAGCGCATAGAGCAAGGCGTTCTTCAGCGAATGAAGGAGGCTGGTGGATTTTGTCTGCCTGATTTCATCAAGAAGGGATTGAACATCTGGTTCGCTGTTGATAACATCGACCTCTTAGAAGACACACCGACTGGACAAAACACATTCCATGGCACAGTGATCGTGATCAACCAGCGAGCAGAAGATGGCGAGCCCATCAACCAACCACTTGTCATCCCAGAGAAACTTCTCACACCGGCACCACTCGCGTTCGAAGTCAAGTACCTGCAAGAGCCAATCATTAAACCTAAACCAATTCGATTTGAGGTCTACCATCTAGAAAAGCGGAGGAGTAAGATTTCCAAAGACTTCACTCACATCTGGGCGCTTGCCAACTACTACGGTATTGATGACAGAGGTGGTGAAAAGCTAAATGACCAACGTGTGGAGAATATAGAGCAGCAAGAGACTGAAGAACTGCAAGATCAGACCGCAGGTCAAAACCCCAGATATTCCGACGATCCTATTCTTTCAGTGACAAAACGAATCCTTAAAGGTAAGGAGTTAGCAAAGGAAGAAGTTATGCCAACATGGGGTGCTACTAAATCTCTTCTGTTATCACGCTCCTGTCAGAGTCTGAGCCCGACTAACACAGAAGTGATCGCTCCGCTATTCAAGACTTCTCCAACGGATTACTCGACCCTCTATACTGTTCTGATGTTGACTCAGGGCATATCTGCTTTTGTGGTTGGTCCTGAGAGAAGAACCCTCATAACGCTCGATCTTGATCTTTACAGCCGCGCCCTCAAGATTCAGCAGTCAGTGAATAACACCAACTGGATTCTCCGAGCGGGCGTTCTGCATATTGCGTTTGCTGCCCTGCACGCTCTTGGCAAAACAATCGACGGAAGTGGCATTGACACGTGTGCGATTGAAAGCGGCACATACACTTCTGCAGGTCTTCGTGGGGTCTATGGGGGCAAGGCATACAAGCGAGGAGTTGAGTACCACATCACGACTAGCCTGGCGATCATGGTGATGAAGTTTGACGCCATTTTCTCTGATCATCCACCTGAACCACTTCGTGACCAATGCGTTGCTCTCAAGAAAGCTCTCCACGACCGTAGCCAAGACATGGTTGATATCTACAACGACATCCGGTCCTCGTACTCAGAAAATCCCCATGAGAAAGAAGATGACAACATCGGCGAGCTCGCTCAATTTCTCAACCAGTACCTCGAGCAAGTGGAAAGTCTTTTGCATCTCATAGGTGCCTGCCGTTCAGCTGATTGGGAAGGTTACTTGGCTGCCTTAGAGAACCTCATCAAGTATTTCTTCGCGCGCGATCTCCTGAATTATGCTCGCCTAATGCCAGTCCATCTTGCACAAATGAATGCTCTGGAAGAGGATGATCCAGTTACGTGGGAGGCCCTGAAATCAGGAGACTTCGTTGTGGCAAAATCAGAAGTTCTCTTCACTCATCTTTTCACCGACCAGGCCCTGGAGCAAGAGATCAAAGGGTTGAAGCGTCACGGCGGGATGGTTGGATTGAGCCAAGACGAAGCTGCCATAGACCGACTTCTTACTACCACACCTCACCTCGCTCGTATAGTGAAGCAGTATCTCAACAGTTTCCCTCAAGCCTCTAAATCTACCGAGCGAAGTGAACATTACCAGCTTTCGGGACAAGTTGCAGCAAGATCGAGAGAAAACGCTCTGAAGATCCGTCACTCCATCGAGTTGCATTGCGCGGGCAATCCGTTTACAGTAAAGCCTGCTTTGAAGAGCCTGGTGTCTTCAGCCCTTGTTCCAGAAGATGCGAAAGACGATATCTTGCGATTTGCAGGGAAGGGACAGAAATGTTTTAACGATTTCGTTCAAGACAGATTACTGCCCACATCAACACTTTCGGTTTGGGACCCAATGAAGAAACTGAAGCTAAAAACCTTTTCGAACTTGATGGAGAAAACTAACGTTTGCGTTGGTGATAAGGTCATCAAATTGCATGAAGATCGTGAACTGCTCGGCAGATTTCTTATCATCCAAAGAAGCCGGCCTCAGCTGGTGCCAAAACTAGAAGAGACAATCGGAGAGTATGAGATGTCAGTGCTACCCCGCTCCCTTTGCGCTGTTGATGGGTCTCTGTACATTCCGACGGACAAGGCCAGTCTGATGCATGCCGGTGAAGGGGCGAAGGGGCAACCACTTCAATCGCCTCCTCTTCTCGATATATCTCCGGCAGATGGTCCATCGCGAGTTCTTGTCATTGATGCCATGGCTGTGGTTCAGAGTATGAAGAAAACAACGATAATGAGAAAGCTATCGGACCTCCAAGACGCATCTATCAAGCGGATTGAGTACATGATGACAGGCTACAATGAGGCTCGAGTGGTATTTGATCGTTATCTGGATCAAACTCTGAAGAACAAGACGCGCCAGAAGAGAAGTAAGACCTCCACAGAATATGCCATCCACCCAGATATGAAGCTCACAATGTCTCTAAAGGAGATTCTGTCTGCATCAAGTTCTAAGAGTAAACTGACTTCTATGTTCGCTCAGGGTTTGTTGGAACACTTCTCCGGTAACAATACCTTCAAACTAGTCGTCGTGTACAACACCAAGATCAAGGGTCACAATTTTGAAGAAGATCATTCACACGAAGAAACTGATACACTGATACCTCATCTTGGCTTCTATCGCTGCTGATCTTGGCTTCTATCGCTGAAAGTGCTGAGAGATACATATGTGTTTGGTCACCCGACACAGACGTCCTCACGCTTCTCCTGGACCTGGTCTCTTGTGGTCGTCTTGGAGCTCAAGCTCGTCTGAAGTTTTTAACTGGTAAGGGAACGAAGTACAGCAAAATTGATGTGGTGGACCGAGTTGGAGTAATAGGTCTTCGGAAATGTCAAGGACTGATTGGACTCCACAATTTCTCTGGCGCTGACTGGGGTGGGAAATTCATGGGAATCACCAAGAAGACCTGGGTTGGTGTCTACATGAAGCTTGATGAAGATGATCCTGCTATCAGCTGCTTCCGGGAGCTTGGTGAGGGTCCTATCCCGACCACGCTGACGAATGGTGAACTGCCCTCTCAGGTCAAGGATTTGGAGAAGTTTGTCTGTCGCGTATACTGCTCGACCGGTCCTACAACCCTACCGGCGCTTAGATGGGAACTATTTCGGTCAAAAAACTTAAGAGGGATAGATGTTACCTCCTACTCGCGCTGCGTTATTGCCCCACATCCATCGCGCAAATTACATCGCCATGCGGGATAAATCATATACTACAAACTGCCCGACTCTGCCTTCTATTGAACAAAATGGATGGACTGTAAAGAAAGGTCTATATGTTCCGGTGGGATGTCTCAACCTCCCTGCCCCAAAAGCTGTGATTGAGCTTCCGAAATGTAAATGTAAATCAAGCTGCAAAGGCAGATGCAGTTGTTGGAAGAACGGTCTTCCATGCACTCCTCTATGTAAATGTTATGTCGATAACTGTGTAAATTTGGTCAGAAATGATATACATAGCGAAGACGTTGACGAATAATCCGTCCAGTAGTTTAGTTTGCATGATTCTCGGATGTGTTATCTTGAGAATTTAGAGGAATTGTGTTACATTTCTTAACTACTTGTGTCGATAATTGTGTACATTTGGTAAGAAATGATATAGTTAGCGAAGATTTTGACGAATAATCCGTCCAGTAATTTTAGTTTAAAAGCTATTTAATTATCAAAATTATCTTGCATGATTCTCGGATGTGTTATCTTGAGAATTTAGAGGAATTGTGTTACATTATTACATAGTTGTGTAAACAAAAACATTTTGTGACATTAAACAAGCTAAACACACATAGTTCTGTATTTATATCAGTTGTAAGACTTTTGCTATTTCGGTAAATATTTTCTAAATTTGACTAAGAATGGCTTTAAAACGTAGATTTATTTGTGACTGGCCAGTCTGATCGCAAAAATAACTGCTTCAGCCGTCTTCTCGTGCATGAAAACCCTCAGAGAGTGGTACTATATGACCAGGTTTTATCGCTACCTTTGAAATGACCTTGACCTTGGCATGGAACCTAACCGGAAGTCGGGGATCGCCCCCTCCGGTCGCTTCAAAAGTATCATAAATGGATTTAGCGTCATCGAAAACCTCTCTAACGACCCCGAGATCGATAAAATCTCTCATTTGTTAGGGGAGAAAGTCGCATGGTCAGTCCCGGGGGTCACTGGAAACAAAACACCCCTTAAAAGGGGGTCCAGGGGTCGGAAAATTTGAACCCCATTATTTTCGAATAAATTGACCTAAAATCAATCCAACAAAGCAAAAAAATCAATTTTAGCACGCAAATCGCACGGGAGCTGTTTTTCATGACACCTCATACCACACTATCAAGCAGGCAGTTTATGTTCAGCAAAATCCAGCATTTCATCCTAGATATGCACATCTGAAAATCTAGTAATTACGTCAAATCCCCCAAAAAATGTCATAATAACTGAATTATTAAGAAGTCAAAGTGCACGACTTAAACATATTCCGAAAGGGCTTTCAGAGCCTCGAGTCTCTCTCGAACGTCGTCTTAGCTTCAACATTATCAGGTGGTTATATGGGTGGTGTAAGTTGTTTTTTTTGCTACTGTGTTCCATAATTTTCATTTTATAGAAATGTCTGCTTTCTTAAAATCCTCTTCACTTAAAAAAAGTCCACAAATGTTGAAAGATGTCATGATTAAACTTGACATTTGTTTATGTTTTTCAACTGGGGGTGCAAACAAAGCCCTGTCACCTGGGTTTTCTACGTATAGACTTTGAGGTAGTTGGGGAATTTGATTTGCACTTAGGACTGGGCAATAACAATATTGCTTTTAAGAGCCAATAGCCATTCAGAAAAAAACTTCATTTTCACTTGCAGAATTATCTATCATTGAGGATTTTCCTGTGATATTCCACGAATCACGTTCTGCTGTCATGTTCAATATTTGTGAATAACATGTATGTGTATGATATTGTTTGACATCTTATGCTGCTCATAAAATAAAGTTGTATATTTGAATGAGAAGCAAAACAAGCTTTGCCAGCAACAAAACTATAGAGAAATATGAAATAAAATGCCGAACCTTACTAGGTTTACACACAGACTACAGTAGATCCGAGAATGAAGCATATTAAAACAAGCATTCTGAGTATTGCACTGCAATACATGTCCCCTACCAAAGTTCAAAGTGCCATAACTTTGTCAAAAATGATCGAATATGCAAATTTATGCACGGTTGATGCTGGTTTTCAAACTTGATCTGAGGTATGCTGAGACACATGTGTGTCACGCCTCGCCTCGTTGATAAGCCCGCAAGGTCGCTCTGTGGAGCAGCCTGTACGTATTGCACTGTGAATTATATAATTACCAACTCATGGTCTGAGGTACTAGCGATTCAAGAGATAAACATTTTTTAAGAAATATTTTCGTTTAATTAACGATATCTGCCAAACCACGTGACCTATCGCAAATTCCAAAAGGACATTTTAGTAGACTGACATGCTGAACAGATCTGTGAAGTTTCCCCTCGATTGGATCAAAAATGAGGGAGGAGCTCGGTTTTAAAGGTTCATGCTTAAAAACGTCATAACTCTGAAACCATGTGATGCATGACGTCATGCTTACTGACTTTTTTGTTCGTCATGGGTATGCATTTCTGCCTGCAAAGTTTGGCCACGATCTGTTCAGCCGTTGCAGAGAAAAGGGGTTTTTCGTGTTTTCACGAAAAACAATATGGCGGCCGAACCACGTGACCTGTGACGTCATAATTACCATTAAAATATTTTACAGACCGAGTCCCCCCTACGGTGAAAATTTGATCTCAATCGGTCCTATTATTGCAGAGAAAATCTTTTTTAAAGGAAATTAAAACTTAAAATGGCACTGAGTTAAGGATCATCAGAATTATCAGAATACCCAAAGTTCAAAGTGCTATAACCTTGTCAAAAATGATCGAAACGTCGTGAAGTTCGAACTTGATCTGTAACTTATCATGAGTAAACCATGTGCCAAGTTTGAAATCATTAGCATTAAGCGTTTAGAAAAAAAGTCCGGAAAACTGTTCTTTGCGTGACTGACTGACAGACTGACGGAGGGACGGCGTGCAAACCTATAGTCCCCTCCGGTGTACACCGGTAGGGGACTAATAAATCTGCGCGCGCACACACACACACACACACACACACACACACACACACACACACACACACACACACACACACACACACACACACACACACACACACACACACACACACACACACACACACACACACACACACACCTCCGGGTGAGCCCAAAAATTATTCCTTCATCTGTGAATGCGTGAGTAGGCTTATACATGTGGGGTGAGTTCTTGAAAATGTGACTAAGTGGAATGAATTACCAAGGGAATGTGGGATTTTCCAACGATAAAACTTCTCCGTTCTCCCCCTCCGGTAAGGAAACCACACTTGGGAATTCTTTCTGTGGAAGGGATTGGAAAATGGAGGGATTGAGGAAACCGAGCCATCAACATCACAGACACTGCTGTAAAACCACCTACCATATTCTGCCATTCTCATAGTTTTCTTTATTATTATGTCTGCCTTTTCAGTGGTTTTGCTCGGTTAGAATGCTAAATGTGAGCGGGCGCAGCTTAATACAGATAAACCAGAAGTGTTATGCAGTCCTTGATCATTTTGCCACCTGTTCTCGAGAAATTCTATTTTTTTATCTTTCAAAGAAAGGACAACACAGACTACACTATCGGTAGCGGGCCGTTACACAATTCATTATGGTATCCAGTTTTCCGAGGATGTGAGGACACACTTTCCAACTTTCACCAAATTTTTGAGAAAACGTGCTGCACCAGAGTGGGCGGCGTAACAGTGAGAGCACCGAACCTGAGTCTGGGATGTTGGTGCTTCCGACCCTGGCCGAGCCATAAAAAACACTTTAATCTAATTGGAGTCTGGCCAAGTCATACCAAAAACACCTAATCTGAGGAGGTTGCACCATCTTGCTGAAACCACGTCATTGGGCTCACTTCTGCAAATCTGTTTAATTCTCTGTATATATACATATATGAGAGAATTAAATATCTTCCGTATACTAGAATTTTACAGCAAATATACAAGAAAAAGTACAAGGGACATAAAAAACGAAGGTGGACTGGATGTATATTACATCAGAACTTGAATGAGAACCCAGAATTATGGGGAAATCAAAAGGATATATAATTGTTGGGAATGCTGGCTCATCATGATGGCCAACGTTTACACATCGAAGACGACACAATATGACAATGATGAGCACAAAACGAATTAGAACGGCACTCGGTAGAGAGCATATCTCCGCCAGGCTGAACAGTTTATGTTTTGTATCCCTCTGATAGGCCGGATCTGGATTCGGAACTGAACCAAAATCTAATTGGCTTGCTCTTGTCACCTAACCAACCTATCCACCTAGTTTTGTCATAATTCGTCCACAATCTTTTGAAATATTGTGCTATATATCAATTTGGCACAATTCTTTCAATGGTGAAGAATCACTTAAAAAATTAAAAATATCTCAGATTCGGATCTTCACCGAAATCGAATCAATTCGTCCTTGCCACACATCCAATCTCCATAACTTTTTTAGATATCGTGCTATATATCGTTTTTAGCCCCATCTCCCAATTAGTAAGGTCGATATATGGAAAATACCCCCTCAACCCCCAAATAATTGCTACAAAAGGTTTCTCAACTGATTCTGGTAGGGTTTAGTGTACTTTATAACATACTAAAAGTTTACCAAAGTAGGACCCCCGGAAAAGTGTTTTTTTCAAGATGGCGTCCAAGATGGCCGCCGAAACCTCTTAATGATCATAACTATGTAACTATCAACTCAAATTTGATGATCTTTGTGTCTATCCCTAGGTTTTTGGGGGCAAGGAACACATTAAGACCATTAAAAATGAAAGTGGGCCATTATCTAACAGGTTGAGGGGGCATTTTCCATATATTGACCTGAAGAATGTGTCGAATTGGATCTAACTGAATAACTAATTCTCATCTTTCTCTTTTTCAGACATGATTCAACAATGAGTGCAAGCACAGCCAGTCAAGCTTTTTGTCCAATCTGCAAGGAGGAGATCGAGGATTCCAGTGATAACTGGGTTGCAATTCAGTGGAAGGGGGCGAAGGGAATAAATGAAGCCAGTGTAAAGCGGAAGGACGATCTTGTAGTTGAAGCCAGTACTAAAGTGCATAAAAGCTGTCGTCAACAGTACATAAATGATAAAAACATTAAAAGCCATGTTGCAAAGAAAAGTAGTGGTTCTGTGCCACCAAAGAGAACCACAAGACAATCAAGTGGAGGTTTTGACAGTGAAAAGGATTGCGTATTCTGTGGATGTACAATTGATTTGGACAAGGGACACTTTAGCTGGGTACGGACTGACAAATTTGTGGAGACAATTGTTGAGGTCTGTGAATCCCGTTCAGATGATTGGGGACATACTGTGAAGGGTCGGATTGAATACTATTTACGAGATTTACATGCAGCAGACGGACTTTATCATCATTCGTGTAGTGGAAATTTCCGGTCCTACAAGTCTGTGCCTTTAGAGTTCCAGAAAGCCCCCGAAGCCAAGCGCAGAAAGTGTGGTCGTCCTAAAGATGAAGATAAGTATGAAGCATTTCAGAAAATGTGTGCTTACCTAGAACTGAACAGTGAGGAACAACTAACTGTTACATCTTTGAGCCTCATAATGAAAGGGTATCTTTGTAATCCTGATTCGGAACCGTATGACAATTACAGTTTGAAAAAGCGTCTTAAAGAACGCTTTAAGGACTCAATTTTTTTTGGTGAAAGAGAAGGCGTGGACGATATTGTTACGATGAGAGAACAAACGTCGCAGATTCTGAGATCATACTACAAGCAAACGTGTCAGGAAGGCGATGAAGAGTCCCAAAAACGCGCTATTATTGAAACTGCTGCTAGGTTAATCAGAAGTGATATAAAATCTCAGGTTTCTACCATGACGAATCAGTATCCAAGTAGTGATGATTTAAAACTTGATTCAGCCCTATCGTTCATTCCGACTAGTCTGCGGACAGCACTGGAAACATTGTTCGTTGGGAAAGACACAAGACGCAAGGTTGCGGCAGTTGGTCATGCCATAATTCAGGCAGTTCGCCCACGAGCTGTCATTGCACCGCTACAAATGGGACTTGCTGTGCAAATCCATCATCTGTATCGTTCGAAGTTCATTGTGGATACTCTTCATGAAATGGGATTCTGTTGCTCATACACAGAAGTGATCAGATTTGAAATAAATGCAGCGGATTGTGTGGAACCTGATGTCCTAGGTGGTGATGTAGATTTGCTGGAGATGTCTGTCCTCTTTGCCGCTGATAATGTTGATCATAACGTTATCACTATTGACGGCAAAGGGACATTTCATGGAATGGGTGTAATTGCCTGTGTCACCCCTGGAAAACGGACGAACCATCTCATTCCGCGAAGACAGATCTCAGAACTGAAAACTGAAAACAAGACAAAAATTCCTATCTTGGAGTACAGGTTTGCAAGGCATGCTTGTCATGAGGTAGTCTTCGAGGACCTGCCGAGATTTCTTGACTGTGACAAGAGGATCGATATTCTGTGGGAAGTCTCCCTCGGCTTCAAAGAGGCAACACCGAATTGACAGGGGATGATGCATATCTTGCATCACGGGAGCCAGCACCCTGGGCAGTCGTCAGTCAAATTCTTGCCTATGATCAATATGTACTCTGGAGACAAATCGTGCATTGTGTCTACATTAGACTTTGTTTGCAACCTTGCCATGAAGCACAACCTTCCCACCATTGTAACTTTTGACCAGCCCTTGTATTGGAAGGCTACCGAAATCATCATTGATGCGCCACAAAGTAGTCACCTGAAAGGCATTGTTCTGATGTTGGGGTGTTTCCATACACTTATGAACTTGCTGGGCGCCATAGGAACTCTCATGGAAGGGACCGGTCTCAAAAACATACTTGAGACTGTCTATGGAGAAAATGCAGTTGTGCACATGATAACAGGGAAAGCTGTCCAGAGGGCTTTGCGGGGCCATCTTCTTGTTGACAAGTGCCTACATAGCCAGCTTATAACGGAAATGGCCAAAGACGATCCCGAGATTCAGACACTGCTGGATCAAGCCGAGGAATTGTACTCCTCCCTTCTTAGCGGAGAGACGACGCTAGGAGATGCTGCTTGTTCTGAGGTTTTGATCCAACTCGAGACAGTAATGGAGAAGAAGAAATCTGAACTTGCTCAGACCTCAAAGACCAGCAAGTTGTGGCTGAATTATCAGCATATGGTTGGCATGGCAAGAATGTTGATCAAGGCGGATCGTACTGGGTCTTGGTTGATGCATTTGCAGGCAGTGTCCAATTGCCTAACTGTCTTTGCTGCAGCTGGGCACTTCAATTACCTGCGATCTGCTCATTACTACCTGCAGCAAATGAGCAACCTGGAGGAAAAGCACCCAGACGTTTATCGAAAGTTCCGTGATGGTTTTCACGTTGTTCGTCGGAGCAATCAGTGCTGGGCAGGGCTTAGTAGTGATCTTGTCATCGAACAAACGTTGATGAGGTCTCTGAAGAGCACTGGTGGTCTAACTCACGGCAGTGGGATGACCGAGGACATGCGAAACCTTTGGACCTTATCTGCACCTGTAACATCCGAGTACAACATTGCGATGCAGGATTTCACAAACCTAACCTATACTACAAGTCCGCAACACAAAGACTCAACTGAGGCGCGCATCAAAAGAGATGCATCTGATCTCGAGAAAATTCGGATAAAGCTTGCAGCCTGCTCACCCTTCACATCTGATCCTACTCTGAGAAACATTGTCAACGGGATAGTGGCTGGGCCAGATGTGAATGTACATGACTGAATCGGTTGGAAACAAGATCATTGAAGATATAATCGGAAAGTCGGCATTTACTTACAAATTCAAGCGGAAAGACAGAGCCAAAACCCTTGGGAATATCTCTGCTGTGAAGATTGCTCCTGATCGTACCATTGATCCTGCCCTTCTGTTCCAGCGTTTCCTTCTGGTGTCAAGGTCAGGAGATCTTTCCCTTGAAGAGGTTTTGATGTATGAACTAAGCCCCTACCCTCCAGCCCTCTTTGAGACCAGGAACATTCTTCGAAAAGCAGACAAACCTCAGCTTGCTCAGGCAATTCGAGACCATGCTGCGGACTTATCAAGTGAGGCTGTGATGAACTCTATTCCCAAAACAGATTGTTACGTGCTTGATGGTGGCTCTTTGCTCCATCGTTTACCGTGGAACAAAGGCGACTCATATAATGCAATAGCTGAGTCTTATGCAGACTTCACTGTGAGACATTACGGACAAGCGACAGTGGTGTTCAATGGCTATGGTGAAGGTCCCTCCATAAAAGACAACACACATCAGAGACGAGGAAATAACCTGCACCCTATTGTTAGTTTCACTGCAGAAACAGAGTTTGCAGGCAAAAAGGACGACTTTTTGTCTCGTGACAAAAACAAGGCAGACATGATTGCTCTCATCAGCACAGCACTAACTAAAAGGGGATGCCATGTCATTCAGTCACCAGGGGATGCAGACGTTGATATCGTTAAGGCAACTGTTGAACGATCCCGTCATTGCACCACAACGTTGGTCGGTGAGGATACAGATTTGCTGATCTTGCTCCTTCATTACTCCAGAACAGACAATGAGATCATCTACTTCCGTTCTGATGCAAACAAGCAGTCAAAAGAACACAGAGTGTATAACATTAACCTGTTGAAAGAAACTTTAGGAGACGATGTGTGCAATGAGTTGCTCTTTGTACATGCCTACTCAGGATGTGATTCTACTTCAAGGATTTTCGGCATCGGAAAAATGTCAGCCTTCCGGAAATTTGTGAAATCTGATCCTGTCATGAAGTCCTGTGCTAGTGCATTCATCCTTCAAAACAAATCTCAAGAGGACATATCAGATCTTGGCAAAGACCTGATGGTTGATCTCTTTGGTGGCAAGTCTAATGATACACTATCATCACTGCGCCATATCATTTTCACCAAAAAAGTGGCAACTGCTCAAGCATTTGTCACTTCTGAACGGCTCCCCCCAACATCACCTGCAACAATATTCCATAGCCAACGTGTGTACTTTCAAATTATGGTATGGATGGGGATGGCAAATGAAATGAACCCAACTGAATGGGGATGGAAACAGGAAAATGATCAGTTAATTCCAATTATGACCCAAAACAATGCTGCGCCTGACGAACTCTTGAACATTATCCATTGCAACTGTTTGGGGGTATGCAAATCCTCTCGATGCAGCTGCAGACGCTATGGACTCCGCTGCACTGCTGCATGTGGCCCTTGCCAAACTGAAAACTGTGACAATCCAAACAACACTCAAGAGGTTGATACTGAGGAGGAGGATGACACTCAAAACTGAACGCTCTGAAACTTATTCTATGGACAAAGGTGTTTGTGCATTAGGTGACAGCTGAAGGTCATGAGTTCAATTTCATAATGATTCAACAGCTCAGTAATATCCAAAGTTGTCTTAATGTGTTCCTTGCCCCCAAAAACCTGGGGATAGACATCAAGATCATTAAATTTGAGTCAATAGTTATGGACTTGCGGTCATTTGGAGGTGTTGGCGGCCATTATTGACGCCATATTGGATTTTTGTGTTACATATAATGGCCCACTTTCATTTTTAATGGTCTTAATGTGTTCCTTGCCCCCAAAAACCTAGGGATAGACACCAAGATCATCAAATTTGAGTTGATAGTTACATAGTTATGATCATTAAGAGGTTTCGGCGGCCATCTTGGACGCCATCTTGAAAAAAACACTTTTCCGGGGGTCCTACTTTGGTAAACTTTTAGTATGTTATAACGTCCGCTAAACCCTACCAGAATCAGTTGAGAAACCTTTTGTAGCAATTTTTTGGGGGTTAAACTGTATTTTGACCTGACTAAATGGTGAAGAATCACTTAGAAAATTAAATAATTATCATATCCAAATCCATATTCAGATCTTCACCAAAATCGAATCGATTCTTCCTGATCACACACACAACGGGTCCACAAAGTTTCGTCCAAATCCGTCCATAACTTTTTGAGATATCCTGCTATATATCGTTTTTAGACCTCTCTCTCAATGGTGAAGAATCACTTTAAAAGTATACGGATCCAGATCTTCACCAAAATCTAATCATTTCATCCTTCTCAAACACCCAACCTGTCCACTAAATTTCGTCTGAATCCGTCCACAACCTTAAGATATCTTGTTCACAAAGAAAACAGAAAAACCGACAGGGGTGAAAACATAACGTCCTCCCACCTTTGGTGGCGGAGATAATTAGAGAGATTGGATGAAATGATTACAAGACAAAAAAAAGATGATGTTATATTAATTGTTATACCTGTACTACCAGCAATACTTATGAGAGAGTCAGCAAGCTTAACCTCCACCACAAAGGGCAAGTCTTGCTCAAGGAAAGACTCAGAACAGAAATTTATTTATTTATTTATTTTTAAAAAGGAACAACACCCTCTCATACTTGTGAAATCGTATGATAAAAAAAAGAAAGGCCATTGATGCAAGTTACAGAAAATAATGAGCAAGATTGCCTCATGGAATAAATCTCCGATATTGTGGAAAGGTTGATCAATGGTGACTTGGCATGAGGAAGATTTATGAGGCAATCCACTCCACCAGCACTCCCACCCGTGCCCACTCCACCCCTCCCAAACTCCATTTTCACCACATTGCCATCCAATAAATATTTCTTCATCTTTTCCTTACTATGCCACGTTCCTCTGGCGTCTGCTTTTTTAAACATGTTAACTAGGCGTGACAAATGCACAGGACATTCAATGTTTGCAGCTTCACAGCCATCTGTGGTCCAAAGTTTGAGGCACTCGGGGCATGAAATCCAATATCCAGGTCACTTGAAAAGACCGACGTTGTCAAAAGAGACAAGTATTGGGAGGTATTCACACGACTGTCCAATCAATTGTGCGGTACAGCGAATGACAGCCTGCCTGGTACGGAAGGAGTAAAAAGTAAAATAAATAAATATATAACGAAGTGGAATGGAAAAACCAGAATGTACCAAAGAAACGCAATTTTACGACTGCGCCAAGAAATGTGGGATTGTCAGGAACTTGGAATGGAAGGAACAAACTTCTGTCTCACCCTGGTCTCAAACTCCCTCTGCACCATTCCTGAAAACTCCCTCTATCCCACCTCTCATTGGAGGAATATGAGACTCGAAGGCACCCGAGAGCTTTCACTGTGCACTCGACTTGGCCACAATGTCACCAAACTTGGACCTCTGAATAGATCAATCATCGGTACAAAGTGCGTTATGCTACAAATTGATACGTGTGGAACTGCCCATCAAAACAATAGCAATGATTATGGAAAAAAAAAACAAGCAACAACAATAATTATTTATTTTCGGTAAAGTCTTGCCAAAGTTGGCCATTCGCTCATGTTGGCCTGTTGGCCTTCGATTGGCCTGTTGCTCCCAACTCTGTTTGAGGCCAAGAGTGTTCGAGCGAGTGTTAGGAGTTTTGTTGGTTTACGGACAGTGCTAACTTTTAAACAATGCTGTGGCAGCTCGATTATGACCATCGGGTTGGTCACAAGCGGCGCCGCGAAAGCTAGTCTTCATCAGATTGTGCAGATGGTTTGGCCTGTAATAGGGAGGACAATGTAGTGCGTGCGTTGGGAGAAAGTAAGCACTACATTGCATGCCTGAGGGATCTTTGTGAGAAAAAACACATCTCATTCCACTCTGGTTCTCCCAATACATTTTCCTTGGTCGGGAAATGGTGTGTAAAAGGGGCTGGAGGTGATGAGGGAGGGGGGGGGGGGGGAGGGGAGAGGGTGTGGGAGAGGGAGTGGAGTTATGGTTAGGCTTCAGCAAGCTGTTAATTTTTTCCATTTCATGACCGAAGCCATGGACTTGTGCATTTTCTCCACCATACAGGTTGTTTAATAGCTGTAGATTCAATTCCACACAACTTTCTTCACTTATATTATTGTTGGGTAGCCTTTACCTCTGTAATGTAAAAAAAAAAAAAACTAGTTTTAGTGAGCCTCACTCATCTTACTATAATTCACCAAATAGTGTAGGCTGCTATGTCTTAAAAATGGCTGTCGTGTTTTTTTTTTGTTAAAAGCAAAATTCCACTTGATTCCTTGTCTTTGGGGTGTCACATGTTCGAAAAAATAGGTTGTTAATTTTTTAAAACGGATTAAGGGTGTCAAATCCAAGATGGCCGCCAAAAAATATAAATTCCATTAAAACTGGTATTCTGAACACAGTATGAGGTCCAAATTAATGATAATACCCATAATTTCAATACCAAGGAGTTCAAAAACAATTAATTTCAATATGGCAGTCAAATTCAAAATATCAAGCTCTTATCAAGCTTATCTTACTGAAGCTCTTATCAAGTACTTCTTTGCTCACGACCACCTGAACTACGCACGTTTGCTCCCTTTGTACCTGTCAACAATGCAGCAAACAGAACAAGTTTTTCCAGATGTCTGGGCAGAACTCCTGAAAGGAAATTTCTGTGTGACGAAGGGGATTGCTGCATTCACTTCAATAGGTCCAGATCACGGAATTGAGCAGGAGAACCGCAAACTCAAGGTCATTGGAGGCATTACTGGAATAACCCAAATTGAGGGAGCTCTAGACCGTTTCTTCCTGATTGCACCTGACTTGTCTAATCTAGTAGAGGAGTTTCAAAGAGAATATGGCATGGAAGGTGCTGATACCAGAGACCAACACCACGAGATCACAGGGGGAAAGTTCACCCGAGTAATGAGAAATTCCGCTAGATTGACAGAGGTATTTGTTGTTCATGGAGACCCATTCGTAACCGATAAGAGTGACCTGTGTAACCTTCTTACCAAGAAAGTAATTGATGAAAAGGTAACAAAGGACATAGTAGACCGCGATGCCATCGGACAACAGTTGTTCCAGACATTTGTCAAAGAACGCCTTACAGAAGGAAAACTTTCAGTGTGGGATCCAATGAAGAGAAAGAACATAGGCACTTTCAAAAGTGCCAACACAGTGAAGAAAGTGAAAGCAGGTGACAAACTCATTAAAGTCAAAGAAGAACGAGGACTCCTACAGAGGTATATAGTAGCATCAAGAAGCCGTCCAGACCTTGATCTAAAGGACTGTATTGGGAAGTATGAATTTGGAATTGTTCCACGTGTCCTTTTCGCTTCGGATGGGTCACTTCTCCTAGCATATGACAAGGCTAAGGTCCTTCATCATCTTGAAGCGCTAGTTACCAAGGAGCAACCTAGCCCAACAGAAGCCACAAGCGATCCAGCTAATGCCATACCGAGTGTTTCTGGCGACCAAGTATTGAGTGAAAACTCCCAAACTGAAGTACCACCCCAAGCCGAGGCGCCTGAAGTACAAGAAGCGCAGCCTGAGCAAGAAGCTTCAACTGACATGTCCGACATGTCTGAGAAATTTAAAGTTGTAGTCATAGATGGCATGGCCCTCGTTAACTCCATCTCCAAGACAGACAAAATGAAAACATGCAGTGATTTTGCCATGTCATTTCTTGAAAAGCTTATCAGGATTGCAGCTAACTACGACGAAGTAAGACTGGTATTTGACAGATACGTCGAAAGTTCTCTGAAAGAGCAAATGAGAAAAAAGAGAACAAAGGGAAACTCGATCTACTATCACATCCAAGATAGTACACTGATCCAGAATATTTCCTTGAAGGACTTCCTTTCAAGTGTCAAAACCAAGGCAGAACTTGTAGAGTATTTAGCTGCAAAGACTCTGGATCACAGCAACAGCTCTGCCAACAAATTGAAGAAGTTCATGGTAACCTTCGGCACTGAGACAAAAGGCAATGTAAGTGTGCCTGATGAATTGGTAAAACACTGTCATGAAGAAGCGGATACGTTACTCTTGCTCCATGCCCTAACAGTTAACGGCGATGTAGAACTTGTAATAGACTCTCCAGATACCGATGTCTTCTTGCTGATGATCCACATGTATCCACAGCTACCTGCTGAGACATATTTCCTTACCGGAAAAGGAAAACTGAATAGGAAAATTGCAGTCAAACCTATCTTTGAAAAGTTAGGAGTTAACCGCGCCTCAGCTATTCTCGGGTTTCATTCTTTCACAGGATCAGATATGTGTGGCAGGTTCACCGGCAGGACAAAGGACTGGTGTATGAAGGTGTTCATGTCCTGCGATGATATGATACTGGATTCACTTGCTTCACTTGACAAATCTGCTGCTACACCCTCTCCAAACGCAATTGACCAACTGGAAAGGTTCGTTTGCTTGTTGTACAGATCCAAAACACACACCAAAGTAAATGCACTACGATGGTTCTTGTACTCAAATCGACAGGCCGAGGGAGAGAGTCTGCCTCCAACCTCTGGATCATTGACACCACACATTCTGCGAGCACATTATATTGCAATGATATGGATGCAGGCATGCGAAAGTCAACCGTCCCTTCCTTCTCCCACTGCCTACGGATGGAAGTCAGAGGAAAATAGATTTCTTCCGGTGTGTTTGAACCCTCCAGCACCAGAGGCCGTGACTAAGCTGGTAAAATGTGGCTGCAAATCAGGATGCAAAGGAAACTCCTGTAGTTGCCGCAGCAATAAACTCCCATGCACAGAGGTCTGTAGCTGTTTGAACTACGGCTGTAGCAACAATGAACAATCAGCTCAGAACATTGTGGGAGATGAACACGAGGACTTGGAAGGTAAAACGGATGATTGTGAGAGACAGGAATATTTAAATATGGTCAAACAGGAAATTACATTATGCTATCATTGTTATAGTAATGTGGACCTTTGTGTAAAACAGTGGTAGCCATATTGGATTTTCTCACTATTTCGCACTATGGCTGGCATCCACCGATTTCAACGAATCAGAAACATGTTTCCCCAACGGCCTAGCATTACTTATGTGGGCATTACCATCAAAATGGACCTATTTCATCATTCACAATTTGTGTTATCAAGAACATTAAGTTTTTGTACTGTGGTTATTTAAGAAGTGGCGGCCATCTTGGATTTTCCACCATTTTGAATTTGACTGCCATATTGAAATTAATTGCTTTTGAACTCCTTGGTATTGAAATTATGGGTATTATCATTAATTTGGACCTCATACTGTGTTCAGAATACCAGTTTTAATGGAATTTATATATTTTGGCGGCCATCTTGGATTTGACACCCTTAATCCGTTTAAAAAAATTAACAACCTATTTTTTCGAACATGTGACACCCCAAAGACAAGGAATCAAGTGGCATTTTGCTTTTAACAAAAAAAAAACACGAAATGACATAACAGCCTACACTAAAATGTCCGTCTGTTCCCAGGTACCGCAACAACGGCTGAACCGATCGCAACGATATTTTGGGTGGGTAATCCTGGGACACCCTGGAGTAAAATAGGTGATATTGTTTTTCCAATTTTTCCAATTTTCCAGTTTTTCCAAACACGATGGAATAATATTTACCGACATGAACAGTGCTGTGACTTTTATTGAAATTCTACAAATACTGTTTAGATTTTGATGATTTGCGTGTGATATGATTTAACGGATGTTTATATAAATCGTTAAAAATAAAAAAAGACTTCAATTTCTGATATTTTGCCTTTTCATTCGGGCCTCCCAATTGAAGCCCGTAGGGCGGGTACCGTTGCTAGTTATTACAATTTCATTTTACGCATGTGGTGGCAGCATGTCAGATGCTGCTGATGTTTTGTCATATTTTGATTGATATATTATTATTGCCTTGTGCAAATTTACAAACAAACAAACCAACAAAAGCATGCAACACCACAAGAAAAGGCAACGAATACCAGAGGTGATGAAGGAATGCATTTTTGTTTCCTCTATAAGATTGAGGCTCACGGAAGAGCAGTATAACATGGACAGTGGCATACGCAAGGCAATTCATTTGGACACAACAAGGAAGGGGATAAACAAACAGGAAATGAAGAGACAAAGAGAGAGGAGGGGAGGAAACATCGAAACCAACAAGTAAGAGGTTGTGTTAGGAAGGGTTCATGGGGGTATTAAAGATCATGGTCGGGTGATACAAGATGGCGGTGCACTGCCTGCTTGAAGCCCTGGAGGGGAGAGTGAGAAAGAACGGTCTCTGGAAGGCTGTCCCAATGTCCCATAGACAGGAGAAGCAAGGAATAAAGAGGTCAGTCAGGCTGGATTTTAGAAGTTTGTGCAGGAGGGGATTACTGTTAGAACGTGTGCATCCTGTAGTGGTTAGGGAGGGTTAGAGGATAGAGAGCAGAGGATGCAAAGTCAGAGAAGAGGCATAAAAAAAAAACCCAGAGACGAGCAAACAACCTGCGAAGTGAAAACAAATGACCTTGTGCTTCGGCCTCGTCGTGGAAGATTCCAATAAGGTCAACAGCTTTACATTCCACAGAATCCAGGAAGCATCGATTTGTGCATTTACCCGAAGGATAGTTGGTTTGTGTTGTAATGTCTAAAGCTTATAGGGGAGGCAACATAAAACCTCACACAGGACAAGAAGACACGAGGAGGCATTGGACAAATTAATACAGTAAATGGTATACATGGGATCTGGTCTGATATATCCCAGCATCATGAGAGATGCACTGGGATGGGAAGAACAAACAGGCCATCCGGATTAACTGAAACAAATGTCTTGTGTTACCTGCCAAGCCACAAACACTCCATATGGTTTTGTTCCATGCTGAACAGCAGCCGAACATCCTCCACCAGTTTAAAAACCACAGGCATATTGTTCCAATGTATTCGCAAGGCTGCTTAATTCACGACTTATTTGTCATCAGCGATAGCATGTTGGACCAAATACCGAGGCACAGCTATGCTGCCGATGCAATGCCCCTGCACGCTCAAGGATGGATTTGGAATTTAGGCCAGGGTGCCATTCCCAACAAACAGCAATTTGCAGACTCGTCCCATCCTTCGCCAAAAGACAGCGTGGGATCGGCAGCGTCCATCAACAAATGCTCGCAGATGGGTCCCCAGCTTAGCTCGATATCCATCTCATGGAGGGTACACATTTATGCAATGGCCTGCCTGCGAAACACCATTCGGCCATTTTGTAGTCAGGGAATCAGACCCAGATGAGACAGATCGGAGGTGAGTGCGCTACATCTGGCTCAATCACAAGAAACCAATGAGTGAGCGTTGCTCCGCTGGATCAGTTATTTAAGACTTGTGACTCCAGTCAATAGGTGAAATGTATGCTTTGGCTAGATACACAGTGTCTTCCATCATTAAACTTGTTTTGCCAAACTGCAGTGCAACATTAAAACAAAACATTATTACCTCCACCACCGAAGGTGGACACAGGTTATGTTTTCACTCCTATTTGTCTGTGAGCAGGATATCTCAAAAAGTTATGGCCGGATTCGGACGAAATTTGGTGGACAGGTTGGGTGTGTGACGAGGACGAATTGATGACATTTTGGTGATGATTCGGATCTGGATACAATAATTTTAGTGATTCTTCACCATTGAGTGATAGTGCCAAAACGATATACACGACAATATCTCAAAAAGTTATGAACAGGTACGGACGAAACTTGGTGGACGAGTTGGGTACATGACAAAACAAGCCGATTATATTTGGGTGTGTGACAAGGTCGAATGGTCTGCATGCAGATCTGGCCTATCAGTGGGATACAAAAAGTAAACTGTTCAGCCTGGCAGAGGTATACACTCTACAAGTGCCGTTCTCGTTATCTACTGTAGTTACTATAATTATTGCAAAAAAAACAAAAACATTTTGTCCTTAAATTAACTTGGAGTTTTCAATTAATGTTTAAATAGCAACAAAATGGTGGTACTGGCATGGTTTTTGGAAAAATAAAGGAGTAAGAGGCACAAAGAAATATGGGGAGGGTGTAGGCCCCGCCACGGACATGGAACACTATTGCTAAACAGTCGGTTAAGTTTGCAAGAGTGACGTAAGACCCCAGGGCGATTTGTTTCCGATCCCTCAGAATTACTACAGATGTGAGTTTTCCTTTATAGTCATGCATTGGCTGAAAGTAACCCAGATAAATCAGTTGCAGAAATTTATAAAATAAACAAGCACCAGTTTTAAAGGATCATCTAAACATAATAAACAACCCAAACACTCATGAGCATCCCTCAGGGAAGAGTTTGTGAAAAATAGCATCTGGTGGAAGCAAGATACTGGGGAAGGCAAACAGATATTGTAAACACGCAGAGACTTTTACACTTACCAAGTGAAATTTGATAAACAAGCTTCAAAAATAAATAGCAGGTTCTCAAGATCAAATATACTTTAGATTCTTCACTTAATGGCTAAATATGCATTGTAAAGACTACGGAGGTCATATATGGTTCCTTGGTTATTTGCATGACTGGAACTAAAGCAACGGAACAGCACTTTAGCACAGTGGTGTTGCTTGAGTGTTCCAATAACTCCGAGAGCTAAGCCATCGGTATTGTTACCATGTGCCAATATCAGCAGGGTCTCTCATGCTGGAAAGCTCAAAGAGTGAGAAACAAAGACACGCCCTTGCTAATCCTCGATGGCAAACGTAGCGAGTATGACAAAAACCTTGAATATGATGTGTCACCACATGTCACCATGTGAAAAATTACTCTCAAACCCAAGCAGCTCACACATTGGTGACCATGGGAGTAGTCAAGACAAGGGGGGAGAAGATAATATAATTTTCAGCATTTAGACGAAAGATTGGACTAATAATATCTGGGTTTAACTTAAATCCCAATGGAGACCAGTCTTTTAGGGCTTTAGGCAAATAAAAATGCGACCTGTTCTCTTCTGGTCCTCCCTCTAGTCTTTCGGGCGTGCGCTGTCCATTGTCATTTCATGCCCTCTCCAAACCCACTCAGCATCTCTTTTACTGTTACCGAACCCTCGACCCCCCCCCCCCCTACCCCCCCCCCCCCCCCACACATGGTGGTTGTGCACTCCTTTGCCTGCCTGTTCCCCACTATCAGTGTGTAAACTCGTTGTCCTCTGTCGTTTAGCTCCTCCATGAGATTTTAGCTCCTCCTCCTCCTCCATGAAAAGTGGACTTCAGCCCAAAAAAAAAAATTTCAATTGGGTGGGGCGAAGCAAGGCAAAAAGGAAAAGTTTTATCAATAAAAAAGATTAATACAAACATGTTCTACACAAGGAGGCAAGCAGCAAAAAAGTATGAGTTGTTGGATTCCTGATAAAAACAAACTTGGTCCGAAAAATTGTTTGTTACAAGAGTATGCCTGAACCCCACAAGTGGGTATTAAGGGTGTAGTACTGGTGAACAGGTGATTTTTTTTTTTTTTTTAGCTGAACAGTTTCCTTATAGTCTTATAAACAAGAATCTTTTTTTTTTTTTTGCTGAACAGTTTCCTTATAGTCTTATAAACAAGAATCATGCTATTAGAGGTCATAGAAGTACCCCTAATTATTGTTATCTTTACACGCAATTTACAAGAAATATAATATTTTGCATGAAATTTGTTATAACTTAAATTTGCATCATTCTTTTGGGCTGAAATTTGGACAGGACATTCAGAATATCACTTCCTTTAAAATGATGAAGGCTTTTGTTTATAGGAGTAGCCATTGTGGATTTATTGAAGGACAACCAAGTTTTATCTGGTAATTGGCATAATTAGCTAATTAGTGAACATTTGACATAATTTCACAAAATCCTCTCATCAGGTAGTAGATAGAGTAACACATGTATAATACATGTACCAAGTTTTGTGTGAAAAGAATGATAGGTGACATAGAAGATAGAAGTAGAAATGTGTTCTTTGTTTTTCCTTGTTTTTTATTGACTGTCTAATTTATGCAAATTATATGCATGCAATATGAGAAAGAAGCGTTGAAACTGGTCTGAGTTAAAGCCAAGATTATATCTTTCAAGAAAAACTGAAAATTGGATATTAACTTGACTTTGTTTTTGTGTAAAGGCCTCTCAAAGGTACCTATGTAGTTTTCTCAATTTTTCACCAGTACTACACCCTTAAATCGCCAAAAATGCCATCTGAGAAAAAAACATCACTCAGGTCTACATCCCAACGACACGTCATGATGATCAAGTAGAAGAAATGTACCACCAATGTGAGGGATTTCTCAACACAAAACCAACATAATAGTCCTGAGCTGACAGCTCAAAATGTGGCCAGAAATTCACTTCTGTCAGAACGTTTTTTTTTGGAAACTGAATCGAGGCTCGTGAAAGAGCTAACATTTACTTCACAAACAAATCAACCAGACAAACAAAATATATAAAAAGAGGGAGCGGAAAACAAGATGGGGAGAGAAGGGGAAGCACACAAACACAACATTTGAGAGCAGGGAGATGTGTGGAAGGGAGAGGGCTTGGGGGGAGGAGGTGTGGGAAGGGGGGGGGGGGGGGGGAGGGAGAAGTATAAAACACAAGGACACCAAGGACTTCCAGGACAGAAGTTGGTATTTCAAAAAAGTGGAATTGGGGTGAAATTAGCGGGGGTACAAAAGATCAAGGTTTTGGATGGGGGAAGATAAGAGATGGTGGTGAACAGCTGTTTTAAAGACCTGGAGGGTGGAGTGGGATTGAAGAGAGTGAGGGAGTTTGTTCCAGAGGCGGGAGAAAAGAGGAATGAAGGAGTGAAGGTGAGCAGAGTCTTGATTTTGGCAGTTTGACCATAAGAGGGTTGCAGGCAGATCTTGTGCGACCTCTGGAATATTTGCGGGACAGAGCCCAGAGAGAGCTGGGGGGGCAAGGCCAGAGAGGAGTCGGTAGAAGACGGAAAGACCACCAACCTGCCTGCGGTGAGTGAGTGAGAGGCCCTTGGAGTTAGCTTCATCGCGGGAGATTCCAATGATTCTGAATGCTTTGGTTTCAACAGCGTGAAGACAACATATTTCTGGGAAATAAGTGGATTTGGGTGATTCCTAATGTTTCAGACCTGCTGAATTCAATGGTGCAGTTTCACATGCGATATTCCATTTTGAAAAGGGTCAAAAGGGGCAATTTCCGAACAGGCCCTTCCTTTGAACCTCAAAGATAAGGGTTTCAATACTGGACGAAATTTCACAAGTTTACCCACCACAGAAATTGTTCCCTGATATTTGAAGACTTGCAGAATACAATGTTGCTGTCCCCAACTTTGTGTACGGTTCTACGAGGTATGCTATACGATATACACTCAATACAATGTCTGATTTTGAGGTGTTCCTGCGTTTGGGTTTGTCTAAGGGTGAAATCAAGTGAGAGTTTGAACCATATGTTACTAATACTGGAACTGAATTTTTTTTTTAAATAAACATGAGCAAAACCACATGCCACAGCACCAGCCACTTTTTGATTGCTGTTACACACAGGGGGAGCAGAATTGAGATTTTGCATGCACAGGTAAGAAAGTCAGATATCAAATATATAGTCACGTGAAAAAGTAAGTACACCCCATGTAAAGTTTTGACTTTTTCAACATATTTCAAAATACAGCTATTTGATCTTCATTTCAACAATATTGATAGATAAAGGTTTTTTTTTTTTGGTTATTTTTGTATACAGAGTCGAGGCTCGTGAAAGAGCTAACATTTATCAAACAAACAAATCAAACAAACAAGCAAACAAAGTATATAAAAAGGGGAGCGGTCGACAAGATGGGGAGAGAAGGGGAGGAAGCACACAAACACAACATTTGAGAGCAGGGACATCGGGAGATGTTTTTGGAGGGAGAGGGCCTGGGGGGAGGCAGGATAGGCATAAAATGCAAGGACACCAAGGACTTCCAGGAAAGAAGTCAAAAGTCACCTAAAAAAAGTGGATTTGGGGTGAAATTAGCAGGGGTAGAAAAGGTCAAGGTTTTGGATTGGGGAAGATAAGAGATGGTGGTGAACAGCCGTTTAAAAGACCTGGAGGGAGGAGTGGGATTGAAGAGAGTGAGGGAGTTTGTTCCAGAGGCGGGAGAAAAGAGGAATGAAGGAGTGAAGGTGAGCAGAAAGTCTTGATTTTGGCAGTTTAACCATAAGAGGGTTGCAGGCAGGTCTTGTGCGACCTGCAGCAATATTTGGGGGACAGAGCCCAGAGAGAGCTGGGGGAGCAAGGCCGGAGCGGAGTCGGTAGAAGACGGAAAGACCACCAACCTGCCTGCGGTGATTAAGTGAAATGCCCTCGGAGATATCGTCATCGCGGGAGATTCCAATGATTCTGAACGCTTTGGTTTCAACAGCGTGTAGACGAGCTAGGTGTGAGGCAGGAGCACCAGCCCAGAGGGGAGAGCAGTACTCCATTGAGCTGCGGATGAGTGATATAATATAACAAATAATATAAGGTGATATAATATAACAAATATCATGAAACATTTACATTTTGCTGTCCATTGTATAATTTAAATAAACATAAATGCAAATTTCGCATGTGGAAAAAGTAAGTTCACCCTTGGCTCTAATAGGTGGTATTGCCCGCTTGGGCAGAAACAACCTCAAGTAGGCGTTTCATATAACTGTCTACCAGTCTCTGACATCGACTGGGAGAAATTTTTGCCCACTCCTCCATGCAGAATTCTTTCAGCTGTGCGATGTTTGAGGGGTTTCTTGCATGCACAGCTCGTTTCAAATCCCCCCACAACATCTCGATGGGATTTAGATCCGGGCTTTGACTTGGCCATTCCAGAACCCTCCATTTCTTTCTTTTCAGCCATTCCTTGGTGGATTTAGTGGTATGTTTAGGGTCATTGTCATGTTGCAAGGTCCACCTTCGGTTGAGCTTCAACTTTCCGACAGATGGCCTCACATTATCCTCAAGCACCCGCTGGTACAATGAAGAATTCATAGTGGATTATATGGTGGTGAGCTGCCCAGGCCCTGATGCAGCAAAGCTGCCCCAAACCATAATATTTCCACCACCATGCTTTACAGTTGGTATCAGGTTCTTGTGGTCAAATGCTGTCTTTGGTTTTCGCCAAACATGTCTTCTGGTACTGTGGCCAAATAGCTCTACCTTCGACTCATCTGTCCAGAGCACATTGTTCCAGAAGTGCTGGTCTTTGCCCAGGTGTTCATTGGCAAACTTTAGTCTTGCCCTGATGTTCTTTCTGGGCAGCAAAGGTTTCCTCCTGGCACACCTCCCATGTAGATCAAATTTGTGCAGCCTCTTTCTAATGGTAGACTCGTGCACTTTGACATCAACAGTGGCAAGAGCTACCTGTAGGTCCCGTGATGACATTCTGGGGTTCTTCGAGACTTCTTTCAGCATCTTGCGGTCTGCTCTCGGGCCGAACTTGCTGGGGCAGCTTGGCCTGAACAAGTTGGCAGTTGTTTGGAATCTTCTCCACTTGTAGATGATCTTCCGGACAGTCGAATGATTGATTTCAAATTGTTTGGAGATCTTTTTAAATCCCTTCCCAGACTCGTAGGCATCTATAACCTTCTTTCTGAAGGCCTCAGAGAGCTCTTTTGATCTAGGCATGGTGACGCCGCACAATTCAACAACAAAGAGCAAACCAAACTAAATGTCTGAGGTTTAAATAAGACAGGTTCCTCCAAGATCCTCTCTAACGATGTTCTAATCATTTGCACCTGAGCTGGTGCACCTGATTCTAATTTTAGGTATTTGAAGTAGTGATAAATGTAGGGGTGTACTTACTTTTTCCACATGCAAAATTTGCATTTATGTTTATTTAAATTATACAATGGCCTACAAAATGTAAATGTTTCATGATATTTGTTATATTATATCACCTTTATCTATCAATATTGTTGAAATGAAGATCAAATACCTGTATGTTGAAATATGTTGAAAAAGTCAAAACTTTACATGGGATGTACCTACTTTTTCACGTGACTGTATATATATATTATAATAGGCTACGGTGATTCTGTCTGTCTGTCTGTCTGTCCGGGGTTGTGGCTTCCTCCGTTTACAGAGTAGCTCCACCCATTCTTGGAGAGGCTTCATATAAACAAATATCCACCATTTTATTAACTCGAATAGCTTTGAGGCCTGTTTAGTTAGGCCCATGCTGTCTTTCTCTCTCTCACAGGTTTATTTCAACTCAAATTCGATATATCATTTCATTTTTAACAGTCGCAAACATAGTTTTAGACTCGGTTGAAAAAAAACGGGAAGAAAATCCCATGAAAGTTTCCGTTTATAGAACGAAATGAATTCTCAAAGGCCTGTAAAATAAAGCCCATTCATCGAGTCACCCTCACGATTTTATCTCGAATTCACCACTGAATTTCATTTTTATCAATGGTTTTAGACTCGGTGTCAGAAATAATTGAGAACATTCACGCACACACGGGAAAATGCAGAGATATTTTTTTTAATTGCGCCACGATGATACACGAAAATACACCGCCTAAAATAAGTCGGGGAAAATGTCGACATATATTAAAAATTCGCTTTTTCTTTTCCGTTAAGATATATTACTTTTACTTTTGATGACAGTCATCACAAAAACGTCAACAATGATGTCGACATACATTTCTTCGTTTTTATTTCATTCAACATTATTAACCGGAAGTAAAATATGTTTCAGGAAATTACCGAGAGATATTTCTTGGTTTTTAAATTTTATTAGTTATGTGCACATACACTTTAAATAGGTTTCTTTGAAATCTTTAATGACTCAACCGGAATCGACGCGGGACTATGTATCATACACTGCCCATACACTTTAAATAGGTTTCTTTGAAATCTTTAATGACTCAACCAGAATCGACGCGGGACTATGTATCATACACCGCCCAAATAGCTCAAAATGTCGACGTATATGAAAAATGTGCTTTTTCTTTTCGTTAAGATGTATTACTTTTCCATTTGATGACAGTCGTCACAAAAACGTCAACAATGATGCCGACATATTTCTTCGTTCTAATTTCATTCATTATTATTATCCAGAAGTAAAATATGTTTCAGGAAATTACCGAGAGATATTTCTTCGTTTTTTTAAAATTAGTTATGTGCACATACACTTTAAATAGGTTTATTTGAAATCTTTAATTTTCACAATGTCATTTACTTGCCATTTGATGATTACGAGACACTTCCTCTTGAGGATCGTGACAATTCATTCATGCGTTGCGTGGAAACTTCCATTTCCAAAATGAACGAGACGGTCGATGAAGAACGTAGGACTTGAACAGGATGCAGCAAGAAAACGAATGAGACGGGAGAACGAGACCGTCGACAAACATCAATGCAGACTTGAACAGGATGCAGCAAGAAAAAGAACGAGACAGGAGAACGAGACCCTCGACGAACGTGATCACAGACTCACACAGGATGCCGCTGCAACAACGATGAGGGAGAATGAGACAGTCGAAGAACGTGAACACAGACTCGCACAGGATGCTGCTGCAACAACGATGAGGAGGGAGAACGAGACAATCGAATGTGTGTGTGTGTGTGTGTATATATATATATATATATATATATATATATATATATATATATATATATATATATATATATATATATGTGTGTGTATGTGTATGTGTATATGTGTGTGCGTGTGTGCGTGTGTGTGTGTATGTGTGTGTGTATGTGTGTGTGTGTGCGACTGTGCGTACATGTGTGTGTACGTGTTTGTGTGGATGTGTGGATGTATATATGTGTATATGTGTATATATGTGCATATACAGTCACGTGAAAAAGTAAGTACACCCCATGTAAAGTTTTGACTTTTTCAACAAATTTCAACATACAGCTATTTGATCTTCATTTCAACAATATTGATAGATAAAGGTTTTTTTTTTTTTTTTTTTTTTTTTTTTTTTTTGTATACTGAATCGAGGCTCGTGAAAGAGCTAAAAATCTATATATATCTATATATATCTATATATATATATATATGATATAACATAACAAATATCATGAAACATTTACATTTTGTAGTCCATTGTATAATTTAAATAAACCCAAATGCAAATTTCGCATGTGGAAAAAGTAAGTACACCCCTACATTTATCACTACGTACTTCAAATACCCCAAAATTAGAATCAGATGCACCAGCTCAGGTGCAAATGATTAGAACATCGTTAGAGAGGATCTTGGAGGAACCTGTCTTATTTAAACCTCAGACATTTAGTTTGATTTGGTCTTTGTTGTTGAAGTGTGTGGCGTCACCATGCCTAGATCAAAAGAGCTCTCTGAGGCCTTCAAAAAGAAGGTTATAGATGCCTACGAGTCTGGGAAGGGATTTAAAAAGATCTCCAAACAATTTGAAATCAATCATTCGACTGTCCGGAAGATCATCTACAAGTGGAGAAGATTCCAAACAACTGCCAACTTGTTCAGGCCAGGCCGCCCCAGCAAGTTCAGCCTGAGAGCAGACCGCAAGATGCTGAAAGAAGTCTCGAAGAACCCCAGAATGTCATCACGGGACCTACAGGTAGCTCTTGCCACTGTTGATGTCAAAGTGCACGAGTCTACCATTGGAAAGAGGCTGCACAAATTTGATCTACATGGGAGGTGTGCCAGGAGGAAACCTTTGCTGTCCAGAAAGAACATCAGGGCAAGACTAAAGTTTGCCAATGAACACCTCCACAAAGACCAGCACTTTTGGAACAATGTGCTCTGGACAGATGAGTCAAAGGTAGAGCTATTTGGCCACAGTACCAGAAGACATGTTTGGCGAAAACCAAAGACAGCATTTGACCACAAGAACCTGATACCAACTGTAAAGCATGTTGGTGGAAATATTATGGTTTGGGGCAGCTTTGCTGTGTCAGGGCCTGGGCAGCTCACCATCATAGAATCCACTATGAATTCTTCATTGTACCAGAGGGTGCTTGAGGATAATGTGAGGCCATCTGTCGGGAAGTTGAAGCTCAACCGAAAGTGGACCTTGCAACATGACAATGACCCTAAACATACCAGTAAATCCACCAAGGAATGGCTGAAAAGAAAGAAATGGAGGGTTCTGGAATGGCCAAGTCAAAGCCCGGATCTAAATCCCATCGAGATGTTGTGGGGGGATTTGAAACGAGCTGTGCATGCAAGAAACCCCTCAAACATCCCACAGCTGAAAGAATTCTGCACGGAGGAGTGGGCAAAAATTTCTCCCAGTCGATGTCAGAGACTGGTAGACAGTTATAAGAAACGCCTACTTGAGGTTGTTTCTGCAAAGGGGGCAATACCACCTATTAGACTATTAGAGCCAAGGGTGTACTTATTTTTCCACATGCGAAATTTGCATTTATGTTTCTTTAAATTATACAATGGACTACAAAATGTAAATGTTTCATGATATTTGTTATATTATATCACCTTTATCTATCAATATTGTTGAAATGAAGATCAAATAGCTGCATGTTGAAATATGTTGAAAAAGTCAAAACTTCCCATGGGGTGTACTTACTTTTTCACGTGACTGTATATATCTGTGCAGTGTCTGTCTTGTGTTGTCACTGAACTCCTCCCTCAAACTTTTGTGAAATCGTACTATTACAACTTGACCCACAGCGGGAGTATGCGTTCCACTGAGTGGCGTTCTAGTTCACCATGTAAGTTGCCAGGGAGTGGGTGTCATCCAAGTAATATGCGCCACATCAAATGGTCATTTTAACATGTGGTAAAGTTTAAATTTCCTCTGTTGAACGTTTATCAATATACGCCCATAACATGCAGACACATACGTTCGTGACCAATCGCTTAATCCGGCCTTTCGCTTCGCGAGCGCAGCGTCATAAAGCCATGCACCAAGTTTCATTACCTCCACCACCAAAGGTGGTTGGAGGTTATGTTTTCACCCCTATCTGTCTGTCTGTTTGTTTGTGAACAAAATATCTCAAAAAGTTGTGGACTGATTCAGGCGAAATTTGGCAGAGAGCTAGCATATGTGACAAGGACGAAATGATTAGATTTTGGTGAAAATCTAAATATGGATTCGGATATGAGAATTATTTACTTTTCCAAGTGATTCTTCACCATTGGGAGATAGGGCCAAAAACGATAAATAGCAGGATATCTCAAAAAGTTGTGTACGGATTTGGATGAAACATGGTGGACTGGTTGTGTGTGTGACAAGGACTAATCGATTCGATTTTGGTGAAGATCTGAATATGGATTCGGATATCAGAATTATTTAATTTTTTAAGTGATTCCTCACCATTGAGAGATGGGGCTAAAATCAACATACAACACAACAACAACATGCATTTTAAGGCCATTTTCCCTGCTATAGAGGGGGTTAGCCTTGCGGTCCCCATGACAATCTTCTCCATTTTGCCCTATTTTCTGCATCTCTCCTTGTTAACCCCCTTGCCCGCATTTCTTCTTCCACCTTCTTTAGCCAAGTCTTTCTCGGTCTTCCCCATCCTCTACTTCCTTCTACATTCATTTCCATCACTCTTCTCAACCAGTCACTTTCATCCTTCCTCAACACATGACCAAACCATCTCAACCTGTTCCTCTTCACAGCATCAATCACAGGCTCTATTCCCATTATCTTTCGCAATTCATCATTTGTCTTCCTCTCTCTCAACGATACTCCGCACATCCACCGAACCATTCCCATTTCCACCCTTTCCAGCCTTCGTTGCTGCTCTCCATTCATGACCCACGTCTCGCTAACATAAATCATAACACTTCTCACACATGCAGCATTACACCTTTCCCTTCAGCTTCAACGACACTCCCCTCCTCATCAGCACGCCACTCAGTTCCCGAAACTTCTTCCATGCACATCTCACTCGAGCAACCGTTACCGAGTCTGATCCACCTTCTCCATTCAGCATGTCTCCGAGGTAGCAAAATGTTTTCACACCTTCCAGCTTCACGCCGTCTCCAAGATCCAACTCAACATTTCCTCCATCTGCAGCTCCCTCTGTGCACACCTTACATTTGAATGTAGCTGCCACACTGGTTAATGACCCTCTCAGACCACTACATTTTTGATGAACCCACTCAGCGCACATTGTACATTGAATGGAGTTCACTCCGACACCCTTCCTGCACACAGCACATGGCCACTTCCCAGTTCTTTCGACCTCACCACATGCTTCACCACTTGCCATCACCTTCGTCTTTCCTATATTCACCTTCAGACCTTTTGTCTCCATACATTCCTTCCACTTGTTTATCTTTTCCTTCAGTCCATCCATACTTTCCGCAATCAACACCAGATCATCTGCATACAACAACTCCCACGGTAAACCCTCCTTTACGTTCTGAGCCAGCACCTCCATCACAGCTACAAATAGTAGTGGACTTAGTACCGACCCCTGATGCATTCCCACCTTCACCTCAAACTCACCACTGTTCCCATCCTTCGCCCTTACAGCTGTGCGCGCTCTTTTGTACATTGCCATCACTACTCTGATCAACCATTCCTCCACTTCTAACTTCCTCAATGCACATGTCAATACTTCGCGTGGAACCCTGGAAATCTGGCTGAACCCTGGAACCCTGGCTAAAATCAACATATAGCAGGATATCTCAAAAAGTTATAGATAGAATTGGACGAAACTTGTTGGACAGGTTGTGTGTGTGACAAGGAAAAATCGATTCAATTTTGGTGAAGATCCGGATCTGGCTCGTGTAATTTTTTCAGTGATTCTTCACCATTGGGAGATAGGGCCAAAAACGATACATAGCAGGATATCTCAAAAAGTTGTGAATGTATGATTTTGATTAAATGTGATTCTGTGTTGTGATTTTCTGATCTACTCAGATACAAAAATAAATGTTCACCTGATGGAGGTATGCTCTCTACTGAGTGCCGTTCTAGTTTGAATATGTTAATGGGTATGGAAAAAAGTGCAGAAAAACACAGGTCGGACACACGGTCAGCAAACCTATAGCCTCTCCGGGCAGGGGACTAATGAGGTGATATGTTTGGCATTGGTAGGGCTCTGGACAAGGTAGAAATAAGCATTGTTGAGAATACCACGCAGAATGTTCAATTGCTTGCATTGGACATCCAAGAACGCTAATGGAGACTGTTCAAATTAAACAGCAATTTAAAACTGATCAAGTGGCAAAAAATAAAAAGAAACATGTTAATAGCAGATAAAGTGGAGGAAAATATTCATCAAATTGAATGCAAAAAAATTAACTCTGCAGTTCAAACAAGCCCTGGAGGCCAAAAAAGGGAAGCAGACTTGCCACAAAAATCAGCTCGACTGGCCTCTTAGTCATGCAGATGGCATCACTCGATCAGCTTATCTTGGCAGATCAAGGCTGTTGGGCTCCAATGTTTGCCAGGCTTTCCACGCTTTGGAAAGACTTTCTGGCATTTCCTTCATTGAACAGAGTTGCATTGCCTTTCTCTCCTCATAAACACTTACGTTTCAAACATTTAAAGATAGTCCAGAGGGGTCAACAAGACAGTCCAGATGGGGTCAGTAAGGCAGCAGAGGCGAGCTCAAATTTTCAAATGCACATCAGGCTGAAGGAGAAAAATTTATGGCAAAAAAATGACTTTGGGTAAAAATATGAAGTATCCGCCAAAAGTAACAAGGTAAAGTTGGGAGGTCCAGGTACAACCATCTGCTGTAAATAAACCCGGCGTCTAAACTTGTAAGGTGTTCTTTGTTTCGCATGGTCCTCTGTGTGCAAGTATAATGAGGAATAAAAAAAGGAATGCAGACACAAAATGGTGAATATGACTGAATGAAGAATCGGTGATTTTAAACATTCTGAAGGGGTGGACAATTCCTGGAGGGAAAAAGATCAGGGTTGGTCGAATTACAAGGGGCATTTAAAAAGTTTTTAGAATGAGACACTCTCAGGTACTGTAGTCCGAGAAATGGAAGCTTCGTTATTTTAAAATAAATATACATATCAAATGAGTTAGGAAGTATTTTTCACACAAATTCATGATATTTTGTTGTGCTGTGTATTAACGTATATCAAAAGAATTTAAGAGCGTTGGTGTTTCTTGGATGATTGTGAGCATCTCAATCCAAAATGTTTTTGAAGGTCTGAGGTATTCGCACCTGTGTCTCAAGTTTACAGCAGTAAAGTAAGCCATATTATAAAAAAGAAACTGCATAACAGATAAATTTAAATCTTTCAAGCACACTTGTCTCCCTCCTCAAACACCTGCTCCCCTTCCCTCACTTCAAATGGCACCACAGACGACTTCTCTCATGAGAAGGCCGAATGCGTCAATTCTGTTTGCTTCCAAATCTTATCCGCAACCCCTCACTCTCTGTTCACACAATTCCCATTTGCACACAACTGCTCCTGGGCTATGTGCCTGTTATACCTGAGAAGGTGGAGAAGTTTCTGGTAACCCTCGACTCTGATTCTGCAAATGGAATGAACAGAATCAGCTTGCATGTCCTAAAATCCTACTCTGCTGCTCTTGCACATCCTCTCTCTCTCTGCCCTTTTCAACCGATCACTTGCGCTCGGTCATCTTCCATCTGCTTGGGAATCTGCCACATCACTGCATCACATTAACACAAGTGCAAAAACTGATCCCCTCAACTACAGACCTGTCAGCTTATTTCCAACCATCAGCAAAGTCATATAATCCATCATCGCAGTTGATACGAAATCTTTCCTTTTCTCCAACAACCTCATCTCAGATCACCAATTTGGTTTCAGACCAGGTCACTTCACCTTGGACATGCTGCTTCTACTCGCACAATGGATATATGTATATAGAATGATCATTTTAAGGACATTTTCCCCGCGAGAGCGGGGGTTAGCCTTGCGGGCCCCATGACAATCATGGTTCCCTGTTTGAGGCAATGTTTTTATGGCCGGATGCCCTTCCTGACGCCAACCTTCAGTCGCCTCTTACGATGTGCAGGGATACGGTGTACCTATTCTAAATCGGGGTACACACCGGAACAATGGATGGAGGCAAATTAAAAAAAAACCCGTTCCCCCTCCCTCCCCCCACGCGAACGTCCCTATCCACAGAGCAAGTGTGGTTGCCCAATGGTTTGATGAGCATGACTCTGATGTTATCCATATGTCACCAGATATGAAGCAAATTGAGCATTTATAGGACATTCTGGAACGATGCCTGAAACGGCGTTTTCCGCCTCCATCAAACAGGTGTGAGTTGATTGACTTTCTCATGGAAGAATGGTGCCGCATCACTCCTGCAGGATTCCAGACGGTGGTGGACTCTATGCCACGGCGCATACAGGCCGTACTGGCCACAAGGGATGGCACAATGCTCTATTAAGCGACTTTACATTGGCGTTTTCATTTTTATGTCCACTACCTGTATCTTGTGCTCTTGATACTGTCTGGCATCCTGCCTTGCTCTCCAAACTCTTTGCCTATGGCATCCAAGGCCAACTCCATACATGGCTTACTGACTTCCTCTAGTCTCGTAGCCAATGTGTGGCTCTCAACGAAATCCTTTCATCTCCTGTACCTGTCAAGGCCGGAGTCCCCCAAGGCAGTGTTCTGGTCCAGTTCTATTCCTGATGTTCATCAATTATCTCTGACTCTCTGGAAAATCCTCTTTATCTATTTGCTGATGACTCCACCCTCTACCATAACATCCCTCATTCTTCAGACAGGCAGGCTGCAGCCTGTTCCTTCTCTTCAGACCTTGACAAAAATCACAAGTTTGTCAAACACTTGGAATATGTCTCTGAATCTCCCTCTCTCTGCCATTCAAACTCCTGGGTCACACGATCTCTCTCTGAAAGGACTGTATGGTAAAGCCACCCCCTCCACTTAATAATCCACACAAATAAGTTCAGTCACGGAAACTCCTAGGTCTCACCATCAGCCATAATCTTTCTTGAGCAAACCACATTTCAAAATTGGCCTCAAAAGCTAGTCTCCGACTGAACATTCTCTGTTGTACAAAGTCATTCCTTGGCACATCTGAATTCCTTTCCACCTACAAGACCTTCATCCGCAGCTTGATGGAGTACTGCTCTCCTTCTGGACTGGCTCCTCTGCCTCACATATTGCTCCGCTTGATGCCGTGGAAACCAAGACCTTCAAGATCATTGGAATCTCCCACGTTGAAACTGAATCCATGGGCCTATCACCTTCCCATCACAGACATCAGTTGTCTCTCTGTCTTCTACCATCCCCTCTCTGGTCTTGCACCCTCTGCTCTTTACATGCTGTCTCTGGTTCATTTTGTTTTGGTGCATTTTTATCCATTCAGTGTTCTTTCTTCCACAAACCTTGACTTTGTATCCCAAAAAAATATTCTGTCAATGTCTATCAACTACACAAATGTTGTTTTGGCTTTAAAGTTCAGAAATAGCACATTAAGGACGGGGAAAGTAAAAGGGGATGGGGAAGGACGTGTGGAAGCACTTTGTGGCAATTGCCTCATACCATACATGCAGTCGATTAAGATATAATCATACTTTCCGCTCATGTTTATAGTGGATATTTGAAACTATTCCGGGTGATGCAATAATTTGTTGTGGGTTTTTACATCTCATAACCGATGTGGAATGCATTTAGAGGGATTTGCGGAATTGCAGCATCCACTTCTTGGGAATGACAATCATCTTGGCTTTCTTTTTTTTTGAACATCTCAACTCAATTGATGTTATTTGCTTCATTGTTGAATTAAGATCTAGATTGACTCATGATGTAATGGCATTCCAATGTGGAGCACTGCAAGTTGCATATATTGACCACTAGCAGGAGTACCCGGCGATGCCTGGGGGGGCGGGAGGGGGGATAAGCAGAAGAGAGAGGGGTGAGGAAGGGAGTGGAAAGGGGAGGTAAGGGGAGGGGGAGGTGAGGGGAAGGATATACTACATATACATCTTTTGTAGGGGGGGGGGGTTGACAGGCCCATCCGTTCTGGGGAGGAGGGGAAGGGAAGGAGGAAATATTTTCCCATATTGCTTCATAACCTCAGTGTTGTACAGGTAAAAAAGGAAATTGTAATACCCTCTGCCACCATCACCAGGTGGCGTTACACGGTACACATTTACATAGAGAATTTACGCCCCTCTCCCGGTCCCCCACACCCCCGAATGAGGCCACGGGCTATGTTACCTAACATAGGCCACATAGCTTCTGTTACCCACAGACAAAGTTGTATTTGTATTTGTAGCCCGAGTAAAGTATAAAAGTGTTTATAGCTGGAGTACCCAGTGTTGCTCAAGCAAAAAATAAACTAACATCTATCTATAATTCCAGTAATCTCTGTATGTGTGTTTGTTTGTTTGTTTGTCTGTGACCGCTGTTTCTCGACAACCACGGGTCCGATATACTTTAAACTTGCCAGGTATATTGCTGGGGACCCGAGGATGTGCCTTTTCAAGGTTTCATATTAATCGGACAAGTACTTACCGAGCTATGTCCAAAAAACGATTCAACCAATCAGAGAGCAGCGAGCTATCGCGTGTGCCGAACGTGGCGAACACACTCTGCCTCGGACGGCACATTTGAGAGCGTATTCATTTATTTCACGTTGGCAAACTATGTTGCCGCTATGTTGGCGTTAAACTATGTTTTAAAACTAATTAAAACCATTTCATGTAAATAGAGGGGGGGGATTGTCACTGTACTCGCAAGCCATTCGCCGTTCGCTTTGGCGTTGCGAATGGACCAAAACATTTCATGGACCAAACCATTTCATGTAAAGCGTTCGCCGTTCGCTTTGGCGTTGCGAATGGACCAAAACATTTCATGGACCAAACCATTTCATGTAAATAGAGGGGGGGGGGATTGTCACCGTACTCGCACCCACGTACCCACGTACCCACGTACGGGCATTGCACCCACGTACGGGCATGCCCTAGTATTTAAAATGAGGGCAAATATAATGGAAAAGCAATTACATCCAAATCAGAATATATCACAAATGTCAAATTGAAGGAACTGCGCTCCAACGCGAGTCGAAAGAATTGACGCGACCAAAGACGGAATTCATCCGAGTTGCTTTATTGAAACAAAACAGCTCAGGTATTCTCACCAGCCCGTTTATCGGGCAGCAATATATATACACATTTATGTCGGGAAGTTTGCCCGGCAAAAGCTATACCGGGCATGCCCGGGTGTCAAGGGCGAGCCTTGGAAAGGCGAGTCTGGACCTGCCCGGGCGTGTTTGGCTGCGGCCTGGCAAGTCGAGGCTGGGCGTGCCCGGGCGCTCTGGACGAGCCCTGGAAAGGCGATAGCGGGCATGCCCGGACGCTCTGGGCGAGCCCTGGAAAGGCGACAGCGGGCATGCCCGGACGCTCTGGGCGAGCCCTGGAAAGGCGATAGCGGGCATGCCCGGACGCTCTGGGCAAGCCCTGGAAAGGCGAGAGCGGGCATGCCCGGGAAAGACGAGACCGGGAGGTTCGGGCGTGCCCGGGAACAGTGAGTCCGGGCATGCCCGGGAGAGGCGCGTCTGGCCGTGTTCTGGCCGGTGCAAGGCGATTGTGTGCATCCAGCGGTAACCGCTACAAAATCATCATTTTACCTTTTCGTTGAATATATGCGGCTGAATGACCATTTGTCAGTTTCTGAGTTAAGTATGATGACATTCAGGAATAAGAAGAAGCCGTACCACCAACTTCGACCGCTTCCAGAATGGTTTTATTATTTGTGTTCAAATGTCTGGTCATTGGTTTGTGTTTATTTATGCAAATGTGTACTTGTATATAACTGTCATTAATCAAAAAGGCTTAGGCACGATAGAGCGATTTTTTAAAAATCCAAAAAAACCAACTTTTTCTTTTTCAAAAAAATTATGGGCCGAAAACACTCCCAGGCACTCAGTGATGAACATCTGAAAGTTTGACGAAGATCAGTTCAGCCATCTCTGAGAAAAATAGCGACAAAGACAGACACACACACAGACCAACCAATGGCTCTCTTATATAGTAGATTGGAAAAAAAGTCTGGCTGGATAGGCGCCCATGCATGTACCGTCACGCAGCTTTGATACACATACGGTAAAATCTGCACTCTATAATTAGTTTTTTTCCTCCTGCAACGACCCCATTTGATATCCATGAGTAGCACGCATTGTCAACAGCATCATTTTGCCACATCCTTCAGTGAAGATCCTCCATAAAGAGATCACTCTTCTCAGAAATTGGTTGTAGTTGGAAAGATCCACATTAAAAAATGAAAGTATCACCAACTAGCACAGCTGCCCAGCAAGAGGAGTCTCAAATCCGAGCCATCCTTTTATGGTCAACTAGCTGAAGTACCCAGCGTTGCCCGGGGAAATTCAAGGAAATATGTATTTAAATATTTCCTACATGAAATTCACAAAACATATAACTCAACCACTCCCTGAAAAACCCAGGCAGTGTATAAGCAACATACTCACACAAGATTGCCCCTTAACCCCCCCACTAAAATCCCTCCTAAAGCACTACTCAAAGCCTTTAAAACCTATCCTTATGAAGGGACACACACACACACACACACACACACACACACACACACACACACACACACACACACACACACACACACACACACACACACACACACACACACACACACACACACACGTTTATATGGTAGATGCTGTTAGATAACACGAGGTGGGTTGACTCAGCCTGCCATCATTCCAGCTTACTGGAAACAGGGGCACAGCTGCACCCTCAGGCAATGATGCAACCACCAGCCACTGGCTGTATACAAAATAATAATAACAAGTCAGGAGACAACGATGGTTCACGAGCGAGCGGTATTCAATGACAAAGGTCAAAACCGACATTGAAAATATATAAATAGGAATGTATTATCTGTTATGAGACTGGTTAGCTACACAATACCGAAAATTTGTTTCGATTCCGACAACTTTGAAAATTTGACCTTTGTGATCTTGAAATGTCAAAACGAAGGTTACTGACCTTGAAATGAGATCGAAAATAATGTAAAATCAGTTATGAGGTTAGTTAGCTACACAATACCGAAAATTCGGTTAGATTCCGACATCTTAGAAAATTTGACCTTTGTGACCTCCAAAGGTCAAATGTCGAAGATTCTGAAATTTTATGGCAAACTTGTATTTCATGATGTATGTGATAATATAAGATCATGTACAACATTTCACCCTATCAGGAAGTGAACAATGTAATAAAACCATCAAAAATCGACTTTTCTAAATTTCGTGACCTTGTGATCTTGACCTTGCGGCGAAAATGAAAAATCGAGCTCCATGGGGCTAGACACATGACATTGGCCGAACCAAATACCGAAACCCCTGTCAGATTCCACCAAACCCCTCGGAGAAGATGAAGCTTAAAATCGATTACCCCCTAAAAAGACATTTTTTTCGGGCGTGGCTCCGCCCACAATGGGCGCAATACGCCCACTCTAGGCAGGACACAACCATATCATGATATCAACCTCCCACCCAAGTTTCATCAAGATCGGATGATATCATCGGGTAGCTATGCTGCGGAAAGACAGACACACAGACACACATCCATGACGAATTTCGTGGTCACTGTTTGATAACTCGTGAACTAATAGTCAATGATGAAAACAACGTTGGCTCTCACCATCTAAGTATTGGAGCCACATGACGTCGTCTTCCACCCCCACCACCCCCTTTTCTACAATGCGTATCAAAAAAAAGGTAATCTGCATTCAAGGGGTTAATATGCAAAGGTTATTTAGTTTGACAATTTACATGTGGTTTACCAATTATGAGGAGATCCTCAGCTTTCCATTGATGCCTTTAATGCATCATTGCTGTCACATATGAACGAGTACATGTTCATTGAAAATGACAAGTTCAAATCGCATTTTTACAAGTTTGGCTAATCGGTGCAAGACAGTTTGAAATGGACGCATTACTTGTCGACTGCCAAGTTGATTATGTAAAATTGTTAAGCTGGTCTGGTAATCGTTGGTTGCGTCATCCTTTGTTTAAGATGGGTGTTGTAGAAATCAATCAAGTCCACAACTTTGTCCCATAGGTAGGTTTAATAACAATCAGATCTCTGGCATCATCCTGTAGAATACAATCATGCAATATATAGCAGGATCTTGGCATCATATAGGAAGGATCGATATAATCTATCTATAATTCCAGTAATCTCTGTCTGTCTGTCTGTACGTTTGTCTGTGACCGCTGTTTCTCGACAACCACGGGTCCGATATACTTTTAACTTGCCAGGTATATTGCTGGGGACCCGAGGATGTGCCTTTTCAAGGTTTCATATTAATCGGACAATTACTTACCGAGCTATGTCCAAAAAACGATTCAACCAATCAGAGAGCAGCGAACGATCGCGTGTGCCGAACGTGGCGGGCACACTCTGCCTCGGATGGCACATTTGAGAGCGTATTCATTTATTTCACGTTTGCAAACTATGTTGGCGTTAAACTATGTTTTACAACTAATAAAAACGAATTTGCGATTCATTCGCTTTCCTGCGCGTTTGTGCACGCGATGGCGATTTCTTTACCAAACTCCGGAAGCCGTTCGCTTTGGACCAAACCATTGCATGTAAATAGAGGGGGGGGATTGTCACCACTCGCAAGCCGTTCGCTTTGGACCAAACCATTTCATGTAAATAGAGGGGGGGGATATAATTTTAGATATAGATATAGTACGGGCATGCCCTAGTATTAGTCAATGCAAGCAAGCCTAGAATATCTGAAGGTACGTACCATCCGAGTCTACATGTCAGAGAATAAATGTCGCAGGAGTGGCCCGGAGTCGCGGACGTCCAAGGTCTTATAGACGCCTCTCAGTGGTTTAAGTGAGCATCACACCTGGGTTCAACTTTGATACATTTTCACTACATTCTCCCCGCCGTTAGAACTACACTGCCGCTAGGCAGGAATCCAGCGTGCAAAAAACAACAACAACCACCTTTAGAGGCCATTTTTCCACGCAGAGCAGGGGTTGGCCTTTTTCGTCCCCTTTTTGAAGCAATGTTTTACGGCCGGATGCCCTTCCTGCCACCAACCCTGTTAGTCACCTCTTGTGACACACAGGGAATTACCAGTGAACGGGTACTCAATTTGCCGACCTCAGAAGGATGACAGGCTGAGTCAACCCCTGGCGTTAATTCAGCGATCGACCGGGATTCGAACCCAGGATCCTAGGATCCCAAGCCGGCACCCTAACCGCTAAGCCAACACCAGGCTCCACCTCCATTGTGAATCCAGCGTGCGACAGCATTAATTGATTAGTGATGTCAATCCATGTCAGTCGGTCCAACCGTAGCAGTCAGGGCGGCGAATTGCCCTGCCAGCACGGGTCCGGAAACTACCGGGTACGACATCCCCAAGCCCGGAGTCCCCTGCATCGGAGTAGCCGCTGGAGGCAGGCGTCGGAGGGGGCACCACAGTGCCTTCAGGCAGGGGTGTATCTGGCGACGGGAGGGACGGCAGATGCTCCATAGGCGGAGCATCGGGAGAGTCCATAGACTCGTAAATCGGTTCGTCGATGTCCCCGTAAGGGTCGATGACCCCACAAGGGGCGAGATGGTGTACGGAGACAGTGGACTCACATCCATCTGCCATCATCACGCGAGCATGCTCGGGATTAGCCTGGAGTACCTGCACCTTATCCACTAAGGAATCGTACTTGCTCGTGCGAACCGCACGTTTGAGGTAGGCCGGCCCCGGCTCAGCGAGCCAACTGGGTAAAGATCGGATACTACCCGAGCTTCTTGGGTGGTGGAACAGCCTTTCATGAGGAGTCTGGTTGGTGGCCGTACATAGTAGAGCCCTGATCAAGTTCAGCGCCGCAGGTAGTGACCAAGCCCATTTATCTAGGCTCTGGCCGAGGGTCCTGAGGCTTAGCGTGACGGCCCTCCATATAATCCCATTGAAGCGTTCGACCTGCCCATTCGCCTGTGGTCTGTACGGGGTGGTATAGCTCGAAGCGACATTATTTTGGAGCAAGAAGCTCCTCACTTCCTGGGACAGGAACACCGCACCCCGATCTGTATGCACGTAGGCCGGATACCCAAACATAGAAAACAAATTCTGCAGGCACCGTATGACTGTGGCGGCCGTCATATCTGCGCACGTGAAAGCGAAAGGGAATCGCGAGTACTCATCAACGATACTGAGCAGATAACGAGAGTTACTCGACACCGGCAGCGGCCCTTTGAAATCCATCGCCAATCTCTCCCATGGTCTAGTAGCCCTGACCAGCGTCCCCATGGGAGGGTTGTAGAAACGCGGTTTGAGTTCCGCACATACAGCGCAGTCGCGACAGACCCGGCGGACGTCCTCAACCGAGTATGGCAGATTACCACGACGCACAAAATGAGCGAAACGCGTCACCCCAGGATGACACATAGTGTCGTGCAAAGCGTGCAGACCCTCCAAAGATATGAGACCCGCACACGTAGCCGGCCTCGATAAGGCGTCGGCGACCAGGTTATCCTTCCCCGGGCGATATTTGATGGTGTAGCAGAAGTCGGCGAGTTCGATACGCCAGCGAGTGATTTTCTCATTCTTAATGCTTTGAGCATGTAAGGTGTCGTACATAAACGCAGCGCTCTGTTGGTCCGTGATGATTTGGAAGCATCGTCCGAGCAAGTACGGACGCCATCGCTGAATCGACTCGACGATCGCGTACGCTTCCTTTTCGACAGACGAATGCCTCCGCTCAGCGGAGGTGAGAGTCCGCGAAAAGAAAGCCACAGGGCGCCCCCCTTGGGAGAGAGTCGCCGCTATCGCATGATCCAAGGCATCACTTTCTAAGACGAAAGATTTGCGCTTGTCAATCGTCGCCACGGCGGCGCCAGCGATGTCGGACTTAAGGCCCCGAAAGGCAGCCAAGGCAGCTGGGCTCATGGGGAACGCTTCGCAGGCCACAAGTGGGCGGAGTTTCGCGGAGAAATTTTGCACCCACTTAGAATAATGGGCGAACAGCCCGAGAGCACGCTTCAGCGAAGCTCGATCACAGGGCGGGGCCATATCGAGCAAAGGTCGCAGACGCTCCTTATCTGGAGCAACAGAGCCGTGGGTCACGGTGTACCCCAGAAGATCTATCGTGCGCATGGAGTAACGACACTTAGCCTCATTCATGGTTAGGCGATACCTCTGCGCGACCGAGGAAGCGCTTCAGATTCGCATCATGATGCCCCTGGTCATGCCCGCAAACCGTAAGATTGTCCAGATATACAAAGACATCGGTCAAGTTCTCCTTAGCGATGAGGTCGTCCATAGCCCTCTGAAAACAGGCAACCCCGTTCGTCACCGCAAAAGGTAGTCGGGTGAACTGGTATAACCTTTGACCCGATTCAAAGGCGGTATAGATGCGGTCGGCCCTGGAGATGGGGATCTGATGATACGCACTACGCAGATCGAGAGTGCTATAGACTGAGTACTGGGCAACCTGTCGAACCAGGGCGCCCATCCCCGGAAGGGGGTAGGCGTCCAGCTGTGTAAATCGATTAATCGTCTGCGAATAGTCGATTACCATGCATTTGCGATGCGCTTCACTTCGCACCACTAAGACCTGGGCCCGCCACGGCGACTGGCTAGGTTCTATGATACCTTCCTTTAAGAGCTGGGCTGTTTCTTCCGCAATGAATTGCGCGTCAGCTCGTGAGTAGCGCCGCGATTTTACTGCTACCGGTGTGCAGTCCGTGGTCATATTGGGGAACAGCGACAGAGGCTCAATTTCCATCCCTGCGAGTGCACACACAGCAAGCGTATCAGTACCACCAAATTCCATTTCCAAACGTCCATGTCGCTTAAGAAAATCATGTCCTAACAAGATATCAGCACATAATGCAGGTAAGACCATGAGATGTACATCTGGAAATATTCGTCCCTTTATCACAAGCTTCAATCGACATTCCCCTTTTGTGCTGAGCCTAAGCCCTTGGGAGGCCATAAAGATCCGACGGCATGTCCCGAGGATCGGCCATCCATGTTTTTGCACCAGTCGATGATCGACATAACTATCTGTGGACCCCGTATCGATTAAAGCCCGTGCAAAAATTCCCTCGATCATAAGTGGGATAATGGCCTGAGCCAGGCCAGGCGATCCGGCAGGTGTCGGGCCATCAGAGCGAGACGTTCGCGCCTCGCGTGTAGATCCAACGCCAGCTACAGTTCTCCGTTTGTTCGAGCAGCCTCCGGACGGCGCTCGTTTCAAGCGCATAGTTTGAAAGCCATCTGCAGTTTTCCGTGCCAAAGCAGGAGCTTGTAGTTCGTACGAGCAGCCTTTGGATGGCGCTAGAGTCACGCGCGGAGTCCCAAAGCCATCATGAGACGTTCGGATACCGGCCAAGGACGGTCACTCCGCGTTCGGTCGTGTTTGCGCCATTTGTTTTGGCGGCCCGATGTATTCCACCAAGGTCGAGCGCGCAGCCAGGGGCCCACGAGGAGGTGTGCCGCTCATCAAAGTCGGGTGAGGTGCCCCGCTCTGTGCTCGGCCCTTTGGCCCGGCGATAAGCACATTCATTGTCGCGCGAGTTCGTTTGCCCCGCGCAGCTTTTGCAAAGTGCCTTTTGTCGAACACAAATGACATATCGCTTCCCGAGCCGGGCACGCCGACCTTGGATGTTGTCGATTCCCGCAGAAGTAACACGTAGTGTTTCGTCCGGGCTTTGGTCCCGCAGCTGCGGCTGCCGCCAAGCCGGAATCTGGGTCCTCCTCGGGAGAGGCCAGGGGTTCCGGCAGTGATGCCGTGTCAGCTCCCGCGTCCTCGGCGGTAGCTCTCTCCGGTCGGGCTTGACGAGAAATCCCCGCAGTGACACACGTATGATCGTACGCGTCAGATTGTTCACGAGCCTGAGTGTAGACGTGAGCCAGCCGTAAAGCTTCCGTGAACGTCAAGTCCTCAACTTCAAGAAGCCTTTGTCTAACGGTTGAAGAGCTGATTCCTGAGACAAAAGAATCGCGTACAAGATCATCTTGTACTTGCTCGTGTGCGCGTACCTCCGGGGCACTATCAGCGAGCAGACGTAGCAGCTCTTGTGTGAAGTGGTCTAGCGTCTCAGTGGGCTGTTGAGTCCGCTTTGCGAGCAGATGCCGGGAATAAACCACACTTCGCTTCTTAATGTAAATCCGTTTAAGCTCTGTCACAGCTGCATTGAATGTCGTACACTGTTCGATTCCCCTGTAGACGGTATGGTGTACTTTAGTCTGAAGTACTTGTAATTTTGTTTCATCAGTGACAGCGGCGTCCTGGGCTTTGAACTGATTGTCCAAGGACTTTAGCCAATACGTCAGCTCCGAGCCCGAATCCGCTGCTTGTGGGTCGGCGGCAAATTGCGGCACCTGGATCATCCTGTGTCCCGCCATGTTCGCCTCTTGTCCTCGAGTGGACGGCGAGATTGATTGTTATTAAGGGTTGTAGAAATCAATCAAGTCCACAACTTTGTCCCATAGGTAGGTTTAATAACAATCACATCTCTGGCATCATCCTGTAGAATACAATCATGCAACATATATTGGCATCATATAGGAAGGATCGATAATATTAGTCAATGCAAGGAAGCCTAGAATATCTACGGGTACGTACCATCCGAGTCTACATGTCATAGAATAAATGTCGCAGGAGTGGCCCGGAGTCGCGGACGTCCGAGGTCTTATAGACGCCTCTCAGTGATTTATGTGAGCATCACACCTGGGTTCAACTTTGATACATTTTCACTACAATGGGTATTTAAGATGGGCCTACAGTGTATGGGTTTAGAGAGAGTCTGAGTCATTGAAAAGATGGTTCAACTTAGGACTGAACAGCGGACCTTCGTGGTTACAACCTTTCACCCTACTGGAAGTTTGCAGCGAACTCGTGATGCGCTCAGGGAACGTTTCCCAGAACGGGAGCCTCCAGCAGCCAAAACCATCTGGGCGAATGTTAGAAAATCCCAAAAGCATGGCACTAGCCTCAATCGCAACAAGAAGAATTCTGGTAGGAGGCGCACTGGGCGATCGGAAATGAACATTGCAGCAGTAAGGCAGCAAGTTTTGGAGCATCCTAGGGATACCAGCGCAAGACGAAATGGGACAGGATTGCCTTTGGCAACATTCAACCGAATCACAAGACTGGACATCCACCAACATCCATATCGGATTTACATCCGGCATCAACTTATGCCAGGGGATTTTGCCAGGAGGCTGGTGCTTGCCAGATGGTTGACAGCACGTTGCTAAGCAGATGTCAATTTCCTGCGGTATCTCGTTATCGGAGACGAAGCTGCTTTCGCCATGGACGGCAAGGTCAATACCCATAATGTTCTTGAATATGCACCGACAGGACAACCCCTGAAATTTAATTTTGACACCAACATGAATCAACAAAAGTGGACTGTTTGGTTGGGACTTTGTGGAAGTGGTCAGGTGATCGGACCATTTTTCTTTCAAAGGAATGTCAATTTTAACAGGTATCTGCAGATGATCAATGATGAAGTTTTACAGCAGCTGGAGGAGAACTTTGAGCGACAGGTTCGTGGTGTCTTCAGATATCTCTGGTGGGCCCAAGACGGCACCCCAGCACATCGTCTTATCGCTGTCCGAGATCGACTGAGGGAACTCTTTGGAGACCGAGTCATCGCCCTCAACCATGCAGTGGAATGGCCGCCAAGATCACCTGACCTCACACCATGTGATTATTTCCTTTGGGGACATTTAAAGAACAAGGTGTTCGTAACTCCTCCCCGTGATCTTGACGAATTGCAGGGCCGTATTCGAGAGGAATTGGATGGTTTGCACAATGACCTGGCTATGGTGAGACGAGCAGTTCAGGGCATGCTCCGCCGCTGTGAGCTTTGTGTTGAAAGGGGAGGTGGACATGTTGAAGGTGTGGGTGCATAAAGGCCAATCATTCCTGAGAAAGTTCACATCTGACGTTAATTTTGCACCAATTATCCTGACTTGCATCGATTAGCCAAACTTGTACCTTTTTTTTTTTGATACGCACTGTATTTGGATAATACTTAACACATGACACATGATGCCTCACGCTCCTCGACGAAGACCACTCATTGGTCGAAACGTTGACTGAGCCTTGCCTTGATAAGAAGCCATGCTAGTTTTCTTGAAATGATTGTAATTTTTGAATAGGAACATACAAAGAATGAAACGACTAAAGAGCAAAGGTGAAGAGAATTTAAAAAAGGAAGACGCAATTCAGGGTAAGATTTGATGAAGGTAGTTCAGGTTTTCCCTTTGTTAATTCAGTTCACCAGAGCTCAACTCATACTTCGACAGTTATGGCAGATACCAGAGAAAGTAAAAGTCATAGTTTATACCATGGGAATTGGTGTGAAACTACTAACCACCAATTGAAATCTTGATCGTGATGAAGAAGTGTTGCATGGTAAAATAATGAACAATGGTAATAATAAAACGATTGTTTATTGGGATGTTTCTGAAGCAGATTAACTAGACGCAGGGGTCACCAACCTTTTTTTCGATGCGAGTTACTTCTGATGAATGAAATATTTCAAGAGCTATTGAAACATAAATTGAAAATATATGATTACATAAGGGTACAAATTTAGTTCTAAGCTAAATTACACAAATACATATTTGAAGTGAAGGAAAATAGATCTTTACCTTTACTTCAGTGTGAAACTTGACACTGCATGCTGTGCACCAGTACCGTGTAATCTGGTGTGTATCCTGACAAGGCAACTGTGATGGAGTCCTTCATATGCTCGTCTGGGTTCGAAATTTAGATTTGATGCAGTTCATGTCTGAAAAGGCATATTCGCAAAGATACATAGACCCAAATAGGGAAGCCGCTTTCATTGATACACTTTGCGGGTGTTATTGTACCTTTCAGTATCCACAAGACTCCAGAAATTTGTGGCAGATTTCCTTGATTTCAACTAAATGTCATTTTGAAGGCTGATCATCTCCATTTCCAGAGGGATACAATCGAGGTCAAACAGCACAATAGTTTGTTCAGAAATGTGACTAATATCAACTTCCATTAAGGGGTTTTACGTGAACATCACACAGCGCTCCATCTCCTCAAAATCATTAAATATGTCATTGAACTCTTGGCCAAGCCTGGTCAGGAAATCACTGTACTTGTCAATGTCCACGATTCCAAGAGCAACCTCATTTTCTGTGAGCTTTTGGAGCATAGAAGAAGTGTTGCATTTTCCTTTTCTGGACATGTTGTATCAGAAGATGAAGTTTCGACTTGAGAGCTTTCACTGCACTAATCAGGTTGGCAATTGTCTCCTGTTTCAATTGTTTCAATCCACACTTCAGGGCATTCAATTTTTATGTCATATGTTAGAAATGCCAAATCAAGCAGCCACACAATGTTGGATAATTGGGTGGTATCTTCTTTTTTGATTCCATGAAAACTTTAATTTCTGGAAAGTATTTATATATATGTGTGTGTGTGTGTGTTATATATATATATATATATATATATATATATATATATATATATATATATATATATATATATATATATACATATATATATACACATATACACATATATATATATACATATATATATACACATATATATATATATACATATATATATACAAACATATATATATATATATATATATATATATATATATATATATATATATATATATATATAGACTTGGCATTTAATATGGGATATTTTTTTTTGTGGGGGTGAACTTACTTTTCAAGATGTCTTAGAACCAAAAGTTCATTGGAA